>NC_064640.1:828618696-829296341 GCF_023864345.2 Schistocerca serialis cubense
TGGAAAGGATCCTAGTTTGAGGCTCCTGAATTGGAGACCTACGCTTGAAAAGTACAATTACAAGGTTATCTACAAGCCAGCTAGGATGAATATCAGTACAGATGCTCTTAGTAGAATACATCCCAGTGAGCTAATCCATACTGATAGGGATCAGATGGACAGAAAGGAAAGAGGTAGTCAGGTGACTGTGTGGCAGGCACAGGTAAATGCTGAATGTGTCAGCAGAAAATGCAGGGCAGAGGTTAAGGAAACTGAAATTAGTCTGGAAGAAAAGAAAAATATTCTAAATAAAATAAATGTAATCTATTAATAGGGCAATGGGCAGCTATAGAATGTTCAAGAGGATAAAGCAGTAGATACAACAGAAAGGATTGAAATGTGAGGCAAAAGAATATGTACAGAAATTTCCATCATGCCATAAAAAATAAATTTATGCAGGTGAAGACAAAAATTGCCACTGAAAGTAACAGACATTGAGAAAAGTATAATTGAAAAGTGTTCAGTGGACATAGTGGGCGCTTTAGAGGTATCAAGCACAGGTAAGAGATACATGATCACATTTCAAATAGTAGTAGTAATCACAGAAAGCACCAACACAGAACAATTTCCAATGGAGTTCAAAGTTTCAGAAATAGAGACATCTTCAGAACTGTACTATAATTATTTAGGAGAAGTACATCATGGAGAATTGTACATCATGCAGAATTGTAACATGTGTAAATTTTGATGGTATACATGAGCATTTTCAGAATGCTGAACAATGTGGCAAATTAACAGTACAGAGGTGTAGTGGCACTCTGAAGGAACTTCATGTAGGCTGAATAGGATGTTGCTTGCTAGGCAAATATGTGACATGTCATACAGAAAGAATAACAGAATTACAGAAGTTGGTGCATCAATTGAAACAGCATGAGACAATGAGAAGAAAGAAGAAGAATGGCCTGTTTAACTTCATTTGGAGCTAAGGATGATAGAACTTGGCACACTAGATGAAGCTGATGCTACATATTGCAAGGAGCACAGAAAAGAGGTGGAGAAAAATTCAAAAAGGCTTTTGAGATGATGTAAAACAAGTGGCAGTTGTAAGAGCCATATTATCAGGGGTAAACAGAATAGTAAGTGTGATAAAGGAAAACAAAAATGTTTAAAGTTTGGAATGAAAGATTTATCAAATTGTGTGTTACAGAGGCAGACATAGGATTTAAAAGAGTTTGAACATTTGTAACAATATGCAAATAAGTGCCACAATTGGTAGATGTATTTAGAGACAAAATCAGAATATGAACAAATGATAAGTGCTATAGTTAATGCATAGAATAGAATATTGCAGCCTCACATAATAATTGCTCCACAAATTGTGACGTTCCTCAGTTTAACAAAAGGCGAACTTAGACATGAAGTTCTCTGTTCCTCTAGTTGAATCATCAGATAACTCTTATTAAAGGTTATCAATGTAGATGCCTTTGTAGGGGAAAGCATGTTAGGATATATAAAAAAAAGTTACTTTTAGTAGCTAATGACATATTTATGTTATATGGAATGTTTCCTTTACTATAAGCAATCACTCAGCCATCAGGGAAGTATGTTTTCATCCAACCAGAGGAGGAGATCTTACTTACCAATGATGCAAAGAGAGAGTATGCAAAACTATTGGATTCTAAAGAATTAAATAAGAACAGAATGCTTTGCAGACAAACATTTTCACTATTGTCAGCATTTGATCAGGAAGATGTGTGAAGCAAAGTTGCTTCAGACAGTAATTAATATGCCAAGTGAGTGTGTAAAGATGACTGTATCTTTAAATCAAAGTATTTGAACACATTTAAATAACAATAAGTGGTTATACATGGTTCCTAAGGAGGAATGGTCTGACAGTATTATGTGGGAAGCAAGCTCCAAAGGATGTAGTACTGGGAGGAGTTGGAAAAGTGCACTTCAACAGTCAATGTAAAGGGTATGGAACAAGAACATTCATACAAACAGACAAAATAATATGTACAAATAAAACCGAGAAGGGTTCAACATGACAAATAGAGTTAAAAATCGATGGTTGTATAGTAAATAAGGAGAATACACACATTCCATTGCTAACTTAAAAGTTACCATTAGATCATGTAGTCACACAATTAGATGATATGAAAGTTGTCAGAAAGAGTTTAAATGATGCAGAAAGAATGGTCACTAAACAGCAGGAAAAGATGAGGCAATTCAGGTGTCTAACACACTATTCCATCACTATATATGTGAGTATAACACTGATTATAATACTTATGATGATCTATTTTTGTAGATAATGTACATGTTGTATGGAATGCTTTAGAACTGTATGGAAACACTTTAATGACAATGATTGTTGTGGACGAATATGTGTACCAACTATCATTGTAAATCAGGGCCCAGAAAACATTCTAGTGCAAAGATCTTGTAACAGTAGTACTGAGGAAATAGTGATCTATGAAAGGAATCCAAAAGAGCAAGACTGCTCCACATCTTTTAGAAACAGACAAAGAGAAACTTTTATGGTGTAACAAAATGTAATTATCTCATGTCAGAAAAATATTATAATTGTATCAAAATGAAATATAAAATTGACACAAAAGAAAATGTAACCCTATGGAAAGAAATATAACAAAAATGGTTATAAATGTCTAAGAAAACTGGATTTTAATTTGACACAACTCTACTTTTGCATCTATGTAGATACTCTGCAAGCTACCATACAGTGCATGATGTAGAGTACCCTGTACCATTACTAGTCATTTGATCTCCTCTTCCACTTGCAAGTAGAAAGGGGCATAAACAATTGTCTGTACGCCTCCATATGACCCCTAACTTCAACTATTTTATCATCATAGTCCTTATGCGCAATATATGTTGGTGGCAGTAGGATCATTCATCAGTCAGCTTCAAACGCTGGTTCTCGAAATTTTCCCAGTAGTTTTCCTCGAAAAGAACATTGCCTACGCTCCAGGGATTCCCATTTGAGTTCCTGAAGCACTTTGATAACACTTACATGTTGTCTGAAACTATCAATAACAAATCTGGTAGCCTGCTTCTGAATTGCTTCAATGTCCTCATTCAATCTGACTTGGTACAGATCCCAAACACTCAAGCAATATTCAAGAATAGGTCACACCAATGTCCTATAAGCTGTCTCCTTTACCAATGAACCACACTTTCCTAAAATTCTCCCAATAAACTGAAGCAGACCATTCGCCTTTACTAACACAACCCTCACATGTTCATTCCATATCATACCACTTTGCAACGTTAAGCCCAGATATTGAAACGGCTTGACTGTGTCAAGCAGGACACTTAATAATACTGTATCGGAACATTACAGGTTTGTTTTTCCTACTCACCCACATTAAGTTACATTTTTCCCACATTCAGAGCTAGCTCCCATTCATCACACCAACTAGAAATTTTGTCCATATCATCTTGTATCTTCCTACAATCACTCAACTTTGACACTTTACCATACACCGTAGTGTCATTAGCAAACAAATGCAGATTGCTGCCCATGCGGTCTGCCAAATCATTTATGTATATAGAGAACAACAGCAGTCCTATCACACTACCCTGGGGCACTCCTGATGATACCCTTGTTTCTGGTGAACACTCACCATTGAGGACAGCATTCTGGGTTCTATTAGTTAAGAAGTCTTCAAGCCACTCACATATCTGTGAACTTATTCCATATGCTTGTACCTTCATTAACAGCCTGCAATGGAGCACCATGTCAAATGCTTTCAAGAAATCTAGAAATATGGAATCTGCCTGTTGTCTTTCATCCATAGTTCACAGTATATCAGGTGAGAAAAGGGTAAGCTCAGTTTTGCATGAGTGATGCTTTCTGAAACCATGCTGATTTGTGGACATATGCTTGTCAGTCTCAAGAAAATTTATTACATTCAAACTGAGAATATGATCAAGAATTCTGCAGAAAACTGAAGTTAGGGATATTGGTCTGTAATTTTGTGGATCCATTCTCTTATCTTTCTTATATACAGGCATCACCTGTACTTTTTTCCAGTCCCTTGGGGCTTTGTGCTGGGAAGAGATTCATGATAAATACAAGCTCGCTAAGGAGCCAATGCCACAGAGTACTCTGTAGAACTAAATTGGGATTCCACCCAGACCTGGTGACTTATTTCCTTTCAAATCTTTCAGTTGTTTCTCCATTCCAGATGTGCTTATTAATATGTCGTCCATACAAGAGTCTGTCCAATGGTCAAATGACGGTATGTTTGTATGATTCTCCTGCATGAACAATTTCTCAAACGTGAAATTTAAAAATTCAGCTTTTGATTTGCTGTCTTCAACTGCCACACCACACTGGTCAACAATGGACTGAATAGGAGCCTTAGACCCACTTAGCAGTTTCACATAGGACCAGAATTTTCCTGGGTCCTCTGCCAGATCTTTCACTGAGATATGACATTAGTAGTTGTATGCTTCACACACAGATCTTTTCACAGATGCACGAATCTCTATTAACCATTGCTTTGTCATCATTTGTGCGTTCTCTTTTGAACTGAGAGTGCAACAACCTCTGTCTCCTCAGTGTCTTTGGAATTTTGCTATTAATCCATGGTGGTTCTTTTCCATCCTGTATCCACTTGGATGGGGGGGGGGGGGGGGGGCTAGACAAAGGTAGTTGCAGTAGTATCAGTGCAGTTAATGAACTCATAGGCAACTAGCTGGAGAAATGTGTGTGTTGTATATTGGGTGTAGGCTCAGTTAATACAGTCTGTGTCATTTTAAAGTAAGATAGAATGGTGCTAGCCAGTCACCATCTCTGTACTAACACTTGATCTCTTCATGGGTACTTCTTCAAGGCAAGTAGGAACTGTTTTGGAATAAATTTAAAAGTTTCAAACCACTTCTAGCTGGGGTTATTTCGAGTTACTTCCCAATACTTACATTTTGTAATAAGGGATTTAACATTACAGCCAGGTCAAGACTCCCTCTCACATAGGCCAACTGGCTAATTCACTTCTCACAAACAGTGCCACCCAATCTTTGGCAATACTCATACTCAGAACATGACAATATTTCAATTTATCTGGAAAGTATAGCCCTTTCAAATGATCGATCTATAATCATGAATGGGCCAGCTATTATACTGAAAGCTGTCCGCCCCGGTAGCTGAGTGGTCAGAGTGAGAGACTGTCAATCCTAAGGGCCCGGGTTCGATTCCCGGCTGGGTCGGAAATTTTCTCCGCTCAGGGACTGGGTGTTGTGTTGTCCTAATCATCATCATTTCATCCCCATCGACGCGCAGGTCGCCGAAGTGGCGTCAAATCGAAAGACCTGCACCAGGCGAACGGTCTACCCGACGGGAGGCCCTAGCCACACGACATTTCCATTTATACTGAAAGCTGCTTTAAGAAACTTTGGAGAGGAGGGATTTATGCCACCCCATCCTACAGAATTTTTAGTTTTTTAAGTGTAGTACTGTTTTTCCCACCTTTTTGTAAGTCACTGCATCAAATTTACAAATCATACAGTCACATTATGATACAAAGAAATACATATTTATTTTTTAGGTAATGTTCTACATCGACGTCATATTGTGCTCCATTTTTACAGAAATCATTGAACTGTTCTGGTATTTAAGTAGGATTTACAATGAAAGTGTTTTATATTTTAATTTTTGAAATTTCTTGGTTGTTGGATTTAATTCCAAGTTCTGATTTAACAACTGCCCAATTGCCTTTGATTGGTTTCTTTGCTTCTGAATGAATTATATTGTTGGTCATTTCTTTTCCTCCCTTTAAAAGCTCCTTAGATATCTTGTTTATAATTTTTAACATTAATTAGAAACTCTGGATTTGTTTTGTACTGGTATAACAGTTCTGCATGTAATTTTCTTTTCTTTTTGCCATTAGATCTTTTTATGCCAACAATAGTCTAGTTCAATTTATTAGTTGTCTTTCTCTGGCAGACTACTGGTGAAAAAGTTTGACTGAAGATCAGCAGAAAACTCTCCTGATGTTTTCACAAGATTATTATTCATTTTGCACTTGCACTGAGCCTTGTTTAATCTACAATAGAAAAAATATGTTTTCCTCACTGACTTCTCTTTTGGTAGAGATTTTCCCAGCACTTTTTACATTTACTTTTTGGCAATTCAATCAATTAAGCATAGAGATGGGAAACTCCTGGGTTGTAACAGAAGTTATGAGTAGAGTCATACGCATATTTTCTTAAAACATTGTCTGTATGTTTCTGACCTTCAGTTTGCCCTAGTAAAATTAGGGAAATTTAGACTTAAACCAGATTCTTAAATTAGATCAGTAAACTACGTATTAATGCTTGATTCACGTGCTGTCTGTATGTTGAAATCAGCAGTACTCAGTATATATTTCTATCCTTCTTTTTTCTTAAAATTCTCAAAAAGACTTTACAATTTTGCTGAAAATAATTATTTCAGCAGCTAGACTCCTGTTTATGAAATAATTGAATAACAATTGGCCTAATTCTACATAGCAGCTTTCAAATATAAATTCTCCATTTGAGGCCTAAAAATCATGTCCTTTTTATATTGCAACACATTTTCAATAAGTTTACAGGAGCCTCCAAGACATCAGATGCTTCTAAAAAAGCTACTAACAACTTTGAAAGTTTCCAGTTTATTTAGAACAGCGATAGACTTTTATAATCCAGTGTTAATTCAAGCAAATTCCTTTGATATTTCTGAGTTCTGACTAGATAATTTCAAGCTTATCAACTGTTAGAGTTTTATTGTGTTTACCAATGTCGTTCAGACCATTAATGTTTTGCTGTATTGAGAAGGTACTTTTATCTTTATTCATAATGTTAAAAAGCAAACAATTCTCATGGTTATCTTGTGTCCCATCTTGATCTTCAAGTACAGCATGCCAGTGAGACATTCTCTCAACTTGATACACATCTGACACACTGTATTTACTGGGAACTCATTAAATACTTTTATGCAAATGTTCATCACGGTTTTATGAATATATGTTTTCATTAATTTTTATCATTAGTGTTACAGGACAAATATGTTTCTGTTCCCTGTGGTGGACCTTACCACTGGTCTCATTTTACCTAATGACTTTTCAGTGCTTCTCCATTCTCCTTTTCTGCTTGACCACCTCATGGCAGTGGTTGCTTTGTCACTTCACGTCACCTCTGAATAGTCCCATCTTCCCAAACTTTTCTTTTCTTTTGGGTGTAAAAACTGCCATTGCATTCTCCTTTGTCAGTCTCAGCTGATACCTGATAAGCAGCTATTTTTCCAAATTTATTTGACAAAAGTATATACGATGATTTAAATGTTTCTTCACTTACTTACTATCACCTCTGTGCTGTGACATTTCCGTGAGCAATTGTGGACTCAGACCACAATTTATCTGGTATGAACTGTAGATTAAAACTGTAGAAATTGCAAAATGGTAGGAAACTGAGGAGATGGGACCTGGATAAATTGAAAGGACTAAAGGATGTTGAAAGTTTCAGAGGGAGCATCAGGTAACAAGGGACTAGAATAGGGGAGAGGAATACAGTTGAAGACAAATGGGTTGTTCTGAGAGATGAAACAGTGAAGGCAGCAGAGGATCAAATAGGCAAAAAAAAAAAAAAAAACAAGGCCTGGTAGAAATCCATTGAGAACTCGAGCTGTTGAATTTAACTGATGAAAGGAGAAAATATAAAAATACAGGAAATGAAGCAGGCGAAAGTGAATACAAATGTCTAAAAAATGAGATTGATGACAATTGCAAAATGACTAAGCAGGAATGGCTAGAGGATAAACATAAGGAAGTAGAAGAATATATCATTAGGGGAAGGATAGATACCACCTACAGGAAAATTAAATAGGTCTTTGGAGAAAAGAGAAACAACTGTATGAGTAGCAAGAGCTCAGATGTTAATCTGTTCCTAAGCAAACAAGGGAAAATTGAAAGGTGGAAGGAGTACACAGAGGCTCTATGCAACTTGAAGGGAACATTTATAGAACAGGAAGAGGGTGTAGGTGAAGATAGAGTAGGCTATGTTACTGCAAGAAAACTTTGATAGAGTATTGAAAGACCTAAGTCAAAACAAGGCTCCAGGAGTAGATGACATTCCATCAGAACATGAATTCTTTACAGAAGAATGGAAAAACTGGCAGAAGCCAACCTCAAGGAAGACGAATTTGAAATTCAGGAGAAATGCAGGAACATGCGAGGCAATACTGACCCTATGACTTACCTTAGAAGATAGGTTAAGGTAAGGTATACCTACATTTATAGCATTTGCAGACTTGGAGTAAGCTTTTGGAGTGTTGACTGGAGCCCACTATTTAAATTTCTGATGGTAGCAAAAGTGAAATGCAGGGAGCGTAAGGCTATTTACAACTTGTACAGAAATCAGATGGCAGTTATAAGAGTTAATGGGCATGAAAGGAGAACAGTGACTGAGAAGGGAGTGAGAAATTGATGTAGCCTATCTTCGACATTATTCAATCTTTACATTGAGAAAATGGTGAAGGAAATTAAAGAAAAATGTGGAGTAGGAATTAAAGTTCAGGGAGGAGTAATAAAAACGTTGAGGTTTGCTGATGACATTGTAATTCTGTTATGAACTGAGACACTTAGAGTACTAAATGACTTTTGCTGTTTGGGCACCAAAATAAATGATGATGGCCAAAGTAGAGAGGATATAAAATGTAGATTGGCAGTGGCAAGAAAAGTGTTTCTGAAGATGAGAATTTTGTCAACATCAAATACAGATATAAGTACCTGGAAGTCTCTTCTGAAAGTATTTGTGTGCAGTGTAGCCATGTATGGAAGAGAAAAATGGACAATAAAGAGCTTAGATAAGAAGAGGATGGAAGCTTTTGATATATGGTGCTACAGAAGAATGCTGAAGATTAGGTGGATAGATCACATAACTAATGAGTATACACAGAATAGAATTGGGGAGAAAAATTTGTGGCACAACCTGACTAGAAGAAGGGACAGGTTGGAAGGACACAATCTGAGACGTCAAGGGATCACCAGTTTAGGAACTGAGGAAAGTATGTGTGTGAGGTGGGAGGAGGGGGGGGGGGGGTAAAAATTGTACAGAGAGATCAAGAGATAAATATAGTAAGTAGTTTCAGAAGGATGTAGGTAGCAGTAGTTATTCAGAGATGGAGATACATGCAGTCTTTGTACTGAAGACCACCACAACAATAACAATTCTATCTTTTACAGCACAAGAAGAGGCACTGGAATTAATCATGGAAGACACTGACTTTCATTTTTGGAAACATTCTGCCCCTATGGAAGATACTCTAATGTCAATAGATAATCAACTATTGATGTGATAAAAGCAGGGTATTTGAAAGATGTTTCAGCAGTTGGAAACTGGCAGTTTTAGTAAATTTATAAATAGTCATTCAGCAGCTTTGTCCCAAAATATTGGCAAGGAAGGTAGTAAATATGATTTGTTCCCAGATAAAAATGAGAACTTACACATCTTCTGCTGCAAAAAAATTAAAAGCTATTATAAATGACTATTCTTCACAAAGAAAGGGACAAAATGGTAGTATTAGCTTCAAGTCTGTTTGCAGTGCATAAATGTAATCACAGTAAATTGAAGTCATTTAAGAACTTAAAAATAGCCTTTATGGATTGTAGTATGCACTCCTTGGAATGACAATGCCAAATAAAATAACTAATGATGTTAAACTTAAGTATGGTGTGCCTCTAGGTTCTGTTTTGGGCCCAGTGTTGGTCTTGATATTTACCAGTGATCTAGAGCCATCCAGCAACTCCCAAAAATATATAAAATTTGAGAAAGAAACAAATACATTTATAGAAGGCAAACTGCTGCAGAACAAAAATATGAAGTACGAAATTGCACCACACGCATTGCAGAGTGGTTCACTAATAACAATCTTTTTGTTAACACAGAGGAAACTGTTGCAATGCACCTTCATACCACACAAAACAAGTATCTATTAACCTTCACCATGAATTTATTTAATAAGCAATTAGGAACTGTAAAGTCAACAAAATTTCTAGAAATACAGATTCAGGATGACATGATGTGGAACGCACACATTGGTTACACTAGCAAGAAGCTCAGGATATTATACTCTGGCTTAAAATATTGCTAGACGTGAAATGAAAGAAATATTGAAAAAATTGTATTATGCCCAAGCACAATCACTGCTATGATATGGGATGACCTTTTGGGGCAACTCACCATTCAGCAAATGCTGTTTCATAACACTGAAGAGGAATATTAGGCTAATTGAAAATACTATGTCCAGAAATTCTGCAAACTCCTTTTTAAAGTACTCCAGGTACTACCACTGCCATGCCTGTACATTCTTGAGAGTTACTTATATATAGAGAACTCAGAGGCTAAATACAACTAACTTTGCACAAATCAAGCAGTTCATGCATATGATGCCAGAAAAAATTTGGACTTTGACAGTGAGTATGTAAGCACAACTCTCAGACAAAATGGACCACTGCAAATTGCAAAAGATTTTACAATAAAATTCCTGTCCACATCAAGACAATAAAAGAAATACAAAAGTTCAAAGTGGGAACACAGGTGCTATTGCACTGTAAACAAATCTGTTGACACAAATTTAAATTATTTGTTTTTTTTTGTATTATGTATCTCAAATTGCTTTTGCTACCTATTGTACTATATATTATCTTGTGCTATTATTCTAATGTATTATATTCCAGTGATATACTGTACCGTATTGTGTGCTAAAAATTATTTACGTTATTCAATCAATTTAAGATGTATTTAATAAACTACTTATTGCAGCAAAATAGCCATTATGGTTATATATTAGTTTACAATCATTTGAGAGTGAATTACAAGGATGTATTGAGTGTCTGCATGATTCTTAGTAGTAGATTACATTCAGTGCAGGTATTATAACAGATTATCATTTGAACCATTTATTGCATAGTCTCTAATTGATCTGGTCCTCTTGTTGCATATTTCTATATGGTATCTCTCACAAGACTGTCCACATAGTGTACACTTGCAAAGGTTTGATGGTTCGTGGTATATTGTATTTGCACAAATTTCATGGTGGAATACGTGTACTGTGAGTCGTGTAAGTACGTGTCTCACCTCAAAATATGCTGCTGTCCAAGTGCGGTCGATCACGGCCCCGGATCCATAGAATTCCGTTGGTACTTCCTCTCTTTTCTTGTTGCATATTTCTATATGGTATCTCTCACAAGACTGTCCACATAGTGTACACTTGCAAAGGTTTGATGGTTCGTGGTATATTGTATTTGCACAAATTTCATGGTGGAATACGTGTACTGTGAGTCGTGTAAGTACGTGTCTCACCTCAAAATATGCTGCTGTCCAAGTGCGGTCGATCACAGCCCCGGATCCATAGAATTCCGTTGGTACTTCCTCTCTTTTCTTGAGTAGTGATCTTAGTAGGTTCTCCAATGCTGATGTGTTGGGAAGTAAGAACCTTGTCCTTAGATCCTCTATGAGGAAAGATTCTTGGGCGAGAAGGTAGACTAATCTTGATCTTGTGGTTTTTGCTACCCCTAATGCTCTTTTGATATAGGTTGCTTTTAATCTTTCCAATGTTTCTAAGTTCTTTTGATTTAGGTGTATCCATATGATTTCTATCCCATAAACCAGTATCGGTATTATTTTTGATTTGAAGAGTGCCATAGCTGTGTCTAGATTTAGTGTTCTGATGGAACTTACTTCGTTTATCACTCTGATGGCCTGTGTCGCTTTCTCTGTTGTGTGTTTAGCGAAGCACTTTGCAGACGGCTGGCGTGTTATCGCTACATATTTGTAATCTTTTGTGATAGATATTTGCTTTCCTTGTAGTGCAGTTCTTGTCGTTTTTGGGATTTGCCCACCTGGTCTGAATACCATCATTTCCGTCTTGTTGGTGTTGATTACGAACTTGTGTTTTGTGCATCATTTTTCCACATCTTCTATAGTCTCCTGTAGTTTCTTTAAGTTTTTTGAGCGTATCACAATGTCGTCCGTGTAGGCATATGCTTCGACATCTTCGTCTTGAGTGATTTCCATAATGTCCTTTGCTGTCAGAATGAACAGGAGTAGGCTTAGTGGGTCTCTTTGGAGTACTCCATTTGTTTGCCTTATTGGTTCAGACAGGTCGAGGTTGTCAGAGGTCCTTATCTCGTTCCATTCATTTATGGAGTTTATGATCCTCGATGTATTTAAAACTGTATACTAATGTACAAAGTAAGCTATATCCTATGTCAAAACTTTGATGAATGGATACTTAATAAATATACTCTTTTATAGTTGAAAATGCTCACTGAAGTTTTCCACCAATTATACAACAGCTTATGTAAATTGCATTATCATAAAGGTGTTATGGAAACGTGAAACTTACAGACAGGAATGGGAAGTGAGAGCACACGTTTGATGGAACATTTTTATGCTTTTCTTGTAGGCCAGGTCCTTTGAAAATGTGAAGAAGATAAGCAACACGTCTTACATCACAGCTACACTGTACATGTAGAAAACAAAAGGTTTTGAAAGTTTTGACATATTTCCCAGTGGGTTAATGGCATATATCACAAACAAAAGTCTGGTCATTTATTCATAATGATTAGCATATGAGCAAGCTGATAGAATGTCTAAAACACCATTCAGTTTACAAGCAATAATCTGTCACTTGTTTTAAGCCAGCTCACTTGACTAATACCAAACAAATGATCTTTACAGAGTTCTAAGAGTGCCTCCATTGGCTAGTGGTTAGTGCCACTGTAGAGTGACATACAAGTCAAGGATTCAGTTCTTGCTAGCCCCAGATTTTTATGCCATATGTTTTTCTGGAACTGAGTCTACCTACGCTTATGAGTCCAAATAAGAAGCTGCTTGGTATAATACCCAGTAAAACTGATACTTAAACTGTCCAGATAGCATCAAATAGAAAGAATTTGATGAAGTTCAGATCCATATGATAATTATTTATCTTTGTTGTATTAGATACCTCTAATGAATATTGATGACTAACAAGAGGAACACAGAGATTTGGAAAAGTTCACGAGTTTCCCAGCAATGTTGCAATGAACCCAATACTCATTCTTCACAGTACAGAAAATAACAAGTACTAATGTGGACTTATGCTAGGGTGCAAAACTTAAGGACAACAGTAGCTTTTGCATGATGTGTCACAGCCAAGTTACATAGCTCACTGAAAGTTTGATCTTACATAGAAAGAACTGCTGTGATATAATGCAGAAGGTAACTAAAAGAAATTAGGAATGAGATGAACAGAAATGACACCTGTATTCAAAGACAGTAATTACATTGAAGTGACTGTGATTTATGATGGTCCCATAGACATTACAACAAAATGGTTCAAATGGCTCTGCGCACTATGGGACTTAACTTCTGAGGTCATCAGTCCCCTAGAACTACTTAAACCTAACTAACCTAAGGACATCACACACATCCATGCCCGAGGCAGGATTAGAACCTGCGACCATAGCCATCGCGCGGTTCCAGACTGTAGCATCTAGAACCGCTCGGCCACCCCGGCCAGAGAGACATTACGACAGGTGGGATATTTTTTATAATAGAGTGCATGATCACCATGGGTGGCAATGCATAGCTCTGCAATGTGCTCCCATCCTGGCCACATTCCATCATCCAACAGCGTGGCTGACAGCTCTTGGTTGGTCATTCATGGATTCTCTTGTTCCAAGAGGCACTCCACCAGTGCAGAGTGATGCAGTTGTGCATTGGCATCCATAAAAATGAATTCAGCGGTAAGTACATACCTGAAAAGGGGCACATGGGGAGGTAGTACTGTGCCACAATAATACTGACCAGTGAGTGTACTGTGTTCAGAGGTTTGGAAGTCAGTACACCCATGCAACATTATGCCCTCCCACACTATAACACCTGGACCATCAAGACAATTACTTTTGACAATGCTTCCAGTGCGTTACACACCCTCATATGTCAAGAGGTGAGACCGACCTGTGAGACATTACCCAGAATATGGCGACCTATTTTGTCACGGGTACAGCCACCGCCAGTAACGATTCACTACATAGCTACAGGGTGGCTGCTGAGAGGAGCAGTTTGGACTTCAATTCCAGCACTTGTGAAGGATACAACTGCCTCCTTCTCCATGTGGGAGCTGGCTTCTGTGTTATCTGCAGCTCATGTCAAGTCACCTGGTTATGACAGTGTCCATTGTAGCATGGTATATGATGACATCTCACAGGGCAGAATAAAGAAATCCTCCTCCCCCTTTTAATCTCATTTGGGTGTCTGGAAACTTTCCCAACTAATGACGAGAGGCAATTCGAATTCCACTTTTAAAAAACCTAGGAAGGATCACACATACCCGAGTAGTTACCATATGGTGTAGTGTTTCCCTTACTTGCTGTCTTGGGGAGAATGGTCAACCACCGCCTCGTCTGGTTGCTAGATCCAGACTGCTCCTTGTAATCCAGTCAACTGGTTAGAACTGCCGTTTTCGGACTAAAATTGCGGAAGTTTCTTCCTCGGCTGTTATATATATTTTTGGGGCTGTCGAATCCGAATCTCAAGTTGTTGGCTTCACGAAAAAAAAAAAAAAAAAAAAAAAAAACCTAAAAAATTTTGCAGTTTTGTTAGTTTTTCACTTACCTCTCTAAAACTGTGCGTTTTTCAAAGATGACCGTACTATACAAAATTGGTCAAATTCTTACTAAATGCACCAGTCAGCTTCGATTTTGTGACGAGCGGTATCGATGTTAGATCGTGCTAATAAAATAGCGATTCTTTGATCCTTCTGCGAAAACGTCAAAAACGGCCACACCCCCGTTCCTCCCCCCGCCCCCCCCCCCCTCCTACAACTCGAAAATTATTATAAATGTTAACAACAAAAACCCCTGTGCCACGTGAAAGTACATTAATTTCGCGCTCCTAAAACGTGACTGCACTTTATTATCTTATATCCGTGAGCTGAATCGAACTGCATTTGCCTGCCATCTGTCTCTTCCGCGCTGCGTGTCACAATTGTTTGTATAGAAAGTTTGAGGACAGCCTCGTCAGACACCTGCGACCTGTCGTCAGAGGTCCATCTGGCGTGGCACGCCTGGTCTGTACACCCCATAGCTTTATGGAATCTTACACTGAATGACTGAAGTCTGAATTATATAAATAAAAGATGAAAATCCCTGGGTAACAATGAAAAGAGCGAAAAGTTTCACTAGAAATTAATTTCAAGTTGGCTGCGTTTTAATTCCATTTTTATTTTGTGGAGATGAATATTTTTGTGAGCCTCCTTGAGGACGACCAAACACACTCCCTTCCCCCTAACGGGATGCTCCTACGATTCATTTGTTGCTCACATTCCCTTCCAGGCCCATTCCAGCGTCTCGCAGCCCATCTACTCTTACCTTGTGGTGGGTCAGTCAGCTTGGAATGACCAACACATCATCGTTGGATCTTAAAGGCTTTTGTCGTTATGTGCATGCATGTCTCGTCCCGACTGTGTAATTTGTGACAGACTGTTAAAAGATGGGACACAGACGAGTGCTGTGAGAGGGAAAGGATTGATATCTGCGATTGCAGCCTTTCTCGGCGTCGTTTTGTCGCAACGCGAAAGAACTTGCCCCCCTTCTAACAGCCGTGTACCGCAAGTCTCTAGAGGAACGGAGGGTTCCAAATGATTGGAAAAGAGCACAGGTAGTCCAAGTCTTCAAGAAGGGTCGTCGAGCAGATGCGCAAAACTATAGATCTATATCTCTGACGTCGATCTGTTGTAGAATTTTAGAACATGTTTTTTGCTCGAGTATCATGTCGTTTTTGGAAACCCAGAATCTACTATGTAGGAATCAACATGGATTCCGGAAACAGCGATCGTGTGAGACCCAACTCGCTTTATTTGTTCATGAGACCCAGAAAATATTAGATACAGGCTCCCAGGTAGATGTTATTTTTCTTGACTTCCGGAAGGCGTTCGATACAGTTCCGCACTGTCGCCTGATAAACAAAGTAAGAGCCTACGGAATATCAGACCAGCTGTGTGGCTGGATTGAAGAGTTTTTAGCAAACAGAACACAGCATGTTGTTATCAATGGAGAGACGTCTACAGACGTTAAAGTAACCTCTGGCGTGCCACAGGGGAGTGTTATGGGACCATTGCTTTTCACAATATATATAAATGACCTAGTAGATAGTGTCGGAAGTTCCATGCGGCTTTTCGCGGATGATGGTGTAGTATACAGAGAAGTTGCAGCATTAGAAAATTGTAGCGAAATGCAGGAAGATCTGCAGCGGATAGGCACTTGGTGCAGGGAGTGGCAACTGTCCCTTAACATAGACAAATGTAATGTATTGCGAATACATAGAAAGAAGGATCCTTTATTGTATGATTATATGATAGCGGAACAAACACTGGTAGCAGTTACTTCTGTAAAATATCTGGGAGTATGCGTGCGGAACGATTTGAAGTGGAATGATCATATAAAATTAATTGTTGGTAAGGCGGGCACCAGGTTGAGATTCATTGGGAGAGTGCTTAGAAAATGTAGTCCATCAACAAAGGAGGTGGCTTACAAAACACTCGTTTGACCTATACTTGAGTATTGCTCATCAGTGTGGGATCCGTACCAGATCGGTTTGACGGAGGAGATAGACAAGATCCAAAGAAGAGCGGCGCATTTCGTCACAGGGTTATTTGGTAACCGTGATAGCGTTGCGGAGATGTTTAATAAACTCAAGTGGCAGACTCTGCAAGAGAGGCGCTCTGCATCGCGGTGTAGATTGCTCGCCAGGTTTCGAGAGGGTGCGTTTCTGGATGAGGTATCGAATATATTGCTTCCCCCTACTTATACCTCCCGAGGAGATCACGAATGTAAAATTAGAGAGATTAGAGCGGAGGCTTTCAGACAGTCGTTCTTCCCGCGAACCATACGCGACTGGAACAGGAAAGGGAGGTAATGACAGTGGCACGTAAAGTGCCCTCCGCCACACACCGTTGGGTGGCTTGCGGAGTATAAATGTAGATGTAGAACGTTTCAATGAGTTTCGTACCCATCATCAAACTCATTGAAACGTTGCCACAAGACGACGCCACCACTCGGCTGATAACCCGAGAAGAATTCATAAGGATTGACATCTTTTATCCAAGACAGTACGAAGAGACGGTGTAGTAAGACTAATATTTAAGAGGTATTCATGACAAATGCAGGAAGAATTACGTGACAAAAATCAATTGCTACTTATTTGAAGAGGCCCCAATAAAACCCTGAATAAAAACTGCTGCTATCAGTTATACCTGACTTTGCCTTTAAAACTCATTTCTTTTCATCTGGAGAGGAGGTGCCTCCGCATTATGTCAAGAAACAAACCAAAAGGCTCACTCAAAACACCGTTTGGCGCACCCTGCAAGGAAATTAACGTTTCAGAAAATGCGATCACATTCACGAGAAGGATAAACTAAGGTGCCAAAAGTCATGAGACAGTGGTATGCACATATGCAGATGGTAAACACAAGGTATAAAAGGGCAGAAGGGCAATGCATTGGCAGAGCTTTATTTGTACTCAGGTGATTCATGTGAAAAGGTTTCCGATGTGATTATTTTTGCATGACGGGAATTAAGAGACTTTGAATACAGAATAGTAGTAGGAGCTGGATACATGAGACATTCCACTTAGGAAATCGTTAGGCAATGTAATATTCCGAGATCCAAAATGTCAAGAGTGTGCTGAGAACACGAAATTGCAGGCATTAACCTCTCACCACAGACAACGCAGTGGCTGACCGTGGCCTAGTCGGATGAGTCGAAGTTTCAGCAAGTAAGAGCTGATGGTAGGGTTCGAGTGTGGTGAGGAACCCCACAAAGTCATGGACCCAAGTTGTCAACAAGGTACTATGCAATCTGGTGGTGGCTCTACAATGGTGTGGTCTGTGTTTACATGGAATGGACTGGGTCCTCCGCTCCACGTGAACCGAACATTGACTGAAAATGTTTATGTTTGGCTACCTGGAGACCATTTGCAGCCATTCACGGTCTTCGTGTTCCCAAAAAATGATGGAATTTTTGTGGATGACATTGCCCCATGGCGCTGGGCCACAATTGTTTGCGACTGATTTGAAGAGCATTCTGGACAATCCGAGCAAATGATTTGGCCACCCAGATCGCCTGACATGGATCTCATCAAACGTTTATACTTCATAATCGATAGGTCAGTTTGTGCACAAAATCATGGGCCAGCAGCACTTTCGAAATTATGTGCAGCTATAGAGGCACCATGTCTCAGTATTTCTGCAGGGGACTTCCAATGATTTATTGAGTCCAGGCCACATCGAGTTGCTGCCCTATGCAGGGCAAAATGATGTATGACATGATATTAGGAGGTATCCAATGTTTGTTGTCACCTTGTCACCGCTGTGTGGTACAGTGTGTATAGCCAGTTACTGACTTGGTAGTAGCTGATGCACAGTACAGTTTTCTGTCGCATGGAAACTCTGCTCCAGACCACACAGACTATCAATGCAGTTGGCAGACCCCCTGGACGTGAGGTGGAAGATGCTATGCAAGCAGTTTACTGTTTCCTAGAAAAAACTGATGAAGAATGCCAATGCACCATGGAAGAAATGATAGAGCATAATTGAAGGTGGTTTGTGTCCGTATCCAAGCAGTATTAGAAGACATCTCCTTCAGAAATATGGCGATGATACTTTGGGTACAACAAGCAGATATTACGTTGTATGTTTCATAGTCAATGGACAAAAAAACACTAATGAATGCTGGTATCAAGACGTTCTGAGGCTGCTAGAAAAAGAAGAAAAGCGTGCCATTGAGGAAGACATTAGATCGCAGGTACATAACTTGACTGAATACTCCCACCCTGGGAAGAAAGCTTTCTACATGAAACTGAGGATCTCATTTCTGAGACTCTTAGAGTTTTAATGGACGCTGTGGTGCTCAGCAAAAAGCGAAGGGATCTCTAGAAATGGAAGACAAAATCAGCAGCCGTTACACATAGCGTGTGATTAGTGCTGCGTAGCCTGTTTCATTCCTCTCCCCTCTTCAGATCGGCTTAGCAGTATTTCTTTGCAAAGAAGAGGGTTCTCGCCAATTGACAGATGTCCTTTCTTCCATGGAGTTTTGTTCCTTGTGCAGGAAGCAACTCGATTCGAGGTGTCATAGATAATGGCTGTTAACCAACGAGAACTTTGCCAGATGATCTGCGACAACACCATTTTCAGCATTCAAACTCTCGATGGACGAAACACATTTCACAGAATGGGAGGGAATCCGATGCCCCACACCTTCCCCTCGCCCTCCCCCCCCCCCCTTCTCAAAAAATCCATTATATTGGGTCAAAAGGCTGAACGGATAAAGGATGTACCATCAGCATAAATCGTTGGAAGCTTACGAGCTTAACCACTGAAACATTTTGAAAGGGACAATGATGTCGGCTTAGGTGCTATTGACATCAATGGGTCAAGTACATCATACGCTCATACTGAGACCATCGTTCCATCAGTGCCACTCCTGCTGTGGCTGCACAGGAAATCTTCCAGGAATTTATCAAGGAGGTAACCGAAGAAATACCTTTCCAGGCAACCTTCATAGACCGCCAACCTTTTATAAATGCAGCTTCTGTGGAATACAACACGATATTCACATAATTGTTGTCTGTTGTTGGAAAGAGACATTCGTTGGGGCAGCAAAAACTTTCATCACTTTCGATCAGCCTCACTACGTCACAGCATGAGATGCGGCAGTGAGCTGTGTGGGAGACCCGGAACTATATGCCGTGGTCAAATGAATAGGTTGTTTATGTTTTTCAGTGGGACTGTGGGGTATATTATGGAAGAGAGAGGGTTGTCAGTAAAATTCAACGCTGTCTACGCAGCCGACAGCACTGTAAAAATACATACCTATGCCAGGGCATTCAGAGGACATACATTGGTTTTGCGCCGGCCGGGGTGGCCGAGCGGATCTAGGCGCTACAGTCTGGACCCGCGCGACCGCTACGGTCACAGGTTCGAATCCTGCCTCGGGCATGAATATGTGTGATGTCCATAGGTTAGTTAGGCTTAAGAAGTTCTAAGTTCTAGGGAACTGATGACCTCAGAAGTTAAGTCCCATAGTGCTAAGAGCCATTTGAACCCATTGGTTTTGCGAGCTCATGGTATGGTGATAATAGCGTCCATAAACTTTTCCAAGTCGATGTTGAGCAAATTTTATACAGTGGGGACTAAAGTGGACCACTGGATGCACATGACAGAGATTGCGGGAAGGAAATTTCACAAAAAATCGAAACCCATTTTCAGTGTATCCCAGTCTAGGCCACAATTCAAATCTGTGAATTGAATAGTTCCAGATGATAACTTTGGTGTTGACATTTATTGAATCTAAGCACATGGGAAATTGGAAGCTACGCCTGTAAGTCACACGAGACATACTGCCATATAACCATACCAGCGGACAATATGTATACGCCAAGTGCACGATATGCTCACTCTGGAGCACTCCATGCCACTTCATGAATTTCAAGCATTCACTTTGAAAAACGTTTTCACTATTCGACGCAGTGACAAATGCTGGTGCAGAACATGGAGCGATGTGAAGGTTGAAAGAGGGCTGAGTAGAGCATGTGGGTTTAGCTCCGACATCTTGGCAAGGTGAAGGCTTTGAATGAGTTTGCTCCAATACGTCATAAACGTGACTGAGGATTTTTGCGGTGTAAACTTTGCAACGACTGACCAATATGCAGACAGTCGTGATGCAAGAGTAAATAATGACAACTATTCGAAAAAAAGGTTGGAATTGCGGAGGCGCGGTTCTTTCCGTCCCTTTACGACGGACCTGCACCTACCTGTGAACATTGTCTCAGCAGATCATCAGAAGGAAAGCCGAGTGAAACCTACTGTACTTCGACGTGAACCAGGCTGCAATGTAAGTCACTAATCTACGTTTCGGGTGAAAGTGTTCACAAGAAATGAAACGTTGGAAATTTTGTCCTCAATTAATATATTCTGAAACTTAGGTGAACAAATATCACTGCCAAGCCCGTGCTAGTCTTAACACAGTCACTCACAATCCCTTTCACTCAAGTTAATAAGTTTATGGTGTTGCATTTCCCGAAAACGTAATAGCTACAAAAATACTGATTGTTTTTGATTGAGAATGCTCACCAAATATTAAGTCTGTCGGTACCAAATGCAGTCACAGTTTTTTAGCCACCGCCCTGCTCAATACGCCACGCGGAATATATGTCTTTTGTTGTCACAAAATTCACTTAAAAATTCCGTAATTTCTACACGCCCATCGGAATAATTATGCCGTCACTTTACCACACTTCTGACGAATGGAACACTGCTAGATCCGGCAACTTATCATTTCCATCGGAACTACTACTACTGCACACGTCCGATCTCTTTCATGGTTAGGTTTCGACTCTTCTCTAGAGTACTCTAAGTCTTCTCTACCAGCAGAGAAAGGCGCGCGAAGAATACTGCTTTACCATTGGTCAGTTTACTCAACAGCCAATAGCAAAACAACACTCTCCCGCGTCAGTCCGCGCTTTTCATCAATAACCAATCTCAAAATAGTAAACCTAACGACTGCACTTTTTACCGACGTTATTATCTAATATGCTGAAACTTTGATTATGCATAAAGTTATTTACTATTGTTATTTATAGCTGAATTAACTTTCCATTTACCATAAACGTACTTTACAAATCTATTCTACAAAACTCCCCTTTGTCCATATCCATACTTCTTCGAAATGTTCCCACACTAAATACTACAATTATCTTCATATTAATCTTAAACCACACTCACGCATCATTCATACTGCTAAAACACATTTATAACATTTTACATACACAAAAAGACGTAACACTTTATGAAAATACTAGAACAGTTTATGAAAAACATTCTATTACTTTAGTGCACTCTAGTGGGCACAATCGAAACTAAAATCACAGTCCCCCTATCCAATATTGTCCTCTCTCGGCTGATACATAAACTACGTGCGCATCCAGTCTCGTGTCACCATCTGTCACTATCCAGCTCTTAGACACATCTCCCACTTAACCGCCTCCAAGGCAGGATCGTTACAAGGCGCTACGCCTCAGAATGGCTCTGAGCACTATGGGACTTAACAGCTACGGTCATCAGTCCCCTAGAACTTAGAACTACTTAAACCTAACTAACCTAAGGACAGCACACAACACCCAGCCATCACGAGGCAGAGAAAATCCCTGACCCCGCCGGGAATCGAACCCGGGAACCCGGGCGTGGGAAGCGAGAACGCTACCGCACGACCACGAGATGTGGGACGCCTCAGAATGGTTTCACCAACACCTCAGAGCCAATATCAGTCAACAATAGGGTTATGAAAGGATATAAAAATCAATTCTCACTTGGCCAGGGAGGTCGGAACCTAAGGTATCAAGGGATTGCTGGGAATGATTTCAAAACCGTCAAGTTCAAGCGAGCTCTGTCATCCTCATTAATGTGGTTACTGAGCCAACCACTTTGTTTCAAAGGATGCCTATCGCCAAACAGTCAGAAGAAGAAGTAGAGGACGTCAGAACCTACGAACTGGCTGCATATCCCCTAACTTTGTTTGATGAGGGTGGATTGTGAAAAGGCACAAAATCTGCTTCGTAAAAAGCTGTTAAACCTCCTCCAGATACCACACTGCTGGATAGCAGTACAGTATGTGTGATTTATGTTTTTTTATTGTTATACAGACTCGTAGGGTCGAGTGGGCATAACTTCGAATAAATTTGCAACTCATATGTCTATTATGTAGGAAGTAAGTACAATGAAAGTGCGAAAGTTGTGTTCAATGTTTTACTTGGATAGACAGAAGACTACAAAGTCCGTGAAGTGCTTAAGGAGATCGAGCAAAAAGCAGTCTCTGGAGATGCAATTTAGCAGCACCATGACACGAACAATTTCACAACTAAATTTTCTATAGACTGTGAAAAACAAAGATAATCACCCTGCTGATGTAAAAACGCAATTAAAGTGAAATCGCTTCCCAGGAGGTAGCTGATAATGCAGACACTCTGATAGCGGGGCGACGGAATCCCTGGCTTTAGCTCACAAATGTGTCACAATTTCGAGGGAAGCTGTTGACTTCTGATCGTAATGATAGTCTCCAAATTGCCCTCAATGTATGTTTTCTCAAGTCAGAAGGAGGTACAATCCCTCAGCTACTCTATTGTTCAGGAAGTGCAGTGGAAAAAAACGTTGACAGTTATATTTTCTTCTTCCACGCAATGAGTGACTGCAACTCTGTGTCTGCATTTCTCAACCGAGACAAGGTTAAATTTCCCAATACCCTCTCCAAAAATTTCGAATGATGTTGTTGTTGATGTGGTCTCAGTCTGAAGACGGTTTAATGTATCTCTCCATGCTATTCTATCCTGTGCAAGCCTCTTCACCGCCGAATATCTATTACATCCTTCTGAATCTCTCTACTGTATTCGTCTCTTTGTTTCCCTCTACGGTTTCTACCACCCACAGTTCACTCCAGTGCTAAATTGCTGATCCCTTGACGGCCCAGAATGTGTCCTATCAATCAATCCCCTCTTGTAGTCAGGTTGTGCAACAAATTCCTTTTCTCCCCAGTTCTATTCAGTACCTCCTCATTAGTACCCAAAAAAATGGCTCTGAGCACTATGGGACTTAACTGCTCTGGTCATCAGTCCCATGGAACTTAGAACTACTTAAACCTAACTAATCTAAGGACATCACACACATCCATGCCCGAAGCAGGATTCGAACCTGCGACCGTACCGGTCGCGCGGTTCCAGACTGTAGCGCCTAGAACCGCTCGGCTACTTCAGCCGGCTTTACCCACCTAATGTTCAATGTTTTTCTATTCTTCTGCAGCATCACATTTCGAGAGTTTCCATTCTCTTCTTGTCTAGACTGTTTATCGTCCATGTTTCACATCGTAATCTGGCTACACTCCACACAAATACCTTCACAAAAGACTTCTCAACACTTAAATCTATATTCGCTGTTAACAAATTTCTCTTCATCGGAAATGCTTTTCTTGCCACTGCCAGTCTACATTCTATTCCCTGTCTGCTTCGACCTTCATCAGTTATTTTGCTGCCCAAATAACAAAACTCATCTGCTCTTTCAAGTGTTTTACTGTCTCTAATAGAATTATAGCGTCATCGGCAAACCTCAAGGTTTTTATGGCTTCTCCCTGAACCTTTATTCCTACTCCAAATTTTTCTTTTGTTTTCTTTACTGCTCGCTCATGTACAGCTTCGGGGATAGGCTACAGCGCTATCTTACTTATCAACCAGTACGTCCCTTTCATGCCCTTGACTCTTATAGGTGCCGTTTGGTCTCCACACAAGTTGTAAATAGCCTTTCGCTCCATGTATTTTACACCTGCTACCATCAGAATTTCAAAAAGAGAGTATTCAACTCAACATTGTCAAAAGCGTTCTTTGAGACTAAAAATGCTATAAACGAATGTTTGACTTTCCTTAACCTATCTTCTAAGACAAGTCGTAGGGCCAGTATTGCCTTGTGTGTACCTACATTTCTCCAGAATCCAAACTGATCTTCTCAACGGTTGGTTTCTACCAGTGTTTACATTCTTCTGTAAAGAATTTGTGTAAGTATTTTGCAACTATGGCTTAGTAAACTTACAGTTCGATAATATTGTCACGTAGAAGAAGGTGTAATTAGATGAATGACGAACACTAACTTCACTTAACGAAGGTTTATTCAGCACGTGAGTACAAGAGCGTGGAGCGAACTGCCTCCGACCAGAACACATACGGTATATATACAATTACAAAACATTCCAGTACAATGATTCTTGATATTTGTGGATACCTCTAGAATGTACTCGAACCGAATATAGAAATTGAAAATATACATGTAACCGTCTAGTATCATAACCACTACACGATTCTTCTGCTACAATATTCATAGCTGTCATCACCTTCTTTCTTTGGAATTAGAATTATTATAATATTCTTGAAGTCTGAATGTATTTCCCCAGTGTCATACATCTTGCTCACTACATGGAAGAGATTTGTCATGCCTGGCTCTCCGAAGGCTTTCAATAGTTCTGACGGAATGCCATGTACTCCAGGGGCCTTGTTTTGACTTAGGTCTTGATAAAATTCTTCTCGCAGTATCGTATCTCCCATCTCATCTTCATCTACGTCCTCTTCCATTTCTGTAATATTGCCTCCCTTGTAAAGATCCTTAATAAACTGCTTCTACCTTTCTACATCTACATCTACATGATTACTCTGCAATTCACATTTAAGTGCTTGGCAGAGGGTTCATCGAACCACAATCATACTATCTCCCTACCATTCCACTCCCGAACAGAGCGCGGGAAAAACGAACACCTAAACCTTTCCGTTCGAGCTCTGATTTCTCTTATTTTATTTTGATGATCATTCCTACCTATGTAGGTTGGGCGCAACAAAATATTTTCGCATTCGGAAGAGAAAGTTAGTGACTGAAATTTCGTAAATAGATCTCGCCGCGACGAAAAAGTCTATGCTTTAATGACTTCCATCCCAACTCGCGTATCATATCTGCCACACTCTCTCCCCTGTTGCGTGATAATACAAAACGAGCTGCCCTTATTTGCACCCTTTCGATATCCTCCGTCAATCCCACCTGGTAAGGATCCCACACCGCGCAGCAATATTCTAACAGAGGACGAAGGAGTCTAGTGTAAGCTGTCTCTTTAGTGGACTTGTTGCATCTTCTAAGTGTCCTGTCAATGAAACTCAACCTTTGGCTCGCCTTCCCCACAGTATTATCTATGTGGTCTTTCCAACTGAAGTTGTTCGTAATTTTTACACCCAGGTACTTAGTTGAATTGACAGCCTTGAGAATTGTACTATTTATCGAGTAATCGAATTCCAACGGATTTCTTTTGGAACTCCTGTGGATCACCTCACACTTTTCGTTATTTAGCGTCAACTGCCACCTGCCACACCACCACACCATACAGCAAACTTTTCTAAATCGCTTTGCAACTGATACTGGTCTTCGGATGACCTTACTAGACGGTAAATTACAGCCACGCTATCTCAGGCTCCTTGCCACGGTTCGCGTGGCTCCTTCGGACATGGGTGTGAACGTGTGTTGTCGTTAGCATAAATTAGATTAAGTAGTGTGTAGCCCTTGGGACCGATGACCTCAGAAGTTTGGTCCCATAGGAACGTACCACAAATTTCCAATTTTTCCCCCTTTCAGCTTTCCCTTCTTCGCTTAGGACTAGTTCCCATCTGATATTCATACAGCTACTTCTCTTTTTTCTAAAGGTCTCTTTAATTTTCCTGTGGCGGTATGTTGCTCTTCATGTCAATCTCATATTTTAGACGTCTGTATTCCCTTTCGCCTGCTTCATTTGGTGCATTTTATATTTTCTCCTTTCATCAATTAAATTGAATACCTCCTGTGTTATCCAAGGATTTGTACTAGGCCATGTCTTTTTACCCCATTTGATCCTCTGCCGACTTCGCTGTTTCATCTTTCAAAGCTATCCATTCGTCTTAAACTCTATTACTTTCCTCTGTTCTAGTCAATTGTTGCATAATGCCCCCTCTGAAACTCTCAACAATCTCTGGTTCTTTCAAATTATCGAGATCCCATCTTCTTAATTTCCTACATTTTTGCAGTTTCTTCAGTTTTATTCTTCAGTTCATAACTAATAAATTGTTATCAAAGTCCACATCTGCAATTACAGTTTAAAATCTTGTTCCGAAATCTTTGTCTTACCATTATATAATTAGTCTGAAACCTCCCATTGTTTCCACGTGTCTCCCACATATACAACCTTTCTTCATGGTTCTTAAACCAAGCGTTAGCAATGGTTAAATTATGCTCTGCTCAAAATTCTGCCAGGCGGCTTCCTCTTTCATTCCTTTCCCCCATTCCATATTCACCTATTATTTCTCCTTCTCTTCCTTTTCCTATTGTCGAATTCCAATCCCCCATAACAATTAAATTTCGTCTCCCTTAACTATCTGAATGATTTCTTTTATCTCATCATGAATTTCATCAATCTCTTCATTGTTTATGGAGCTAGTTAGTACATAAACTTGTACTTCTGTGGTGGGAGTGCCGGCCCATGTGGCCGAGCGGTTCTAGGCGCTTCAGTCTGGAAGCGCGCGACCGCTACGGTCGCAGGTTCAAATCCTGCCTCGGGCATGGGTGTGTGTGATGTCCTTAGGTTAGTTAGGTTTAAGTAGTTCTAAGTTCTAGGGGACTGATGACCTCAGATGTTAAGTCCCATAGTGCTCAGAGCCATTTGAACCATTTTTTTGTGGTGGGTGTGGGCTTCGTGTATATCTCGGCTATGGTGATGTTCATAGTAACTCACCTACATTCCTGTTTTCTTAATCATTATTAAATATACTCCTGGATTACCTCTATTTGATTTTGTAACTGTAGCCCCATATTACCTGAGCAGAAGTCCTGTTGTTCCTGCCACCTAACTTCGGTAATTTCCACTACATCTAACTTCAACCTATCCATTCACTTTTTAACTTCTTAACCTACCTGCTCGATTAATGGGTCTTACACTCCACGCTTCAATCCCTAGAACGCCAGTTTTGATTCTCCCGAGCATGACATCCTTGTGAGTAGTCCACGCACAGAGATCCGAACGGAGGCTATTTTACCTCCGGAATATTTTACCCAAGAAGATGCCATCATCATTTAACCATACAGTAGAGCGGCATGCCCTCGGGAAAAATTATGGCTGTAGTTTCTTCTAGCTTTCAGCCATTCACAGTACTAGCACAGTTAGGCCGTTTTGCTTGATGTTACAAGGCCAGATCAGTCAATCATCCAGATTGTTGCTCTTGCAGCTAGTGGAAACGCTGCTGCCCCTCTTAGGAAACCACATGTTTGTCTCGCCTCTCAATAGATACGCCTCCGTTATTGCATCTGCAATTGAAATTTACCAACTGAGCTACCCAAGCACGACTCACGCCCCGACATCACAACTTTGGTAGAGCACTTGCCCGCGAAAGGCAAAGGTCCCGAGTTCGAGTCTCGGTCCAGCACACAGTTTTAATCTGCCAGGAAGTTTCATATTAGCGCACACTCTGCTGTAGATTGAAAATTTCATTCTAGAAACAACCCCCAGGCTGTGGCTAAGCCATGTCTCCGCAGTATCCTTTCTTCCAGGTGTGCTAGTTCTGCAAGGTTCGCAGGAGAGCTTCTGTGAAGTTTGGAAGGTAGGAGACGAGGTACTGGCGGATTTAAAGTTGTGAGGACGGGCCGTGAGTCGTGCTTGGGTAGCTCAGTTGGTAGAGCACTTGCCTGCGAAAGGCAAAGGTCCCGAGTTCGAGTCTCGGTCCGGCACACAGTTTTAATCTGCCAGGAAGTTTCAAATAATCGATGTCTTTCGCCATATACAATGTACATGCAAGTAATGGATATGGATCACACGTCACGGCTTATGTAGTGCTCTGCAACTGACGACCTGCAAACAATCAGTGTCCTTTGCTATATACAATGCCCATGCTAGTAATGGATATGGATCACAAGTGACATCTCTGTTAGTGTCCGTCTTCTACCGTCCGGCCCAAGCTGGCAGGCGCGGCACTTATATTCACTTCTTGTAGAGGCCGCTCCTGCCGTGGTGCGGTCCTAGTCAGCGAGTTATTGGCCGACGTTGTCTCTCAGCCTTCTCTGCTGTTGCGTTCATCTTCGTGCCGGCATCTTTCGTTACGCCGGAACAGATTATACCACATGCTCGGATATGCAAATGTTTAGCATTTCAGAGACACTCCACAAATTATATTGGTGTAACACCATGCATCTCTATAATAGGAAAGATTACGCAGCGGCATTCTCATTGATATGCAGCATTTGAATACTGATGCCTTGTAAGAAGATCGCGTTATGCTTCATGTGTTAACGAGAAACGTCTATCAGATTGAGTCGAAATTCGAAAGCACGAGGATCGTGGCCCATCAACACTGTAGTTTATTGTCCCACCATAATGCTACTCACGTTGATCAGTATTCAGTGACCGTCTGAAACGTCCCCTTTGGAAAATTAATGAATTACTGTGCTGGTAACCCTCTTAATTTATTTGATTTTCAAACAGCTGAGCAAAAGTGAATGTACTCAGACATTTATCTCTTTACTTATTCTGATCATTACTAAACTGACACATAATATTTTTAGTGCAACGCAATCTGACTTTCAATAATCCCTATAAAAGAATGGCCGCGACTAACAATAACCTATACCTTTCATGAATAACTTACCTCGCAAAAATCTTCGTTACTCGAACTACTGCAATACAGAGAGCGCCAATACTGCCAGCTAAATAAAAGATTTTAACTACTGAAGGCTCTAACTACTGATAGGCATACTTAGCAAATGGAAGATTTTGATAGAGAACAACCTTAATATTGTTCAAAAGTCATTGGCTGACGACGTCTCACAACCTTCTCTGCTTCGGGAGGACGACGGTTCAATCCCGGGTTCGGCCCTCCTGATTTAGGTTTTCCATGATTTCCCTAAATCACTCCAGGCAAATGCCGGGATGGTTCCTCTGAAAGGGCACGGCCGACTTCCTTCCCCATTCTTCCCTAATCCGATGAGACCGATGACCACGCTGTCTGGTCTCCTTCCCCAAACAACCAACCAACCTTCTCTGCTCTTGCGTTCTTTATCTTTGTGCCGGCATTTGTCGTTACGCCAGAACAGAACATGCTCGGATATTTCAGAGACACCCCACAAATTATGTTGGTGCAACACCATGTACAGTCTCTACAATAGGAAAGATTATGCAGTGGCATTCTCATTGATATACAGCATTCTTGCGAATATGGATTCGATAGTTTGAGAAGGACCATGCCGTACTTTCTATGTACGCTTGCATGACTACTCTCAATTCATTCATAAGTGCCTGACGTTCCAATTTAAGTTGTTCCTAATTATGGTCCCTAGGTATTTAGTTGAATTGATGGGCTTTACATTTGTGTAATTTACCGTCTAACCGAATTTTAACGGATTACTTTCAGCACTCATGTGGTGACTCACACTTTTCATCAACTGTCACTTTTCTCGCCATACGGGTATCTTCTCTAAATCATATTTCATTTGGTTTTGATCTTCTGATGACATTACTACACGGTAAACAACTGCGTCATCGGCAAACAATACAAGTGTGGCGCTCAGGTCGTCTCCTAAATCGTCTGTATAGATTAACAATGGAAGAGGGCCTATAAGACTGCCTCGGGGAACGCCAGCTATCATTTCCATTTTACTAGGCGACTTTCCGTCAATTACTGAATACGATGACCTTTCTGACGGAAATTACGAACCCACTCGCAAAACGGAGGTGATACTCCACATGCAAGCGGTTTGATCGAGGGATGGTGCCAAAAGCCTTCTGGAAATCTAGTAATATGTACTCTATTTGAGATCCCCTGTCGATAGCACTCATTCATTGCTTCGTGTGAATAAAGAGCCAGTTGTGTTTCACCAGAACGGTTCAAAATGGTTCAAATGGGTCTGAGCAGTATGGGACTTAACTTCTGTGGTCATCAGTCCCCTAGAACTTAGAACTAATTTAAACCTAACTAACCTAAGGACATCACACACATCCATACCCGAGGCAGGATTCGAACCTGCGATCGTAGCGGTCGCGCAGTTCCAGACTGTAGCGCGTAGAGCCGCTCGGCCTCACCGGCCGGCGCTCCAGCTAATCGGGCCCCCACAACCTGCCCTCTTCGGAACTCTATTAGGTCTTTCATTGCACATCGTCCTCGGCCTCTGAATGCAAATACGAAGTATGCACTATTCCTCAACAACCTGCAGTGATTCCTAGTCCGTACTGAACACTTAAAGTCCGGCGCGACACGTGCCTTACCTGCGTTTTTGACCGTCAATTACAACCATCCCATTACTACCACTGTTCATATTAATTTGCTTATCCCCTGTACGCACACCTTTTGGTGTCACACTACGGATTGCTATATTAACAAACGCCTGCCGCATTTACGTCATAGAACAGTATGTTGCTTCATTACGCTATTTTCATCAGTATAATAATTATATATGTTCATTCGACTACAACCAACAATGTTCATGGAAGTAGTTGTTTGAGCTCTGTTTTTCCTGTTATATGTATTTATTTAAGTATCATGGGCAGTGAGATGTAATGCAGGGTTGGCGTAAGATTGGGAAAAACTGAAAATGTACATTATATTGTCACGTTACGAATCACACCACCATACATACCGCCCTTCATTTAACTTCTTTCCGTATGCAGTTTCACTTCTGGACATTGCAATTCCAACACCATGAACAGCGGCACTCAGTGAACTTCAAACTGGTGTGGATTTAGAGGCCGCTCCTGTCTTGGTGCGGTCCTAGTCAGCGAACTATTGGCAGACGTCGTCTCACAGCCTTCTCTGCTATTGCGTCCGTCCGCAGCTCGTTGTCGTGCGGTAGCGTTCTCGCTTCCCACGCCCGGGTTCCCGGGTTCGATTCCCGGCGGGGTCAGGGATTTTCTCTGCCTCGTGATGACCGGGTGTTGTGTGATGTCCTTAGGTTAGTTAGGTTTAAGCAGTTCTAAGTTCTAGGGGACTGCTGGCCATAGATTTTAAGCCCCATAGTGCTCAGAGCCAGCCAGTCTGCTCTTGCGTTCTTCATCTTACTGCCGGCGTTTATCGTTACTCCGGAACATTCCTCCCCCCCTCCCCCACCCTAAGTCGACGGACCGTCGTCGTGTAGGAAGTGCGACCATGGCGGGGGAGGCAGGAGTGTGGGCGCATCGTTGGACGGGAAGCTGTGGTTGCAGGGGAAGTCAAGCTTCCGGTCGTACCCCACCATCCGGCCTATGCTCTGGCATAAACGTCCGCCAGAAAACGACCAGAAGAATAGGTGTCCACCTCCAGCTGCCATGAACCAGATGAAGAAAGCGGCGACTGCTCCGGTGTGGGCGGGTCCAGTTCCATCGTTAGGACGAGAGGAGGCAGAGGAGGCGAAGATTCTATCTCCGTGGTGTTGTCCCGCGGTGTCGTGATGACACCCTCTGGCGACTGCTGTGGCCGCGGTGCCCTCTGGATCCGTGAATCTGGGGCAAGAGACACTGAAAGATCATCGTGCACATGACAGAGGCGAGGTTGATTTTGATGTCGGCGCTGCAAGCCATCTGGACTTGAAATAAGGTACTGTAACTGGGCTTCCTCTCTTTTGATGCTAGTCAGTAGTTGTCAGGATGAGCATTACTTTAAATGGGTATTTGATTCTAAAGCATTATGTCAGGGTGAAAAACACTAAATAAATTACTTTTTCTCTCTTAACAACATGCGGGCAGGGTGGGTTCTTCCTTGGCTCGGGTATGAGGTAGAATGAATCAGCATTTTTAAATGAGATAACTTTTATTGAAAGATTTGTACAATGGTTTCCTTACTGGATTGTTCTGGCTGGGAGAGCGACAGCTGTGTCGTTTTCGAAGCCTTCATGCTGCGTGAGCGGCGGCGTCTGATTACGCCTGGCGGTGTGTATCTCGTGTCGCCGTCTCGCCCAGTTGACTGGCGACGCACCTCGTGCGGTGGCCCGTTTAGTTATTGAGAACGAAGTCGTGAATCGGATGGTGATACCTTGGATGCGGCGTCCCAGTGTTTCTCTTCTCTAAATGGCCGCGTGTCTCAGTGTTGTGCGTCGGCCAGCGGAGCGGTGCGGCGGGGGAAGGCCAGAATCCTGGACACGAACAACGGACTCCAGTTTGCCTGTCTTCGGCTGTCAGACCTTCATCACCAGCTCACAGGTGACTGCTAATGTGAGGCCGTCTCCTTCCCGTCCTAACGAGTCACCCGGGTACGTAAAAATCAGTCTTCAAATACCTTCTAACTTCTGTCTTCTGGCGGCGAGGCTGCTGCTTGCTATTCCATAACAGCGGCGGACTTGGTGCTTCTGTGTACGATGTAGTCTCTTCCTGCATGATGGTCTTCAGCACCGAAACTGAACTGAAAACTACTCTTGTCGGGCCCACTGCGTTTCGCGTATTTATTGACTTCAGTTCACTGGAGGTGAACAACTTCATGGTCATTGCCTCTTCTGTCACGTTGAAAAGCTTCTCGAATAATCTTCTTAACGTCGGTCATTGGCTCTTGGAATGTAGGCGAGGGCCTTTGATCACATGTGACAATTGAGAAACACGTGAGCCGGTCGGCTGATGCCCAGACGGCTGAATCTACAGCTTCCGCTTATGTGGGGAGGGCGATGGCTTCTCTTGAACGTGCTGACTTGCAAGCGCCGGATGTTGCCACTGCTGCTATGTCCACTGTTTGCCATTGTGTAATTCTTCTAAACTAAACTAAGTTTTTCATTTATTTTCTAATTTCTACTTCACTTCACATTGATTTCACTAATTTATTTACCTGTCTTAAGTACCACTCAATAGTACATGCAAGTGCCAAGTCGGCATACGATCTCACCTCGCGCCCTCCCTTTGCTGCGACTAAAAACCCTGTCGGATGCTGAGGAGGGTGGAGCAGGTACAGCAGCGTCCGATAGCCGAGGCCGTGAAGCAATTCCGCCGGCGAAGGTCCATCTCGTGGGTACGAACGATAGGAGGCGGAAACAATTGCAATGCTTGATCCCTGGTGTGTGCAGAGCGAAGTTTGGCCATCTGCTGCTTGAAGGTTCTGACAGAACGTTCCGCTTCGTCATTTGACTATGGATGGAACGGTGCACTAGTGAGATACTACATGTCACTGTGTTCACAGAATGTTTCAAATTCATTTGACTTGAACTGAGGTCCGTTGTCTGACACTATTGCTTCAGGTAAACCTTCGAGGCAAAAAATAGAGGAAAACACCTGAATTCTGCTACGTGACGTTGTCGAGTTTACTAGCACAGCAAAAGGAAATGTGCTATACGAGTCAATCCAAATAAACCAGCGAGAATTCCATAAAGGTCCCACAAAGTCTATGTGCACATGTGACTGAGACTTAGGCCAAACAGAGCATTTTTGTGGCGGAGCGGACTGATTTTCCGCACATGCGTGACACTGTGACATCATCTTCTCTGTTTGGGTGTTCAAAAATGGTTCAAATGGCTCTGAGCACTATGGGACTTAACTTCTGAGGTCATCAGTCCCCTAGAACTTAGAACTATTTAAACCTAACTAACCAAAGGACATCACACACATCCATGCCTGAGGCCGGATTCGAACCTGCGACCGTAGCGGTCACGCGGTTGCAAACTGAAGCGCCTAGAACCGAACGGCCACACCGGCTGGCGTTTGGGTGTCCATACCCCGCCAAGTTCAGTGTCGACGCGCTAACTGTTTCGTACGAACAATTCCCCAGTGTCCTTGGTGAAGTAGCCGCAACACTTCTTTTTGCAATGGTTTAGGGATCAACACTCGTAGCTGTCCACTGTCATTTTAAACAAGAATTACACCTTTTTGTACAGCGAGACTATGTCGACGTGTAAAGTATCGGCGCACTACAGAGTTCTTTATGCTATTCAATGAGTGAGGCGAAGATGTGCGAATGTATGTTAGCAAAATGTTAAAATCTGGATCAGCTTCAGTGGCCTGTGCAATTTGATTGCAGTTCAGTGGAAAAGATGGAAGCAATTCAGAATTCTGAGCATCGATGTGACAACAAGATGCAGCAGAAGCGTCAAAATCTGTATCAGGGCCAATTGGAAGACGTGAAAGTTCAAATGGTTCAAATGGCTCTAAGCACCATGCGACTTAACATGTGAGGTCATCAGTCCCTTAGACTTAGAACTACTTAAACCTAAGTAACCTAAGGACATCACACACATCCATGACCGAGGCAGGATTCGAACCTGCGACCGTAGCAGCAGCGCGGTTCCAGACAGAAGTGCCTAGAACCGCTCGGTCACAGCGGCCGGCGGAAATTACGTGACTTGTGCGTGGACATCTTGTCCGCCATACCTCCACAAACCTACCAACAATCTGTCGAATCCATGAGACGCAGAATCGGTGACGTAATGCGTTTCAGAGATGGATCAACAAGTTATTAAGAAGGATGTCATAATGTTTTGGCTCGACAATAAGTTTAACCGCTCCGGGGACGTAGTGGCTAGCGTCGCGACTTTTCACTTTTGCTCTCCGTGTTCGAAACTCGGTTGTTGGTTTTATTTTATTTTCTTTTTCTACCAATTTCCATTGAAGATTACTATGCGAATGTTTCGTATCAAATTAGGAGATACAAGGGCGTTATATTAATTGTGAAATTGCAAGTGTGTTTCACAATAAGCGTCGTACATTTACTATATAATATGTATCTATGGTATTTTGAGGGTTTCAATCATTTTAACTGCTCCTGTTCTTACATTTCATTCTTACATGAATTCTTATATTGATTCCTACATTTTATTCTTCTTCAGGAAGTATTAGTGCATCCCCTCGGATGGTACCGATCATAGGAGCATTTGACACAGAAATTCCGAACACCATGAGCACCGCGCGAAGGCAGGTATACCACAGTGACATTTCTTCGTTTGAATCTCATTCGGGACAAAACGTCTTTAACATTGCTGAACATTTCATGTGTTGCCAATAATTTCATGGCAAACCACACTTAGGGATCATTTTTCTCAAAACTGGCGCTATAGATACACTATAGAAATTTTACCGAAAACAATTTCGAATAATTTCCTGTTACTGTTTTATTGAATTGATTCAACAGACATTTAGTAGATGCATAGGGACAGCATTGTTTCAACATACAATGGAAAACATTTGTATAGTAACGTTTTACGGACGTGACTATATAAATGAAAAACAAAAACAAATTAAAAACAATAACCGGGTTTCGAACGCAGGGCGCAAATCTGTGACGCCTCGATGCTCGGCATTGTACCACCGCTTTGGTTCAACTTATTACGCTCTAAAAGCCATGTAAACTACCTCGAAAACTTTGACCGCCGTTTTCCCAGAAACGATTGAGCATTTAGGGATAAGTCGAGACACGTGTTCGTTATTTTGATTCATCTTTCACTGAAAGAAGCTTCTGGAAAATCGGGTGATGGCACTTGCCGTGTTCTCCTCTTTAGCATCTAGATACGCTACAGGCACGGTTCTCACACAAAGTCAACGTGTAAAACCGCGCTTGGGACCCTAGCACGCATGTGGGTCTGCGGCGTTCACTCCGTTCTATTGAAACCAGAGTGCAGCTCACTTGTGCTTCCCGGTAACGCGTGTCCAGCGGCCGGCCTCGTCTCCAGTATTCTGAACAGTTCAAAGAATCACCGCTCTTCCAGTGGCACATGGTGTCACCATAAACTGATGATAAAATCTGAACAGTTTACCTTCCTTTGTTTTCCCACGCCCGGGTTCCCGGGTTCGATTCCCGGCGGGGTCAGGGATTTTTTCTGCCTCGTGATGACTGGGTGTTGTGTGCTGTCCTTAGGTTAGTTAGGTTTAAGTAGTTCTAAGTTGTAGGGGACTGATGACCATAGATGTTAAGTCCCATAGTGCTCAGAGCCATTTGAACCTTCCTTTGTTTAGCTCCTTTTACATAATAATGATGCTATATTTTAAATGTCTGTTTGCTTAACACTTGAAACATGGTTTTATCGTCTGTTTAAAAGCTTTTGTTAATAATTTTATATGGTTTTATAAGATTTAATGCACACTTTCCCTTCAATTGTTGCACACTTTATTACAGTTTATAATTACACTTCGTATATATGCGTGTTCAATTCCATCCAGGTCATCAGTATTGTAAGGCGTGGGATTTTATGGACGTCTTACATGAAGAAATTACACTGAAGCACCAAACTGGTACAGGAATGCGTATTCAAATAAAGAGATATTTAAACAGGCCAGTAGAGAATGCCTATGTAAGACAGCAAGTGTCTGACGCAGTTGTTAGATCGGTTACTGCTGCTACAATGGCAGGTTATCAAGACTTAAGTGAGTTTAAATCTGGTGTTATAGTCGGCGCACGAGCGTTGGGACACAACATCTCCGAGGTAGCGATGGAGTGGGGATTTTCCCGTGCGATCATTTCACAAGTTTACCGTGAACATCAGGAATCCGGTAAAACATCAAATCTCCGACGTTGCTGCGGCAGGAGAAAGATCCTGCAAGAACGGGACCAACGACGACTGAGGAGAATCGTTCAACGTGACAAAAGTGCAACGCTTCCGTAAATTTCTGCAGATTTCAATGCTCGGCCAACAAGTGTCAGCTTGCGAACCATTCAACGAAACACCATCGATATGGGCTTTCGGAGCCGAAGGCCCACTCGCGTACACTTGATGACTGCACGACGCAAAGCTTTACGCCTCGCCTGGGTCCAATACCGACATTGGACTATTCACGTCTGGAAACATGTTGCGTGGTCGGACGAGTCTCGATTCAAATTGTGTCGAGTGGATGGACGTATATGGGTATGGAAACCTCATGAATCCATGAACCCTGCATGTCAGCAGGGGTCAGTACAAGCTGGGTGAGGCTTTGTAATGGTGCGTGGCGAGTGCAGTTGGAGTGATATGGGATCCTTATAAGGCTAGATACGGCTCTGAGATGTGACACGTACATAAACATCGTGTCTGATCACTTGCATCCATTCATGTCCATTGTGCATTACGACGAACTTCAGCAATTCGAGAAGGACAATGAGACATCCACACTTCCAGAATTGCTACAGAGTGGCTCCAGCAAGTTTCATCTGAGTTTAAGCACTTACGCTGGCCACCAAACTCCCCAGACGTGAACATTATTGAGCATATCTGGGATACCTTGCAACGTGCTGTTCAGAAGAGATCTCCACCCCCTCGTACTCTTAAGGATTTATGGACAGCCCTGCAAGATTCATAGTGTCATTTCCCTCCAGCAGCACTTCAGACATTAGGCGAGTCCATGCCACGTCGTGCTGCCGTACTTCTGCGTGCTCCCAGGGGCCCTGCACGACATTAGGCAGGTGTACCAATTTCTTTGGCTCTTCAGTGTAGAACAGCACTTGTATCAACAGTACTTGAAATCAAGTACAAGTTACACTACTGCCCATTAAAATTGCTACACCACGAAGATGACGTGCTACAGATGTGAAATTAAACCGACAGGAAGAAGATGCTGTGATATGCAAATGATTAGCTTTTCAGAGCATTCACACAAGATTGGCGCCGGTGGTGACACCTAGAACGTGCTGACAGGAAGGTTTACAACCGATTTCTCATACGCAAACAGCAGTTGACAGGCGTTGCCTGGTGAAACGTTGTTGTGATGCCTCGTGAAGGAGGAGAGATGCGTACCATCACGTTTCTCGGTTTGTAGCCTATCGCGATTGCGGTTTAACCTATCGCGACATTACTGCTAGCATTGGTCGAGATCCAATGACTGTTAGCAGAATATGGAATCGTTGGGTTCAGGAGGGTAATACGGAATGCCGTGCTGGATCCCAACGGCCTCGTATCACTAACAGTCGAGATGACAGGCATCTTATCCGCATGGCAGTAACGGATCGTGCAGCCACGTCTCGATCCCTGAGTCAACAGATGGGGACGTTCGCAAGACAACAAAAATCTGCACGAACAGTTCGACGATGTTTGCAGCAGCATGGACTATCAGCTTGGAGACCTTGGCTGCGGTTACCCTTGACGCTGCATCACAGACAGGAGCGCCTGCGATGGTGTACTCAACGACGGACCTGGGTGCACGAATGGCAAAACGTCATTTTTTCGGATGAATCCAGGTTCTGTTTACAGCATCATGATGGTCGCATCCGTGTTTGGCGACATCGCGGTGAACGCACATTGGAAGCGTGTATCCGTCATCGCCATACTGACATATCACCCGGCGTGATGGTATGGGGTACCATTGGTTACACGTCTCGGTCACCTCTTGTTCGCATTGACGGCACTTTGAACAGTGGACGTTACATTTCAGATGTGATTCGACCCGTTTCTCTACCCTTTATTCGATCCCTGCGAAACCCTACATTTCAGCAGGATTATGCACGACCGCATGTTGCAGATCCTGTACGGGCCTTTCTGGATACAGAAAATGTTCGACTGCTGCCCTGGCCAGCACATTCTCCAGATCTCTCACCAATTGAAAACGTCTGGTCAACGGTGGCCGAGCAACTGGCTCGTCACAATACGCCAGTCACTACTCTTGATGAACTGTGGTATCGTGTTAAAGCTGCATGGGCAGCTGTACCTGTACACACCATCCAAGCTCTGTTTGACTCAATGCCCAGGCGTATCAAGGCCGTTATTACGGCCAAAGGTGGTTGTTCTGCGTACTGATTTCTCAGGATCTATGCACCCAACTTACGTGAAAATGTAATCACATACCAGTTCTAGTGTAATATATTTGTCCAATAATACCCGTTTATCATCTGCATTTCTTCTTGGTGTCGCAATTTTAATGCCCAGTAGTGTATTTAGAACACTGATGTATGCAGACAATTACGATGGCGTTACTTATCGTCTGTATTGAATGCTCAAGGGATAATTGTGAACCAGCGGGCTGCTCCTGCGGTGCTTAGCAGGGACGGAACATCGTTCTTACATGGGCTGCCTCAGGGCGGTGTCGTTGGGGGAGGACGCGTGCCGGTGTCCACGGCACAACGGAGGACGCAGGCCTCTTACAAGGGGAGGCCACCAATTGTGAAATTCAGATTCGATTCATACTGCGCATAATAAAAGCTCATGGCCAGAGGTGTAATGTGGCAAACCACCAAGATGCACTTCTCAGCCGTTGTCGAGAAAATCGACAGTTAGAAGAAACCGTTGCGGTGAAATACTCTCGACGATTAATAATTTTCTACAGCGTCGTGGCGCAGCGGTAAGCGCTCGGGTTCGTAATCCGAAGGTCGCCGGATCGAATAGTTGCCACTATTAAAGTTCCATCCACCCCCCCCCCCCCCCCTCCCTTATATATTCGTCACTCTGCAAGCAGTGTGGGGAATTAAGTGGCTGAAAGAGCAGTTGGGTAGTAGAAATGCTTTTTTTATTTTATCGTGCTTGTAGTGAGACTGTCTTTATCTGGCCAGTGGGCAAGCAGCTGATCTCACTCGCACACCGTACGATACCGGAACAGTTCACAGAGAGGAGTGTTACGGACAATATTAGTCCAAGTGAGTAGGCAGGTTTCAGAGATGCAGTGAGCGTCTACTAACGGTGCGGGATCCGCAATCACACAGTCAGCAAAGTCGCTTTTACTGTCGTTTTGGATATGGTGATAACGCAGCTCGGCAGAATGTACGGCCTTAATTCAATAAATGCGTTCATTTCCTTGCCATTGTGCTGTATTCAAAAGCTGTCAGATTAATTTGAGAGTTGGTTACTTCCCTTGCTGTAACTCGACGACGTCCCGTTTGTCAGTATTTAGTCAGATCGCGTTGCACAATTTGTTTAAGTTCAGTACGAATTAATACCAGGCCAGACTTAGAGAGAGAGAGAGAGAGAGAGAGAGAGAGAGAGAGAGAGAGAGTGTTAAGGATAAGAGATATTCTTGTCAATTGAGACTTCTAACTGAATCAAAAAAATGATTTTGATAATAAATTTTGTGCATATTTAGATATAAATTCTGTTTTCTTCTTATAGTTTCCCACCCCCTTCCAGTACGTTGGCTGACTTTTGTAGCATATACTGTGTACGGTATGCGATTTGACAGCCCATTGTTTGCTGCTCATCGCACGTATCATATTTCTAGCGATGTCACTCTATTTTATTGATTTTGTAACAAAAGGTATCTCATGGCTCTCAAGCTTAACTACTTTACATTTGATTTAACAAACATATTTTACTTGTACTGTTCAATCTTTGTACATTTCTTTTTAACATACATGTTTTACATGTGCATTTTTTGCCAATCCTTTTTAGGACGCTGCCATCCGATTTTTATTTTGACGTTGGCTACGACTCCATAGACTGTCGCGCGGGTGTTGTGGGAAACCCATGTTTCATCGCCTGTAACACTCTGGTGAATGAACGTGTTGCCATCCCTTTTGTAACCCTCCAATAACGCAAATGCAGCAACCATTCCCGCGTCTTTCTGGTCATCCGTGAGCACGCGTGGCACCCACCGTGCACAGATTTTGTGGTACTCTTAATTGCTGAGTGACAACGTCGTGTACAGTTGAACGACACACTTCCTAACATCGTTCGTTGCATGTCGCTAATCGTGACTGGTCTATTCTCTCCGGTGATACGATCCACCTTTTGTTTCAACGAATCTGTGATGACGGAGGATCGCCCTAATCTTTCTTCGTCATGAACATCTGTTCTCCCATTCTTAAACGTTATGCACCACTTTCGGACTCTGGCTGCATTCATTACACCTTCGCCATAAACGGTAGCACGTCTACGGTGAAAGTCACATGGTCTATTACTTTCCGCCTGCAGAAAATGAATAACACATCGCACCTCACAGTCGGTGGGATTCGCAGTCAGTACAGCCACGGTCACCCTTATCTCTCCACGTATCACCTGACGAGATCTGACTTATAGCGGTACGTGGCAACTGTCCGCAACACCAAAAACCAATAAGCGACTACCGCAAGACAGGTGCTCGGACTGTAAGTGCAAACGTTCTTACTTTCTGGACTGCCCTCGTACTTCAGAACCACAAGTCTTGTATGTATATTGATTGACTGCGCTGTGTACGATGAATGGAGCTTGTTACCTCGACGCTGCAGCAATTCCTGCCGAACTGTTTATGGCAAAGAACCTATCGAGCGTCAAGGTTTTTTTTTTGTTTTGTTTAGGGGCTGGGAATTATCATTAAAATATACGACTGTATTTACAAGCTGCCTAATTTCACAGTATTACAGTATACAATCGTAAGTACTAATTCGGACGAAACTCAGAAGAGTGTTCCTGGAGCCACTCTGCAGCAATTCTGGAAGTATGGAGTGTCCTGTTGGAGTTGCCCAAATCCGTCGGAATGCACAATGGATATGAATGGATGCAAGTGATTAGACAGGATGCTTACGTACCTGTCACCTGTCAGAGTCGTATCTAGACGCATCAGGGGTCCCATATCACTCCAACTGCATTCGCCCCATACGCGGAAAAAACGAGCACTTAAATTTTTTTTGTGCGAGCCCTGATTCGTTTTGGTCATCTGCCGACATTACAAGAAGGTAAATGACAGCATCAGTGGCAAACAACCTAAGACGGCTACTCAGATTGTATCCTATGTTGTTAATATAGATAAATATCAATAGAGGACCTATAACACTTCCTTGGGGAACGCCGAATATTACTTCTGTTTTACTCGATGACTTTCCGTCTATTACTACGAACTGTGATCTTTCTAACAAGAAATCACGAATCCAGTCGCACAACAGGCGATACTGCATAGGCACGCTGTTCGGTTAGAAGGCGCTTTTTGGGAACGGTGTCGAAAGCCTTCTGGAAATCTAATATGGAATCAATTTGACATCCCCTATCGATAGCACTCATTACTTCATGAGTAAAAGAGCTAGTTGTGTTTCATAAGAGCGATATTTTCTGAATCCAGGCTGACTATGTGTCAGGAAATCGTTTTCTTCGAGGTACTTCATAATGTTCGAATACAGTATATATTCCAAAACCCTACTGAAGATCATCCTTTCTTCTAGTGTCGTAGCTATGCACTTCGCTGTTATTTTTGAATTGCAATAGATTATTAATAACAAACTTCGTAAGTGAATACAGGTATTATGAAGGTACTGTAAATATCCCTAGTTCCTTAAATAAATGTCTGCAAGGTGATTTTGAGTGAGCTCATCTATTATTCTGAATACATGCATTTGTGCAAGGGATACTTTTTCTCTTAAGGGGCTCCGGAACGCCCTATACTTGCAATGTTAAAATAATGCTTATAAATTACATCTTTCCTCACAAAGTATTTGAGGTAGGAAGTTGAACTTTTTACAGATTATTTATTGGAATATGGGCTACAACTTAACACAGAGATTTTACAAAATTTTAGTTCAGTTATTAAAGATGATTTTTTTTCAATTGTAATGAAAATTCACAACATTTTTTCGCAATTTTTTATTTATATATTCAAAAATATACAGTTTTTTGGAAAAAGGCTGTGTTAAATTATGCAGAAGGTACTGTGTAACATTTACTGAAAGTTTGAAACAAATATGTTTGGAAGATCCTTAGAAAACATGTAATTAGTATGAGAAAATAAAAGTTTTGGGAATCGAGCGACAAAGATTGGATTAACTTTTTAGTGCATTCCAGGTCCATAGGATGGATTATCTTCATCCTCTGCAAACTCCTCCTCCAGCTTCCTCTTGTTCCTCCTCCTGTTTACTCTTGCTTGTATTTCTAGACTCTTTACAGCCCTGTCTGCAGCCCGAAGGCGTTCCTTGTCTAAAGCAAGCATCGCTCGTTGTTGTGTTCGTAGATTTTGCTACCATTTTCTTCAGTTGCAGTTACTGCGACACTGTTCCAAAAGGTGGTCATGTATGAACACTTATCACATTTCAGTTGTATTTCACTAGCAAGTCCTACATGCTTTATTATGGAGAGTTCCAGACCAACTTCACTACAATGAATACATCTTACTCAGTTTGAAAAAATTCCTTTGAGAACCGACATATTTCATTCACATCCGATTCGCCCATAAAACATTCATAGTTTTCACTCATTGAACCAAGCTTCTTCTGTGAAGTATTTTCTTTCCCACTTTGACTGCTATGGGCAGGTGTACTTGAGAGGTTAGGTTCACTCACTTGGTTATCGTCTCTATTGTTTACAGTAATAACACATACCTTTGGCTTTCCAACATTTCTCCTTTTCTTAAAAGCCTTCAGAGGATTTCTAATAACTTTACTTTTACTCATTATTATACTTCAACAAAACAGAGACTCAAGAAACAGAATTAATTACGAATATTTTCGAGATAACGACAGAGTAAATAAACATGAAACAATCGACAATCACACCGGTGATATATATTGAACCATCACAGGTTAGCCACAACACATACTTTATCTCACATCACTAAAATGTACCTGATGAACACGGACGTTAATAATAACACCATTTGACAGCAGTTTAACAGCGCCACAGTGGGTCACGCCCATGTAGAACACATTTCAAAAAAAATTTAAAAATAGTTGTAGTCTTCGGAATTGAATAAATTATATATCTATTAAAAGGTAATAGTCTGCAGATTCAAAAACGCAAAAAAGTAAAAATTGAACTTTTCATGATTTTGAGCCTTTCCAGAGCCCCTTAATGATGAATCACTCCAAAATATGATGCCATATGAATGCAGTGAGTGACAATGGGCATAGTAGGCTAAATTACTGATATGCTTATTACCAAAATCTGCAAGAACCCTAATAACATATGTAGCTGAACTCAAACATTTCAGCAGATCATCAATTTGTTTCTTCCAATTCACTTTCTCATCAATGCACACACCCAGAAATTTTGAATATTCTGTCTTAGCAACAAACTTCTTTCGAAAGTCTATACGTATTACTGGTGTTATGCCATTTACTGTACAGAACTGTATATACTGTGTTTTCTCAAAATTTACTGAGAATCACTTAACAATTTACTGTAAGACATTATTTGCGATTTCCTCAGCTAATTCTTGTCTGATGGGTGTGATTATTATCTTGTATCATCAGCAAATAGAACTAGCCTGGCATTTTCGTAAATATAGAGTGGCCCGCCTCTCGTGGTCGTGCGGTAGCGTTCTCGCTTCCCACGCCCGGGTTCCCGGGTTCGATTCCCGGCGGGGACAGGAATTTTCTCTGCCTCGTGATGGCTGGGTGTTGTGTGCTGTCCTTAGGTTAGTTAGGTTTAAGTAGTTCTAAGTTCTAGGGGACTGATGACCATAGATGTTAAGTCCCATAGTGCTCAGAGCCATTTGAACCATTTAAATATAGAGTGGCAAGACATTAATACATACTAAGAACAATAGTGGACTCAGGACTGGATTTTATGGAACACATTTCTTGATATGTCCTCAGTTACAGGACTCTGTTGATTTTTGTAGACTATCTGTACTGTTAATGTGAATATTCTGCATTCACACAGTTAAATATGAATTAAACCAATTGTGGACTGTCATATTCATACCACATTACTTAAGTTTATCTAGAAGGATTTAATGATCCACACAGTCAAAAGTCTTTGAGAGATCACTAAAAATCCCAGTGGGTGATGTTAATTTATTTAGAGCATTTAATATTTCATCAGTGAAAGCATATATAACGTTTCCTGTTGAAAAGCATTTCTGAAAACTAAATTAACATTTTTGTAGTACTTCATTTTCATAGATATGTGAAGGTACTCTTGAAAACATAACTTTTTTAAGAATTTTGAATAATGCTGTCTGAAGTGAATTGTGCAGTAGTTGTTAGTATCAGACCTATCATCTTTTTTATGCAATGGTTTAACAGTAGCACATTTCAGTCTACCTGGAAAAATGCCCTGTTCCAGTGAGCCACTACATATGTGGTTGAGAATCCTACATAGCTGTTCGGAACAAGATTTTAGTACTCTGTTGGAAAGGCCATCAGTTCCAGGTGAGCTTTTACTTTCGAGTGAATTTATTACTATCCTAATTTCAGTAGGAGAGGTGGGTTGAACTTCAGTTTTATCAAACGGCACTGGTATTGATTTTTTTATACACAGCGTTGCATTTTCTATTGAACAGCTGTATCCTATTTTCTCTACAATACTTGAGAATGATTATTAAAAAAAATTTTTACTTCCCACTTTTTGTAAGAAACTTGTCACCGAGTCTGATAAAAAATAGTCTTCCTGTGTTCTTGGTTGTCCTGTTTCCGTTTTAATAATATTCCAGACTGTTTTAATTTCCTTATGGGAGGTGCTAATCTCAGACATTATGTACATACTTATGAGCTTTTTAATAACGTTTCTTAACACAGTGCAGTAGTTTTTATAATGTTTGACTTTTTCAGGATCATTACTCCTTCTAGGTATAAGTTGCATTTACTTTCTGTTTACAAGATATTTTTATCCCTTTAGTAAGCCATAGCTTTTTAGATGGTTTCTCACAATTATGGTTCGCTGTTTTCTTAGGGAAATTGTTTACAAATATATTCACAACGGTATCATGAAATAGGTTAAACTTTAAATCAGCAACAGGTTCCCTCCCTGTACACCTCATCCCAGTCTAAGTGTTGCAAACTTCCCTTAAATTTGCAGTTGTAAATCGTTAGTTAAATGTACTATTCTGGAGGACTGTTTTGCATTACTATATGGAGCTATGTCATCTACTGTAACTAGCTGTACATGATGATCAGAAAGACTATTCTTAACAGGAAAAGTTTTTATTTGGCTAAATTTATTTTGGTGTACAAAATCATTGTCTATCAGTGTGCTGATTTCCTGTATTTCCCGAATAGGAAAATCAATAAATGATATCAAATTGAAAGAACCAAGTAATACTTCATGGTCAAGCTTTCTATCGGACTCTTTCAGAAAACCTACGTTGAAATACCCACAAACAATAATTTGCTTCCCTCTGTCTGAAATATAGCACAACAAATAATCTAAGTTCCTTTTCAGAAATAGCTGAAAATTTCTCAGTGGGGACCTATACACAGCTACAGTTACAAAAGTACCATTATATAGGTTGAGCTCGTAGGCACATGGTTCTGTATGTTTATCTACACAGAATTTTTAGTTTCTAAATTTTTCAAACTATGATAAATTTTAGCAGATATGGCAATCCATCCTCTCTTCGCAGTGTCTCTACTTACATGTTCTGAACGCTTACATCACCAACATTTATCTTTTGCATATCTGTGATTATATGATGTCCAGACAGCCATAGTACATTTATTCCACCTTCAATTTTTAAATCTTCTAAACAAACGAGAAGCTCATCTAAAGATTTTGCTATCATCCCGGTCAATTTACCCTCCCCTTTCTCACTTAGATGCAAATCATGTCTTGTGAATTCCCCCGTAAGAATAGTAGCAACAGGTTTGCGACATTCTGTAGGAAGCCCTGGCGCAGACCTCACATGCTAGAATATTGAAGTCGTGGAGATAAGTAGTTAATTCTGTAATAACTGTCAATTAAATTAATATTACACCCTAAGGAAGTTACGTAGAGTCTACTTCACTTTATCTATTGAATTTTTCACTTGTCTCAACGTATTTATCGAAAAGAAATACTAACGGCAGGTTTCCACGTACTTTAGACGAAAGTTTTCATAGAAATATAAGTCGTTTGCGTAAGTATTAAGCCAAGCATTTAGGTTGTTTTCGTTACACATATAATTAGTAGTCTTGTATCTACTCAGGGAATTAAAGGTTTTAAGTCTATTTTTTATTTCTTTTCAAAACGCTTAAATTCCATATTGCGCATACGCGATCTTTGGCCTATTTTTTTGGGTTTACAGGTTTTGAGTTTTAACGTTGTTTTGAGCGAATTACGTTACGATATTAATAGTATACAGGTATATTCGTGTTCCACATACATTTAATGACTAGATATTTTTTGTAAACACCATGGACGAGAAGTGTTTGATCTGCCACAGGAAAGTTAGTTCTGGGGTTCTATGCAGCTGTTGTAGCAGATGGTTACATTGATAGGAATGCAGTGGCATGGGAAGTGGCGGAGTAAATGGGTGTCTTATATTGTACTACAAAGTATGTTTATGGAACAGGAAAATAGCTGAAGAGCAAGGGACATCAGAGTCCGCAAGGCTGAAGTGGATAGTGCTAGGGAGGAACTGAAGAGGTTAAGGGGAGAGAAGGGTGGAAATAGGTGGGAACTGGTAGCAAAGAACAGGGCCACAGAAAGAAAACAGTATCTGACAGTTTCATCAATGTCATAAACAATAGATTTGCCTTGCTGCCACAGTTAACTAGGGAGGAGGCTCAAGCAGATGTAAATTTAGTTAATACTCAACAGACTTTCACCAGGAAACCAACAGTTTAAAAAAAAGTAGAAAGTGGGAGGAAATATCTGTTGTTAGGTAGTAGCCATGAGAGGGATGTGAACCAAATCTTGCAGGAAAAATTAAGTGACAGGTACTAGGTCACAAGTATTTTGAAGCCCAGTGCCTGTCTTATCCAAGTGATAGAGGATGTGGGATCATTGAGTTAGGGTTTTACAAAGCAGGATCATGTTGTGATAGTGTGTGGAGCGCTAAACAGTATTGTTAGGGATTAGGGCGACAATATTGAATGTGACTTGGATAAAACAGCCTCTACAACGAACCATACAAATGTTGGCTTGGTTCCTGCTTTCATGCGGTACGACTGGCCCCAAGTGAACAGCTCTGTCAGAAGGGTCATTATGGAGTTAGATCAGCTGCTTCGGGCAGATACTCTGTCAGGCGTGGGTTTGGTTTCTGTTAGCTTATTTCTCTCATTGTGACAATGAGATCGTACAGTTCTGACAAGTCATTCTATTAGGGTAAAAATTTCCATTTGCACTTTTTAATTTGTATTCATCAACAATGGTTCTGGAGTTCAGTACATCAAATCCATTTTTTATGACTTTTACAACCGAACTCAGGAAGGTTGTGACAAATGACTTGCGCTACAGTGAGAGAAAACAACTCAGCTGGTTTCCTTACGTTTTGCCTTTCCATATCAGCAATAAACAAATGGTTCTTAGTTACTGTATGGGTATAATGTAAATCTACGCCAGTGTTTTGAAGTTCAGCTACCTTACTGAACGGTTATTTTGTGAGAAAACTACCAGATTTTAATCGATAACTATAGTCAAGCATATGATTCCGTAAGAATTTTAAGGCATGAAGAGGGCCACAACAAACCCTTACTTTCCTGCTTTGGCTTGATGGATTTTCTATCCCTAAGTTATCAAAAGTAACTTTTAGATTTTCTATAACTCTTCTGTTTGATGGTCCCAGATCACACACAAATGCTCTCACTTTAAACTGAAAATTTTCTATTACTTGAATTGTTTTAATCAACAAGTTTTTAGAAACGGCTTTGTCAAAGGTAGGGCTATAGAAAATGCAAAGCATCCTATTTCCTACCAAACTTCTGATGGCCATAGCTTGAGCATTGTTGTGTGGCCCTCTGATAATGTCTTAAGCCTGGTCAAAACATAGATCAGCGTTTACTTTCATTTCATCGCAGCTAAGAGCAAAGTCTTTTTCAAATTTTGTTATTAATTTTAATTTAGTTTTGAGGCTTAAATCAGTGAAACTTTCTCTTAATAGCGACTTCATTAGGAAGAGAATATTTCAATACGACCCTGGCAAAACATAACGCTTCATAAGATAGGCAACGTAAAGTCGCAGGCTTTAGAATATCTTCAGATGGCCGGTTAGTATACCGTCCTTTCATAACCACTTGTTTATGACAGTCAGTAAAAGAGCCCAGCGTCACTTTTGGAACATGTTTTACTCTCAGTAACTCAGCTCTACATCGATACAGACGATCCTATAAAGCTGCATTCTTTTGCCTAAATCTTTTATTGCTGTTTCCATAATTTCGACTGGTGGCGTAAGCACCCATTGTCGCATTCACAGCAGTGTTTGTTGTCAAGGCTTACCTTTTCTCTAGTACACAGTTCTTCATTAGTTGCCCGCAGCCCGTGGTCGTGCGGTAGCGCTCTCGCTTCCCACGCCCGGGTTCCCGGGTTCGACTCCCGGCGGGGTCAGGGATTTTCTCTGCCTCGTGATGGCTGGGTGTTGTGTGATGTCCTTAGGTTAGTTTAAGTAGTTCTAAGTTCTAGGGGACTGATGACCATAGATGTTAAGTCCCATAGTGCTCAGAGCCATTTGAACCATTTTCTTCATTAGTTAATAATATATATACCCGTGAAATATGTTCAGTTTCTTTACGGCAGCTTTGCCTTTCGAAGGAATATTCAACAGTTCACTTTTCAAATCCCTTTCATAACGCGAATCAGTAAAATGTATTTAGCGGACACAAGCATTTTCAATTGAAAAAGAATCTGCACGTTTAAAAGCGTTTATCCATTTTCGTTTCGTCTTATTTTTTTCATTTCTTTTCTTTTTTTAGGAAATATATGAAACCTATCTTCTTTAATTCCTAACTTACTTTTTTGTCTGTTGTGGTTAGTACAAGTGGCGATCGTGCAGGAGACCATTATTTTTCACTTAAACTCTTACTCTAAAAACCCCTCAGTACACTTATAATTACAGCATAACTTTGTACTCAATCGCCTGTCACTAATAAAAATTCGAACTACCGTAAGCAACACCGAGCGAGGTGGCGCAGTGGTTCGGCACTGGACTCGCATTCGGGAGGACGACGGTTCAATCCCGCGTCCGGCCATCCTGATTTAGGTTTTCCGTGATTTCCCTAAATCGCTCCAGGCAAATGCCGGGATGGTTCCTTTGAAAGGGCACGGCCGATTTCCATCCCCGTCCTTCCCTAATCCAATGAGACCGATGACCTCACTGTTTGGTCTCCTTCCCCAAAAACAACCCCAACCCCGTAAGCAACGAATAAAGTATCCTCCGTTTTCAAGCAGCGTCAGTTCGAAATTGATGCGGCTTGGAAAACGAGAAGATTTATTCAGACATGCCGCTGCAAAAGACTCCGAGGACACATGCCGTAAACGCGCTCGCAAACGCGATCACAGCATAATACGCTATGGTAATTGCAGGCTACTGAGCGCTGGTCGGGTTGACTCTGACGTCATTGGCGCGGCTTGCTACTGTGCCCTTACCTGTTAACCGTAGTGTGATCTAACCAGTAGTTCTTTACAACTACATGCGTGACGCCATTTATTTTAAAACATTTTGCTATAAGATAAATGTGATGTAGAACACACTGTATTGCTAGTATTTTCTGCGGAATATCAACTTCTTCCAACTTTTATCTCACCAAAGCAGCGACACCAGGCTTGTGACCAGTCATTGCTGGAGCTTTGTTGTGATCTAGGAAAGTCTTTCCTAACAAAGGTCATGTTTGTCATTCTAATTTCTAAGCAAGAAAATATATCATCAGTCACGCCATGCACTGGGGTCAAACCAAGGAGTTCCTCAATCACATTTAACTCAGTGTCAACATCTCTCACAAACATGGTAGATCGCTAGCAATTTCACTTATCCATGACACAAAATTCATGTAATACAGCTGTCACTGTTTTCTCTGACACCTACTTCACCAAATAACATATATTTGTAACTTCCTGGCAGGTTAAATCTATGTGACTCTAAATCGGGACCTTTGCCTTTCACGAGAAAGTGCTCTACCGACTGAACCACCCAAGTACGACCCACGAGTCGTCCTCATAGCCTTACTTCCGCCAGTTCCTCGTCTCCTACTTTCCAAGCTTCACAGAAGCTCTCCGGCGAAACCTGCGAGACTAGCATTCCGGGAAGAAGGGATACTGCGGAGACACGGCTTACCCACAGCCTGGGGGATGTTTCCAGAATGAAATTTTCATCCTGCAGCGGAGTGTGCGCTGATATGATACTTCCTGGCAGGTCGAAACTGCGTGCCGGACCCTTGCCTTTCGTGGGAAACTCCTTTACCGACTGAAGCATCCACGTGTGAATGACGACCCGTCTTCACAGCTTTACTTCCGCCAGTACCGCGTCTCCTACCTTCCAGACTTCACAGAAGCTCTCCTGCGAAGCGTGGAAGACCAGCATTCCTGGAAGAAAGGATATTACGGAGACATGGCCTAGCCAAAGACTGACGATGTTGCCAGAATGAAATTTTAATTCTGCAGCGGAGTGTGCGCTGATATGAAAGTGTCATATCAGCGCACACTCCGTTGCAGACTTAAAATTTCATTCTGGGAACATATATTTTTGAAATTTTTTGGGAATGAGCTTCCCATTCTCTTGGTGTAAGGGATAGTTTTAATCTATCTGATGACACCCTTCAGTATTTTCCACTTCTGTCTGTATTGAAAATCAGTAACTGGACTGTGACTGTATGTCATATTATGTCGCAGCTTGTGCATGGTATTTTTATATCATTAGTTACCCAAACAAGTTTCATATTAGTAGTTAATCTATACTTATGAGATTTTCAAGAAGGGAAAACACTTAAGTGAAGTGGTGTAGGTTTGCTGAATTTGTCATTCAAATTGTCTCTTGTGGATTTTGAGATTATCTGTAACATCCGCATTGCAGCTAGGCTAATGTCCCATGACTAATCCCTTCAATTGCAATCATGAATTGAAGTCTAACTTTTCTCTTTCACACTGCTTTCAAATTCAGAGACAGATTTCAAATGACTGTCTAGTCATCAAGATTAAGATTTCCCTAAACGTTAACCTCAAATGCCAAGATGATTCATCAAGAAAGGACATAGCAAATTTATCTGTTCTTGCCCTATCTGAACTTGTGTTATACATCAACGCGACATTGGGAAGGCAGCCGAGAATATTTACCACTACATCATCATACTTTTTCTTTCTTATGTGCATTGTTCCACAGAACACTGCTCTCTGCCAAAACAATAGAAATGTTTACGTGCATTATGCCAAGTACAAGAATGGAAACCACTACACATTATAAAATCTTCCCACACGGTGTAAATGCTTAATTTCTAGCAAGTCAAGTTATTTCTTTTCAAAACAATATAATTGCAGTTTGTATTAGACTGACCTTGAAACTGCAACTGATTGAGGGAAAGTGAGTTTACCAAATAAATTATCATCATAAACAGTTTTACTTTTTTCAAGACGAAATAATTTAAGGTTACTATAATGTATTTAGTAGATGTGTTACCATTTGTAGGTGAGTTTTTGAATGCACATGTACCACTTTTGTATTACCGAAAGCACACCAGGCGATTTTTATTCTTCTGTTTATTTCATTCCCTCTCCATCCAGTAATCTTCAACACAACTAAGCCGGCCGTAGTGGCCGAGCGGTTCTAGGCGCTACAGTCTGGAGCCGCGCGACCGCTACGGTCGCAGGTTCGATTCCTGCCTCGGGCATGGATGTGTGTGATGTCCTTAGGTTAATTAGGTTTAAGTAGTTGTAAGTTCTAGGGTACTGATGACCTTAGAAGTTAAGTCCGATAGTGCTCAGAGCCATTTGAACCATTTTGAACTCTACTAAATAACAAAACATAAGCTGGATAGACTTCATTGTTGGTTTGTTTCCATTTTCTTTTCGGTGTATTCATAAATTATTTAAATCACGTAAGTGTTGACTTAATCGACCTTACTCTGTTGTTCACCACCCACAGCTGTTCATTTTCTAATTGGTGCACAATTCTAATCGACAACATGATTAAATGGCGCGGAAGGGTATCACACTCTTATAGTTCTCTCCTCCTGCGCCAAGTGCAACATTTCTATGTATCCCCAACTCTTTCGTGTCATTGTACGCATAAGAAAACTATCTTTACTTGGTATATTTGTTGTATTATTTCCAGAAGACTTAAGTACCATTCCTTTGTCTTGATTGCATCATAATCTTGATAAATTAGTTTTAGAAAATTCTGAAATCCAGGGAAAAAAGATATTGTTAAGTATGTGTGTAGACCACATTCATTTTATTATCAGATTAGGTTTGGTAAAACACACTTCATGTTTCATAGATTCAAGATGAGGAAATGCTAAAGGATTTAGCACTTTTCATAAAACGGGAATACACAACAGATATCCACAAAAAACAATAGATTTGCTTGTGTCCCTTCCTCAGATCCTAAGTGTAGTTATCCTTATGGATTTGGAATAAGTCAAAAAATCTTAAACATATTTTCTCTAAGAAGTAATAACAAATGTGTCACAAAACATGTACATGTACAATACATTGAGTCCCATGCGATAATTCTGCGGCTGTTGTACCCACTCACCATCAAACAGAAATCAGTTCACAACACTTGTTTACAATGATCTTATTACTGCACTACCACAAGTCAGATTTTACGCAGTAACAAGAAGGAATTGTGCGACATAAATAAAAGTCTGTAGGCGTGTTTCTACATATGAAATATGATGTTGTTGTTGTTGTGGTCTTCAGTCCAGAGACTAGTTTGATACAGCTCTCCATGGTACTCTATCCTGTACACTCTTCTTCATCTTCCAGTACCTACTGCAATCTACATCCTTCTGAATCTGCTTAGTGTATTCATCTCTTGGTCTCCCTCTACGATTTTTACCTTCCACGCTGCCTCCCAGTACTAAATTGGTGATCCCTTGACGCCTCAGAACATGTCCTACCAACCGATCCCTTCTTCTAGTCAAATTGTGCCACAAATTTATTTTCTCCCCAATTCTATTCAATACCTCCTCATTAGTTATGTGATCTACCCATTTAATCTTCAGCATTATTCTGTAGCACTACATTTCGAAAGCTTCTATTCTCTTCTTGTCTAAACTATTTATCGTCCATGTTTCACTTCCATACATGGCTACACTACACACAAATACTTTCAGAAACGACTTCCTGACATTTAAATCTATACTTAAACCTAAACTCGATGTTAACAAATTTCTCTTCTTCAGGAACGCTTTCCCTGCCATTGCCAGTCTACATTTTATACCATCTCTACTTCGACCATCATAAGTTATTTTGCTCCCCAAATAGCAAAACTCATCTACTACTTTCAGTGTCTCATTTCTTAATCTAATTCCCTCAGCATCACCAGATTTAATGTGACTACATTCCATTATCCTCGTTTTGATTTCGTTGATGTTCATCTTATATCCTCCTTTCAAGACACTGTCCATTCCGTTCAACTGCTCTTCCAGGTCCTTTGTTGTCCCTGACAGAATTACAGTGTCATCGGCGAACCTCAAAGTCGGATTTTAATTCCTACTCCGAATATTTCTTCTCTTTCCTTTACTGCTTGCTCGATATACAGATTGAATAACATCGGGGATAGGGTACAACTCTGTCTCACTCCCTTCCCAACCACTAAGCAGTGCCCATCAACTCTTATAACTGCCATCTGGTTTCTGCACAAATTGTAAATAGCCTTTCGCTCCCCGTATTTTACCCCTGTCATCTTCAAGATTTGAACAAGAGTATTTCAGTCAACATTGTCAAAAGCTTTCTCTAAGTCTACAAATGCCTTTCCTTAATCTATCTTTTAAGATCAGTCTCAGGGTCAGTATTGCCTCAAGTGTTCCATAATTTCTACGGAATCCAAACTGATCTTCCCTGAGGTCGGCTTCTACCAGGTTTTCCCTTTCGTCTGTAAAGAATTTGCGTTAGTATTTTGCAGCTGTGACTTATTAAACTGATAGTTCGGTAATTTTCACATCTGTCAACACCTGCTTTTTTTGGAATTGGAATTATTATATTCTTCTTGAAGTCTGAGGGTATTTCACCTGTCTCATACGTCTTGCTCACCAAATGGTAGAGTTTTGTCAGGGCTGGCTCTCCCAAGGCTATCAGTAGTTCTAATGGAATGTTGTCGACTTCCGGGGCCTTGTTTCGACTTAGATCTTTCAGTGCTCTTTCAAACTCTTCACGCATTATCATATCTCCCATTTCATCTTCGTCTACATGCTCTTCCATTTCCATAATATTGTCCTCAAGTATATCGCCCTTGTATAGACCCTCTGTATACCACTTCCATCTTTCTGTCTTCCCTTCTTTGCCTAGAACTGGCTCTTAATGTTCATACAAGTGGTTCTCTTTTCTCCAAAGGTTTCTTTAATTTTCCTGTAGGCAGTATCTATCCTACCCCTCGTGATATGTGCCTCTACATCCTTACATTTGTCCTCTAGCCATCCCTGCTTAGCCATTTTTCACTTCATGTCGATCTCTTTTTAAGACATTTGTATTACTTTTTGCCTGCTTCATTTACTGCATTTTTATGTTTTCTCCTGTCATCAATTAAATTCAATATTTCTTCTGTTACCCAAGGATTTCTACTAGCCCTCGTCTTTTTACCTACTTGACCCTCTGCTGCCTTCACTATTTCATCTCTCAAAGCTGCTCATTCTTCATCTACTGTATTTCTTTCCCCATTCTTGTCAATCGTTCCCCAATGCTCTCCCTGAAACTCTCTACAACCTCTGGTTTAGTCAGTTTATCCAGGTTCCATCTCCTTAAATTCCCACCTTTTTGCAGTTTCTTCAGTTTTTATCTAACTGAAAGATGATGTCTGTTCAAATTTCGGAGCAGTCATATAAGAGTGGCGCTAGTAGCGTGATTACTATGATGAAAATCAGGTTTGCTATAAATACACGCTCTAACGGTCGTGAGCGTTAGTTACCTTTAAGACTGGACGTGGTGAGTTGCTGTCAGTCAAGAATGCCTTTAAGGCTACAAAGACGCTGTTAACCCACATAATAGGCCATATAATAGGGCTCCGAGAAGCTGGATGTTTCTTTTGCGATACTGCAGAAAGATTTGCCAAGAATGTTGTCATTGTACATGACTGCTGGCAGCGGTGGTCGCGAGAATGTACAGTCGCACGAAGACCGGGCTCCGGACGGCCATGTGGCACTACCGAGAGAGAAGACCATCGTGTTCGGCGTATTTCTCTGGCGCATCGTACTGTATCTCCACCAGCAATCTGAGCAGCAGTGGCACTATAGTGACACAACGAACTGTTACAAATCGGTTACTTAAGGGATAGCTCGGAGCCAGACGCCCTGTAGACTGCATTCCACAGACCCCTAAGCACCGCCATTTGCGACTTCAGTGGTATCAAACGAGAGCTCATTGGAGGGCAGGGGGGGGGGGGGGCTGCTGTGTTTTCTGATGAAAGCTGGTTCTGCCTCGGTGCCAGTGATGGCCCTGAGTTGGCTAGAAAAAAGCCAGTAGAGGGCCTTCAACCAACCTGTCTGTGTGCTAGACACACTGGACCTACACCTGGAGTTATGGTCTTCAGTGCGATATCATATGACAGCAGGAGCAATCTCATGGCTGTCTGGTGATTCGACCTGTTGTGCTACTATTCATGAACAACATTCCGGAGGCTGTTTGCCAAGACGATAACGCTTACCCATATACCGCTATTGTAGCCCAGCATGCTGTACAGTTTGTCAACATGTTGCCTTGGCCTTTTCGGTCTCCAATCGAGCACGTATGGGACATAATGAGAGTACAACTCCAGTGTCATCGACAAACTGCATTAACCGTACCTTTATTGACCGACCAAGTGTAACAGGTATGGAACTCCATCCCACAAACTGAAATCCAGTACCTGCACAACACAATGCATGCACGTTTGCATGTTAGTCTTCAAAATTCTGGCCGTTACACTGGGTATTAATGTACAAGTCTTTCACATTTGCAATGACATATGTCGCGCTTACATTAACCTGTAATCTTGCAACGTTAATCAGTTAAATAATTTGCCTAGACAAACGTTCTACCGATATTTCATTAATATATGTTAATTATTTTTTGGTGTTTCAACTGTTTCCCGTCACTGTATTATTAATCATAAACCGAAGCGCCAAAGACACTGGTATAGGCGTGAGTATTGAAATACAGATATATGTAAACAGGTAGAGTACGGCGCTGCGGTCGGCAACGCCTATGTAAGACATCAAGTGCAATTGTTAGATCGGTTAATGGTGCTAGAATTGTATTGTAATTCTATTGTGTTGTATGGTATTGAACTGGGGACCTAGAAACGACGGAGAGGCTTCATCCCCGCCGTAGCCCTCAGTGGTTCACAACACCACAACAGGCTACAGCAGTCCACTTACCCCACCGCCGCCACATACCGAACTCAGGATTATTGCGCGGTTCGGCCCCCAGCGGACCCCTCAGGGAACGTCCCACACCAGACGAATGTAACCTCAATTGTCTACGTGGTAGAATAATTATGGTGTACTCGTACGTGGAGACAGTGTTTGCACAAAAATGCCGCCATAGTGTAACTGAGGCGAAATAAGGGGCACCAGCCCGCATTCGCCGAGGCAGATGGAAAACCGCCTTAAAAACCATCCCACAGACTGGCCGGCACACCGGACCTCGACACTAATCCTCCGGGCGGATTCGTGCCAGGGACCGGCACGCCTTCCCGCTCGGAAAGCAGTGCGTTAGCCGGTCGAGCGCTGCTAGAATGGTAGGTTATCAAGATTTAAGTGAAGAAGAACTTGGTGTCATAGTCGGCACAGGAGCGATGGGAACACGGACACAGCATCTCCGAAGTAGCGATGAAGTGGAGCTTTTCCTGTACGACCATTTCACGAGTGCACCGTGAATACCAGGAATCCGGTAAAGCATCAAATCCGCGACATCGTTGCAGCCGGAAAAAGATCCTGCAAGAACGGGAGCAAAGACGACTGAAGAGAATCGCTCAATGTGACAGAAATGCAACCCTTACAAGTGTCAGCGTGGGAACCATTCAACTAAACATCGATATGAACTTTCGGAACCGAAGGTCCATTGTGCCCCCTTGATGACTGCACGACACAAAGCTTTACGCCTCACCTTGGCCCCTCCACATCGACATAGGACTGTTGATGACTGGAAACACGTTGCCTGGTCGGACGAGTATCGAGCGGATGGACGTGTAGGGGTATGTAGACAACCTCATGAATCCTTGGACCCTGCATGTCAGCAGGGGACTCTTCAAGCTGGTAGGGGGCTCTGAAGCGGTGTGGGGTGTGTGTAGTTGAAGTGACATGGGACCCCTGATACGTATAGATACGACTCTGACAGGTGACACGTACGTAAGCATCCTGTTTGAACACCTGCATACATTCATGTCCATTGTGCATTCCGATGGACCTGGGCAATTCCAGCAGGACAATGCGAAACCCCACACGTCCAGAATTCCTACAGAGTTGCTCCAGGAACACTCTTCTGAGTTTAAATACTTCCGCTGCCCACCAAACTCCCCAGACGTGACCATTATTGAGCATATCTGGGATACCTCGCAACGTGCTGTTCAGAAGAGATCTCCATCCCCTCGTACTCTTGAGGATTTATGGACAGCCCTGCAGGATTCATCGTGTAATTTCCCTCCAGCAGCACGTCAGACGTTAGTCGAGTCCATGCCGCATCGTGTTGCGGCTCTTTTGGGTGCTCGCGGGGGCCCTACACGATATTAGGCAGGTGTACTAGTTTCTTGGGCTCCAGTGTATATACATATAAATTGGTTCTCCCAAGAAATTCATCAATGGAGTAACAGTAGTTAGCTATTAATAAATGGCTGACCTTCATTAATAGATAAACTTCTTGTGCCTATTGAATAGTAACTGAAAATGATTTTTCATGAATAATAGACACGCTTTTGTGCCGAAGTGAGAGAATTTAAATCTTTATGTAAATTATTTTTATTTTTAGCGAGCTGAGCTGTTAGTCTGAAAAAAGAAATATATTATTTATGTTGAATTTCATTAAGTAATATAGTATATATATTGCAGAGCAGTAGGTAGCATTCCCAGTTCCTTGAACAGGCATTGTAGCACGTTCTTGATTTCACATCACAAATAGTTTTATTGTATGCTTTTGGACTCTGAAAACTATAGCTAGACTTGATAACTTATCACCAAAAATAGATTGCATATAATAAACAGGGAACATATCAACCAAAATACCATTTCTTGCCTTCTGATCACAAAACAAAATATTATTAAACTACAGTATACAAACGATTTAAAGCTAGAAGCACTACACTTGTGTGGCTGTTTTACTGGAAAAAGAAACCCGAGACGTGTGCTCAACCAAGATGCACACTGAAATTACCCCATCTTACCTTAGCCACTGCAAGAAGGAAGCCAAGCCATTGTGTTCCATCTAATTACATTGTCCTGTCCTCCCTCACATCCAGCCACGATTTCTCCCAGCAAAATATCAACCTATGCCTGAACAAGATTGTAGCATACAAGGTGGCAATACAATATGCTGCAAAGTCTGCCCTGCAAATGCACTTATCTGTTAATTCCTACATAGACTATTACCCAACATAATGACTCCTTCTCCTATTGACTTTGTATGCACAAACGTTAGTTTCATACAGTCTGAGCTAGTTGCCTGAAGGGCACTGAAATTTGTAGCAGATGAGAAATTTAGTGGTACAGTTGAACTTCATTTGCTGTTTAAAAGCATTCCGACTTGCTTCTTCCTGTAACCCAGTGAATGGAAAATAATTTTTTGTCCCCTTATAAACCATATTGCAGAATGACCGAACCTACGATCTAAAACAGTGATTTAATCTGTAACAAGTGCCAATATGCAGTGTGTTGTGTGGAAAGCTGCTCACAGATGATTTATGAAAGCTTGCTTAATTGATGGTCAAGCAGTGGTATAAAAAGGCCTCGTTACTCTGGGGTATATTACTTGTAGAAACTCATGTGTCCACCCTGGGCATGTCGTATGTTCTCCACAATATTTCGGCAAGCGGAGTCGTTGCCATCTACAGGTTGTTTCCAATGACTGCTGGTCCACCCTTGTCGCCGTTCTATGCAGATATTTTCCTTTAAAACATGTCAGAAAGAACAGACACCATTCAGAATACGCAGCTGTGAAGCATTATATGTAAATTGGAGGGAGACCACAGCTCTCAGCTGCAGCGGGTCATTAAGCGGAATCAGCGGCGGTGAGCGAAAATGTGTACCGGACCGAGATTCAAACCCGGCATCTCCTGCTTACTAGACATGTGCGATAACCACGGCGCCATCCGGGACACAGCGTTATTTCAACTGCGCGAACTACACTACTGGCCATTAAAATTGCTACACCAAGAAGAAATGCAGATGATAAACGGATATTCATTGGACAAATACACTCCTGGAAATGGAAAAAAGAACACATTGACACCGGTGTGTCAGACCCACCATACTTGCTCCGGACACTGCGAGAGGGCTGTACAAGCAATGATCACACGCACGGCACAGCGGACACACCAGGAACCGCGGTGTTGGCCGTCGAATGGCGCTAGCTGCGCAGCACTTGTGCACCGCCGCCGTCAGTGTCAGCCAGTTTGCCGTGGCATACGGAGCTCCATTGCAGTCTTTAACACTGGTAGCATGCCGCGACAGCGTGGACGTGAACCGTATGTGCAGTTGACGGACTTTGAGCGAGGGCGTATAGTGGGCATGCGGGAGGCCGGGTGGACGCACTGCCGAATTGCTCAACACGTGGGGCGTGAGGTCTCCACAGTACATCGATGTTGTCGCCAGTGGTCGGCGGAAGGTGCACGTGCCCGTCGACCTGGGACCGGACCGCAGCGACGCACGGATGCACGCCAAGACCGTAGGATCCTATGCAGTGCCGTAGGGGACCGCACCGCCACTTCCCAGCAAATTAGGGACACTGTTGCTCCTGGGGTATCGGCGAGGACCATTCGCAACCGTCTCCATGAAGCTGGGCTACGGTCCCGCACACCGTTAGGCCGTCTTCCGCTCACGCCCCAACATGGTGCAGCCCGCCTCCAGTGGTGTCGCGACAGGCGTGAATGGAGGGACGAATGGAGACGTGTCGTCTTCGGCGATGAGAGTCGCTTCTGCCTTGGTGCCAATGATGGTCGTATGCGTGTTTGGCGCCGTGCAGGTGAGCGCCACAATCAGGACTGCATACGACCGAGGCACACAGGGCCAACACCCGGCATCATGGTGTGGGGAGCGATCTCCTACACTGGCCGTACACCACTGGTGATCGTCGAGGGGACACTGAATAGTGCACGGTACATCCAAACCGTCATCGAACCCATCGTTCTACCATTCCTAGACCGGCAAGGGAACTTGCTGTTCCAACAGGACAATGCACGTCCGCATGTATCCCGTGCCACCCAACGTGCTCTAGAAGGTGTACGTCAACTATCCTGGCCAGCAAGATCTCCGGATCTGTCCCCCATTGAGCATGTTTGGGACTGGATGAAGCGTCGTCTCACGCGGTCTGCACGTCCAGCACGAACGCTGGTCCAACTGAGGCGCCAGGTGGAAATGGCATGGCAAGCCGTTCCACAGGACTACATCCAGCATCTCTACGATCGTCTCCATGGGAGAATAGCAGCCTGCATTGCTGCGAAAGGTGGATATACACTGTACTAGTGCCGACATTGTGCATGCTCTGTTGCCTGTGTCTATGTGCCTGTGGTTCTGTCAGTGTGATCATGTGATGTATCTGACCCCATGAATGTGTCAATAAAGTTTCCCCTTCCTGGGACAATGAATTCACGGTGTTCTTATTTCAATTTCCAGGATTGTATATTATACTAGAACTGACATGTGATTACATTTTCACGCAATTTGCGTGCATAGAACCTGAGAAATCAGTACCCAGAATAACCACCTCTGGTCGTAATAACGGCCTTGATGCGCCTGGGCATTGAGTCAAACAGAGCAATCGAACATTTTCTGTATACTGAAAGGCCCGTAGAGGACATGCAACATGCGGGCGTGCATTATCCTGCTGAAATGTAGGGTTTCGCAGGGATCGAATGAAGGGTAGAGCCACGGGTCGTATCACATCTGAAATATAGCGTCCACTGTTCAAAGTGTGGTCAATGCGAACAAGAGGTGACCGAGATGTGTAACCAATGGTACCCCATACCATCACGCCGGGTGATACGCCAGTATGGCGATGACGAATACACGCTTCCAATGGGCGTTCACCGCGATGTCGCCAAACACGGATGCGACCATCATGATGCTGTAAACAGAACCTGGAATCATCCGAAAAAATGACGTTTTGCCATTCGTGCACCCAGGTTCCTCGTTGAGTACACCATCGCAGGCGCTCCTGTCTGTGATGCAGCGTCAAGGGTAGCCACAGCCATTATCTCCGAGATGATAGTCCATGCTGCTGCAAACGTCGTCGAACTGTTCGTGCAGATGGTTGTCGTCTTGCAAACGTCCCAATCTGTTGACTCAGGGATCGAGGCGTGGATGCACGATCCGTTACAGCCATGCGGATAAGATGCCTGTCATCTCGACTGCTAGTGATACGAGGCCGTTGGGATCCAGCACGGCGTTCCGTATTACCCTTCTGAACCCACCGATTCCATATTCTGCTAACAGTCATTGGATCTCGACCTACGCCAGCGGCAATGTCGCGATACGATAAACCGCAATCGCGATAGGCTACAATGCGACCTTTATCAAAGTCCTTACACGAGGCATCACAACAACGTTTCAACAGGCAACGCCGGTCAACTGCTGTTTGTGTATGAGAAATCGGTTGGAAACTTTCCTCATGTCAGCACGTTGTAGGTGTCGCCACCGGCATCTACCTTGCGTGAATGCTCTGAAAAGCTAATCATTTGTATATCACAGCATCTTCTTCCTGTCGGTTAAATTTCTCGTCTGTAGCACGTCATCTTCGTGGTGTAGCAGTTGTAATGGCCAGTAGTGTATCTCAGCACGCTTCACGGCCGATTCACACTCCCACCGAGCGCCACCTTCCGCAGTACCTGTCTATTTTACTCCCTTTCTCTACTCAGAGATTCCCACAGAAGATCGGACGTATTTGTGCATTTGCACTGAAGATAGTGGATCCATGTCCGAAAGATCAGAAACCACTCATAGTTATAACTGATAAGCCTAACTGGGCAGAGGTAGTCCGCCCAGTTGCGATAATGCTGTGTCCAGGATGTGCCGTAGGTACCGCGCCTGCATGGTAAGCGGGAGATCCTGTGTTCGAATCTCGGTCCGGTACACATTTTCGCTCGTCGACGCTGATTCCGCTTAATGTCCAATTTACATATACCTTCAAGGTGTTGTATTTATGCCTTTAGAAAGGTCAAACTAACTCTCTAACCAAAGAGAAGCGTAATGAACGCTGGGAAACTGATAATATTGTAATTGATCAAGCGCTACAGGACCTTTTCTACACAGCTAGTGTAGCGCACAAATCGAAAAGGATGATTTCTCTCTCCTTAAATTGTATGTTTTGCGACCTACTGTATTGGATATGGTCAATTCCAGGAACAGTTTCCAACTCTCAGACAACGCAGAATCTAGTTTTTAAAGTGTTTTTGGAACCTATGCTGTAACCATCTCTCCATAAAAATTACTGGAGATAGGACGATGGATCCTGAATTTTTGGTGGCGATATTTGGTTTATGTTCTCTAGTCTGCAATTGCACGCAAATGATTGATGATTGCAGCCTCGCCACAGAAAATTAATGTTCCACCTATGGCAGTAATAACAGAAATGATAGAATGTGAGAGCAAGAAATAGCATATGAAACTTCAAAGAATGTCAATCCAATATTCACTGTAGCACAATTAAACAGTAGCACTGAGTGCCAAGGAAGGCTGCTGGTAGCCGCTGGGCGACGTAACGTAGCGGTTCGGCTTGGTGCAGAGGTCGGCTGATGCTGTAACAGATGGGTCGCCGTAGGCACCGGTGCGAATTGTCTCAAGCGGAGCTGCATCTGCAACTGGCTGCTGGAGTCGCAGTCACGGTTATGGGCGACCAAACAAAAATCGACCTGTCACAGGGTAAGCGCTGAGGTGCTGTTCCTGCCTTTCTTGTCGTGGTAGGGGATCGTGGCCTATCGTGCTGGATCGGTCGCAAGTTATTCGAGGAGGTTGATCCTCATGCAATTGCGGAGAGTGTCACTCTGGCAACAGGTGCAGCCAATGCGTAGTCAGCCGGTGATTGTGTTGGTGCCCCACGCTACTGAAGAGCCGGTTGCGGGAGAGGCCTGCCTTTTCATAAAATGTATGGGCTGTTTGTCGGAACCCATCAAACTACAATGGGTGACCCACATCCTCATGGAGCTGGTGCGTGGGGTAAAGCCAGGGAAGGTTTCGGTAGGATAGAGATGTGGGAGTCGATAGCTTACCCCCGCATCACGGTCGCGTTCTACAACACTGTACGAAGCAGTGTCAGATAAAGCGTGAGGCCATGGAGAGGGGAAAGCGTCGATTCGGGGTCGAGCAGCGGGTAGAGCGCGTGTAAACGCCTTGCAGTCCTGTCTCTGATGTCGCGTCTATGCGGCAGCCAGGTAAGACGCTAATTGATTTTTACTCCGAGGTAGGCAGCCGTCTTGGTACACATGATGGGGCAGAGGCGGCGGCACCTTCCATCTGCTAAAGACGACCGCTTGAATCTTCCCAGCACTGATTTTGAGCCGCCATTTGGTGGCCCAGGCGTCCAAGGCAACACATCCAAGCTGGAGGCTGCGTGCCATAGTGCGACGTTCATACTGTGGGTGAACGGGGCCGTGTCGACAGCATTGAGTGCCAAACACACGTATGCAACCGACGGCGCGTCGGCGATGCATAGTAAGGGGCCGAGTACCAACTCCTGCGACACTCCTACACATATGGTTTTCGCAGTCGACGTTGATTCAAATGGTTCAAATGGCTCTGAGCACTATGGGACTCAACTGCTGAGGTCATAAGTCCCCTAGAACTTAGAACTACTTAAACCTAACTAACCTAAGGACAACACACACATCCATGCCGGAGGCAGGATTCGAACCTACGACTGTAGCGGTCGCGCGGTTCCAGACTGTAGCGCCAGAACCGCTCGGCCACCAGCGGCCGGCTCGACGTTGATTGTTTCGCCATAGCATAAAAGGTCATGCCAGAGAGGTGGGACCACAGGAAGACTCCGAATGACGTCGAAACCCCGTGCACAGAGAGTTCGTACACGAGGCCGTCATGTCACACCAAGTCGGAGACCCTAGACACATCCAGGAGTACCGCCCCGATGTAGTCTCTCGTCTCCAGTGCTCCCATGGCTAGATCCACCAGGCGCAGCAGTTGGTGAGAGGTGACATGACACTCCAGAAACCAAACTACTCATCTGGAAGTAAGCGTTACTGCCTGACGTGCTCCAGTAGGTGTTTCATGCATGGCCTCTTGAATACCTTTGAGAGGGACTGGAGCAAGCTGATAGGCCGGTAGATCGACGCCAGCCGAGGCTTCTCGTTCGTCTTCGGGATACCGACCACTTCTGCGTGTTTCCACGCGGAAGGGTGGGTCCTCCAAAGGAAAACTTGGTTGAAGATGTCGGCCACAAGCCGATGGACCCCCTGAGGCAAATTCTCGAGGAGGATGTTTGTGATCCCATTGCTTCCTCCCGCCCTGCTGGTTTCGAGGGACTGGAGTCGCACTGCAACTTCCTCGTCTATGATGATGTTTGGTTTTGTTGGTCGCTCAACTGCGCAGTCATCAACGCCCATACGAAGTTCCAATTTTTCACACAGTCCAATTTGTTTACTCAGTCCAATTTAGCCACTGTCACGAATGATGATTATGCTGAAATGATGAGAACAACACGAGCACCCAGTCCCTGGGCAGAGAAAATCCCCAGCCGGGAATCGAACCCAGGACTCCGTGATCCGAGAGTATTAACGCTATCCACTAGACCACGAGCTGTGGACTTGGGATCTTGAAGACCACTTGACCCGCGGAGGGAGGGTGGAACCCGATAGCAGCGCCGTCGTAGTTGCTGTGTTGCTACCTATGAACGATGCTGATGGTTAAGCCTGTAAACAGAGCTTCTGTAATCAGTGAAATCCAAATACTCGATGTACTAGCGAGGTGCGTAAACTGTCTCCAAAGGAGTACCAGCAGCCCACATGGTGCAGATGTGTCAGAAACAGGAGTGACTGGCTACGTACGGGCCCGTCCCTCCGCACGCTACAGTTTTAAATGAAATATTTTGTAGTTGTTTTGGGCAATGTCTCCGAGGTATTTTTTGGAGACGTCCCTGAATGCACCAGTTATTGTTGTGCTGCCATCTTACTGATGACTTTTCACAGCTCTATCAGAATCATCAAGTCCAGAAGCACTTGCTATGGCCTCTTGTAAATCTCTCTGATTTTTTTCTGTTCTTCCATAGACAGAAGATATGTAATGTTATCTGCTGATTACCAGCAACTGAGCTGTTTAAATGCGTCATGCCTATGCTCAATCAAAATGCTGAAGTATATGAGACTACGTGTATAGAAAAGATAAACTCCTCTGTCAGCTTCAGATTTCTGACAGTTCAACCCTTGGAGCAGATAGTCATAGAGCCCCAGGCCAGTAACGTCTATTCAAGGGATATAAGGTAAGCACTGCTTTCTGCGTAAATTGGAAACAATAACGAAACTGAAGGAAAAATTAAATTTTAAATGCGTTCCTCACATGGACTGACAAAAGTTATGTTTTTTTTCCTTTTTTTTGGATTTGTACTGCCAATTTTTCAGAACCGTTAGCAAAATTCGTAAGTTCGCGCTTTCTATAATTTAAGATTTAGGTAAGGTCTGATGTTTTCTGAACAGGGTGTACAAGTGGCAACTGGAGCTCCGAGATGTGTGGCTGACCACCAGCTTACCATGTCTCGCAGTGGACCGACTGGGAATCTTGGTGTGGGGTTGTAACAGTTAAATGTTGTAATAACTTTCCTGGTGCTACGGAAAACATACCCTAATTTCACATGTGGTTTGTAGGTTCATGTTACGTCAACGCTATAAACAGCCTTAACAGTTTATAATAGCCATCACACAGGCGTGCTGTTGTTGGCGATAGGATAAAGAAGCGGGCCCGTTGCGTATCGTACACTGAGCAGCAGAATCATAAAAATCGAAGCGGGGCAGTCCAGTGTGATTATGGGACTACGCTGAACAACTTTGCTGTCCGCAATTTCCAAGAGGCGAATGATATAATACAAATGGATAGACTTACAATTGAATCGTGCATAATAACTAGAAATCTTGTATATGGTATTTCATTGCATAGCTTTACAACAGCAACGAGTCGCTGTGAGGACGCCCTAATACGCAAAATCTGATTAAACAACAATTATGTTGAACTTCTGTAGCGTCTGAGTGAAAAGCTGAGCCACGCGGGATTAGTCGAGCGGTCTTTGGCGCTGCAGTCATGGACTGTGCGGCTGGTCCCGGCGGAGGTTCGAGTCCTCCCTCGGGCATGGGTGTTTGTGTTTGTCCTTAGGATAATTTAGGTTAAGTTGTGGGTAAGCTTAGGGGCTGATAACCTTAGCACTTAAGTCCCATAGGATTTCACGCACACACATGAAAAGCTGAAACACCATTTAGCACATTGTTCTGTATTTGCAGAACTGTCACACCTACTACAGAATGACTTGACTGTCTCTATTTCAGACACAGTCGTGAATAAAATAAGAAAGGAGAAAAGTCAACCAAATATTCCCTCAGTTATTCTGGGTGAAGCAGCTGATGTGCGTAATTTCTCGCAGGTTTCATCAGTTCTCCACTATGTCACAGCTGTTAGTCAAGTTCGTTAAATGATTCCAAAATTCACGAACATGCTCACAGTTACGATGGAACGGTGTTTGGCTCGTCATTTGATTGGACTGTAATCGAGAGCGATAAACATTTTTTGTGTTCGTTCACTGTTTAGTTTATCGACTAAATTCAATACTATCGTATGCCGTGTCAAAAATCTAAGAGTGCAGAAATTTTTCTTCGCTTCGAATAGTCATGCAACTTCTTTTTTTTTCAAGTCAGCAAAAAGGTCTTGGACTCTAGAACAAACAGTAAAGAAATGGTTCTCTGGAGTATATGCTAAGCAGTGGAGTTGTGCATCCCTTCTCGTTAAAATCTAATGGTACAGTGAACTAGTTTCACTTTTAAAGGCTGTGATAAATCAATATATGTGGGACGAAGTAGCCTATATTGCTACTTGTGGATTTGAAATCACGATGCAGAATGTAAGTTTAAATTTCGTTCAACACACTTTTTCAGATAATTGCCCTCTTACTGACATATTATTTGATATATTTCAAACCAGGGCTTATTACATAGGCTATTGACTAACAAAATTAATGAATCCGAATAAATGTTAAAGACAAAATGTGACGGATCTGAAAGAATGTAGGAAAGAGTCATTCATGACTAGCATATGTTTGAACCAGCAATTAAACATCCTAGGAATAATAACCCTACTGCAGTCAGTTTGGAAACAAACTTTGGAAGAATTGCCCGTGAAATTTTGTACACAGTGCTGTGACAGTTACAAGATGGATACAGTAACTTGGACTCTTTGTTATTTTTGCAACTTTTAAATGTAGGTAGTTTTGATCAGTATAAACCATGTTACCCTGAACCTGGATTAAACTCACTAAAAGACTGCTATGGATTGGTTTCAGGTTTTCCCTGTTTAATACCACAGCTAGTGGTTGCATATATTTCCAGAGAAATGCATCATAGAAGTGTTGGTGATTTATAGAAATTTATTGTCAAATGTACCCCAGATTACATACTGTGAAATTGTAAAACTCTTAGAAGTTATTCTGATTATTTCTGCATCTAGTGCTTCACCTGAGACAAGCTTTTCAGACATAAAAAAATAAAAAACTTTATGTATGCACTTTATACTCTCAATAATAGCTCTGACATTAATTGAAAATGATCTCCTGTTGCAGTTGAAGTATCTTACGGCACGATGATTGACGAATTGGCCAAAAACGTAAATTAATATTAAAAAATGACATTGTATTCTATTGTAACTGCTTACCTCAACGAGAACTTCAACACACGCTACTGCACTTTGCGTATAAGGCGCACTAAAACCACCTATGAATGCGGATAGAAGGAGGAGATTTAAAACCGGATCATTGTCTTGCCGTCGAGAGCTTCTTAGAATGGAAAATATTATAAATTGTAATATTAAATGGAATGTGCACTTGTATAGCAACATCGTAAGTGTTAGATCATCCTTCTTTCGGTAGTGGTTGTGTCGCAACATAGCAGTGCTGACGCTGGATTTGAAGGGTCTCCTGCAGACAAAAGCACAGTGATCGTTCTGATACTGAAAGTTGCAATTGCTTTAGTTTCAACTATAGAATGGGAATAGTTTGCTGAATAGGTTTATTTTCTCTCCATATCATCTCCCCATTCTCTCCTTTGAGACGGAAGATCAAGCTGTTATCGAGAAAAAAGTAAACTGAATGGGTGGCAACATGGTTTCGTCCAAAAATTTGCCTGAGATTTCCAAACTGAAATTCCAAATTTCCCTGAACTAGTCGTGGTTGAATGTGAAAGAAAGGTTTGGTTTCCTGTTTCTATGACTGCAAATAAAAATGTTTTGACTTGCCATATCACGCACTAGTCATTATTGCAATTTCAGGTATGATTTACGTACTGTATTATCAACATTTCTGTAAGTTATCGCCGCGCGGGACTAGCCGAGCGGTCTTAGGCGCTACAGTCATGGACTGCGCGGCTGGTCCCAGTGGAGGTTCGAGTCCTCCCTCCGGCATGGTTTGTCCTTCGGATAATTTAGGTTAAGTAGTGTGAAAGCTTAGGGACTGATGACCTTAGAGGTTAAGTCTCATAAGATTTCACACACATTTGAACATTGTTTTGTAAGTTATAAGCTCTTGGTGCCTATGGGAATTCCTTCGTTATCGTCTGTCACCACTCCGTGCCATACCTAGTCACTGTGTGATAACCTCAAGCATATGACAAATCCTTGCCGGAATTCGTTTCGAACTGTTGTTACTGGAACGTAATATTAACAGATTTCGATAATTGTGACGTATCACGTTCCAAACGAGATGCTCTACACAGTACGGCCACTGTTAACTTGAAGAATGAAAGTGTGAGAAAGTAAAGTATTAAAGCAAACAGTCGTTATTTCGAAATTGGGTAAACCGAACATTTGATTAACCCATAATTACATCGAAAAACCTACCGCTTAAACCGAATTTCAGATGTTTCGTACTAAAAGCAAAAATTTGGTCTCCACATTACGTATTACATATCTTATTCTTCGTCTAAACCGGATAAGTATGTACGAGGGGCGTTCAAAAAGTAATGCGACTCACTTTTTTTCTGAAATCGGATTGGTTTTATTCTGGATTCCAGTACACCATATTATTCCTCACCCCTTTGGCGACAAAACGCTAGTTTTCAACATGACCTCCGTCAGTGCGACGGCCTTACGACCTCTTACTGGGAGAGACTGTATGCCCGCATGGTACCACTCAACATCGGAGTCAATGTCTTGCTGCATCAGAAACCTCCCCATAAACCCAATACTGCTTCCCGCGGAGTGCATGCTTCATTGGGCCAAACATATGGAAGTCGGACGGTGCGAGATCCGGGATGTAGGGTGGATGAGGAAGAACAGTCCAATGAAATTTTGAGAGCTTCTCTCGCGTGCACAGTCTTGTGTGATGCCTTGCGTTGTCATGGAGAAGGAGGAGATCGTTTGTATTTGCGTGGCGATGAGCACGCTAAAGTGATTTCTTCAATTTCTTGAGGGTAGCATAATACTCTTCATATTTGGTCGTTGCTCCATGAGGGAGGACATCAAACAGAATAATCCCTCCAGAACCCCAGAAGACCATCGCCATGAATTTACTGGCTGAGGCAGCGGCTTTTGACTTCTTCTTCAGAGTAGAGGTAGTGTGGCACCACTCGATGGACTGCCGTTTTTCTTCCGGTTCGAAGTGATGGACCCATGTTTCATCCCCTGTCACGATCAGCCACGTAATGCGCAAGCAAATGTGTGCAGATGGTCCTCCGTTGCTATTTATGGTCTTCTGTTTGGCGCCGAGGAACGCAGGGGGTACACACCTTTGAGTACTCCAACTGGTGGACGAGTGTGTCAGCACTACCAACAGAGACGTCCAGTTTGTGCAGCTAGGTGTTTGACTGCAGTCCGTCGATCATCTCGGATGAGAAGGTCGGTACGTTCCAACATTGCAGGAGTGTGCGGCCAGCCGGTGCGTAGGAGGTCGGACCGGTTTGCGCGACCTTGTTGCGATGATGACAGACGCCTTGCTCAATGACTCGCCGTGCTTTTGTTTACTGCCAGGTCTCCGTAAACATTCTGCAAAGGTCTATGAATATGAGCGAATGTGCGACACTCAACAACGTGAACGGTGAATGTGTTTTCCGTCCTTTCGCTCCACCACTCACAATATGCCGTCGAAACAGAAACGAGCTCTGACTGTAAAACAAAATCAGAAAATTACATATCGTCGACAGTGGAGTGGAGATTTAAAATACAGGTTGCAGAACACTCTCATGTTTCGAAGTTTACTCTGTCATCGAGAATAACTGCAAGACGGAAATTATAGGCAAGTCCTGCAAGCTGTTCATTTAGCGGCAGTAGGAAGCGCATGAGGTCAGCCAAACATGAAGTAGTGGAGGATTCTCTGTTTGAATTGTTCCAAGACATACACATACAGCAAATTCTATTGTCCAAGCTTCAAGAAAAGGCTCGGGAGACCATCCAGAGAAAGGGAATTTCTGTGTCTGTGTGTTCCAAGGGCTATGGCGTTTTCAGAGGAGGCATAAAATCAGTGCTGTCGGTGTCAGTGGGGAGGCACATAGAGTAAACGAGAATGTATCACCCGACAGATGTGTTTAATATGGCTGAAGCTGGCCATTTCTACATCTTGATGCCTCTAAGAAACTTATGTTGAGAGCGAAAAACGTCATGGAGAAAAACGCAGCTGGGAGAGACTGACGGTGGTCTTGTGTTGTAATTCGCATCGTTCTGAGAAGCATAAACTATTAGTGATTGTCAAATGCAAAAATCCACGTTGCTTTAAAAATTTCAAGCTATTCAATCTACCATGCCACTCCGAGAATAGTAATAATGCTTGGATGACCAATTCTCTCTTGATAGTTCAACAAGAAATGGCTGCGAAGAAGAGAAATCCTTTGCTAACTTTTGACCGCTGCTCTGTCCATCAGTGTAATCTAACTACAACAAACAATTTCACGTTGGAATGTACTGCAAGCTATCTGTAACGTATCTCCTGCCTCGGATGAAACCATAACTAACTGTTTAAAGAAGACCTGGACAGCAACTGATAACGTAGTTGAAACTGAAGAGGAAACTTATGATCCAACTTTTGAAATTACTCGTAATGCGGATACAATTTTGGATTCAGATGCTGCTCTTCTGCTGGCTTATACCGGGCTGGTGCCCTCTTGTATCGTCAATATGGAAGTATCGACGCAGGCAGACAACATCTTTGCTGCCGAAGAACCAGTCATCAGCTCTGACTATGACAGAGAAGAGAATGATAATGTTTTACTGCCATTTTCTGAGGAGGAACATGAAGATATGCCACCGGAAAGTCGCGCTTAAGTGGCAGCTGCAGCCGCTATTCTCCAGAGATTTGTTGCCTCCTCTGATATCCCTATGCCATTTCTGATGTTTCCATGGCATTTCAGGCTTCTCCGGATTTGGTATCTTCAGAGAGTGCCATAGTATTACGACCAACAATCCAACAAATAATAATTAAGATTTCTTTTCCAAAATTAATGTATACAAGTAAAATGTGTAATGTATAAAAATTGTTGTAAACTAAAGCATGTGTTCTGATTGTTACTTAGTGTGATGAAGACGCAGCACTTACAGCAAATTTTATTGTCCAAGCTTCAAGAAAAGGCTCGTCAGACCATCCAGAGACGGAATTTCTGGGTCTGTGTGTTCCTAGGGCTGGCTATGGCGTATTCAGAAGAGGCATAAAATCAGTGTCTCTTAAGATTATAGCTTTTTCTATTACATGATGCACTAGTTCGATGGGTACAATACTGTTCCACAATATATGTGTAGGCTTAGCTGCACTGTTTAAAAAAAAATGATAACAAGCATTTGACAATATGTACATATACTTCATCAATTACACAAATGCCAGAAATACTTTTTGTACTTGTACAGTGTAGTTATTTTCATTAATTTTTTAGAGGTTATGGTAACAGAACACCCTCTTTCGTTGGTGCCCATAAGAAGACAGAAAGTAAACTGAACAGTCGTATATTTTTACGAAAAAAATCGTTAATTTAAACTTTGTTAAACAGAATTGACTATATTCTGGCCTCTTGAAATTAGGTTAAATGAGCGCTACTGTACTTGGTATTGAAAATGGAGTATTCAACACTGTTCTAGCGAACATTCGTGTTCAAATACCTGACCGTATTAATATTTTTTAAAAATGAAATACAAAAATCACCTTTGTTTTTGAGCAAATGACGAATTAAAAGTTTAAAGATAAATTCTCTTAGGCTTGTTACACACCATCAGAGTCTGTCATCCAATGAGAAATGTAGCTGGAGCCCGAGAACCCATGGACAGTTGTGAAGATTGGCAGAGATGATTGACGGCTCGATCGAGCAACGTACATTACAACAGTTCAATGCAATTTCCTTTTCGTTACTTGACTGCGTAACCGATTGTTTCTGAAGTAGACAATCTGGGTAATTTGTAATAAAATAACTAAGAACATTTCTTTTCATCAACAAACAGTTCAACACCTCTAGACTTTCTCAGAATCCAGCTATCTTGATGTGAATTTCCATAACTTTTCCCAAATCACATGAAACAAATCCTGGGATGGTTCCTGTTAACCGTTGGAACTCCAGTGGTTTCTGCCGGAATTACCATTTTGTTAAAATTTTGTTTCGAACTATCAGTGCCAGAGAGAGAGAGAGAGAGAGAGAGAGAGAGAGAGAGAGAGACAGAGACAGAGAGAGGCGGCCCAGTGGTCCTTTCTGTGCGGAAACACACACACACACCTGAACTCCTAAGGGAATCAGCGATGGCTACGAGTAATGAGCGTAATGGGCAGGGGCACTACGTTAGTACAGCGGAACCTCGCGTACTGAGGATAATTACTCGTAGTGCGAAACACTTGTTAAGTGCAACAATTTATCCCATACAGATTAATGTAAAATACGACAACGCTACCCATGCAGAAAAAGTACTAAAAGTTTTATTTTATTCAAGCCGTTTATTCGAAGAAAATTATACATACAGTATTATGTACTTTATTATTCATGATACTAATTAATTCTTTTTCACTAGAAAGCTAGCTACAGTTTTTTGTTCTGCCGACGCTTTAACACTTGCAAAAAATGCGACACAGTATTATCGTCAAATAAATTTCTAGAGCGCATAGCCACTGCTTTAGTGGGATGATGGCTTTCAATGTACGATGCAACTGTTACCGCCTCCTCCTCTCCCTCTGAAGAACTCCTCTCCACAACTTCCTGCTGTGAAACACACTGTACCTCCATAAGCTCTTCGGTTGTCATTTCTTGGCTGTGATCTTCCACAAGCTCATCGATATCATTGTTATCCACTTCTAGTCCCATGCTCTTGGCCAAAGATACAATCTCGTGAACTACAGGTGGTCTTGTAGGCCTGGAGAATGGGCAGGAGCGTTGTCCATAACAAGCAAGAAAAGATGGGTTGGGTTGTTTGGGGGAGGGGGGGGGAGACCAGACAGTGAGGTCACCGGTCTCGTCGGATTAGGGAAGGACGGGGAAGGAAGCTGGCCGTGCCCTTTCAAAGAAACCATACCGGCATTTTGCTGGAGCGATTTAGGGAAATCACGTAAAACCTAAATCAGGATGGCCAGACGCGGGACTGAACCGTCGTCCTTCCGAATGCGAGTCCAGTGTGCTAGCCACTGCGCCACCTCGCTCGGTAACAAGCAAGACATGGGGTGGCAGATTTATCTCAAGCAATTGGCACAGAGTCACATTCGACAACGCACTCCGGCCAAAGCCTCTTCGAAACAGAAATGAGAGTTCTCTTGGCGGAGGCAACGATGTTGAAGTATTTCCAAAACTCTCCGAGGGTAAGATTGGTAGCTTCAGTCAACTGAAAGCAGTGCTCGATGAGTGCTTTAGTGTAGAGCTTCTTAAAGTTAGAAATAATCTGCTGGTTCATAGTGTGGAGTAACGGAGTGATGTTGCGAGGCAGAAATTGGATCTTGATGAATTGAAACTCTTCAAGGTGGTGGCGTTGTAGGCTTGGAGAATGGGCAGGAGCGTTGTCCACAACAAGCAAGACATGGGGTGGCAGATTCATCTCAAGCAAATATTTTTTCACAGAAGGATCAAACACTTCACTGATCCAATCACAAAAAAAAAAAAAAAACAATCAGCTGTCACCCAAGCCTTGTTGTTGAACTTCCACATCACATTTAACACGTTCTTCTGGACTTTACACTTCTTGAAGGCGCGTGGAGTTTCCGAATGGTAAAGAAGTAATAGTTTAATTTTCAAACTGACGCTTGCATTGGCACAGAATAGAAGAGTGAGACGGGCTTTCATTGTCTCGTGACCGGGCAATGCATTCTCCTCCGCTGTTATAAATGTACACTCTGGCGTGTTTTTCCAGAATAGACCCGTCTCGTGACAATTCGAAACCTACTGCGGCAGATAACCCTCAGAATCTACGATCATCTTGAAATGGCTGACGAAGTTCTCTGGTGTGTCTGAGTCAGAGCTGGCTACTTCGCCGTGCCTCACAATGCTGTGGATGCCGGTTTTTCTCTTAAGCCGGCCGGTGTGGCCGAGTGGTTCTAGCCTCTTCAGTCTGGAACCGCGTGACCGCTACGGTCGCAGTTTCGAATGCTGCCTCGGGCATGTATGTGTGTGATGTCCTTAGGTTAGTTAGGTTTAAGTAGTTCTGAGTTCTAGGGGACTGATGACCACAAATGTTAAGTCCCATAGTGCTCAGAGCCATTTGAACCATTCTTTTTTTCTCTTAAACTTGTTGAAACACCCACGGGTTCCCTTAAACACTTCTTCGACCGCTGATGATCCTGGGGTCTTCTTAACGAAGTCGGCGAAAGTCATTCTCGCCTTTTCACAAATGATGTTCTCGTTAGTAGTGCCGCCTTGTAAATGCTTTTCATTTATCCATATAAGGAGCATTGTCAAAAATACGGAACAGTTGTTTAGATACTCTCGTCACTCCCTTTGAAACATCTGCCTCCTTAATCTTGTCCTTGTTCTTGAGGATAGTGCAAATAGTTGATGTAGACCGATTGTATGTGCGTGCTAAATCAGCAACGCTCACACCACGTTCACGTTTTTCAGTGATTCAACATTTCATTTCTAGGGTCATTTTCTTTCTCTTATGGTCGTCTACTTGGTGCTTTATCTTCGGGGACATTTCTACGAAAGTTATTAAAATTTTCACACAAAAACCACTGTGTAAACACGAGTTTAGAAAAATCACAAGCTGCACTAAGATGGTAGCAGGAAGAGCGCTAAACCGAGATTGCCGTACGCTCAAAAGACGTTGGTCATATGCCGCTGCCGACAGTGAAAGGTGTTCATATTGTTGAACGTTTCCCCCAACACGCGCGAACGGTTGGAGACGCCACACTAAATCGTCGTCACTCGTTATGCGATACGTCGCTGGTTAATCAAGTCATATTTTTACAATTTGTTATGCTCGTTATGGGAATTGGGCGTTATGGGAGGTGCTCCTTAAGTGAGGTTTCACTGTAGTGTGTCGTAAAGTCGTAAATAAGGGTCGGCCAGGTTGGTTCAAACGGCTCTGAGCACTATGCGACTTAACTTCTGAGGTCATCAGTCGCCTAGAACTTAGAACTAATAAAATCGAACTAACCTAAGGACATCGCACACATCCATGCCCGAGGCAGGATTCGAACATGCGACCGTAGCGGTTGCTTGGTTCCAGACTGTAGCGCGTAGAGCCGCACGGCCATCCCTGTCGGTCAGGGACCGTGTCCGGACGGCCTAGGCTGTAATGGTGACCGTCCACGAGAAACGAAGAAATCCGTGTTCGGTCTCGGTCCGGTACGAATTTTCTAACTTCCCCCAATGACATAATTCATTTCGCAGTAGCAGCTACTACCATTATTCCTTTGATTAACTGTCGTATAAGGATGCGGGATCAAGTTTGGTGTCTGCTCTTTCAGACATGTCCGAAAGAGCATTCACCACATATACGTATACAAATTCAAGCAGTCTGCCAAAGACAGTGTCGCCAAACTTCTACTTCGTTTGGTTTCCTCAAACTGAGCAACCGTAGCTTTTGCTCCCGTAGCTTAAATTTATGAACTGATTTGATGGAACTACATTTTGTTGGAGACATATGAGCCTCAACGTAATCTGTGATAAGAATAGAAGGTGAAGTAATGAATTAAAACTTGCCTTACGGCTGAGACTTGACCCTGACTCTCCTGCTTACTACGCAGATGCGCTAACCACTACACCTCTGTGGCACTCTGGCTCGGACAGTAGCACGGATTATCCTAGTCTAATCTCCTCCCTAACACAAACCTAAAAAAAAAAAAAAATGTTCGAATGTGTGTGAATTTCTAAGGGACCAAACTGCTGAGGTCATAGGTACCTAGACATACACACTATTTAAACTAACTTATACTAAGAACAACACACACACACACACATCCATGCCCGAACGGCGGAGGTTCGAGTCCTCCCTCGGGCCTGGATGTGTGTGTTTGTCCTTAGGTTAATTTAGGTTAAGTAGTGTGTAAGCTTAGGGACTGATGACCTTAGCAGTTAAGTCCCATAAGATTTCACACACATTTGAACAACAACCCATGCCCGAGGGAGGACTCGAACCTCCGGCGGAAGCGGTCGCGCAGTCAGTGACATGGAGCCTCTAACCGCGAAGCCACTCCGCGCCACCACACAAACCCTTCAGCACATTTTCCACTTCTTTAAACGCCAGTATTGCCGATGCTCTCTGATATTGGAATAGCACCCCAGCTTTGTACGTAATGGGGAATCCCACCTGTACCACAGGGATAGGTGATCTATTGATCTGATGGAATTACATTCTCCTGCAGAGATATGAGTCTCAACTTTATCTTCGGTAAGGATAGAAGCTGTGTGAGCCACACTATCACGATGGTATAATGGTTAGCATATCTGCCTGGTAAGCAGGAGACCTGGGGCTTAAGTCCTGACCTTGGCACAAATTTTGATTCATTGATTCAGTTTCTATCCTCATCGAAATTAAATTTAGCGTTTTCGAAAAAGGCACATTTTAACTCATAATGAGCGTTTGAACAAGTGGTAACTCAGAGAGCCCCAGATGTCTGGGTGTTAACGTACTTTAGTGTTTGAACTTGGGCGTGCAACGCCGGCCGGTGTGGCCGTGCGGTTCTAGGCGCTTCAGTCTGGAACCGCTTGACCGCTACGGTCGCAGGCTCGAATCCTGCCTCGGGCATGTATGTGTGTGATATCCTTAGGTTAGTTAGGTTTAAGTAGTTCTAAGTTCTAGGGGACTGATGACCACAGATGTTAAGTCCCATAGTGCTCAGAGCCATTTCAACCATTTTTTTTGGGTGTGCAACGACCTGATTGGCTAACTTCAATGCTATATGGCTCATAAACGGCACAAAGTACTGATTTTTTTTCTTAACAGTTACGTCTCAGCACAGTTCCCCTGCGCCACCCTTAAAAGCTTTTCATACTATTTCTAAACACTCTGTGCAGAAGACAGGAAAACCCTGTCTGAAAAACATGTTTCTCTCAGAAAGTTTGAGACAAATCTTACTAGTGCAATCATATCTGCTAAATAAGGAAATTTGAATGTGTTACATCCAAGCACTGATGGCATGTCCAAAAAATTAAAAAACTTGCTACAACAGTAACGTCAGCGTTAGGATGCCGAAAAGACAAAACTGACCACTTTCCTCAGCGGAACAAGACAAGAGGATGGTGCAAAGTCTGCAATAAACATAATATTTTTGTCAAGTGTAAGAAATTGTAAGGATTTTCTTTTCTTCAGCAAAGGTAGGAACTGCTTTAGAGGATTCAGTTACTAAAAGAAACCTCTATACATAATTGAATTGTTACATTATATACTGTGTTCTTTAACAAATCGATTCTGAACGCAGAAATTTGATTGTACATTAATCTTACCCGTGCCCGTCCCGTTACTGTGAACCTAAATGTCCATTTGTGTAACATATTATAAAAACCGGACTAAAAATGAAAACGCTGATAAATATTTATTCGTGTTCCACTCTATAGTTGAATGTAAATAATGCTCTGCTAATAACAATCTAAAATAAATATTAATTGTTGTGGTTCCCAGGAGGTTAATAACTGTGATACCTGGAAGTTTAATGTTAATTTGATCATAAGAAAAGCCCTGGCTAGGGGAGTTATTGTGGATATTTACTGTTGTTTAAATTTTGCGATTAACTCACAGACTCAGTTGCTCTGGGCCACGTAAGTCGAGAAATGTAATCACTCAGTTCCCTTCAGTTTTATTCTTGCACAAATCAACTCAAATATGCCACCAGATTAACCTGAATAGACTGATGGAGGTTGGTGTCAAAAAGGAATCATGTAAAGAAACCTGATCTGCCTCAAACATAGACAAACAGATCAAATGATTTTACTAACAAGACTCCTCCGACATTAGGCGCAACTGAAAAAGTGGTTATGTATTACTTCCGGAATGGGTGATAGCAAATGGGAAGCAAGTGAAGCATTGCAAGACTGTGTTGATACTTACTGCACGGGAATACATCCTGTACCAATGCTGGTATACACAAAGGAAAAAAGAACATTGGTTAAGCCCATAAATCACACTCATTAAAACAACCTCACCTTACAGTTCATAGGCAATGGGCAACATATCATGCAAGTAATATTGTACTGGTATCCGATGCGTAAGGAAAATCGAATTAAAGAATTTTAGGAGGCACTCAGTCATACTACGTCAGTTGGAGAAAGGACACACTAGGCTAATACGCGGGCAAGGGGATCCTAGCAACAGTTACTATCTCGGTACAGGAAAAACAGGAAAAGCATGCATTCAAATCTGCAAAACATCGGTCATTTCTCCGATCGAACTGATCAACACTATCTGATCAAAAGTATATGGACATCCGTATGTAATGCGGAACTGACCGTTCGATCAGATGTCTGCATGTAGAGATTGCGCTCGCTCGAATTGCTCGGTGCATGTAGTTCAGCAAAAGTGAAAGTCCGGCAGGTGTCAATAAAGCCACTTGGCGCTCAGGGAGCAACTATACTCCCCCTTACAGAATAACATACTATACTCTACTTCCCTGACGCTCGTTCAAGCAAGCCATGCTCGAATGGCCCAACCGAGCATGTGAGGACTGTGGCAGGGAAGGCGAATGGTCCACTTCGGTTTACTGGGAGAATTTTAGGAAAGACTGGTTCACTTGTAAAGGAGACCGCATATAGGACTCTGGTGCGACCTGTTCTTGAGTTCTGTCGAGTGTTTGGAATCTGTACCAGGTCGGTTTGAAGGAAGACATCGAAGCAATTCAGAGGCGGGCTGTTAGATTTGTTACCGGTATGTTGGAACAACACGTGATCGTTGCGGAGAAGCTTCGGGAACTCAAATGGGAATCGCTGGAGGGAAGGCGACGTTGTTTTCGCGAAAGACTATTGATAAAATTGAGAGAACCGGCATCTGAAGCTGACTGCTGGACGATTCTGCTGCCGGCAACATACATTGTGCGTATGGCCCACGAAGATATGCTACAAGAAATTAGGGCTCACATGGAGCTATATAGTTAGTCGTTTTCCCTTGCTCTGTTTGCGAATGGAACAGGAAAAGACGTGACTAGTAGAGGTACAGGGTACCCTCCGCCATGCATCATACGGTGGCTTGCGGAATATCTATGTAGATGTAGATAAAGACAAACTGGTGACAAGAATTCGATACAGACAAGCTTGAAGTTTAGACTCGGTGGAACAGCTTGTTTAGATTGCTACAGTATATACCGGGTGATCAAAAAGTCAGTATAAATTTGAAAACTGAATAAATCACGGAATAATGTAGATAGAGAGGTGCAAATTGACACACATGCTTGGAATGACACGGGGTTTTATTAGAACCAAAAAAATACAAACGTTCAAAAAATGTCCGACAGATGGCGCTTCATCTGATCAGAATGGCAATAATTAGCCTAACAAAGTAAGACAAAGCAAAGATGATGTTCTTTACAGGAAATGCTCAATATGTCCACCATAATTTCTCAACAATAGCTGTAGTCGAGGAATAACGTTGTGAACAGCACTGTAAAGCATGTCCGGAGTTATGGTGAGGCATTGGCGTCGGATGTTGTCTTTCAGCATCCCTAGAGATGTCGGTGGATCACGATACACTTGCGACCTCAGGTAACCCCAAAGCCAATAATCGCACGGACTGAGGTATGGGGACCTGGGAGGCCAAGTATGACGAAAGTGGCGGCTGAGCACACGATCATCCCCACGTTCAAATGGTTCAAATGGCTTTGACAACTGTGGGACTTAACTTCTAAGGTCATCAGTCCCCTAGAACTCAGAACTCCTTCAACGTCACTAACCTAAGGACATCAAAAACATCATCAAGTGACGCGCGCAAGAGATCTTTCACGCGTCTAGCAATATGGGGTGGTTCTAATAAAACCCCATGTCATTCCAAGCATGTGTGTCAATTTTTACCCCTCTATCTTTATTTTCCGTGGGTTATTAAGTTTTCAAATTCATACTGACTTTTTGATCACCCGGTACTCAGACAGTGCAACAAAATCAAGGAATTGCTTGTGGAGAAGGACGCCTTTAAAAATCTTATTGGTTACGATAATAACACTGTAAATGAAGTCGTGACGTTTTTAGAGCCATTCAAAGATGCAATAGAAGTGCTCGAAGGCGAGAAGCAACCTATAGTCAGTTCGTTTTGTTATGGGTGCGTAAAATGACTAACGCAGTGTCTGAAGATACATAGGCACGTTTAAATTACTGTAGAGCCAGGTTTCTTGTCTAACACACGCTGTGCGTCCTGCAAATGAAAGTTGGACTTAACTGCTAGACTCTATTTCACTGTAATTGGTATTTTGTCAATATACCAGAACTGTATTATCGTCTATTAACTGTAGATAGTACGAGCCCCGACAATGTGCTGTCTCCGTTTCATAGAGGAGACAGTCGTAATTCGGAAGTTACACAATATAGTATCATTTTTGTGGCTGCCCTTCAGATTATGGAAAATTACGTCCGTTTGCGATAAAGATGAGCTGTCAAATATTGTGCTTCAAATCTGTGATGAAATATCAGTTCCAGATCCGCTAGAACAAAATTATAGCGACACAGTAACGTCTTACTCTGTTTTGTGAGAGAAGGTCAGTCGAACTCACCAGGAAAAAAATATATAAAAGGTATGGTTGACCATCAGATGCTTTTTTATGTAAAACCCAAATATCGACCGGTTTCAGTTACAGACCATCTTCACGGATTAGGGTTAAAACAGTTTAAGCTATAACATAACATCTGTCATTACATAAATAATGGCCATGTCTTATGGTTAGAGCATGTCATCAATTCCAGCATAATACACAGGACTTTGGAAGACATCCGTACTAATGACCTGCATAAACAGAGCAGTACTCAACTCCATCCCATTGCAGGTGTGCCCCAAGGTTCTCCTGTCCTGCATGTCATCTGTACCGCCGATATGCCTATGCCCTTTCCCCCTCTCATCTCCACCAGAATGCCGTTGACTCCGCCTTCCTCCTCCTCTATACCACTTTACAGAAATCCCAACGGTCCCTCCAGTTGCTGTTGTTGTTGTTGTGGTCTTCAGTCCTGAGACTGGTTTGATGCAGCTCTCCATGCTACTCTATCCTGTGCAAGCTTCTTCATCTCCCAGTGCCTACTGCAGCCTACATACTTCTGAATCTGCTTAGTGTATTCATCTCCTGGTCTCCCTCTACGATTTTTACCCTCCACGCTGCCCTCCAACACTAAATTGATGATCCCTCGATGTCTCAGAACATGTCCTACCAACCGATCCCTTCTTCTAGTCAAGTTGTGCCACAAGCTCCTCTTCTCCCCAATTCTATTCAATACCTCCTCATTAGTTATGTGATCTACCCATCTAATCTTCAGAATTCTTCTGTAGCACCACATTTCGAAAGCTTCTATTCTCTTCTTGTCTAAACTATTTATCGTCCACGTTTCACTTTCATACATGGCTACACTCCATACAAATACTTTCAGAAACGACTTCCTGACATTTAAATCTATACTCGATGTTATCAAATTTTTCTTCTTCAGAAACGCTTTCCTTGCCATTGCCAGTCTACATTTTATATCCTCTCTACTTCGACCATCATCAGTTATTTTGCTCCCCAAATAGCAAAACTCATTTACTACTTTAAGCATCTCATTTCCTAATCTAATTCCTGCAGCATCACCCAATTTAATTCGACTACATTCCATTATCATCGTTTTGCTTTAGTTGATATTCATCTTATACCCACCTTTCAAGACTGTGTCCATTCTGTTCGGCTGTTCTTCGAGGTCCTTTGCTGTCTCTGACAGAATTACAATGTCATCGGCGATTCTCAAAGTTTTTATTTCTTCTCCACGGACTTTAATTCCTACTCCAAATTTTTCTTTTGTTTCCTTTACTGCTTGCTCAATATACAGATTGAATAACATCAGGGATAGGCAAAAACCCTGTCTCACTCCCTTCCCAACCACTGCTTCCCTTTCATACCCCTCGACTCTAATAACTGCCATCTGGTTTCTGTACAAATTGTAAATAGCCTTTCGCTCCCTGTATTTTACCCCTGCCATCTTCAGAATTTCAAAGAGAGTATTCCAATCAATATTGTCAAAAGCTTTCTCTAAGTCTACAAATGCTAGAATCGTAGGTTTGCCTTTCCTTAATCTTTCTTCTAGGATATCCTAGAAGAAAGATTCCTCCAGCTCCTTCTCAATTTGTTCACCTCCTGGTGCAACCAGTGGCTCCTCGAAATCAACCCTACCGGAACCCAGGCGAAAATAATTGAGCGTACCACCAGCAGATTCCATTCCGACAACTTTTATCTTACGATTTACAACCGCCCTATCCAGTTAACTGACACACTAAAATACCTCGGACCAACACTGGATCGCCGACTAACATGGAAGCCCCATCTACTAACCATTCTACAGAAAGCCCAGAGCAGACTAAAATTACTAAAACTACTATGCAGCCGAAGATGGCGATTGCATGCTTCCACAATCCTCCATAGCTATGTCGCTGATCCGACCCATTCTCTGCTATGCAAATGTGGCATGGACTTCCACTTCTCCTTCCTCGTATCACGCCCTACAGATCCTAGAACGCCATGCACTCTGCCTAGCCTTTGGAATCTGCTTACGCTCCCCGACCCGCATCCTCGACCAATGTATAAAATATCCCTCCCTCCTCTTCCATCTTGAACACTTCCGAATACCCTACATTACCCAGAAACTCGACAATCCCCACCCCATAATTTCACACTGCTCACTGCTCCTGGTACTCTACTGCACCTCTACCACCACATTCCCCCAACACTACACATCCACACTCTCCACATTGTTTCACAACGAAATTTTAATCGCCCTCCCTTACACGACTATGAAATCCGCCCTAATACACTCCTGGAAATTGAAATAAGAACACCGTGAATTCATTGTCCCAGGAAGGGGAAACTTTATTGACACATTCCTGGGGTCAGATACATCACATGATCACACTGACAGAACCACAGGCACATAGACACAGGCAACAGAGCATGTACAATGTCGGCACTAGTACAGTGTATATCCACCTTTCGCAGCAATGCAGGCTGCTATTCTCCCATGGAGACGATCGTAGAGATGCTGGATGTAGTCCTGTGGAACGGCTTGCCATGCCATTTCCACCTGGCGCCTCAGTTGGACCAGCGTTCGTGCTGGACGTGCAGACCGCGTGAGACGACGCTTCATCCAGTCCCAAACATGCTCAATGGGGGACAGATCCAGAGATCTTGCTGGCCAGGGTAGTTGACTTACACCTTCTAGAGCACGTTGGGTGGCACGGGATACATGCGGACGTGCATTGTCCTGTTGGAACAGCAAGTTCCCTTGCCGGTCTAGGAATGGTAGAACGATGGGTTCGATGACGGTTTGGATGTACCGTGCACTATTCAGTGTCCCCTCGACGATCACCAGTGGTGTACGGCCAGTGTAGGAGATCGCTCCCCACACCATGATGCCGGGTGTTGGCCCTGTGTGCCTCGGTCGTATGCAGTCCTGATTGTGGCGCTCACCTGCACGGCACCAAACACGCATACGACCATCATTGGCACTAAGGCAGAAGCGACTCTCATCGCTGAAGACGACACGTCTCCATTCGTCCCTCCATTCACGCCTGTCGCGACACCACTGGAGGCGGGCTGCACGATGTTGGGGCGTGAGCGGAAGACAGCTTAACGGTGTGCGGGACCGTAGCCCAGCTTCATGGAGACGGTTGCGAATGGTCCTCGCCGATACCCCAGGAGCAACAGTGTCCCTAATTTGCTGGGAAGTGGCGGTGCGGTCCCCTACGGCACTGCATAGGATCCTACGGTCTTGGCGTGCATCCGTGCGTCGCTGCGGTCCGGTCCCAGGTCGACGGGCACGTGCACCTTCCGCCGACCACTGGCGACAACATCGATGTACTGTGGAGACCTCACGCCCCACGTGTTGAGCAATTCGGCGGTACGTCCACCCGGCCTCCCGCATGCCCACTATACGCCCTCGCTCAAAGTCCGTCAACTGCACATACGGTTCACGTCCACGCTGTCGCGGCATGCTACCAGTGTTAAAGACTGCGATGGAGCTCCGTATGCCACGGCAAACTGGCTGACACTGACGGCGGCGGTGCACAAATGCTGAGCAGCTAGCGCCATTCGACGGCCAACACCGCGGTTCCTGGTGTGTCCGCTGTGCCGTGCGTGTGATCATTGCTTGTACAGCCCTCTCGCAGTGTCCGGAGCAAGTATGGTGGGTCTGACACACCGGTGTCAATGTGTTCTTTTTTCCATTTCCAGGAGTGTATATACCTATCCTTTCTGACCTAAACAGAGCCCGACGCGCCTCATCTGGTCAGGAACCCCTCCCTCTTCACTCCTCTCCACCCACAGCCTAAGGATTGGTGCGGAACGGCATCCGTCTTCACTCTCTCGCATTCCTCTTCCAAACATCCGCATACACAATCACGCTCTTACACACTACCCCAGCTGCAAAATTCCCATGATACCCTTCTTCTTGGCAGTCTAGGCTCACTCATCATTCCACCCATGTATCCCTTTGTTCAACGGAGAACACACCGACTTTTTACTTTTTAACTTTTACAACTGTCCCTCTGTGGCCGAAGAGCGGCGACTTCTACCCGCTGATAGCCCACTCCGCCTACATTCCCCCCCCTCCCCCCCCCCCCCCCGCCAATACTAGGCGAGGCGAATGAATGACAATAAACGAAAAATATGAGGACACGGTGATAACAGAATGGCATAGCCAGGATACAAGGTCACGAAGGAGGTATGCGACCATGTCGAAATATATGTCTAGTCTGCAAAATGCTGAATAAGTCGCTGAAGGAAACGTCACTGACTGAATGCAAAATGACTTTATATTAATCCAGTATTACGCGTTTCAAAATGGTTAAAATGGCTCTGAGCACTATTGGGCTTAACATCTTAGGTCATCAGTCCCCTAGAACTTAGAACTACTTAAACCTAACTAACCTAAGGACATCATACACGTCCATGCTCGAGGCAGGATTCGAACCTGCGACCGTAGCAGTCCCGCGGTTCCGGACTGCAGCGCCTAGAACCGCATTACCACCGCGGCCTGCATTACGTGTTTCATCCGTTAAAATATAATAAATCACAGAACAGTATATGAAATAAAAATCAGCTACAATAGTGTCATATACACTCCTGGAAATAGAAATAAGAACACCGTGAATTCATTGTCCCAGGAAGGGGAAACTTTATTGACACATTCCTGGGGTCAGATACATCACATGATCACACTGACACAACCACAGGCACATAGACACAGGCAACAGAGCATGCACAATGTCGGCACTAGTACAGTGTATATCCACCTTTCGCAGCAATGCAGGCTGCTATTCTCCCATGGAGACGATCGTAGAGATGCTGGATGTAGTCCTGTGGAACGGCTTGCCATGCCATTTCCACCTGGCGCCTCAGTTGGACCAGCATTCGTGCTGGACGTGCAGACCGCGTGAGACGACGCTTCATCCAGTCCCAAACATGCTCAATGGGGGACAGATCCGGAGATCTTGCTGGCCAGGGTAGTTGACTTACACCTTCTAGAGCACGTTGGGTGGCACGGGATACATGCGGACGTGCATTGTCCTGTTGGAACAGCAAGTTCCCTTGCTGGTCTAGGAATGGTAGAACGATGGGTTCGATGACGGTTTGGATGTACCGTGCACTATTCAGTGTCCCCTCGACGATCACCAGTGGTGTACGGCCAGTGTAGGAGATCGCTCCCCACACCATGATGCCGGGTGTTGGCCCTGTGTGCCTCGGTCGTATGCAGTCCTGATTGTGGCGCTCACCTGCACGGCGCCAAACACGCATACGACCATCATTGGCACCAAGGCAGAAGCGACTCTCATCGCTGAAGACGACACGTCTCCATTCGTCACTCCATTCACGCCTGTCGCGACACCACTGGAGGCGGGCTGCATGATGTTGGGGCGTGAGCGGAAGACGGCCTAACGGTGTGCGGGACCGTAGCCCAGCTTCATGGAGACGCTTGCGAATGGTCCTCGCTGATACCCCAGCAGCAACAGTGTCCCTAATTTGCTGGGAAGTGGCGGTGCGGTCCCCTACGGCACTGCGTAGGATCCTACGGTCTTGGCGTGCATCCGTGCGTCGCTGCGGTCCGGTCCCAGGTCGACGGGCACGTGCACCTTCCGCCGACCACTGGCGACAACATCGATGTACTGTGGAGACCTCACGCCCCACGTGTTGAGCAATTCGGCGGTACGTCCACCCGGCCTCCCGCATGCCCACTATACGCCCTCGCTCAAAGTCCGTCAACTGCACATACGGTTCACGTCCACGCTGTCGCGGCATGCTACCAGTGTTAAAGACTGCGATGGAGCTCCGTATGCCTCGGCAAACTGGCTGACACTGACGGCGGCGGTGCACAAATGCTGCGCAGCTAGCGCCATTCGACGGCCAACACCGCGGTTCCTGGTGTGTCCGCTGTGCCGTGCGTGTGATCATTGCTTGTACAGCCCTCTCGCAGTGTCCGGAGCAAGTATGGTGGGTCTGACACACCGGTGTCAATGTGTTCTTTTTTCCATTTCCAGGAGTGTACGTCTAATAAAACAGTCACAATCATAAAACGACACGTACCCTGTAACTTCAAGTAACCAGTGGACATAACAGTTACGTTATATTGGTAAAACACATGAGCAGACTGATAGGAGATTATTGATCATTAAACGACTACACAAATGTTGAACACCAGATGGCGTAGCAAAAGTGGGGGAGGCGCTGTATAGTGCCATCATATCAATTACACTGAAGTGACACAAGTCATGGGACAGCGATATGCATATATACAGATGGCGGTAGTATCGTTTACACAAGTTATAAAAGGGATTCACTTGATTCATGTGAAAGGGTGTCCGCCGTGATTATAGGCGCACGACTGGAACTAACAGACTTTGAAAGCGGAATGGTAGTTGCAGCTAGAGGCATGGGACATTGTATTTCGGAAATTGTTAGGGAATTCGATATTATGAGATCCATAGTGTCAAGAGTGTGCCGAGAATACAAAATTTCAGGCATAGCCTCTTGCCACGGACAACACAATGGCCGAGGGACTTCTCTTAACGACCGAGAACAGCGGCATTCACGTAGAGTTTTGTCAGTGCTAACAGACCAGCAACACTGTGTGAAATAACTGCAGAAATCAATGTGACACATAACGTACGACGAACGTGTCCGTTACGACAGTGCTGCGAAATTTGGCGTTAATAGGCTGCGACAGCAGACACCCGATACGAGTGCCTTTGCTAACAGCTCGACACGCCTGCAGCGCCTCTCCTGGGCTCGTGACCTTATCGGTTGGATCCTAGATGACTGGAAAACCATGTCCTGGTCAGATGAGTCCCCATTTCAGTTGGTAGCAGCTGATGATAGGGTTACAGTGTGGTGCAGATGCCACGAAGCCGTGGACCCACGTTGTCAACAGGGCACTGTGCAGGCTGGTGGCGCCTCCATAATGGTGTGGGCTGTGTTTACATGGAATGGACTGGGTCCTTTAGTCCAACTGAGCTGATCATTGACTGGAATTGTTTATGTTCGGCTACTTGGAGACCATTTGCAGCCATTGTTGGACTCCATGTTCCTAAATGACATTGGATTTATTATGAATGGCAATGCCCCATCTCATCAGGTCTTAGTATTGCTGGACGATAATGCTCGACCTCATAGAGCACGTGTGGTTGATGTTTTCCTGGAAACGTAAGATATTGCACGCATGGCATGGTCTACTCGCTCACTCGATTTGAATCCTATGGGATGCACTAGAGACACGGGTTGCATCACGTCAGCATCCACCAACCCATCCCCAAGACTTGCGTGCAGCTCCGCAGGAAGAATGGGCGTTATTGCTTCTCCATGACATTGATGACGTCATTCGCAGCATGCGCCATCGTTTGTCAGGTCTGTATTTCTGCCAAGGTGGTCACACCCCATATTGAGCACATTAACCAGTTGTCGAAATGTGTGTGTAAATTCCTAATGTTGGCAAAAACTGAAAAACTTTTTTTGTCCACCGGTGCCCTTCCAAAGAAATCATCTTGGCATTTGATTAAGGCAAATCACGGAAAGCCTAAATCAGGATGGCCCGATGCGGGTTTGAACCGTCTTCCTTCCGAATGCACGTGCAGTATGCTAACCACTGCGCCACCTCGCTCTGAGTTTACGTTCTGTTTTCTTCTTTAAATTGTTTCTACTTTACTATCATCTGATTATACTGTTTTGCGGAAAAATAGAAGCAACCTTGCAAAATTTCTGTTTGTTGGTTTAATTTTGGACACCAGTGTAGTTATGTCTACGGCTTTCATTTTTAGTCTTGACCAGGAACCTCTGGTCGTTTTAATATTGTCTAGTTTGTTATACCTAAAATGTTACACAGTGTCTGTTCTGATTATTATGGTTAATTTCAGTTGTACATGTTTCTATAAAGTTTCTTATTTTGTTTTGTTGTGCTAATATGTCAGCAGTAAATGTTTAATTCTTTGTAACTATTTACGCCATGCAGCACATGAGACTTTATTAGCATTTAGGTACGCTACTTTTTGTTTAGAACAGGTAGAGAACTGTACTGTTCATGTTATTTGTTTTATTTATTTTGTACTTGTCATCTGCAAGCCATGCTTATTTTTCATAGTGAATGCCCTTACTTTTTAAGTATTATACTTGCATATACCACCAATTAAAACTGTGCCACTATGTAGCGTCGTACTTTTACGTGCAACATCCTCTGGGGTCCAACACGTGTATCCTCGTCAATAGACACACCGGGAATGCTGTAAATTATGCTGTGTAATTATTTTAAATTACGCTTATCTTCTGTAAACTTTTCTCACTTTTATTGTGAATTGCTTTGAATTCTCTTGGTTTAATGTTGTTTGTAAGTCGTATGAAATTCATACGATGTTGCTGTAGAGCGGCATACCCACTTCTATAATCTTACTCGTGTTTGTTACCAGTATAACATGTAACTATTATGTCCATTGGTTACTTGAAGCTCCAGGATACGTCTCATGATTTTAATGCTTTTATTGTATGCCATTGTTGGTTTTGTAAACTATTTTTATTTCATATGTAGTTGTGTGATTTATTTTATTTTAAAAGATGCTGGCACACCCAAAAACGTGCAATATTGGGTTAATAAAATCACTTTGCATTTAGACAACGATCTTTACCTCACCGATCTATTCGGAATTTTGCAGACTACTCGTAAAGAAGAATAGATCGGTCAGTATAGCTCAGTGAATTCGAACGTGAGCCACCCCAACAGCAAATCCGTCAGGCCTCCAAAGTTGACCGTTAGTGATTTTGAAGCGGAAACGTGAAAGAACAAATACAGCCAAACCGAGAGCAGACATACATAGTGCACCGACAGACAGGGACCTTCAGGCTTTACAGACGGTGTTTGTAAAATTTGCACGAATCAGCGGAAGGAATCACTTGTGAGTTCCAAAGCTGTAACGGCAGTCCATATGGCATAATGACTGTGTTTAGGGGGCTAAAAACAATGTGGTACAGTGGTATAGCAGGCTTCTCATAAACCTCACATATCAGTAGCCGGTACTAAACGACACTTGGTGTGGTGTAAGGGCGTATGACTGAAAACAAGTGATTTGTAGTGTTGACTCATGTTATATCCCATGGCAGTCCAATGGAAAAGTATGGGTTCGGCGAATGCCTGGACAATGTTACGTGCCATCCGTGTAGTGCCAACAATGAAGTACGAAGGAGACTGTGTTACGATATGGGGTATTCTTCGTTGGTGTGGTGTGGTCCCCTTATCGTGCTGAAACTGTTAAGTATGGGAGAATATGAACACATTTTACAGCATTGCGTATAATAGAGGAACAGTTCGGCGACTATGATTGTTTGTATCGGTACGACAATGCGCCCTGACATAGTGCAGTACTGTGAGGCAATACGTTTTGGACAATAACGTTGCGAAAATGGAATGCCTTGCCCAGATTTCAGACATAAACCCAAAGGAACACCTTTGGGATGAGTAAAACGACTGAGGTCGGCCCAGACACCAGCGTCCAACACCACTACCTTCTCTCGTTTCAGCTATTGAGGAAGAATGGGCTGCCGTTCCTGCACAGACATTCAGACATCTCGTTGAAAGTTTTCCCAGAAGGGTTAACGCCGCCATAAAAAAATCTCCGCCGGAACAGGCCATGAAGGCCCAACGGTACCGACAGCTGGCAGCCCACAGGCATCACTGGATGCGGATACGGAGAGGCATGTGGTCAGCACACCACTCTCCCGATCGTATGTCAGTTCACGAGACCGGAGCTGCTACTTCTCAGTCAAGTAGCTCTTCAGTTTGCCTCACGAGGGCTGAGTGTACCCCGCTTGCCATCAGCACTCGGCAGACCGGATGGTCACCCATCGAAGAGCTAGCCCAGCCAGAGAGAGCTTAACTTCCGTGAACTGTCGGGAAACGGTGTTACCACTGTGGCAAGGCCGTTGGCAAGCCATCATAAAGGCGAAAGGTTTTAATGTCCAGAAATGATCCCATAGTGCATTACGCTTTTATGGCGTGTGGGACCTTAATAGAGATTAATTTATGAAGTACGTCGGCACGTTAACAGCCAACGAGTTTCATGTCTTCTATGGTACCAGTTGTTGTTGTTGTTGTGGTCTTCAGTCCTGAGACTGGTTTGATGCAGCTCTCCATGCTACTCTATCCTGTGCAAGCTTCTTCATCTCCCAGTACCTACTGCAACCTACATCCTTCTGAATCTGCTTAGTGTACTGATCTCTTGGTCTCCCTCTACGATTTTTACCCTCCACACTGCCCTCCAATGCTAAATTTCTGATCCCTTGATGCCTCAAAACATGTCCTACCAACCGATCCCTTCTTCTAGTCAAGTTGTGCGACAAACTTCTCTTCTCCCCAATCCTATTCAATACCTCCTCATTAGTTACGTGATCTACCCACCTTATCTTCAGCATTCTTCTGTAGCACCACATTTCGAAAGCTTCTATTCTCTTCTTGTCCAAACTGGTTATCGTCCATGTTTCACTTCCATACATACCAGTTCATGCGAGAAACAGAAACGTTAAATTTCTACTGAGAAAGTGTTCATACTGCTATGTGTGTGGACCCAGAGTTCGTAAACAGCAATGTTTCAAAGTTACACTGCCACAATGATACAACAGCACATTCTGGCACTGCATCATCAGGCCATGAACAGGAAGTCGTGTGGAATAATTGGCTCAGAGATTTCAAAAAATGGTTCAAATGGCTCTGAGCACTATGGAACTTAACTTATGAGGTCATCAGTCCCCTAGAACTTAGAACTACTTAAACCTAACCAACCTAAGGACATCACACACATCCATGCCCGAGGCAGGATTCGAACCTGCGACCGTAGCGGTCTCGCGGTTCCAACTGTAGCGCCTAGAACCGCACGGTCACTCCGGCCGGCTCAGAGATTTCACACGGTTGTTCAGTCTCCTACTTGAACGGAATTTCTTCTTTTGTGTGTATTGACATCTTTTCTCTTTTTCGCGCATGCGCGTGTATGTGTGTACGTATCTTTACATTATAAACGTCTGTGGTGAGAGACGGACTGTAATGACGTAGTAATAAAACATTGGACTCCTATTCATGACGAGCGCTGTTCAGATCCTAGCCTTTTTTCTTTGCCAGTATTCCTCCCGTTAATGACTTTTTTATTGGTTTATTTTATTGGTGAGGGAGAAGCCCAGTACAATTATTGAGTTGGTGCATAAGTACGTAGCGTTTTTCCATAAGTTTAATGAACACAACAGAGACATATAACATAAAATTTACTCATCAATAATATATTCTCAATCTGGCAATACTGGGGTAACTTTTCGATTCCACGACTGTAGGTATCACGCGATTTGGAGCGAAGAACTCGTCGAGCCACGTTCGGAGTGCTTTGTCATTCGGGAAGGAAGTTCCTAGAAGGTTGTTCGATATCGAACGGAAAATGTGAAAATCTGACGGCCCAAGATCAGATGAATAAGGTGGGTACGAAATGGTTTCCTAACCCAAATCCCGAATAGTGTTTTGTCACACGAGCAGAATACGGGAGGGTGTTATCGTGGAGTAACATCACTGCACTCATCCTTCCTCGTTGTTGCTCCCGGATTGCGTCTGTAGACGCCTCATTTGTTGACAATAACAGTCAGCAGTGATGATTCGACCTCGGGGAAGCAGTTCATAGTACATCACACCATCGCTGTTCCACCAGATGCATAAGATTGTTTATTGTGAATGTGCGCAGGTCTTTGCACGGGAAGTTGTTACTTTGTTTGGGCTCAACCATTCCTTTCCTTTCCTTATGTTAAAATAAAGATACCATTCCCCGTCACCATTAACGATACAGGATAGAAACGGTCGGTGTTTTTCACTAGCCAATAGATGAAGAGTAAGCAGAGATGCACAAATCGCCACACACTGATTTTGGCTTAGAGCATGCGGCACACATACACCCGATTTTTGACAATGTCGTACGATCACAGTTCATCACATTTGTCAGTTACCGAGTACACTGACGTAAATTATTGTGGATTAATGCGTTTAAACGATCTTCATCAAACCCTGAAAATCTTCCTGAACGTGGAGAGTTCCTGATGCCAAACGATTCTCCTTAAAACGAGAAAACTGTTTTCTTGATGTTCTCTGTCCAGTGGCATTATTCCCATACACAGCGCTAATGTTTCTGGTTGTCTGCACTCTACTGAACGCAAACAGAAGAATATGTCGGAAGCGTTCCGGTATTTCCACGTGGTTGGTTGGTGAATTTGGGGAGGGGACCAAACAGCGACGTCATCGGTCCCATCGGATGAGGGAAGGAGGGGGAAGGAAGCCGGCCGTGCTCTTTCAAAGGAACCATCCCGGAATTTGCCTGAAGGGATTTAGGGAAACCACGGAAAAACTAAATCAGGATGGTCGAACGCGGGTTTGAACCGTCATCCTCCCGAATGCAAATCCAGTGTGCTATCCACTGCGCCACCTCGCTCGGTATTTCCTCTTGGCATCCATTCTACGACGTCGACAGTTTCCCTCACTGTGTCGAAACGACAATATTTTATCTCATATATCAACAGTGAACTATAAATAAAAGATGATAATCGATAAATGAACCTATAGCAACCCCAATAACTACATGCAAAACAAAAACTTATATACCAACCTAATAAATAGCCTATACCTCTCGTACTACTGGTCCCAATGTTATTTTTGAGTCACCAGCAACAGTTTCACATGGCCTTATTGCATGAGGAGATGTCTGGGAGGGAAACCCGGTACCTGACGCATAGTCCTGCTATCCAAGTGTTGGTCATGATAAACTCTACAACCACCAGGATTAATTCAGTGTAAAGAATCTCCTGCTTACCAAGCAGGTGCGTTAACTACTGCGCCTCCAAGAACACACTGCTCAGCGCAACTGGGCGGACTACCTCAGCAAGCCTCACGGTCGACCCATGTTCCCACCGAGCGCCACGTATCCCCAGTCCGTGTCCATTCCCTCCATGCCCGCTACTCTGAGATTCCCGCAGGAGGTCAGACGTAGTTGTGCATCCACCCTGAAGAAGGTTGATCTATTATCCATCAAGGCGAATCAATTATATGAATATTTCGGACACAGGATTGTCAGGCTCAAATGGTTCAAATGGCTCTGAGCACTATGGGTCTCAACATCTGAGGTCATCAGTCCCCTAGAACTTAGAACTACATAAACCTATCTAACCTAAGGATATCACACACATCCATTCCCGAGGCAGGATTCGAACCTGCGACCGTTGCGGTCGCGCGGTTCGAGACTGAAGCGCCTAGAACCGCTCGGCCACTCCGGCCGGCAAGATTGTCAGAAGCAGTCTGAAAAGCTTGTAAGGGCGTTGCAGGGGAGATTGTATTGAGGAATAGTTGTTAAGATCAAAATTCGATACGCTGCGCCGTTGCTGAATTATTTAGCGCCGAAGTTAGCCAATGAGGAGTTGCGCGCTCAAATTCAGACACTGGCACCCGCTATAATGAGTTAATACGCAGATGTCTGTGGGTCCGTGAGTTACCACTTGTTGAAATGCTCTTTACTAGTTATAATTTGACTGTTCAGACGTCATAAATTTAAGGTGGATCAACAAAAGCTAAGTTGGTTCAGTTTGAGGAAACCAAACTAAGAACAAGTTTGGCAACACTGCCTCTGACAGGTGCTTGAAGTAGCTCGCGCGACTCCTGATTTGATAACTTCAGTGTTAAATAACTCTGAAAGGCGGAGCGTACCCAGTTTTTTCTTAACAATTATTTCTCAGCACAACCTTCTCCTGCAACCTCTTTACAAGCTATTCGGACTGCTGCTGAGCACTTTGTGTATGATTACATGTACGTTACACTTGATAAGGGCCATGTGATCGAAATCGGCCAGTACACTTATATGATCACCATTGATGACCTGCTGGCGTCTAGAACGAAATAATATTTAATTTAGTACCTTCAGCTGCTGACGGACATTGATATATATCACCGGGGACAGGTGAAAATGTGTGTCCCTACCGGGACTCGATCCCTGGATCTTCTGCTTACATGACATACGCTCTTTCCATGTGAGCCACCGATTGCACAGATAACAGTGCGACTGCAGGGACTATCTGCTCACGCCTCCCGCTTCCGAAAGAACAGACACCATATCCACATATGTATATAGTTCTGGCAATACCAGCCATGACCTTCTTCTGTGCGGATGCAAACATATTCCCCGAACTCTTATGGGACTTGGTAAGAATGTCTTCCACGAGTAATGAGTGTGTAGGGGTTTGACACTAGGAATATAGTGTGTGGACATACAAGGCGAGACTGTGGGTGTCGCGGGAGGCGTGCGCGAAATAGTCCCTGCAGTCGCACTGTACTCTGTACTCTCGGTGGCTCAGATGGATCGCCGGCACGGTAGCTCATCATGTTCGGTCAGAGGGGCTCCTCGCCCTCTGTAATAAAAAACTGAGTAAAAGGAATCAACGATCAACTTGAACGGATGTCTTGTGACGTCCACCCAGACAAAACGCAACGAACAAAAAAAGAAAGAAAGAAACATGTTATTCGAATAAGACAGTCCTGGTGGAACCATCGCCTCTTTTAACGGAGAAAGCTGAGACTAAAATAACACTCATACACTACGCACAGTCCGCCATACAGCTCATGGTGACTTGCGTGTATGAATGGAGATAGCGAAATATTTTATGTTACACAGATTGCCACAATAAAACAATGTAATTACCTGATAATCTTACCTTAGACTGCTCTGGATCACATTTAGCTCTCATACAGCTACAGTCCATTGCGCGATGGATGGATATACTACGTGATGCCATTTGTAGCATTAGTTTGCGATTCGCTACTTGGACGCATCAGCTATGAAGTAAGAGAAATATACATTAAATCTCATGTAGTGAAATCTACCACAGACTCTCACTAATATTGAGTTCGGGATCTTGGGAAAGGCCGGGTAAGGTTTGGACGTTTATTCATACGTTCATCATACCATATCTCAACACACGTGTTAATGCGATACAGGTGATTTTCAGATAGGCACCGTTGCCACAGGACATTACTTAAAAGGTATGAAGCACTTAAGCACCTGAAATATTCATGTAAACCTAGGCCGTAATACGTCCATGGGACAGTAATATTATAAATGACGGCATAGCACGTAACTTTTATTCAACTTATCACAGAGTCACCTCCATATTAAAAGCTAGGAAACAGTCTGGTGCATAATTATCATCGGGATACAGGATTATTCCCATACATTAACCATTTATCGATTAAAAGATGGATGAGGTCTCCTCCAATGGTGTTATTCTATTTCAGCTGCAAGTGGTTTGTGGAGTGAAATTTCGACCGAACGATAGCTAAAAGTCTGCAACTGTTTCGTTTCTGGAATTCACGTCGTTCGTGGTTGCGGAGAACGTATTTATGAGGTGTTTCTTGATTCCTGACAACACTTTAATTATCACTGTGACGATCCTTTTCAGTAGTTGGCGGTGACCACTCCAGAGTATTCGTTTACAGCTATTATTACCCTTCGTTGATAATTTTCTACGGCAGATTGTGTACGACGGCTCACCTTAGACACTATTGCACTAGATACGCCTACTGCCCAACACACATTGTGACAATGCGAATATCTAGGTTTATATAATGATCTTTGAATGCTTGGTGGCATTAATACTGCTCTTATTACTACATGAATTAGCCTAGCAAAGTGTATTGGTGACCAGCCTCTGAAATTAACTACGAATACAGAAATGATTCTCTCAAAAACGTAAGTATCATTCACCATGTTTTTGTTCCAAAAGATTAAAGTTCTCTTGAATTAATTTCTAAAACCGCTGCTGAAAGCTACTGTGTGTGTATTTAGTATCTGCAAAAATGAATATTTCAAAACTTTCTCTAAAAGCACATTGAGCAACAAAGCCTCAGAGTAGATGAAGGCAACTATTAACGCCTGATCGCGGACAGATCAAGATTATACCATTCGCAAGCTTTAAGTACAATAGAAATGAAAGTATTGTTCCTGAACACGAAACTGGCAGATTTACAGAATAAGCTAAAACTTAAACGAAGGTCGCTTCACAGAAAACTGCTTCCACTACGTGAAATTACGTAACTTCTGATACGAAGATCATAATTTACGTCCGAAGACTCGTGTGAAATACAGCTTCCTTTATTTCTAAACGGAATCTTTCAAGCAGTAGATGCAGTTTGCAGAGAGTTCAGTCTTCCTAGATTTATGAAGCGCGATAGACACTGAACCACATCATTGGCTAATATCCGAGATATGTTTATATGGAGTATCTCCCTGCAAATTTTCGATGAGAACTTCGATCGATGGAAAATTCACTACAGAATCCAGTAAGTTACATAGCTGTGAATGTTCAAACAGAAAGGAAAGTAACATCGCTATGCCCAAGAAAGCGTAATACGGCCCGTAATGTCCTCAATATACATAAAAAAAATTGTCGGGTGAGATCAGTTGCAGTGTCAGTTTATCCTTTCACGATTGTGTCGTCTACAGGAAAGCGTCATAGCAACGCGATCGTGAGAAAATGCAGATACGTTCTGAAATACTTTCCACTTGCTGTAAAGAATGTCTCCTCTCGTTAAGTGCGGATAAAGGTTAGATAATTCCCACAGAAAACGGAAGAAACCCGACAGTATCCTTTTACAAAATTTGTCGCAAATTTCTTGAGCTCGTCACACCATATAAATACGAGGGGCATATAACAAACGGGTCAGATCGTTGTTGCAGAAGCAACGAAAAAAGCATGCCAAATTTATAAGAACACAAAATCCCCAAGATTGGCAAAGTTCTACAGAAGTTCGAAATATGGCGCGTACTTCAATGCGAGACGCTTTTAGTAATTTCCACAACGAAATTCTGTCTCTAAATCTGGAAGGAAAGAGATTTTGGTCATACATAAAGCACACCAGTGGTAGGACGCAATCAATACCTTCACTGCGCGATAACAACGGTGAAGTCACTGATGACAGTGCCACTGAAGCAGAGTTATTAAACACGGCTATCAGAAACTCCTTCACCAAAGAAGACGAAGTAAATATTCCTGAATTCCAGTCAAGAACAACTGCCAAGACGTGAAACATAAAAGTACATATCCTTGGAGTAACGAAGCAGCTTAAATCAGTTAATAAAAGCAAGGCCTCCGGTCAAGATTGTATACCAGTCAGGTTCCTCTCAGAGTATGGATAAAATAGCTCCATGTTTAGCAATTATATACGACCACTCGCTGACAGAAAGATCCGTACCTAAAGACTGGAAAATTGCTCAAGCCACACCGATACCAAAAGGGGAAGGAGTAGTAATCCGCTGAATTACAGGCCTACATCACTAACGTCGAAATGCAGCAGGGTTTTGGAACATACACTGTATTCGAACATTAGGAAGCACCACGAAGAAAACGATTTATTGACACATAGTCAGCAAGGTTTCAGGAAATATCGTTCTTGTGAAACACTACTAGCTCTTTATACTCATGAAGTAATAAGTGCTATCGACAGGGGATGTCAGATTTATCCCATATTTTTAGATTTCCAGAAGGCTTTCGACACCGTTCCTCACACGCGTCTGCTAACCAAACTGCGTGCCTACGGAGTATTGCCTCAGTTGTGCGACTGGATTCGTGATTTCCTGTCAGAAAGGTCACAGTTCGTAGTAATAGACGGAAAGTCATCGAGTAAAACAGAAGTAATATCCGGCGTTCCCGAAGGAAGTGTTATAGGCCCTCTATTGTTCCTGATCTATATTAACGACGTAGGAGACAATCTGAGTAGCCGTCTTAGACTGTTTGCAGATGATGCTGTCATTTACCGTCTTGTAAAGTCATCAGATGATCAAAACGACTTGCAAAACGATTTAGATAAGATATCTGTATGGTGGGAAGTTATTCACATAATTACTAAAAGAAATCAGCTAAATTTCGATTACGCGATAAGTCACACAAATCTGAAGGCGATTCATTTGCAGAACACTTAGAAGGTGCAACAGGTCTACTACAGAGACTGCTTAACCACGCTTGTCCGCCATATTTTGGAGTATTGCTGTGCGGTGTGGGATCCGCATCAGGTGGGACTGACGGAGTGAAACTTCCCCTTTGAACAATTTCTGAATTACTGTGCTGATAAACCTCTTACATTATTTGCTTTTCAAACAGCTGAGCAAAACTGAACGTACTCAAACATTCACTAAAGTGACACACAATACTTTTAGCGCAACGCAATCTGACTTTCAAAAATCCCTCCAAAAGAATGGCCCTGACTAACGTTAACCTATACCTTTCACAAATCACTTACCTCACCAAAAATCTTCGTTACTCGAACTACTGCAATACAGCGAGCGCCACTACTGCCAGCTAAATAAAAGATTCAAACTACTGAAGGCACTAACTACTGATAGGCATAGTTAGCAAATGAAAGATTTTGATAGAGAACAAACAATATATTTACCTTAATAGTGTTGAAAAGTCATAATATACATAGCAGTTCATGACATCCAGTCTTACAAATTTCAAAACTCCGCCATTTCTCTCCCCACATCCACCACTGCTGGCGGCTCACCTCCAACTGCGCAACGCTACGCGCTGTTAACATCCAGCTGCCCAACACTACAATGGCAGACAACAATGCAAACTAGCCACAGACTGCACACAGCACAGCCAGTGATTTTTCATACAGAGCGCTACGTGGCGTTACCAATAAGAAAACCTAAACAGCCTACTTACATAGCCCCCACGCTCCCCACAAAAAATTTTACAAATTGTTTTGGGCAGTGGCCAATAATGATTTGATAAAATTTTTCATAATTACAATAACAAAGATATCAAAAGCACACACTTATTGATAGAATGTTGGTCAAAAGCAAAAATTTTCTCACAGTCCATAAAGACAGTCCTGATCATTCATAACAGTAAAATAGCAGTGTTTTTCTCAAAGTCTGAGCAGTAAAAGAAAATGCACACGGAAGTAGTGGATTTCCATGCAGTCTTGAAGAAGTAGTGTTGTCCTTCCAACGGAAAGACAGTGCTGACTCTTGACATGCAGACAGGTAATGGGCCACAACAGAGCAAACCCACTGCAGAGTCAGTCGAGGTTTTGAAGAATATCGGTAGGTAGGTCATCACAGAGTAGACCCAGTGCAGTCCTGGTAGAGGTTACGGTATTGGTGGGCCACCAGAGGTGCAGACCCACTGTAGTCCTTGTAGAAATAATGGTATTGGTGGGTCATAAAAGGTGCAGACCCACTGTAGACCTTGTAGAGACGGCCAACAGCCATCTGTTGCGACTGTGCAGGTGCACAATCACCATCGAAGAGTCTTGCGTAGAATATAGCAAGTCCATAAACCACCACTTGTGCACTCACAAAGTTTTTGAATTGTCCTTAGAACCAGCAATGCTGTTAACCAGTCCCTTGCTGAATTATCAACACACGTCCAAACACTAACAGTCCTCTTTTTTTTCACATATTTTGCATATACTATGGCCAACAGAAATGTGTGCAGTGAAATGAATGCTTACAAGTTACTTAATTTGATGAACTGGTGTCAATTACAATATTATAACATGAGAATACAATAATAATGGTACAAAATACATCATTAAAAACATAACAGTACAGATAACATTTGTAGTAACACAAACTTTACAAAAGAATAGAAATAAACATATACACCAGTGTTACAGGAATTATGACGTGAGTACATACATAAAAGATCAGAATAACTTTCGAAACATCAACTTCACAAATGAGCATTAAAACAAAACAGAATAAATAGTGTCTAAACATCTTTACAAAGAAAATAACATATCATCAGAAAAGTTCTACAACATAACTCTAATTAGCTAAACACATTAAGACAGGAAAAACACAAATTCACATAGTGTAATAACACAAAAATACAGGACAGGGTTTGTTTTCAGTGTGACATTTGGTGCTGCAGTCCACGCCAAAACTTCATTCCATATATCTCTCCTCTTATTTCAACATTTCATTCCACCAAAAAAATTCTGCCCAAGCATTCTTTCCGTATTTATATGTTCACACATTCCTTACCTCATTATTTATTTTCCATTATCTTACCTCATCATTTATTTCCAAGAAAATCCTACCTAAACCCGTTGTCCCTAAACCCTACTTTTTTGGTTCATATCCTCTTTCAAAATACTTTTTTGGCCAAACCATTTTCTTATAGCTTCTCAATGCATTTCTTCCAATTCATCACAACTCGTTCTCTTATATAGCCAACCCCTTCTTAAGCTAACTTAAATCTACTGAGCTCAGATGCTAAAGTAAGAGACGAGGCAATGCAGCAGCACAAAACAATTAATACAAACAGCAATGAAAAAAAATGGAAATTGTCAAAGCAAGCTACAGTAAATCTAAATTACCAAGCAAATGCAACATTACAACTAATATGAGCCAATGTGCAGCAACAAGAAAAATAAATCAGTAGTAAAACTGGCTTAACTGAGTAATACAAAGTGAAATTCAGTAGCACTATGCCTGGTAAACAGCAGTAGCAAATGCATTAACTTATATCTAAACATGACAAACCCACATGCAGAAATAATAGTACACTAAAAACAACAATGCAGGTAAGGGAAATGTATATTCACATCTCAATGTTTATGTAATTAAAGTGGTGCACCACAAGAAGTTATTCTACCAAAAAAATTACCAAGTAGTTTAAAAGAAAATTCCGTATGAAATACCTGTGAAGGGAAATGCTAGCGCGTAATTGTAGAGAGAATCTCCTTTGTAATTGCAGTCTTTCATTGTTGTACAGTAAAGCAGTTGTGGCATGCATGTAGATTTGCACGAAGTATTTTGCAGCTGCGCTTGCAATTAAGTAGATATTATTTTCAGTGCTATGTTAATGTGTTCTCTTATTGTTGCTCTTCAAATTGTGCTTTTCTGTGTTATCGTGTGAAATATTGAGACAATAATGGCGTGTGAAAAACGTAATACTAGGCTCCAAAGTAAACTGAGAAATGACAGTGAAGACGAAAGCAGCGTGTCAGCGCCACCATGTAATGAATTAACTAATGTTCTAAGGGGAAGTTTCAGGATGACATCGAAAAAGTACAAGGAAGGGCAGCTCGTTTTGTATTATCGCGAAATAGGGGAGATAGTGTCACAGACAAGGTACGTAAATTGGAGTGGCAATCATTAAAACAAAGGCGTTTTTCGTTGCGACGGGATCTTCTCATGAAATTTCAATCACCAGTTTTCTCCTCCGATTGCGAAAATATTCTGTTGGCAGCAACCTACATAGGGAGAAATGATCATCACGATAAAATAAGAGAAATCAAAGCTCGCACAGAAAAATTTGAGTGCTCGTTTTTCCCACGTGCCGTTAGAGAGTGGAATGGTAGAGAGACAGCTTGAAGCTGGTTCATTGAACCCTCTGGCATTTGAACTATTTCAGCCGGTAAAGTCACGGTGATGGTTTTCTGGGGTTCTGAAGGGGTTATTCTGTCCGATGTCCTCCCTCATGGTGCAACGATCGCCTCTCAAGTTTATTGTGTTACACTCAGGAGAATGAGTACACGACTTCAGCGAGTTTGTCACCACAAAAATGCAAGCGAACTTTCCGTTCTCCACGACAATGTAGAGCCTCATAGAAGTCTGCTCACCCGGAAGCAGGTCATAAAACTTCATTGGACTGTTCTTCTTCATCCATCATACAGACTAATCACGTACCTTTTAACTCCGATCTGTCTGGCCCAAAGAAGGATCCACTCCGCGGGAAGCAGTATTTGGGTGATGGGGAGGGTATTGATGCTGCAAGACGTTGGCTCTCGCAGTAAGGTGGCGTATGGCCTTCGCATTGAACGGAGATTATGTCGAAAAATAGGGTTTTGTAGCCAAAAGAGTCGGAAATAATGTGGTGTATTGGAATTCTGAATGAAACCAACCTGCTTTCAGAATAAAATGAGTTGCGGTCTTACTGAAGGCCCCTCGTATTTAGCGGTAATACCAAGAAGCTGTATGAAACTGGGCGAATACTTATGCTCAGTATTAGAGACATAGATTTCTTGGGAAGGTTCTTCGAAAGTATATTGCATCTTTAAAGGAAAACTTGAATTTAACAATATTGTGCAATGAATTCTAGAGTATTGTTCCAGCGTTTGATGTCTTTATCGAGTAGGCATCATATCAGACATTGAACAAATTCAGAGACACGTTGCTAGAATAGTAACAGGTCGGTATAGCCCATACGGAAGTTTAGCAGAGAGAACTTACATCGCAATCTTCGGAAGAAAGACGACGCTGTTTCCGGAAATCCTGTTTGTAAATCTGAAGTTCGAGAACGACTGCGACCAATCTGCTAGCTCCATCGTATATCCCACGTTAGGGTTATGAGAACAAGATGAAGCTCGGGGCACATACAAGTGCATACAGACAGTAATTCTTGGCTTGCTCCTTGGGCGAATGGAATGGGATAGAAAATCTCTGATATTGCTACAAACTACCCTCTGCCAGTCTCTGCATACCGGCTGGCGCAGTATACAGGGTGATTCAGCTGTCCCTGTTTTTGGGTTTTATGTAACCTGCAACGCCTTCAGATACCACGCACAAGATCTTCATATTCTGTTGCTCGCTACATGCAAGCTCTTAGTCCTACAGAAAAAATGAACAGGACCTTTTGTAGGAAGTTTAATGTAGTTAAATTTGGTACTATGTTTTCGCCAGAGGCAATAGTTTTCCAGTTATTCAAGAAAAACCTACAAAAGTAACCTAAAAACGTGCTTTTGTTGAATAACTCGAAAACGTACCACAGTATAAAATTTAGCTACTTTAAATTTCCTACAAAAAGGTCCCCTTGATTTTTGATGCAGTACTAATAGTTTGTGGGTGGCGAGCGAGAGAATATGAATATCTCGCACGTGTTTTCTGTAGGTGTTGCGTGTTGTTTAAAACCTATCGATAGTGGCAGCTGAATTATCCTGTATATGTAGCTACAGATATTGACGACCAATCCATCTAACATATTTCTTTACCCACGATAGGTTCATTTACTAGAATAGCTTGATACGGGCAGTGTTAATGTCAATGAAAGGAAGTCGCATAGGCCACTGCTGTACCTGACCTCCATATCTCGGACAATTTACAGCGCATCTCCGGCTCTAGCAAGGACGTGAAGCTTTGTACAAGTGTGTATTCGACGGATGAGGAATGGGAAGGGAGGTTACGAGATTATGGGATAATGACTCTTCTCTCTCCAAAAACCAAAAGAAATGTACTCAGCACTGATGTATTATATTTGATAGAGGGAGAGGGAACTGAGAGAAAAGAGATAGGGGGAGGGCACGTCACCCCTACCGCACCCTTCAGAACCTGACCAGGGGCCTATACCTTCCTCCGTACGTTTATACATTTGATTATTCCTTGCACACGGATCCTATCACTGACTGCTGTCTTTAGCCTATGTTATTACGTCTGTACCAGCTACCAGTTTCGCTTCAGGCATATGTATGGCGGGAATAATTCTGTTTCCTGGTGCAGGATTCATCTGTCAAAACTATCATTTTCCAGTCGTTTGTGGTCCAGTTCCTAGATTCTTAGACTCATTATACATGGCTCCGTCATTTCATCGCTGTGAGAAGCATTCAGACTGGTATAAATCTGCTCTGCACACTTTGAAATCTGCAGCTCCTGGGGCAACTTTAAGCTTTACAGGCATTATTGAATCTCTCAATGTAGCTACGATCAGATGTTGTCCTGTTTATTATCTTACACCAACTTGTAACAAACATTCGCTGTATCTTGGAAGCGCTACGTAAACCTTGAAGTGACCCTATACTGAAATATTACGGATCTAATGCACTGCTATCCGTTGTCTTTAGATCTCGTGTCTATTCGAGACAAGAAGTACTTCATTCTTCTTCGAACAACACATTTGGGGTTTACAGAGAAATATTAACGATCATTTACAGCGATTTATCACGTCTGTTCCATGCCCTCTTGGATGGATGTGTAGCAGCCCATTCTTCTGTTACGTTTGCAGTCAAGGTGAATGTGGATATTCGTGGTGATGCATAATCTCGCTATTCCCAGAACATTCGAGAAATATCAGGTTGTATTCGAGTCAGGATTTCGATACTGCCATCCTGCTACTTGCATTAAAAAAGGATACTATACAGAAAGCAGCTGGGAATTAAAGTATGATCCGTTATGTTGTTGAATACAGTGATTTTCGACGAATATGTTTTCAGCGTGAATCAGCCATCAAGCTTTCAAATGATCCATGTAACAACCGGCACAATATTGTGACATAGAACAGATTTCTGCATGAGAAGTGAGAGCACAAACTCCTGCCCTACCTCTAAATTTTATTGTGAGCTTTATAAAGGACAGATAATTACTTTTAGCCGCTGTTTTCCAAATCAGTATTATACAGTGTGTCAATTAGTGAAATGGTCTCCACGAGCAACATGTGGCATCGAAGAGGATTTCACGGCGAGGGGTATGTCTTAGACGTAGATTTTGGAGAATGGAAGCTAAGTTTCCTTGCAGCTAGCTGAGTAATCACGGTTCCATGAATATCAGCACAGACAAATGATGCATATACGCAAATGCCATTGATTCTGCTCTTTTTTTTCATGCGGTGTAGAAAATACACACGCTGCTCTAGTACGTTGCGCTTCTCAGGCGTTTCTGAGAAATCGAGGTTCAAAGTTTTACGAGGCTGTCGAAAATCATAAACGAGCAAACGGTTCTGTACAAGCGCTTGTGTTTCTATAGCTACAGCAGTTATATCCTTTAAAGGCATAGCGGCTGGTCAATAGAATATTTTTCATCAGAATGAGTACTCATTTCATATCTTAACGGTTTCCTTTCCGCCAACTGTCGTCAAACGTGTTACAGCTGTACAACTCGAGGCCCAATTAGGACAATACACGAATATTCGTCTAGAACTTCTCACCTGTATATTAAATGCGGCTTTCTTCTATGCTGCAAGTGGTTATGAATCAAGGATTTAGTGTTCCTGTACTTATACATTAATTAAATTTAATGGCATTACATCAAATATTAGAGTTAGTGCCATCACCTGCTTACTGTGTAGATTTTGTGGGTAGGTTTTTTGTCTGTTTGTCAAAGGAAGCGTTCAATGTTGTGAAGTACACAACAAAGTCAGTTCTCTTTTGTAGTGTGTTTCACATAATATATTTTTCTCTATAACATACAAAACAATGGGTGAAAGAAAAATTTTTGTAGATAGATAAAAGTAAGAATCGCTGCTTTTTCTTCAGAGCTATGAAAAAAGTTTATTTAGCATTTTAATTAACTGAACTGCATGACCTTGGTGGAACATTGTATATTTATAAACTTATCGAAACACGGTTTTTTGCCTTTATTTACAAACATTTATTTTCGTGCGAGCTAGGTTTCAGGTTGTAAGGGCATTTTCTAGTACAGTGTAGTCTTCGACCCTTACATCTACGTTTTTTTATTGGAAGGTACAGATTTTTCGAAAAAAATCCGTTTTGATTTCTTGCAAGCAAACAATAATTTCTACGACTAAACCATTTCTGTTTTTGTCGATAGTTTACTCTTTTTTCAGTTTCCTGACATGTGATTAAAATTGATTGATAAGTACGTCTGATAACTCGATTCGTAAGTCCTTTTCTCAATAAATGGACAAAAGAATTGAGAGATAACGTCATTTTTTCCTTCTGGTTAAAAATAAGAAAGCTATTCGTGTTGGAGTTCCATGTACAGAGCGGTCATAAAATCTCGATCAATTTTACGAATGCATTTAAGTAATACCCATGTACGCTGACGAGCCAAAACATCATGACCACTTGCTTATTAACCTGTATGTCCGTCTAGGGAACAAAATACATCACGGATTCAACAGTTCATTGGTATGTTTGTGGAGGTGTGTGGCATTAGATGACTACGCACAGGTCATGTAATTCGCATAAATAACGGGCTGCTGATTTGCGTACGCGGTGATGGCGCCCGATAGCGACCCAGATGGGTTGCATAGGATTTACATCAGGCGAAATTCTGTAGCCCTGTTCAGGCTCCGAGACGCAGACAATTACATTGCTGAAAGAGGACATCTCCGTCGGGCAGAACATCAAGCATGAAGGTATGAAGGCGGTTGACAGCTGTCAGCGCGTATTCGATTACTAATAGAGGTTCCATGCAAGCGAAGCAGAATGTCTCCCATAGCATAATACTGTTCCCACCAGCCTGTGTCCGTGGCGCGCTGCACGTTTCGAGCCGCCGTTCACTTCGATGACGGCGTTTGTGGAGACGACCGTCTACCTAGTGTAGCAAAAATTGATTTATCCAAAGAGCCGGCATTTTTCCATTGATCGACGGTCGAATCGCGTTGATTCCGTGACCACTGTAATCGTAACTGAAGATGTCGCTGTGTCAGCATGTGACCACATAGGGGTAGTCTGTTACGGAGCTCCAAGTTCAACAATGTGCTGTGATTCCATCTTCTTACTGAAGCTATGGTTCCAGGAATTATTCCAGCTTATCACAGTATATCCTGTAACTGACTCTTTTGCAACAATTGAGGATCCACGAACTGTGGCTTTTTTGAATCCTAGTCACACATTTACTTTTCGTGTGTCTTTGCCATTCAGTGATAGCGTGTGGTGGTCCATTACCTCATATGTAGCAGATATGTTAGTTAACTTTGCCGCAGATACGGAATGTGACCTCAGTAAACAAAATGCTATGCATGACGTATTCGCTGTGTGCAGCTTCTATCAGATCGTAACACACAGTTCTGCCGGCTACGTAATCTTTGTGGTCTAATATGCGAAGCATCTGAATATGGTAGCTTTTTTCTTTAGCGTTAAGTGTAAAGCTTTCGGCGTCATTCATTTGGCCAGCTCTAACTCGTTCATGAAAACGACTGGTTGATGCATTCTGACTTCTTGGGATTTCTCCTCTGATTCGCTGAACCGTCTCGTGTGGAACAAGATGTCTCCGAAGTGTGACTCATCGGCAAAGTTTCCATTTCTTTGGAACTTATTTTCTAGTAAGTGAATGTTTGCTCTTGTTTCTGCTGGCACGTAAAATTTTAGAGCGAGCGCCTTTTGGATTGCCATATAAGATAAGCCGCGCAATCGGAGACTAACACCAGCCACACGATATATTATCGTAAGTATTCTTCTTGAATATTCCGAAAAAAGTAATTAGCCAACGATATCACTAGAATGGATTATAATTATCTATTGCGTAAATGCAGCCATTATTTCTTAGAAATTGATCGAGACTCCCGACCTCCTGTGTTATGGAAAGCGACGGTAAAGTAAGACCTTTGTTCGAAGACCAGAACTATTGTTCTTACAAGGGAACCTCCCAATCGCAACCCCCTCAGATTTAGTTGTAAGTTGGCACAGTGGATAGGCCTTGAAAAACTGAACACAGATCAATCGAGAAAACAGGAAGAAGTTGTGTGGAACTATGAAAAAAATAAGCAAAATGTACAAACTCAGTAGTCCATGCCCAAGATAGGCAACATCAAGGATAGCCTGAACTCAAGAGCGCCGTGGTCCTGTGGTTAGAGTGAGCAGCTGCGGAACGAGAGGTCCTTGGTTCAAGTCTTCCCTCGAGTGGAAAGTTTAATTTTTTATTTTCAGACAATTATTATCTGTCCGCCCGTCCGTCCGATGCGAGGTAACTGCGCCGACTGTGAAACTGTTGCATTGATTTGTTGCAGTTTATGTGACAAACTCTTGTGTTTTCATCACTTTTTTGGGAGCGATTATCACATCCACAAGGAAACCTAAATCGGGCAAGGTAGAAGAATCTTTTTACCCATTCGCCAAGTGTACAAGTTAGGTGGGTCGACAACATATTCCTGTCATGTGACGCACATGCCGTCACCAGTCTCGTATAGAATATATCAGACGTGTTTTCCTGTGGAGGAATCGGTTGACCTATGACCTTGCGATCAAATGTTTTCGGTTCCCATTGGAGAGACACATCCTTTCGTCTACTAACCGCACGGTTTTGCGGTGCGGTCGCAAAACACAGACACCAAATTTATTACAGTGAACAGAACGTCAATGAACGAACGGACCTCTTTGCGAAAGTAAAGAAAGTAAACTTTTCACTCGAGGGAAGACTCGAACCAAGGACCTCTCTTTTCGGAGCTGCTCACGCTAACCACGGGACCACGGCGCTGCTGAGCTAAGGCTGTCCGTGATGTTGCCTATCTTACGCATGGACTACTCAGTTTGTATATTTTGCTTATTTTTTTCATAGTTCCACACAGCTTCTTCCTGTTTTCTCGATTGATCTGTGTTCAGTTTTTCAAGGCCTATCCACTGTGCCAACTTATAAGTAAATCTGAGGGGGGTGCGATGGGGAGGTTCCCTTGTTAGCAGAAGCTCATCGAGGCGCTCTTTGATTCATTTTACTCCCTAAATTATCTAGTGTGTTCACAGGATTATCAGAGAACAATTTGGGTAGCAGAATACACAATAGGCTCCGAATTACAGCTGAAGAGGTCAGCGCAAAATAATAGCAACGCAACCAACAGTACTGCCGTAACTGGCCAGTGACGCCGGGCGAAAGATGATAGCGCGGGATGTCGGAACACGCTCCCCTCGCTGCTGCTATAGGTTCAAGGATGCAGCACGTTCTAGACTTCCAATCTGTGGACGTCAGTGGTACAGGAAGGTTTTTCAGATTAGGTGTTTCTATCTGTAACTTACAAAATAATAAGAACCACAAGATGATAAAGATAGGTGACTACCATTTAGGCTTCAGAAAAGGAAGGTCCTGTATTGAACGGTTTTGGAACCTGCGAACGCTCCTGAAGGTCAGACAGACGAATAACACTGTAGTCACATTTGTGGACTTTAACAAGGCATACAACTCCATAGACAGGCAGGTCCTCTTTGTCACATTAGAAGAATATGGTACAGATAGAAAAACTAGGACACTTGTACAACATACACTTACAGATACCATATCCAAAATAAAATTTATTGGAAAAATCTCAAACCCATTCGAGATACATATAAGGGTCAGACAAAGAGATGGTCTCTCACAGCTTTTATTCAACATTGTCTTATTATTATATTAACACACACACACACACACACACACACACACACACACACACACACACACACACACACACACAGGCTCACAAACATGATCACAAAACGCAGACTTGGACACATACATAGAATGAACAACAGACTCACAAGGAGGATTTTTTATGTAGTAAACAGTTCAATCAAAAGAACATAGTTTACAGAAATAGAAGAAGGCCTAAAACAAGCAGGGATCTGTATAGAAATGGTAAATGAAAGAGTGAAATTCAGAAAGAAAATTATGAACACGAAAACTGAAGTAAAAGAAAGGAAGGAAAAAGGTAGAATTCGGACAGAGCAAGGGAAACAGGAACCCAGCCAAAGAATGAAGAGGTTTCGGGAAGAGAAAAATAGAAGGAAACAACAACAAAAAAATGAATAACAATGTAACATTCAAGTTAACCACTGTACCGGAGGCAAAAATGTGTAATAATTATATTGATAGTTTAGGTAGGTAAATGTAAGAAAAGTTATTTATTTTACGGGGTTATGAACATAGTGTATTGAATAGCTCAGTGGATTAGAGATAACAACCAACCAGTTGCAAAACACAGTTTTGTTAAGCCTTGACCATGGTCTCGATGGTTTTAAAATCGTCTTCTTCAGAAAACGTAGGACTAACTAACAAGTTAACGACATTGCGTGTCGAACAAAGATCGTAAAATAACAATAAGCAAAATTACAGGAAATGTTACAAAATTTTTTAGAGAAGAATACTCACGTAAAATCACATTATCTATAGTCAATGTGGAAGTCGTTTACTCAGTCTAGTACATGTCATCTACTTAATAACCATTTAAAAAACTTTATATAAAGGTAGTGCCCATCTATTGTAGGGCCTTGTCTTAAAACTTACATTTCGTTTTTCTATACATCACATATTTGACGCAGGATACAACAGCATATGGTATACCACTTTAAAGACTTGTATAAAACTGACATTTTTTAAAAGTTTTAAGACAAAGCCCTGCAGTGGACCGCTACTTCTTTTATATAATGTACCATAAATGGTGATTAAGTGTATGACATGTACTAGCGTGAGGTAACGACTCCCACATTGACTATAGATAATGTGATTTTACGTGAGTATGCAACTCTAAAAGTTTTTTTGTAACATTTCCTGTAATTTTCCTTATTGTAACTCTACTATCTTTGTTCCATACACAATGTCGTAATCTGTTAATACGTCCTACCTCTTTTGAAGAAGACGGTTCTAAAACCTTCGAAACTATGGTCAAGATTTAATAAACTTGTATTTTGCAACTGACATTTCTAATCCATTGAAGCTCTCGCATGCACACTAAAGCACAGCCATGTTCAAAATCTTGATAGTGTATTTAGTTATTTTCCATGAAGGTGCAGCAACGAGTTACAGTTTTTCTTATCATGTAGCTGATGTACGGGTTGGCCATAACTAAAGTTACAGTTTCAAAACGCTGTAGAATAAGAACCACTGCTCAAATGACGTCAAATTTAACAGTGTGTTACTGACGTAGGGGGTAATGTCAAGAAACAAAACAAAACAAAGAAAAAGGAAACGAAAATTTTAGCAATTGATAGCGTCTTGTCGTAAATGAGGTCACCTACAAATGAAAGATCAATCGCAGTACGATGAATATGGTTTGAGTTGCACATTACAGCATCCGAGTAGTTCAATGTGAAGTCAACAGTTGTGGCACAATTAGCTAGATACGCCTGTCCACCATGGCAAGGATGGTTCCTCTGAAAGGGCACGGCCGACTTCCTTCCCCTTCCTTCCCTAATCCGATGAGACCGATGACCACGCTGTCTGCTCTCCTTCCCCAAAACAACCAACCAACCGCCATGGCAAGGTCGTACCACATCCGACGGCAAAAGTAGTTTTCTAAGTGTCCTGGGACCGAAAACCGCATGAAAAGCAAAATGACATCGGCTTTTAATTGTCCTGCGGCCAAAAATCGCATAAAAGGCAAAATGACATCGGTTTCTAATATGTTCAATATGTCTAGTATTTACTGCTACGAACTGAAATCGAGAAAAAGCTTGTTTCGCAAGAGACCGAAGTGTCTCGAGGGTCACGTTTTGAATACGATGTGCAAGGTGTGCTTTCAGTTCAGCTACGTTCATAATTGGAGTATTGAACACAACATCATGCGATATCGGTGTCCAACCTGTAGGAAAATGACAGGTGGTGATTCTAGCGTTACCGAAATGCCTCTGCAGTTGCCGCTTCACTGGCTGTGCGACGTGCAGAGGAGCGCCATCTTGCTTAAAAATGATCCTATCCACACATCCACGCTGTTGAAAGGTTGGAACGACGACGCTGGGCAAAAGACTCTCATAGCGTTTACCAGTGACGGTACAGGTAACAAACACGACCCACAGGATCATCTCCTCGAAAACATACGGCTCTGCGATAAACGGTGCCGCCAATCCGCACCACACAGTCACCTTTGCACACCGAAGTGGTACCGGCTGATGTTCGTGCGGATTTTTCGTTGTTCATATGCTGCAGTTCTGCGCGTTGACATGTCCTTGGAGATGGAAATTGGCTTCATCTGTCCACAGACTCTTCCATGCTCATTCATTGTCTACTTACCTGCGAGCAAGAAATTCGAGAGCGAACATTTGTCTAGCTCGCAGGTCAGCTGGAAGCAACTCCTGAACATCTGTGATTTTGTGTGGATAGCAATGCAGGACATTTCGTAGGATTTTATGCAGTTTGCTCTCAGGAATGTCGGACATTCAGGCAATTCCCCTTGCACTGCATGTTTCCACACCACCACTCGACCCCTCCTCCAAAGCTGTGGCCACATCTTCGACAGACGTCGGATGAACTGCTCTCCTCCCTTTGTCACATTACACTTCAAAAGAACCTGACTTTTCGAATTTTCTGAAGGTGGCAGGGGTAAAGTACAGGGAGCGAAAGGCTATTTACAATTTGTACAGAAACCAGATGGCAGTTATAAGAGTCGAGGGACATGAAAGGGAAGCAGTGGTTGGGAAGGGAGTGAGACAGGGTTGTAGCCTCTCCCCGATGCTATTCAATCTGTATATTGAGCAAGCAGTAAAGGAAACTAAAGAAAAGTTCGGAATGTATTAAAATCCACGGAGAAGAAATAAAAACTTTGATGTTCGCCGATGACATTGTAATTCTGTCAGAAACAGCAAAGGACTTGGAAGAGCAGTTGAACGGAATGGACAGTGTCTTGGAAGGAGGATATAAGATGAACATCAACAAAAGCAAAACGAGGATAATGGATTGTAGTCGAATTAAGTCGGGTGATTAGATTAGGAAATGAGACACTTAAAGTAGTAAAGGAGTTTTGCTATTTGGGGAACAAAATAACTGATGATGGTCGAAGTAGAGATGATATAAAAATGTAGACTGGCAATGGCAAGGAAAGCGTTTCTGAAGAAGAAAAAATTTATTAACATCGAGTATTGATTTAAGTGTTAGGAAGTCGTTTCTGAAAGTATTTGTATGGAGTGTAGCCATGTATGGAAGTGAAACATGGACGATAAATAGTTTAGACAAAAAGAGAATAGAAGCTTCGAAATGTGGTGCTACAGAAGAATGCTGAAGATTAGATGGGTAGATCACATAACTAATGAGGAGGTATTGAATAGAATTGGGGAGAAGAGGAGTTTGTGGACAATTTGACTAGAAGAAGGGATATGTTCTGAGGATGAAGGGATCACCAATTTAGTACTGGAGGGCAGCGTGGAGGGTAAAAATCGTAGAGGGAGACCAAGAGATAAGTACACTAAGCAGATTCAGAAGGATGTTGGCTGCAGTAGGTACTGGGAGATGAAGAAGCTTGCACAGGATAGAGTGGCATGGAGAGCTGCATCAAACCAGTCTCAGTACTGAAGACCACAACAACAACATCAACAACAACATAATCATTTTCTCCAGACCGTAGCAGACATTGGACCAATGCCATTTTTCATACCCTTGAGTGTCCAGGACTTGGGCAGGGCTACTGGCGCACAGTCACCGCTCGCGGAAAGCGCGATGTTTCATGGCGTCAGTCATGTTGGGCATCTCGGATGCAACCTGAGAAACAGCCGTGTACCGCGTGTCTGTCTGTGTGCACATTTTTCGTTCCATGCCGTTTCCCCTTGCGTCAATAAGATGCTGTTCAAATTTGACCCATTCTGAGCAACGGTTATCATTCTATAGCGTTTTGAAACTGGAACTTTAATTATGGGCACTCTGCATGTAAATTATCTGTACACATATCAGTTTGAACCGAATTTCTATCAATTTTATTTAGAGAGCCAGAAACGTTCAAAGTTTTAGGGTTGGATACAGCATGTTGCACATAATTTGCTGCGTTCAGATGGATGATCAGGTGCCAGGATGTTCATTTAAACCAGTTGGTTAAGGGGAGAAGGAAGGCAATTTTTATCCCTACTCTGCCAATGTTATTTTACCCTTTGAATTGGTACACTTTTCAAAAGAACTATAAGTGATAAAACAATGAAATTTTTACGGCGTATACATAACTATATGCCTCAACTTACAATGAAAATGAACATACTACCTCTTATGGTTTTGAAGGAAAAAAGTTTGATTCTTTCACTAGTAAAATTTAGCTTTCTTTGTTATTAACTTATTACCACCTACAATACAAATTTTAAAAATATTCATGTTTCTAACCCCATTACTTTATCAAATCATGGTACCTGAAAGTAAAGTTTTTGATGAGAATTACTTACCACTAATATTTTCCTGCACCGTACTGAGCATCATCTGAATCATACTGATCTTCGTTTCTTCTCTTGGTCCTTCTTCTTTTCTGTCTGGCTTCTTTTGTGTATTTTCAATTAGCAATATCTGCGTTGCGGATTCTCTCTTTATCTATTTGCACTAAGCAGTTTGCAGTATTTCCACTAGATTTTATGCCCAATAATTACAAAACATCTATTTTTCTAATTACACCATCATTGAAGCATAAAATAGCACCATAAACACATAATTTGAGGGTTGTAAGCTGAACAAATACAGTTTTCGGTAACCAGTTCCAAAAGACAGAATTCACACATTCGTTTAAATTTTGGGTTTTCTCACGAAGACATTTCTTCAACAAGGTATCTTTACAAAGATCTCTAAATATGGGTTTAATTTCATTCATTACTGGCGGCTGCTGTGGCCGTGCGGTTCTAGGCGCTTCAGTCCGGTACCGCGCGACCGCTACGGTCGTAGATTCGAATCCTGCCTCGGGCATGGATGTGTGTGATGTCCTTAGGTTAGTTAGGTTTAAGTAGTTCTAAGTTCTATGGGACTGATGACCTCAGATGTTAAGTCCCATATTGCTCAGAGCCATCATTCATTACTGATGCAAGTAAAGAGTGTTTGTGGTCGTATTTGGCGTTTCTCCTGTACTTGCACCAAGTTCAGGATCATTCGGACAAAGACCGTGCACTGGATTATCATGCTTATGGGAATAAATAGCCCATACAGCTTTTTTCATATGTTCTAAATTCCCTACATTTCTTTTTATGGCCAAGCCATAATAGTTCTGTAATCTATCGATTTCAACATTTGTCAGGTGACCTTTACCACCTATCTCCTTACTGTCTTCCAATACTATTTTTGACTTTTCTTTCAATAATCTTCTCAACCTGGACCACATTATCTTTTGGACATGACCAATGCACTTTAATTTAGAAATTGTGACATTAGAACCATATGGTTGTTCTGCACATATACGGTCATAAGCCTTGCTGTCACCTTCCCCTAAATACTGTGTGTATCTAACAGCTCTGTTTGCTACTGAACGATTAAAAATCCTGAGAACTCCTGCTGCTCCCATCCCAACACTTGGACCACTATAATTCATCTGACAGTTATGTTCACGCTCTTTCTCATTTCCACTGCCACAAGTTTTACAGTACTTACTTAGAACCGCTACATCAATTACCATTTAGTGAAGTGTGTCCACGTTTCCGCCAGCTCATATCAAAACATGCACAAATATCACCACTTTCACTATCATCACTTTGCTTGAGTGCTTCTTCAGCTGCTTCTTCCATTGATATGTTACAAACTTCAACAACAGCAGTACTCATAACGTTATTGTAAGTCATAAATTTTGCAGGAGGATTTGGAATGTCAAGTAATGCACATAAGAGTTTGCCTGCCTCCATCCATTTACCAATAGATCTGGGACCATAAACTAGCCCTATGTTGTTCTTATATAAATTATTATTTGCCATTTTTGATGTCATTGTTGTAGCAACTGCACCACATTTTGTACAACTCAATGTCAGTTTTGACACAATCTCTCTACGAAGACGCTGATTCTCAGCCGTAGATACGTCACCATCACATATTCTGCACACAGTATTTTTGGAATTGAATCACAGAGTATGCTAAGGTTCACCATAATATTTCCAAACGAATGTTCATCTCCACAAGCTGACCGGGAGGAAATGCCTTGAACACACTGCAGTTTCTTTCTTGATGTGCTGATTTTCTTTATGTCTAACAGTCTTGGGTCCTTTGACCCACTAACCTCATTTACCTTTACGTATTTATTTCCACTGAATTTTAATTTAGGTGAGAATTTCTTTATTCGCGGCATTTTTATGAAAACACGCGGAACCAAAGAAAATACAAATCAACACGTACTTCACTCACAACAAACTTCACTAAGTACGCCGGCCGGAGTGACCGAGCGGTTCTAGGCGCTACAATCTGGAACCGCGCGACCGCTACGGTCGCAGGTTCGAATCCTGCCTCGGGCATGGATGTGTGTGATGTCCTTAGGTTAGTTAGGTTTAAGTAGTTCTAAGTTCTAGGGGACTGATGACCTCAGCAGTTAAGTCCCATAGTGCTGAGAGCCATTTTTTTTCACTAAGTACAACCATTAACGCTCGAAAACAATAACAAACACGACCGTAAAAAAGAGTATCGATAGTAGATACAGGTAAGGAAACACTGAAGCGATAAAACAATAGAAGCATGAAATAATATACAAGGAGTAAAAGAATGCTGTGCATTATCTCTACATGGCGCAAAAAGGAAGGCGTGGCATTTAAATACCAGATTGCACAGAGCCTCAGTGAAACCATCATATCTCACAAAAAAGTTGTCGTATTTTTATAAAACAAAAACTGTCTCACGCAGGAAAGACCAGGCATTTCAAATATGCTAAAATCTAAAAATCGAATTTTTGAAGCCCACTTGCCTTCCGTCTCCTCTTTAACGGGTGCCCATTTTCCTGAATTCATAGCATAATGCGCCTTCTAAATGACCTGCAACGATAAGTAAAGCTTTTGGTGTCACAGAGCGCCTCGCTGGTCCGCCCACACCCCCACAGCCACTGACCGGTCACGCATCGAGGAAGATGTGACCAACGGATATTGTCGAGCACTCTTCAGTACTTGGAACTAGCACTCAGCAATGTGACCGGATGCGGAAGTTGGTGACTTGCACCGCCGTTCTTCTGTGCGATATGCAGCTTACGGTCAAGTTCTGTAGCCCCTATCTAGAAGAGCATGTGGACCATTCCTCCACTCGTCTGACACATTTCGGCAAAAAGGCATGTAACGAATCCTCGCGTAGCTGCTGAAATGTATCTTCATTTTTATTTTCGTGCTTCCATAACTATATGCATCTCGGCCGTCAAGCCACAGTTCTGAGTGCAGAATTGCTAGCAAAACCACCAGAAATGAAGAACAGCAATGCGCCGATGCCTAGACAGACTACTGTATTAATGAGGTCAATTCACGGGGGAGACCATAAGTCGATCCGGATGTAAGCAAGAGCGTCTTCATTTTTACAGTGTTCGCGCATATATTATTCGCAAATCTGTAGTGGGCAGCCTACGATGTTGTTCTTGAGGAGTAGATGAAGCGAACACCACAAGACGACTTCTGTACTGCCGTCACTATACCGGCACTATACGCGGCACTTCATGTATTTATCCACTCCATCGATACACAATTCCACCCTAAGAGCTCACAACGCTAAATGAGTTATCATTTATTAGAATCTCCTTTATAACCAGTGACGCACTTAAGCGGTTTCATGCCCTCCAACAAGTCACAGTGGCCGTCCATTGCACATTTCATTTAAATTCCATCGACATATACTCTCAGAACCACTCCCATGTCTTATTCCTGCATAGATACCTTTGTGTAATTCCACTCTCACAAAATACTGCTTAGCATATTCGATTCTACAACCTTCAAATCCCATCATAAACCCATGAAGATCCTGTCAGATTACGACAACCCTCGCAAATGCTAGCTCTTCTGTACCCATACACGTACCCCTAAAATCATTTCGGTTTTCACACCCAACTTACACCATCTTTGTCACGTTCTCATTCCACACACTTAATTTACACAGATATGCTTCACGAACAGCAGTACCAATGTCAATATTGTCAACATCAACAACACGAACATCACAACGGACACAAATGAAGTCTTCATCACTACATCATGATTATCAGGTCATAATTATATAAGCCAGAGTTTACTATATTTTAAGGTTTTAATGCACGCTTTTCAATTAGTGTAGCGTGTGTGGATCAAGAATGGCACTTAACGAGTGTCGGCCGCTCCATAATTGCAAGAAATATAATAATGGGGTAAAAAGGAGACGCATAATGGACTGGAGCTAGTCCCTTTCCTACGTATTGTTAGACTGACACAGCTTGAACGTGACTTTAATGACGTATTGTTCATTCAAAGTCGCGCGGAGTGGCCTCGCGGTTAAAGGTGCCATGTCACGGATTGCACGGCCCCTCCCGCCAGAGGTTCGGTCCTTCCTCGGGCATGGGTGTGTGTGTTGTTCATAGTATAAGTTAGTTTAAGTAGTGTGTAAGTCCAGGGACCGATGACCTCAGCAGTTTGGTTCCATAGTAATTCACACACATTTGAACATTCATTCAGGGTCTGTAAACAATATATTCATATAAAAATAAACACAATTTTGCACAAAACTTCGTTTTTAAGAGGAGTTCGGAAAATTAAAATCGCCAAGAAGCCCTTATTTTAATTAACAGACACACATGTGATTGACGTAAAGAATTCAAAAGTAACTAAAAATTGGGCACGTTACTTGTCAGCTAACCAGTATGCTAATAGTAAAGTCGGCTATCTTTCCTGAAAGAATGCTGTAAACAGGGGTTCGACAAAAAATGGAAACACCGAAATAAATGCACGCTTGACCATATTCAAGCCTGCGAATGGTGCTGTTGCATTTGACCCCGAACGACACCTTTGCAATACCCTCAGCGTGTTCCAAGTGTCAGTCGTGGTCACAGCCGTGTTCTGCATGGTTGTGAGTGCCTTGTGTCGGAGCTAAGTGTATTCCAATGTAGGAAAATTGTTGGTGCTCGTATGCTAGGCGCGTCTGTAACCAAGGTAGCCCAAGTGTTCGGTGTTCCAACAGGCATCATATCGAAGATCTATACCACGTCAGGGAAAGCGGGAAAACGTCATCCGCTAAATCACAATGCGAACGAAAGTCTGTGTTGAGTGATCGTGACAGTCACTGAAAAGTATTTCCACAAAAAATAAGGAGACGACAGCTGTAAAAGCCACGGCAGAACTGAATGTCGCACTCGCAAATTGTCAGCACCAAAAGAACGAGAAGAGAGCTTTATAATCAGAGGATTGTAGGGCGAGCTGGCTTTCAAAATCACACAGCAGTGAAGCAAGTGCCAGTAACAGGAAAACGTGGTGCTGAAGGTATGATATGACCGTGCGACATTGATGGGCGGGAGGCCCCATCCAGGGAAGTTCGACCGCCTAGTTTTAAGTCTTATTTCAGGGATGACTTACGTGTCGGTAATGATGAATATAACACAACACTTAGTCCACGAACAGAGAAAATCTCCCAAACCGTCGGGAATCAACCCGGGCCTGCTGCATGGGAGGCAAACACAATACCATTCAGTTAAACAGGTGGACTATGGAGCAGCAGTAGAAAGTCATTGGGCCGGATGAGTCTCGTTTCACAATGTTCCCAACTTATGGCCGAGTTTACATCTGGCGTATGCCATTCCAAGAGTACGATGTACACTGCTTACTGCCAAGAGTGAAACATGACGAGGGTTCGGTGGTGATTTGGGTAGTAATATCAGGGTATTCCACTGACTCATTGTTACTCTATAAGGTCGCATTACTGACAAGTATTGTTGTTGTTGTTGTTGTTGTTGTTGTTGTGGTCTTCAGTGCTGAGACTGGTTTCATGCAGCTCTCCATGCTAATCTATCCTGTGCAAGCTTCATCATCTCCCAATACCTACTGCAACCTACAACCTTCTGAATCTGTTTAGGGTATTCTTCTCTTGGTCTCCCTCTATGATTTTTACCCTCCACACTACCCTCCAATGCAAAATTTCTGATCTCTTGATGCCTCAGAATATGTCCTACCAACCGATCCCTTCTTCTAGTCAAGTTGTGCCAAAAATTTCTCTTCTCCCCAATTCTATTCAATATCTCCTCATTAGTTTTGTGATCTACCCATCTAATCTTCAGCATTATTCTGTAGCACCACATTATGAAAGCTTCTATTCTATTTTTGTCTAAACTATTTATCGTCCATGTTTCACTTCCATACATGGCTACACTCCATACAAATACTTTCAGAAACGGCTTCCTGATACTTAAACCTATACTCGATGTTAACAAATTTCTCTTCTTCAGAAATGCTTTCCTTGCCACTGCCAGTCTACATTTCATATCCTCTCTACTTCGACCATCATCAGTTATTTTGCTCCCCAAATAGCAAAACTCCTTTACTACTTTAAGTGTCGCATTTCCTAATCTAATTCCCTCAGCATCACCCGACTTAATTCGACTACATTCCATTATCCTCGTTTTGCTTTTGTTGATGCTCATCTTATATCCTCCTTTCAAGACACTGTCCATTCCGTTCAGCTGCTCTTCCAGGTACTTTGCTGTCTCTGACAGAATTACAATGTCATCGGCGAACCTCAAGGTTTTAATTTCTTCTCCATGGATTTTAATTCCTACTCCGAATTTTTCTTTTGTTTCCTTTAGTGCTAGCTCAATATACAGATTGAATAACATCGGGGATAGGCTACAATCTTGTCTCACTCCCTTCCCAACCACTGCTTCCCTTTCATGCCCCTCGACTCTTATAACTGCCGTCTGGTTTCTGTACAAATTGTAAATAGCCTTTCGCTCCCTGTATTTTACCCCTGCCACCTTTAGAATTTGAAAGAGAGTATTTCAGTCAACATTGTCAAAGGCTTTGTCTAAGTCTACAAATGCTAGAAACGTAGGTTTGCCTTTCCTTAATCTTTCTTCTAAAATAAGTCGTAAGATCAGTATTGCCTCAAGTGTTCCAGCATTGCTACGGAATCCAAACTGATCTTCCCCGAGGTGTGCTTCTACCAGTTTTTCCATTCGCCTATAAAGAATTCGTGTTAGTATTTTGCAGCCGTGGCTTATTAAACTGATAGTTCGGTTATTTTCACATCTGTCAACCCCTCCTTTCTTTGGGATTGGAATTATTACATTCTTCTTGAAGTCTGAAGGCCCTGTCCCAATGCATCTTGCTCACCAGATAGTAGAGTTTTGTCACCGCTGTCTCTCCCAGTGCTATCAGTAGTTCTAATGGAATGCTGTCTACTACCGGGGCCTTGTTTCGACTTACGCCTTTCAGTGCTCTGTCAGACTCTTTACGCAGTACCATATCTCCCATTTCATCTTCATCTACATCCTCTTCCATTTCCATAATATTGTCCTCAAGAACATCGCCCTTGTATAGACCCTCTATATACTCCTTCCACCTTTCTGCTTTCCCTTCTTTGCTTAGTATTGGGTTTCCATCTGAGCTCTTGATATTCATGCAACAGGTTCTCTTTTCTCCAAAGGTCTCTTTAATTTTTCTGTAGGCAGTATCTATCTTACCCCTAGTGATATACGTCTCTACACCCTTACATTTGCTTAGCCATTTTGCGCTTCCTTTGTATCTCATTTTTGAGACGTTTGTATTCCTTTTTGCCTGCTTCATTTACTGCATTTTTGTATTTTCTTCTTTCATCCATTAAATTCAGTATCTCTTCTGTTACCCATGGATTTCTATTAGCCCTCCTCTTTTTACCTACTTGATCCTCTGCTGCCTTCACTATTTCATCTCACAGAGCTACCCATTCTTCTTCTACTGTATTCCTTTCACCCAGTCTTGTCAATCGTTCCCTAATGCTCTCCCTGAAACTCTCTTCAACCTCTGGTTCTGTCAGTTTATCAAGGTCCCATCTCCTTAAATTCCCACCTTTTTGCAGTTTCATTAGTTTTAATCTACAGTTCATAACCAACAGATTGTCGTCAGAGTCCACATCTGTCCCTGGAAACGTCTTACAATTTAAAATCTGGTTCCTGAATCTCTGTCTTACCATTATATAATCTATCTGAAACCTGTCAGTATCTCCAGGCTTCTTCCATGTATACAACCTTCTTTTATGATTCTTGAACCAAGTGTTAGCTATGATTAAGTTATGTTTTGTGCAAAATTCTACCAGGCGGCTTCCTCATTCCTCATTCCTCACCCCCATTCCATATTCACCTACTACGTTTCCTTCTCTTCCTTTTCCTACTATCGAATTCCAGTCACTCATGACTATTGAATTATCGTCTCCCTTCACTATGTGAATAATTTCTTTTATCTCATCATACATTTCATCAATCTCTTCATCATCTGCGTAGCTAGTCGGCATATAAACTTGTACTACTGTGGTAGGCGTGGGTATCGTATCTATCTTGGCCGCAATAATGCGTTCACAATGCTGTTTGTAGTAGCTTACCCGCATACCTATTTTTTATTCATTATTAAACCTACTCCTGCACTACCCCTATTTGAATTTGTATTCATAAACTTGTATTCACCTGACCAGAAGTCTTGTTCCTCCTGCCACCGAACTTCACTAATTCCCACTATATCTATCTTTAACCTATCCATTTCCCTTTTTAAATTTTCTAGCCTACCTGTCCGATTAAGGTATCTGATATTTCACGCTCCGATCCGTAGAACGCCAGTTTTCTTTCTGCTGATAACGATGTCCTCCTGAGTAGTCCCCGCCCGGAGATCGGCATGGGGGACTATTTTACCTCCGGAATATTTTACCCAAGAGGACGCCATCACCATTTAACCATACAGTAAAGCTGCATGCCCTCGGGAAAAAGTACGGCTATAGTTTCCTCTTGCTTTCAGCTGTTCGCAGTACCAGCACAGCAAGAGCGTTTTGATTAGTGTTGCAAGGCCAGGTCAGTCAATCATCCAGACTGTTACCCCTGCAACTACTGAAAAGGCTGCTGCTCCTCTTCAGGAACCACACGTTTGTCTTGCCTCTCAACAGATACCCCTCCGTTGCGGTTGCACCTAATGGTACGGCTATCTGTATTGCTGAGGCACGCAAGTCTCCCCACGAACGGCAAAGGTCAATGGTTCAGGGGGGGGGGGGGGGGTGGGGAGGGTGACAAGTATTATGCGACCGTTTGGCTGATCACGTCCATCCCATGGTACAATGTTTGTTCCCTAATGATGATGCCGTATTCCAAGACTACAGAGCCCCCGTTCACACAGCTTGAATGTCCAAGTAGTGGTTTTGTGAGCACGAGGACGGATTTTCACATCTCCCTCGGCCACGACAGCCACCATATATCAATTTTATTGAGCCTTTGTGGCCTACTTTTGTGGAAAGTAGTTGTAACCGCTATCAACTTCTGACATCGTTACCTGAACTTAGCACTATTTTGCAGGGTAAATGACATAATATTCCCTTGGAAACCATACAGGACCTGTATTTATCCGTTCAGAGTTTACTGGAGGCTGTTGTAAACGCCAACGGTTTTCTTATTCCGTAATATGTTGGTTGGTTGATTTCGGGGAGGAGACCAAACAGCGAGGTCATCGTCCCATCGGATTAGGGAAGGATGGGGATAAAAGTCAGCCGTGCCCTTTCAAACAAACTCTCCCGGCATTTGCCTGAAGCGATTTAGGGATGGCAGGACGCGGGCTTGAACCGTCGTCCTCCCGAATCCGTGTTCACTGTGATAACCACTCCGCCATCTCGCTCGGTGCCGTTTTAGGCATGCTAATGTGGTGTGTTTTGCGTGCATCCACATTTCTGGCCACGCCCTGTATTTCTAACTCTAACCCACTACATTAGCAACGAAGGCACATTAGCACTAGAGATATAAAACAGCAGTTCCATTGTGTTTTGAACTGGAAGCAGCGGTTTCCGTAGATTATGTGTAGTTACTGAATTGTGCGATAAATAAAATAAACAAAAAAATCGAGCACCATTATTACAGAGGTTTCATAAATCAGAGACGAATGAAGTTCCGCATGTGACTGAAGAATATTGTCAGCATTTTGAATATAAATTGACTTTAAGCCATATTTCTGACGCTGTTCCTCATTAGAAGAAGAAGATAAAGGCGAAAGAGAAAGTTTTTATTATTTTACTTCTTTTCGTTCAACATTAGTCGCGCCATGTCAGTGTTCGAAATTTTATTGGTTTCTGATGTCATTCCAGAATAGTTAGGTAAATGCTTCTCTCGCACATCATCGCTTTGTCTGAGAAAATGGCTGCTTCCAAAGGGCGTGTTTGAGAGTACGAACGGGCAGGAATTTCTCGGCAGCCCAATTATGGAGTGACGAAGCAGGGAGCAGAACTGCCCGAAGCAACAAAGTTCTCAGTATGAATCATTCCGCCTCGCTACACCGGCCCTGCCACACAGCTGCCTAGAAGCTTGGCTGTGAATCATCGAAGCTGTAGAAACCCTGATGTCGCTGCACGTGACATTCCGACGAAATCCTCGAGTACGGTACCCGTCGTTCTCTAGATCTTCGCGTAAATGACGCAAGAAGTCGGGAGCTACGATCCTAACCACGCTTGTCAGTTGACGAGTCTGTTGTTGCTGTCAGTGTAACGATCCGTCTCACGCACGGCATCTTTGATAAAATTTAGTGACTTATTTTATCAATAAGCAGTACTATAGATTAAATAAAATTCTATCGCCAAGCAAAATAATGTTATTGTAAAAGGACTGAAACTCATGTTAGCACTACTTCATTGCGTTGGAACTCAGTGTCGGTGGGAAATGTTCATCGAATATGTCAGTTTGTATCGAGAACTTAAAGAAAGAAAAATATAAGAATAATAATTTTGTATTGCTTAATGCCAAATGATAAAAACCATGTGGATAAATTAACAATCACATTCAGTGAGTACCTTAAGATTGTTTCACTTTCCAAAGCTTAGCAATGACCAAGGTAGGGCGAATTTATGGATCGCGGTCTATCAGTAGCAGCTATGCTGTTATTTTGCTGGAGTAATCTGTGAGAGTCTTCCTACACGTCGGTCAGGCTCATACTATCCTTTATCTTCCCCTACTTAAAGGCTATATGAAATATAGAGGGGCATGAAGATGACGTAATATATCGTCGTAACTCGAAGCCAACTAAAATAACAATATGGAAATTTAAACGGTTGAAAGGTGTTTGATTTGACGTTCTAATCACTGAAAAGGCCTAACCTTCCTCCACTGAGAGCGCTGACGTCGAGCCCGATGTCTCCCACCAACAATTTAGACACCTGAAAGCCAATCAGGAACGTTCCAGAAGGGAGTGACTATTAACTTTCTGCTGCAGATACAGCTCTCCTAAAAGAGGGGTTATCTTTGTAAATATTAGGGCCAACACAGTTAAATAATAATTCGGTCTGTATGTTTCATTCGAAAAAAATGGTGAAATAGCCCATATTCCAATTCAGCTTTAAGGCAAACAGTAATTTTGTCCCACCGCCCCGCTCCTTACTTTTTGACAGAGAGGTTGTCCACCAGTACCGTTTCTTCTTCTTTTTCTGATGATCAGCTTCTTGCAGTAAAATAAATGTTGCACATACAACGACTGCTAAATCCTCTTCTTCCCTTTCAATATCGGCCGGTGAAATTGTAATTAAAACGCTACCTTTATGTTGTTGTTGTTGTGGTCTTCAGTCCTGAGACTGGTTTGATGCAGCCCTCCATGCTACTCTATCCTGTGCAAGCTTCTTCATCTCCCAATACCTACTGCAGCCTACATCCTTCTGACTCTGTTTAGGGTATTCATCTCTTGGTCTCCCTCTATGATTTTTACCCTCCGCGCTGCCCTCCAATACTAAATTGGTGATCCCTTGATACCGCAGAACATGTCCTACCAACCGATTCCTTCTTCTAAACAAGTTATGCCATAAACTGCTCTTGTCCCCAATTCTGTTCAATACCTCCTCATTAGTTATGTGATCTACCCATCTAATCTTCAACATTCTTCTGTAGCACCACATTTCGAAAGCTTCTATTCTCTTCTTGTCTAAACTATTTATCGTCCATGTTTCACTTTCATACATGGCTACACACCATACAAATACTTTCAGAAACGACTTCCTGACACTTAAATCTATACTGGATGTTAACAAATTTCTCATCTTCAGAAATGCTTTCCTTGCCATTGCCAGTCTACATTTTATATCCTCTCTACTTCGACCATCATCAGTTATTTTGCTCCCCAAATAGCAAAACTCCTTTACTACTTTAAGTGTCTCATTTCCTAATCTAATTCCCTCAGCATCACCCGACCTAATTCCATTATCCTAGTTTTGCTTTTAAACGGGAGCAACGTCTGCATGTTATCAAAGCCAAATGTGACTCCACATGGTCCAATCCCTTGGCCACAAGCCCATCGTTTGGTGTGGATGAGAAATCGAAAGCCATTGCATTGGCGACGAACTTTCTGCCGAATCCAATCTCTGTAATTCGTTGGCCTAGTCTGTATGCATTTCAACAGCTGCCATCTGCAACCCATGGCCCAAAAATCAGTTCTCTTCTCACATCTAGCTTACAGTATCTTTGTTACATTCTCATTACACACAGCTATATTACAGGGAGAAATGCTTCTATCGCACGTCACCGCTTTGTATGAGAAAGTAGCTGCTTCCGAAGGTCAGTGAGGGTGATAATGCAAAGATGGCAGGAAGTCTTACGGCAGCCAAATGACGGAGTGACAAAGCAGAGAATGGAACAGAGAAAGCCACGTAATTCACAGTATGAAGTCATTCTTCCGTATCAGCACAGACTGTTACGGCCCAAATACGCAGCAACCCAACAGCTCAGCTGTGATTCATCGAATTTGTGGTAACCCTGCTGTTACAGCACTCGGCGTTCCAATGTGTCATATGCCTGTCGTTCTCCACATACACTAGTAAATGACGCAGGAGGTGGGGAGCTACGATCCAATGCCACGCAAGTCAGCTAACGAGTTCGTTATTGTGCTCAGTGTTAACTGCCCTTCTGACCTGCGGTTTGTGGGAGTCATTTCGTAGATCATTTTCTGACTTAAGCCAACGAATAAGTTGTATCCTTGATTCAATAAAAACGCAGAAAATCTTAAATGAATATTGAATTCGACTCTTACTTTATTGCCGAGATAAATGACGCAGTTATAAAATAATTGAAGCGGGTGTTATTTATTTTACTCCATCGCAGCTCAGTGACAGTTCTGGTCATACAATACTTGAGTAATGATTACAAAACCAGCGGCTGTATTTGAAACTACCTCCGTTTATTCTTTTTAATACGTTATGTCATCTTCGAGCCCCGAACGTAACCTGCCATCCACAACTGTTTTTATGTGCTGGCGGCCAGCACACAATCCAGTCACAACATTTTTTCATGGTTGTGCAACATACTAGAAATTATTACCGGTGGGGCCTGAGTAGAGAGTGAGGCTTGCAGCTCGGTTTTGTACGTTTTTCTTGAAAAACTCGCAGGCTGTGGCCTCTAGCGAAAACGTATCCCAGTACAAACTTTAACAACGTTAAATTTGGTACAAAAAAGATACCGTTCTTTTTCCTGTAAGACTAATAGCTTGCGGGTAGCGAGCGAGAGAATATGAAAATCTCGCGCCTGGTTTTTGAAGGCCAGGCGTAACATTACGGGCTGCATAAAACTGTATCGCTAGGGTGGCTGAATCACTCTGCAAGTCAGTGACTTTCCAGACAGTATTAGGCATTGGGAAAGCAAACAAACAGAATGCGCTTCAGCTTAAAGAGGGAACAAACCTCCGTTACACTGAGTATAAATGGTAAATTTATAAATTGTGCAACAAACACAAAGTTTTTAGCGATGATTATTAATTGTCAACTGGCATGAAATGAACACACAAAGAGGCTGGCAAAATGAATGTCATTAGTATGTTTTGCTCTTATGTTTCTCTCATCAGTTTGTAACAGTCTTTGCTTTGTATTTACGTGTTATTCCTATGTACACTCAGTCCTTAGCTATTGGATTCTTTTCTGGGGATCGAAGGCACAAAACCCGGATATAGTTTTAAACTGGCGAAAAGGGCCGTAAGAATAGTAACTTAGAGTTGGGCTCATTGTAAAAACTATATTTTTATTGCAGCAAGTGAGTACATCTTCCAATCTGATCTGCATATTAGGGAAAACAATACTATGTACTTCACTAACAGTTACACACATAATCATTGATGAGGGGCCAGTTTGGACATTTTACCAAGGATAAATAAACAGAAAGTACCAAACAGCAAACAATGAAACTGTATAATAAATTTCAAGAAGAGATTATAACGACTACTAAAATACATCTGTTTAAAAAGGCAGCTGAAACGTTCTTCATGTGTAATGCATACCGCTCGTACACAATCAGACATTACTTAGAGGGTTCAGAGTGGTTGTTACTAATGATAAAGGATAACTACAACACCTTGCTATATTATCATATTATAACGCTTTTGCAAGAAAATCATTTGCCATAGCTACAGTGCATGACAGTAACGTCTCGCCATTCTGTTGAGTTCATGCCGCTCTTCACACGGGAAGCTGACTCATTTTTCAGGTGGACTGACGGGAGAACATGAAACGAGCTTGTGGAATGATGGCATATTTACAGGCATAATGGATTTAGTGTAAGGAACATAGCAGCAAGTTCATGACTCCGGAGTCACCAGTGGACGTCCTTGATGTGAGAGAAAAACAGTACCAACCGAATGAGACGATGCATTTGTTAAGACAGTGAGCTAATATTCTGAAGGACTGAGCTTGATTTCTCTGGCCGTCCTAATTTAGGTTCTCCGAGGATTTCCTAAGTGGTTTCAGGCAAATGCTGGGATATTTCGTTCATTAGGGCTCGACCGACTACCTGTCCTCTCTTCCACTTTCGTATTAATATTATTGTAAGATAATTCCTAAATGAATAAACAAATAAATGAAATAATTAAAATATCAGCTTGGCATTATTTACGATTCCTAAGAAATTTTTTTTCTCCTTGATTTGAAATTGTTTCTCATGAACTGCCGTTGCAAAATGATGCAGGGCAATTGGTGTTTGTATATGAGGACCTTTTGCGTAACTCATTTGACATGAAATCTCAGTAATAACATGCGGCAGTTTTAGGTACGTAGATAAAAAAAAAGAAAAATTAGAATCACTTTAGCACTAATTCTTCTGGCGATTAAAAGACGTATTTTCAAACGTAATTGCACTCTTTTAATTTAAGGACTCCGCTACACTCGATAGAAGATTACGAATTTTTTACCTGAGCAGCACTAAAACCCCCAAACTGCAGCAAAATTCCAGTGTTGTTTTGAATATTGACACCAAATGTTGCCTCGAATTTACGTTTCTCAGATAAATACAAGCATACCTGAAAAACTATCAGGCAACAACAAAGAGTGACGCGTTTGCTACTTAAGATTGTATTCACACAGGTACCCAACCGGCTTCACCTCGATCTTTGCAGAATGGTACAGTTTCTTTTAGAGGGACCGTGGACTTGCTACCATCCGTGGCCACCGAAAAGGCGCACAGCTACTGTTGTGTACTGGAGTTCTGGGTCGCGTAAAATGCCTTTCCATTACACAGGAACAGCTATTAAACTCATTTTTTCAGTAAGTTCACTACTGTACTACATAAGGTAGGTTAGTCAACCTGCGCCATCGCCCAGTGTATAGAGAGTTCAGATCGGACTTTGAAGTGTCGTTGGATGCATGAGGAAACTGATTGATATGGATGTAACTGCTTCACTGCGTGCCATTATTAACGCAGTGAGAGAAAACACTATTGCCATGCATTTGTCAAAATATACTCTAGCATTCCAGAATCAATTATGTATCTTTCTACGGATATCCGCCCGCGATAGCCTCCATCGGTGGCAATGAGAGTGTACATGCTCGGAAGCGTTATTCTGTGACACACTGTCGCCAGTACCAGTGCTGTATTGCAGGTGAATAAATACGTGTACGCGCTGCCAAGTGGTACGGTAACTTTTGAAGTAACCTAGGTGCCGGACCGTTGTGTTACCAAAAAGATCTCACGGCACCTATACCATTTACGACGCCGATAAGCTCCCAAAATTGCGTGGTTTCCCCAAAGTAAATACATGCTCTGAAATGAAAAGATGTTAACGGGTTGGTGAAAATGAACCTAAGAAAAAGTACGGGCGATTTTTAGATTAATTGTACATTGTCAGTCCATGATAAATTAGAATCAAATGCAGTAGAATTTGACAGAGTATAGTTTAAGGAATGAAATCAAAACAAAGACATTGTCCTCAATCTGAGGTGGTCTGCATGTTTTCAGGCGTCCGGCAGTGATTGTTCCGCATCCACACGTGTATGTGTGTGTGTGTGGGGAGGAGGGGGGGGGGGTTAGCAAGGGGGGGTGGGGCAGTACGGGACACATGCCCTATCCTGAAATACGACGGGTATAGACTTTTTTATTCATTACAAATCCCTCACACCGGTTCCCGTGAGATCACCGAAGTTAAGCGCTGTCGGGCGTGGTCGGCACTTGGATGGGTGACCATCCAGGCCGCCATGCGCTGTTGCCATTTTTCGGCGTGCACTCAGCCTCGTGATGCCGATTGAGAAGTCAAGAATACCATCATAACGACCGGGAGAGCGGTGTGCTGACCCCACGCTCCTCTATCCTAGCTGAGGATGACACGGCGGCCGGATGGTCCCGATTGGCCACTCGTGGCCTGAAGACGGAGTGGAGTACAAATTACTCACACATTTCCAGCAGTGAGTTTCTGCGGTTCTACTAAACCGCACATTTAGCATTGTCCGCCGAAGTAGGAAATGCTGTGACTTTAGCAACCTCTGTATTGTTGTGAGCGGCGATACCTCCAGGTGCTACTATAAGGTTAACGTTGAAACTTGAGACAGATAAATGTGATATGGTAGCGGAGCTTGTAATGGGCTCGGTTTTTAAGGGAACTGTCGGAGATAGGAAATCCCAAGTGACCAACGCTTGCAGATGTTGCGGCTTCTGTCGGTTCTCTTTTAGAAGAACGAACGTAGCGGTAGAGGCGGTAGATACTGAATTGGCTGCACGAATTCCGATTCTCAATTAACAGATATTAGGTTACTGCATAAGTTCACAGCATTTTGTTTTGCATGTTGGTATTTCGGTTGCTATCGTTTATTTATGGCTGAAATGACTCTGAGCACTATGGGACTTAACATCTCAGGTCATCCGTCCCCTAGAACTTAGAACTACTTAAACCTAACTAACCTAAGGACATCACACACATCCATGCCCGAGGCAGGATTCGAACCTGCGACCGTAGCGGTCGCGCGGTTCCAGACTGAAGCGCCTAGAACCGCTCTGCCATATTGGCCGGCTATTTATTGCATGTCATGTTTTTATTTGTAGTTCACTGTTATGTTGTCCTCCCCCAGTAGCGCCGGCACGGTAGCTCAGCGTGTTCGGTCAGAGAGCTGGATCACCTCTGTAATAACGTCCGCAACGAGCAAACACAACGATCAACAACGAACAGCCGGCCGGTGTGGCCGAGCGGTTCTAGGCGCTTCAGTCTGGAACCACGCGACCGCTACGGTCGCAGGTTCGAGTCCTGCCTCGGGCATGGATGTGTGTGATGTCCTTAGGTTAGTTAGGTTTAAGTAGTTCTAAGTTCTAGGAGACCGGTGACCTCAGATTTTAAGTCCCATAGTGCTCAGAGCCATCATTCATTTGAATCAACAACAAACAAAATGAAAAAAATGGTAGCAGAATGGTCAGCGTGACGGATAGTCAATCCTCTAGACCCGGGTTCGATTCCCGGCTAGGTCGGGGAATTTTCTCCGCCTGGGGACTGGGTGTTGTGCTGTCATCATTATCCTTTCATCCTCATCGACTGCAGGTCGCCGAAGTGGCGTCAAATTGAAAGACCGGCACCCGGCGAACGGCCTGCCCGACTGGGCCCTACCCATACGATTAAATCAATAAACTGTTTTGTTGATGTTTGAGTTTACATATTGTCGTTTCCCCATTCGGAGATAGTGAGAGGAGCTGTCGACTCTAGAAAATGGAGTGCGAAGTGGAGAAGTCGAAATATTTCCGACATATTCTTCTACTTGAGTTCAATCGAGGGGTGATTGCAGCGCAGGCAATCATAGGCATTTACACAGTGTATGGGGATTATGCTATTGAACACAGCGCGGCAACAAAATGGTTTTCTCGTTCTAAGGAGGATCGTTTTGACATTAGTGACTCTCCATATTCAGGAAGACATTTGGGGTTTGATGAAGATCGTTTAAATGCATTAACCCACAATGATCCATGTCAGTGTACTCTACAAATGGCAAATGTGATCAACTGTGATCATACCACCACCGTGCGATAGTTCCATCCTATGGAGAATGTTCAAAAATCGGGTGTATGGGTACCAAATGCTCTAAGCCGAAATCACATATGTCAGCTGGTGGTCATATATGCACCTCTGCTTGCTCGTCAACAGTTGGCTCGTGAACAGCACTAGTTGTTTCTATCCTGTATCATTACTAGTGATGATAATGGTCTCTTTATGCTAACATAAGGAAAATAAAGGAATAAATGAGCCCAAACAAAGCAGCAACTCCTCGTCCAGAGACCTGCACGCATCCACAAAAGATAATCTTATACCGATTGTGGAAAGTGACAGTGTGGTATACTACCAACTGCTTCCCCGAGGTCGAACTATCACTGCTGACCGTTATTGTAAACAACTGAGACGTCTTACAGACGCAATCCAAGAACAACGCCCAAGAAGTCTGCGTGAAGCAATGCTACTCCACAATAATGCCCGCTCGTATTCTGCCAGACACACACAAAAACTATGCAGGAGCTGGGTTGGGAAGTCATTCCGCACCCACCTTATTCACTTGATCTTGCGCTCTCAGATTTTCACATTTTCCACTCTCTATCGAACAACCTTTTTGGATGAAAATGCGCTCCGAACTTGGCTCGATGAGTTCTTCGGCTCAAAACCATGTGATCTCTACAGTCGCAGAATCGAAAGGTTACCTCAGCGTTGACAGACTGTTGAAGATGGTGAAGCAGAATATATTATTGACGACTAAAGTCTCTGCTATATGTATCTATTGTGTGTGTGTGTGTTTTTTTTAAACGCTATGAACTTATGCACCAACCCAGCACGTTTAACCTTACCTGCTAGTCTTCCGCTTTCTTGGCCGTTGCCAGCATCAGACATCACCTCTTCTAGCAGGGTTTCTGATTATTGATTAAAGGGTTGTAGGAGGCAAAATGAGACTTCTGCAGACCAGAAGTTGGACAGATCTGGTAAAGGCTTGCATATATTTCCATAAACACCCACATGGAAATGCGAGGTAGCCTACTATAATTAAACTTGCTGCAGGAGAAGACAAATGGAACAACTGTGTGATATAAACAAGGGTTCTGTTAGCTCGTCCAACCCTTGATCAGAAAGGAAAGAGAGCAATGACGAACAAATTGTAATGGTTACTATCCACTAGAAGTCCGCCTGCTTAGCTTGGTGGTAACGTGCTTACCTCCCATGCAAGCGGGCACGGGTTCGATTCCCAGCCGGTTTGGAGATTTTCTCCGCCCAGGGATTGGGCGTTGTGTTGCCCTCATCATCATTTCATCCTCATCACTGGCGCGCAAGTCACCAAATGTGGCGTCGACTGAAATAAGACTTGCACTTGGCGGCCGAACATCCCCAGTTGGAGCCTCCCGGCCACCAATGCCATACTCTCATTTCATTTCATCCACTAGAAAGGTTAAACTGAAGCACAGGCAGGGGCAATACAAAGCAAGATCGCACAGGTTTGTAGCACGTCCCCGATGTTATTCTATCCTCACAATGAGCAAGCAGTAAAGCAAACCAAAGAAACATTTGGAGTAGCAATTAATGTGCAGGGAGAAGAACTGAGAAACGATGAGGTTTGTCTATGGTACTGTAATTCTTTTAGAAACAGCAAAGGACTTGGAAGAGTACTTGAAAGGGATGGGTTGTGTTTCGAAAGGAGAAAATAAGATGAACATCAACAAAAGCGAAACAAGGACAATGGAATGTAGTCGAGTTAAATCAGAAGTTGCTGAGAGAATGAGATCAGGAAACGACACACTAATAATAGTAGATTGGTTTTGCTATTTCGGCAGCAAAACAACTGATTCTGGACGAAGTAGAGAGGATATAAAATGTAGGCTGGCAATTGTTAGAAAAGCGTTTACTAAGAAGAGAAATTTGTTAACATCGAATATAGACTTAAATGTTACGAAGTCTTTTCTGCAGCTCTTTGAGTGGAGTGTAGCCTTGTACGGAAGCAAAGCGTGGATGATAAACAGTTTGGACAAGAAGAGAATGTAAGTTTTGAAATGTGGTGTTACAGAGTAATCCTGATGATTAGACAGGCTGATCGAGTAACCAATGAGGAGGTACCAGTTGGAATTGGGGAGACAAGAAATTTGTGCTACAACTTAACTAAAAGTAGAGATATGTTGATAGAACACATTCTGAGACACCAAGGGATCACGAGTTTAGTTTTTGAGGAAGTGTGGGGGCTAAAAATCGTAGAGGGAGACCGAGAGATGAATATAGTAAGCAGATTCAGAAGTATGTAGGTTGCAGCAGTTATTCGGAGATGAAGAGGCTTGCACAGGATAGAGTAGCATGGAAAGCTGCATCAAACAAGTCTTCGGACTGAAGACTATAACAGCACCAACTGTCAATGGTTACCGCATGCTCGTCTGAAAATCCAGTCTAATTTCAAGAAATGAATAGCATATTAAAGTGGCCATCAATTCGCTTTTACAGGGAGACGTTATTAAAGAAACTATAGCAGCTATCACTTGAAACGATTTCGAGGTCAAAACAGTAACTGTTTCAGAAGAGTTGATTCAGTATTTGTTCATAGCATTAGCAGACTAATTTTTCCACTTATTCCACTAAGCCAATTATAGTCATTGCATAGAACTAGACACGTTCGTATCACAGTTATTTATGCACCATGAAGAGACTATTCCAGCGTCTTGTTTGATAGTGCACTGTGTTCTTTAGAATATCAGTACTATGTGACTGTCCTTTGTTTTACTCCTTGAGGGAAATCCACTAATTACTCCAACAAAAAAGTAAAATAATCACCACGAATTAAAAGTATGTATTTTTCCTAAGACGTTATTTCGTCAAGGATAAATAACTGCTAATTTGCCTTTGTGAACTTTTGGTTTCTATTTGCTTTTAGTCTCATCATATATAAAGAAAAAGAAAATGATAGAGTTGTATTTTTGTGTATTTCAGTTTGTTTATAGTGGCACGGTATATTGTAGATACATTTCATTTACCGTAGAAAATTACCTTACTTTCTGTGTTGCACAAAATTTCACAGAAAGCCGGTCCAATTCTGTAATGGCAACAACCCTGTTTTCATATGTTTATATACGAGTACATACAGATACGTGCGCAATTGCTGCAATGTTACTTCTTTGTAATATAGACAGCCTAAAAATAATCAAGGTAAGATAATAATCCTGCTGTACGTATAATGGATTCCTAAAACGAACAGAAGAGTCTATTTAAATATATTCAGTCCTTTTACGCCCAATTGTTTCGTTTTGCAATTTGATCAATAAATTTCACTTTTTTTAACTCTCGACCACTGCCAATTAAGCTGATCGACAACTTGACTGATTTTTACAGTCAAGATTATTATGGGATTGGATATGGACACTACAAAGCATGTGTTGGCGTTGTTCTGGGGGCCCTGCCTGAGCTTGCCCCACCCTGTAGCTTCCCCCACCATGTAGCTTCTCCCACCACGACTTCTCCCACTACTGCCTATGAGCCCCCACTATACGACTCCTCCTACAGTACGAAGAACGCGGTTGACATTCAGTTTCAGTGAGACCTCGGTGAATAGTGCGACTAGTCTTAGCTATTCGAAGGGCGTCTTAGTGCTTTGCTCGAGTTCCAGTCGGTTTCATAGTGTCAGTTGGATCACTCTACAGGGCATTATGTCGTCTGAGCCTGGCAATGAATTAGGATCGAACGCAGTTATGTGCTACTTTCCTTGGCTTCCATACTACCTCAGATATCAGATTGGGTTTGATATACTTGTTAACCCTCCTGATGCACAAACGGATCCATCTGTGGCCGGTCAACCTCCGCGCTTGATTCATGTTGAGCTTTACTTCCCAGATGGTATTATCTGCAATCCTGCAAACTTCGATGAAATGCCAAATCCTCTTTCATTCGGAGATGGTGCGCCACATTTCTACCCTCCACTCCCTGATGTCCATCCACCAATGCACCCAGATAATCCACATCCAACCGAGTCGTTTTATTGTCAACTACGCCAGCAAGCTATGATGTTGCAAGAACAACTTTATACTCGTGTGCTTGTAGATATCATAAATGGCCAGCCTGGGGAATTTATGGTAATTGATGACACACCATACGATGTCATTCCTTATTGTATAGAGTGCAATGAGTTTCACAGAGAGTCAGAACTTGTTCACATGAAACGACCCCGAGGTGTTCCAAAACGCAAGCGCTCAAAGCAGTCGCACAAACAGTCAGGGCGTTCACATCTGCGTCCATCAAAGTCCAGATCCACAGGTCAGCAGGATACATCACATGCAGCACCACACACAGCCGGTGAAGGTGTCACCACAGGCCCCAGTAAGTATAATATAATGCTTTTGAAAATTTTCAGATAACAATTTAAGCATATTACGCTACATATTATCTGTGGATGTCTTTATAATGCTTCTCGTAATTGTATTACTATATTCATGACTTGCACTAGAGATCTGCCAGACTAGTAAATTTCGATGCTACTACATGGAGACAACTAGTGAATACATTGTTGCCAACAAGGTTTGAAGTAGTTGTGTTATGTGATCGCTGAAAACCTTCCTTAATCACTAAAGAAATTTGTATTTTTGAGAGAATGTGGTATGATTTCTAAGTCTACTTTATGATTCTGGATTCGCAAGATGTACTAATCGCTTTCGAGTGTGATTCAGACTGAAGAAATGCACACTTACGATTTCAAAATACTAAAGCAAACTAATAATCGTAAAGAATATATTTCTTATATTTGTAGTGTGTTATTCTGAAAGGACTGTATCGTAAACCAGAATCTCATATTTCCTGCGCATTTCAGTTTGTCTCTCTTTCAAAATTGAGTATACTATTTCCTATATTTTCCACTCATTCACCTCTAGTTTTCCCCTCTGTGACGAAATTACAATGATATGAAGTTATGTTCATATTTAGTGAAAAACCACCATGTTACTTATTTATGATATTTGTTTGCTTTTCTGCAATGTGTAACAACAAATACTTTATCTAACATTTACGGAGATAAGTTCTGCTAGAGACAATATGAAAACATAAAAAAATAGCTGCCATCACATAGTAAGTGGTATTTAATTTGAAACTGCACTACTAGTTGTGGACATGTACTTATTAAAATAACATGCTACCTACTACCACTCAGTAAGTGGTACCTAATTTGAAATTGCACTACTAGTTCCAGCTACATACCGTACATGAATTGCTAATTCAAGTTAATGAAAATATCTGAATTTCCAGTAAGGAAATCTTAATGAAACTGTGAAAAGTCATAATTGTCAAACCTCTATGTTCAGCTGTATTTTGGGAACTCAAAATCCCTCAGTGATTAACAAATAATTTCCACAAAATATGAATCTTCACACATGAATGTTACTAGTTCATGAGTCACAGAGGCACATCAACATACTTCATTTAATTCTTTGCTACAGCCCAGAAAGAATATAAAAGGAAATTACAATAATTTAACAGCATTGCAGAGCATAGAGAATCTGAGAAATATTTATTTACTTATAATTTTTTTTTTATTCTATGCTTAAACTTTTTCATTGTATGCAATCTTACTAGGTGTGCTGTACTAAACTAGTTATCAGTGAGTTAGCTGTAGTAAAGGATTTGTTAGAGGTCTATGTTTGGTAAGCAATTCATACAGAAAGTAATGGAGTTGCTCACAAGAATGATAATAGCTGCCAGTCCTCACTTGTTTATCAGTCTTGAACGGACCTTACAATGTGTCATTATGGGAATATAAGCACAGTATGTCATAGGTGGCTTTACAAACTGTGTCTTTGAAGTGTCTTGCAGTTAATATATTTTTTCTATATTTGCCCACAGATTTTATATGCCATTTATTGCAATAACTGTGACATAAGCTAGTCCTGTGGGTTTTTTTTCAGAAAAAGATCTGCAAAAGCGCAAAAAGCGTACAGTGACTCAACAGTCGCCAGAGGAAGATGGGTTACATGAAATAGCGACAGGAATACAAAACAAAAATGTTTCCACTCAGGCTGCTGTTGCAACCATCGAAAAGGCAATGGCTCGTTTGACTATACAAGGTAAGAATAATGAGGGAAATGTAGTTCAGGACAATGAAAAGCTTTATGCAGATGGAAATGTTGATAACGGCAACTAGATGGATGCAAATTTAGCAACATTGCGAATCTTGTCACACATCCTGCACTCAAAGTCATGAGGAATTTTATTTGTATTTTATGTTGCCGGTCAAGTCAATTATGTTGTGAAACCAGAACTGACATTTTGTCTGCGCATTTCAGTGTTAAGTATTTCCCTTTCAGCATTGTGTATTTAACACTATTTCCTATGTTTTATACACATTCAGCTCGATTTTTCTGGTCTGTGATGCAATTACAATGATGTGAAGTTATGTCCATAGTTAGTGAAAATCAACCAAGTGTATTTGTTTATGATATTTGTTTGCTTTTCTGCAACATACAATAGCAAATACTTTATACAACATTTTAACAGATGAGTTCTATTAAAAGGAGTATGAAATATCTGCTGTCACTCAGTAAGTGGTGCTGTCCCTATTTGAAATGGCACTGCTAGTTACTGACTTGCACTCATTAGTTGCAGCCACACGCATAAATTTCTAATTCAGGTTAACGAAAATATCTAAATTTCCAGTAAGCAAATCTTAATGAAACTGGGCACAGTCATAATGGTCAAGCTTCTATGTTCATCTGTATTTTGGGAACTCAGAATCCCTCAGTGAATCAGAAATAATTTGCACAAAATATAAATTTCCACACATGAATGATATTAATTCATGAATCACAGATGCACATCAACATACTTCATTTATATTTTTGCTGCAGTTCACGATACAACATAAACGGAAATTTTAACAATTAATAGCATTATGGAGTATACAGCACCTGAGAAATATTTGTTTACTTGTAATTCATTTTTTTCTGCTAAGCTTAACTTTTTTCATTGTATGTAACCTTACTAGCTGTGCTATAGTAAACCAGTTGTCAGTGACTTACATGTGGCAAATGATTTGTTGAAAGTCCATAAAATCTTTTATGTTTGACTTGTGACTCAAAGAGAACAACATGGAGTTTCTCACAAGAATGATAACTGGCAGACGTCACTTGTTTTTCAGTCTTGAAAGAACCTTATAATGTGTAATTATGAGAAAATAAGCACAGTATGCTATAGGCAGCTTTACACAGTGTATCCCTAAAGTGTCTTACAGTTAATATATTTTTTGTATACTTACCCACAGATTCGACACGCCATTTATTACAATAACTGTGATGTACACTATACCTGTGGTTTCTTTTTTTTTTCAGAAAACAGTCTGCAAAAGCAAGAAAAGCCTACATTGACTCAACAGTTGCCAGAGGAAGAAAGGTTACATGAAATAGCAACAGGGATACAAGACAAAAATGTTTCCACTGAGGCTGCTGCTGCCACCATAAAAGATGAAATGGATCGTTTGAATTCGCATGAAGAGAATGATGATGGAAATGTCGTTCAGGACAACGAAAAGCTCGGTGAAGATCCAAATGTCGATAACGACAAATAGATGGATGCAAATTTAGCAACATGATGAATCTTTTCACTCATCCTGTTCTCAACGCCATGGGGAATTTTATTTGTATTTTAGACATTTTGGCAAATTATGGCTTCTAAAGTAATGTACGTAACTTTATTTACCACACAGGAGGCGGTTCAGAGATTTATGTAAGCATGCATGTGGTGTCTGGCTCAGATTTTTTTAAATGTAAACATGAAAAAATCATTTTTACGCTATGAGTAGAGTTTTGTAGTGTAAAGATTGATTGAAAGCTTTTCAGATGATGATAGAACGTTTAGCAAGTAGAAAAAGTGCTCAACCATCTGAAAGTTATCTACCAGGTGTCTACAGTGTCAACTAGTTGTTTATTAAGATGACATGTAGCATTTTATACTAATGTATACTTATTGCCTGGTACCTGCATTCTGTGGTGGGTATGAATAAGAAGGTTGTCCAACCACAGTTATTGTGATTTCTATTGAACAGCGATCTTTCAACAGTGGTTACATCATTTTCCACTGCTGTGTAAAATACTTGTGGCTTTGACATGTGTGCTTCACTCATACCTGTTAATGAATTAAAAACCTAAGTAAAATGTTCATTTAAAGCAGGAAACATATGATATAGAATTGCTATGTTACTAGAATTTTGACAGAATACATTACTGTTTGATGAACAAGCTTAATATGGAAACTTGTATTGGAGTTGTAACTGCTGTCAGATTATTGTTATTGTAGAATTACTGTAGGTAGAAGAGGGAATTATAGAAAATTATAGTTGGAAATTGAAGTAGATATTTCAGTTAAATAGACTGTTGTAATCATGTAATTGACATTTGGATGTGATAGATAATATCTGACTGATGTAGCTGTGTAGTTTCTGTGCTACAATTGGGTTTGATTTCATGAATTATCAATTTATTGGTTGTTCTAAGTGACTTGTAAAATTTTTGTGAGAATTAAGTAAAAAATGGGTGTCAAAACCATTTTTTATACAATGTGAGAAACGAATGCTTAGCTTCTATATTACATACAGTATCGTACATGACAGTTAATTATAGCCTTTTATGGTATAACCGAATATACTGATAAATTTCTAATTGGATAAAGATAAATTTGTGGGTAATGTGTTTTCTCTAAATATATCATGTGTATATTACTATGAATCCTAAAATGATAACTAATGAAATTTTGGCATTACATAGTTCTACTTACTGGTAATCATTTTTCTATGACTCTTCTAAAAACTGAAGTTGCTGATCACCTGTACTGCTATAAGTATGCTAACAATGTGTAAAACATATAGTTTGACACTTGTTCATATATAGAAACTAGTTATCCTTGATATATTTGTGAAAATACTTATGGAATTAGAAATTTCATTTGAGCTGTATTTTTTCTAATTAGTTTTTTCTTATAATATTATATTATATCTGTACGTTTTTCATTAAATAAAGGATCAATACCCTGAACAAAAACTCTTTTGTGTAATTATTTTCTTATTGCTTTTTAGGCAACTGGTAAGCAATAACATATCTAAATAAAAGCTGGAAGGCCTCTGCAGCATATGCTGAGGGCTATCACAGAGAAAATTAATATTGGTACTAAGACTGAAGACCAAGTGAGGTAACGCAGTGGGTAGCACAATGGACTCGCATTCGGGAGGATAACGGTTCAATCCCGCATCCGGCCACCCTGATTTAGGTTTTCAGTGATTTTCCTAAATCGCTCCAGGCAAATGTTGCGATGGTTCCTTTGAATGGGCATGGCCGACTTCCTTCCCCATCCTTCCCTAATCCGGTGAGACCTATAACCTCGCTGTTTGGCCTCCTCCCCCAAACAACCCAACCCTAATAAGGCCGTACATCCCCATGACTGACACAGTGAGTGCAATTTGCACATTATTCATTTCACTATGAACAATATTAATGTTTGTGTTAAAGATGTTACCATAAACGTAGTGTCAGGATTTTCTGCAGTATTAACTAAAAGTATATACGCAATATTCTTTACATAAGCAAAACAGAGATAAAAACGTTCATAGATAACTAGTAAAGTTACTCGGTCAGAGAAAACAGGTGCTATTTCTAGAAACTTTTGCAGGTATGTCTTCACATTTGCAGTACATATTTTATGTATGTATATGCAGAATAAAAAGTATATTTTTTCTAGCTAATATAACGATCATCAAGAATATATACAGATTTTCTTATACTGTATTGCTTGGAAGATTCAGGACAAAAATCAAAAAAGTAATCTTTCATTAAATGACTTTTAGCACCAAATAATTAGACCAATATCTAAGTTAGAAAAATAATGTTAAAATCATTTATAACATGAGTTTATCGGTTTTGTAAGTGAAAAATTACCGTTCTTTTGGTTTAGTAATTTCATGAATCTCATGCTGAAGGTAAATGAAGAAAATATATTTGTAAAACACATTATTGTTTTGGCGGCACATCAGTTTTAAAGTAGTATTAAAGTTTCAGTGTGTTCAGCAAGCTATTACTTCATTATCTTTTTTACATGCTTTGTTTAAGTTTGTTCTTGTATGTCTCTGTCATAGTTTTCACATTACCAATATTATAATGAGATTTGGCTGTAAAACTTGCTCAACTGCAAATATTCTCGTGAATGGATGGGGTCACTACATTTCTTGAAACTATGCTTACTGAATGAAAGTTTGTTATGTCACTGAGAAGAGGACACCAATTTTATTACTACGACGTGACGCATAATAACACAAAAATCTAAAAAATGAATACCATACAGTTCACAAAAACTGTGCCTCTTGTAAAAAATAGTCTCTCTCACTGAAAAAGGCACCTATTACAACAATTCACATTCATTTTCCAGTGCTTTTTTTCAGTACAAATTCAATATAGTCACCAATGCTCTAGATATAACACACACATTACTATTAGAATCTCTTGTTCACTAAAACACATATTTGCTCAGTTACTGGATTCTTAGCAAAATTTCTGAAACCTCCTATCGTAAACTGATACTATACAACATGAAGTAGTAGAAAGTAAATAAAAGGAGCGCAGGTGCGTCACTTAAAGGCAAACAACGAGAACGCTGTAGTTGGTTTCTCAACAGCAGTAACACATTTTATGAACATATTTGAGTCTATTTAGAAAGTTAAGAAATTCTGATTTACAATCTATAGAAAATGTTTTTAATCGTTCAAGCAATAAGTGACCAAGGAAACGTCAGCCACTCGCATTTATACCTCGGGTCCACATTCATAGAGCTGACGTGACAACACAGTTGCCACATAAAATCGTGTAAGAGGCTCACAGACATGTTGAAAATAAACAGTGGCACTATATAAAGGCTGGACTGCTCACAATTAAAAATTCATGTTTGAAAATGTAATGACTTTATTGCTCGTAATATAATGTGTTTCGGACTTTGCAGTCTTTAGATGTCTGTGATAAAGTACCAAAGATACATGGAAATTACAAAACCGAATCAGAACAGTGAACTACAAGAAGAAAGCTCAGTTGTTCACACAAGGTGCTTCAGGCAAAAACATGCCTAGCAGCATGATGCTGCACGTAGATATAAAGCTTACAAGATGTGTACATAACAATCGTTAGCAGACTAGTGAAAAAATCTTTAACATGAAACTTACAGGTGAACATTCATGCCAGATGTCAGCATAGCAGTGATGGTGGCGCCATACCTCTTCGCAATTCACAACAGAGTTCAAAAAATTAAATCATAAAAATACAATGGTCAAATACACATGATAAAATTATAACAGGAAGCAAGACTGCAAAAGATTTTTTTAGTTTATAACGAGGACAGGAAAGAAAAAGCTGCATGGCTACCGTCAGGTGGCAAAGTAGTAGCAAATATGATGACGTACTTCGTCAAGATTGATAGTGAATTTTAACTATGAGAAGTACTAGATATGAGTATGTAGTTCAACAACAAAATAATTAGTTACAAACTTTAAAATGTAAAATAAAATCCAATAAACGAAGACGTATTGGCTGTTATCAGGTAGCAGAATAGTAGCAACATTGACGCTGTACATCGTTGTAGCTGAAAATGGCTATATTAAAAGCTAAACAAAAAATAATACATAATCACAATGCAAATGAAAAACGAATGAACAGAGTCATATTGACTGACGTCAGCTTGCAATAAAAACTAATAGATGAAAGAAGCACAAGAGCTATGGCGAGCGTCTTTACAAAAGTTGTAAATGCATAGAAATAGAACAAAGTAAACAAATATATCGTGATACAAAGACGCGAACCTTTCTAAGGAACATAGGTAGCAATCTGTTACTGCTAGTATAAAAAGTGAAGACGTATGAAAATGAGAATAAGATACAATTTCTAAGAAAACAGAACCAGTGCATCAAATGCAGACCTGTCAATGGTTTTAATTATATAACGAGGAAATATTGTTGTATAGAAGGAGCTATGACGTCATGCTGCATATCGTTGATCTACATTTGAATGTTAATCTCCAATTTATAACTAAAGTATTTACTCTACACATACGGAGAAAATATTGTACTACTCCACTGGGGTTACTATGACGTGCTCTAGAAACAAAGACAAACCTTTACTACTCACCAAACCGTCAACACGAGGTCTGTAAGCATTACGAAGCATGCTTTGTGTCCATCTTTTACATCATCATGCCATAAAGAAATACTGAAAGAAAAGAAAATTTCATTCATGTACAACTTAATTTGTCTTGCTACGCGATATCTCAGTAGGCACATAGGGCACACATTGTCGACATCATGATCGCCTTACTCCCAAAACTGCCATCCGATCTAGCCACCATAACTTGCCTTCTAGATGGGTAAGAAGAAACGTCTTTTAATAATTCATTTTTTTTTTCAGTGCGCTATTCAAGTGTAGAATGTGGATGTGTGAAGAAAGTTACCACTAGTGCACAATAGTAAAAAAAAAAATACTGGGGCACTGTGCTGGCTATGAATGTTGTAAATCGGCCATGTGGTAAATTAATATTGGCCTCTGGTTTTGGAATACTGAAGTAATTCACATCCTGTATCCATGTATGTGTTAGTACCATATCTCAAAACATGCTTATAATTTTACATAGAGAGACTACATAGCACCAAGGTGTGTGAGGTGCTGCGTCGCCTGACTCTCTCAACACACACACACACACACACACACACACACAGAGAGAGAGAGAGAGAGAGAGAGAGAGAGAAACATCACTAGCCCTGATGATGCATGTCAGATACCACACAACTAGCATACGTCTTGACGCAGTGCATTATCGTCACAATTTAGTGAAATACTACACTGAGACTGAGGGAGGTAGCGCAGTGGTTTGCACACTGGACTCACATTCGGGAGGACGACTGTTCAAACCCACATCCGGCCATCCTGATTTCGGTTTTTCGTGATTTCCCTAAATCCCTTCAAGCAAATTCCAGGATGGTTCCTTTGAAAGGGCAGAGCCAACTTCCTTCCTTATCCTTCCCTAATCCGATGGGACCTCGCTGTTCGGTCTCATACCCAAATTCAACTAGCTACAGTGAGATGACAAAAGTCATGGGATAGCATATGTAAAGATGGTGCTAGTATAGCGTATGCAAGGTATAAAAGAGCAATGCATTGGCGGACCTGTCATTTGTACTCAGGTGATTTATGTGAAAAGGTTTCCAAAGTTATTATAGGCACAAAATGGGAATTAACAGATTTTTTCATGTGTTTGACTTGTTTACCTGCTTTGGGCTGCCTCTACAAATATGACTTAATAATGTTCTAAAAACTTTTAGCATTGTACTTGATAATGGCATAAAAGCCGAAACTTGCATAGTACAGAAGATAAATGTAATAATACAGTCAACTGGCTGTTTACTCTCTTAAAAAGTATTGCACGACTGTGGCTCAACGCCCTCGAAAATCCATCAGCCATTGCCAGACTTTGAATGCGGAATAATAGTTGGAGATAAACTCAGGGGATATTCTATTTTGGAAATCCTTAGGGAATTCATATGCTCAGATCCATAGTGTCAATAGTGTGCCGAGAATAGCACATTGCAGGCATTACCTCTCACCACAGTCAACGCAATGACCGACGGTCTTCACTTAACGACCGAGAGCAGCGGCGTTTGCGGATAGTTATCAGTGCTAACAGACTAGCAGCACTGCGTGAAATAACCTCAGAAAGCAATGTGGAACGTACGACAAACATGTCTGTTAGGACAGTGCCACGAAGTTTGGTGATAATGGGATATGGTAGCAGGCGACCAACGCAAGAGCTTTTGCTAACAGCACATCGCCTGTAGTGCCTCTTCTGGGCTCGGGACCATATCGGTTGGACCCTAAATGGCTGAAAAATTGTGGCCTAGTGAAATGAGTCCCGATTTCAGTTGGTAAGAGCAGATGATACTGTTCGAGTGTGGTGCAGACCTCCCCCCCCACCTTCATGTACCCAAACAACGACGGAATTTTTATGGACAACAGTGCGTCATGTTGTTTGCGACCGGTTTGAAGAATATTATGGACAATTAGAGGAAATGATTTGGTTACCCATATAGCCCGACGTGGGACATAATCGACAGGTCAGTTAGTGCACAAAATCTTGCACCAGTAACACTTTCACAGTTATGGTCGGCTATAAAGGCAGCATGGCTCAATATTTCGGCAGGGGATTTCCAACGACTTGTCGAGTCCATGCTACGTCGAGTTGCTGCACTAGGCCAGAAAAATTGAAGTTCGACACGATATTAGGAGGTATCCCATGACTTTTGTCACCTCAGTTTATAGTGATCGACTATAAGTTCAAATGGTTCAAATGGCTCTGAGGACTATGCGACTTAACTTCTGAGGTCACCACTCGCCTAGAACGTAGAACTAATTAAACCTAACTAACCTAAGGACATCACACACATCCATGCCCGAGGCAGGATTCGAACCTGCGACCGTAGCGGTCGCTCGGCTCCAGACTGTAGCGCCTAGAACCGCACGGCCACTCCGGCCAGCAGACTATAAGTCTCAGGATATTTACCAGAGAACTAAATCGATTGACGACTTCATAACAAAAACAATCCTAGTCAGTTTTTGTCAGTCGTTTTCACGATTTCAGCGCAATCTTGTTGTCATCACCGAGACTAACAATTTGTTCTAGCCAGATATGGCAGAAACGTTCATTGTCTTGAGTTCTGCAGCTCAAAAATGTGATGTTTCTACAAAAACAGCCCGTGTCAAAATAATATTTGACAAAAACAGCCTTTGTCTTTTGACAAGCAGGCGACAATGCAACCTCAATGTTCATTGTCGCTCTCGATGTAGTTGTCTGATTATTTCAATCTATTCTTTGGAAAGTGACGCTTCAGTGTATGAGATTCTATTATGAATTCCTAAGAATGTGTTCAGTGGCCTAAAATGCAGAAACTTCAAGAAAGAACAAAAATGTAATAAATAAGCAGAAGCTGATGGGTGAGCAACACATGAACTACGTTGACAAAAGTATTCCCGCGAAACGTGTTGGAGATGGCTGCAACTAAGCACTGTTTACATTCTTTATTTCCACCAGAGGTATGCAGGTGACGTGACGTCCGCTCCCTTTGGTTGCAGATGCCAAAGACCTTTTTAAAATCTTATCATGTTTAAGCTCAGAGAAACATCGCACAAAGTCGTCGTTATCAAAATCTTATGTTTAAGATCGAAGAAACATCTCACAAAGTCATCGTTATCATAATCGTTGTCGTTATAGTCATTGTCATCGTCTTTGTCGTCGCAAAGTAATTCCGCCAGAATTTTCAGACATTTTGCATTGAGAAAAAGAAACCCTTGAAAGCTTGCTTACGACTAACAAGAGAAGCAAACATGATGTACAAAAATATATTCATAAGTAATTCCATTTACGCACATACAAATCAATACATATTTCATTCGATTTTCTGGAAGCTGTACCATGTGGAAGAAAACACTCACTCGCGCCGGGTTACTCACGACAAATGTATGCAAACACTCGTGTCGGGTCAGTCGCACACCAATGGCAGTTTAACGTGAAACAGTAATACCAAAAACTACTCCGATTACACTATTTCAGACATGTAGACAGTTAAAGAAAAGAAATTGTTTTGTTCAGAAGCTATTTTAGCGGTAAAACTCTCGCACGCAAACGGTTCAGGCGTAGTCCACGAGCTCTCTAGTTGTCCTCCCCCTTCTATAAGTACCAGGAGTGAAACGATGAAAAAAAAAATGTTTTACAACCCCTACCAGAGGACCTAACAAGTTTTGCCGCCCCTGTGGAGCTGGTACCCGATTCGGGCCGCACCCCTCGTAGCCCACATTGCTACACCACTGCTTGTTTGGGCAATGCGTTTGGTATGGAGAAAACGGGAGCAGCGATAATGATCTGGGCGGCGACTCACTCGTGTTCGATAATATCGTCGACAGTCTGAACTCCTTCGATATTAATAAACTTTTTGGAGCTAGTCTCGCATGTGACTTCGTGAAAGTCACAAGTTGTGCTAAGAAGGGAATAGCGCCGCTGAAATTTGAGAATTTGTGATAAGTTCCTATGGGACAAAATTGCTGAGGTCATCAGTCGCTAGGCTTACACACTACTTAATCTAACTTACGCTAAGGACAACACACACATCCGTGCCCGAGGGAGGACTCGAAGCTCTGACGGGGGGAGCCACACGAACTGTGGCAAGGCGACTAAAACCGCGCGGCTACACCCTGCTGCTACGCGCCAGTGAACAATAATGTTGCACTACTGGCCATTAAAATTGCGACACCACGAAGATGATATGTTACAGACGCGAAATTTAACCGACAGGAAGAAGATGCTGTGATATGCAAATGATTAGCTTTTCAGAGCATTCACACAAGGTTCACGCCGGTGGCGACACCTACAACGTGCTGACATGAGGAAAGTTTCCAACTGATTTCTCATACACAAACAGCAGCTGACCGGCGTTGCCTGGTGAAACGATGTTGTGATGCCTCGTGTAAGGAGGAGAAATGCGTACCATCACGTTTCCGACTTTGATAAAGGTCGGATTGTAGCCTATCGCGATTGCGGTTTATCGTATCGCGACATTGCTGCTCGCGTTGGTCGAGATCCAATGACTGTTAGCAGAATATGGAATCGGTGGGTTCGGAGGGTAATGCGGAACGCCGTGCTGGATCCAAACGGCGTCGTATCACTAGCAGTCCAGATGAGAGGTATCTTATCCGCATGGCTGTAACGGATCGTGCAGCCACGGCTCGATCCCTGAGTCAACATATGGGGACGTTTGCAAGACAACAATCATCTGCACGAAAAGTTCGACGACGTTTGAAGCAGCATGGACTATCAGCACGGAGACCATGGCTGCGGTTACCCTTGACGCTGCATCATAGACAGGAGCGCCTGTGATGGTGTATTCAACGATGAACCTGGGTGCACGAATGGCAAAACGTAATTTTTTTCGGATGAATCCAGGTTTTGTTTACAGCACCACGATGATCGCATCCGTGTTTGGCGACATCGCGGTGAACACACATTGGAAGCGTGTATTCGTCATCGCCATACTGGAGTATCACCCGGCGTGATGGTATGGGGTGCCATTGGTTACACGTCTCTGTCACCTCTTGTTCGCATTGACGGCACTTTGAACAGTGGACGTTACATTTCAGATGTGTTGCGACCCGTGGCTCTACCCTTCATTCGATCCCTGAAAAACCCTACATTTCAGCAGGATAATCCACGACCGCATGTTGCAAGCCCTGTACGGGCCTTTCTGGATACGGAAAATGTTCGACTGCTGTCCTGGCCAGCACATTCTCCAGATCTCTCACCAATTGAAAACGTCTGGTCAATGGTGGCCGAGCAGCTGGATCGTCACAATACGCCAGTCACTACTCTTGATGAACTGTGGTATCGTGTTGAAGCTGCATGGGCAGCTGTACCTGTACACGCCATCCAAGCTCTGTTTGACTCAATGCGCAGGCGTATCAAGGCCGTTATTACGGCCAAATGTGGTTGTTCTGGGTACTGATTTCGCAGGATCTGTGCACCCAAATTGCGTGAAAATGTAATCACATGTCAGTTCTAGTATAATATATTTGTCCAATGAATACCCGTTTCTCACCTGCATTTATTCTTGGTGTAGCAATTTTAATGGCCAGTAGTGTAGTTTGATGACAGAAGTGAAGCGACGCAATTTTGTTGCAAAGTAGATGAATTAATGGTGCAATTTTATTAAATGAGTTTAGTAGTCAGTGGAACTGACAATTAGTGTTTAATCATGCGCCAGCTTGCATCAGGCTAATACTTCTTGTGTTTGGAAGATCGTTCTGATGTTGAATAGAATAAATTCTAATTAAAGCTCAAATCGATCCAAGTGTCGCCTAATTTATTTAGATTGGTGCATATATTTGCTGAACGCTCTATCCTTTTCAGCTAGTTGCTGCTATTTTAGGAGCAGAATATTACGGATGTGCGTGGGTACCCATGGGCAACGCAGAACAATTCTTCCGCGCAGTCATACGTTTCGTCGTACTATGGGAAAGTGATAACGTAGGGAGCAGTAGGTGCTCAGTATTTTTGATCCTCTAAACCTCGTTTGTGAAGTCACAAGGGTAATACTAAAAAGTCATAGGATATGATAAGGTCACGTAAAATCAGTATTACGGAAAGCAAATGGAATATTAGATATGTTGGAAGAGATTTAGGAAAATGCAATGCATCCGTAGAGGAAATAGCATACAAGTTGCTCGTGTGGTCAGTTCTAGAATATGTTCCATTATCAAGCAACCATGACAACCAACGAACGAATTGGAAAAGTGCTTTTAGAATCGTAAAAGATTGGCGTTGGCCATATGATACTAGGGCGTGTTCCATTTATATGATGACCGCACATGCATGGTTGTGTTTGCGGGCCACCGGAGCCGAGCAGGCCAGTCGAATGGGTCCCACGTCTCCCTGTTAACACTCAATTGGATGCACCTCAAATAGGCGTGTGGATAGTCGTACCTGGATAGTCGCTATGGATCTGAGAGATCCACACGAGGCAAATGTATAATTTTATTTGAAAAAAAGTAAATTTTTCATTCAAAATGTGGAACATGAGGCATGATTGTCTTTAATTGTCCATATGTATATGAACAAAATGGAACAAAAAATACGTAACATTTTGTGCTTCATCAGTTGTATCATTTTCCATATTTTCCATGAATCTGGGAGTTAGCAATTATAAATTGACTGTCTGCTAACTCTTTGATAACTTGTATATGGAAATAAATTCCCTGATAACATCTCAGAAATACAAATTTCACAATGTATCAACGATAACACTAGGAACAATCACTTTCAAAGCGATCAAAGTACAGTTCTTACGAAAGTTGAAAAATTCAATCATTATCGAAGTAATACGATGACTGGAACTAAGAAAAATATCACTCAGTTATACGAATATGTGTTGCCTGTTCTTTCGGAATCCGCAGCTGAGACTTATTACATGTAAACTGAAGGTGGAGGGAGAGAACGGAAAGGAAAGGGAACGGATTAGTGATGTCAGCTGCATCGGAACGTTACAAGTAATCAGCGGAGACGAATGAAGATGTGTGCCGGACCAGGATTCGAACCCGAGATTTTTTGCTGACTAGACAGGTGCGTTAACCCCTGCCCCTCCAGGGACACAGTGTTTATCGGAACTGCACGGACTATCTCGGTACGTCCACCCTTCTACTGAGCGCCACCTATTCGCAGTCCCTGTCCATTTCCTCCTTGGTAGCTACTCTGAGATTCTTGTACGAAAAAAAAAAAAAGGATCAAATGGTTCTGAGTACTATGGTGCTTAACATATGAGGTCATCAGTCCCCTAGAACTTAGAACTACTTAAACCTAACTAACCTAAGGACATCACACACAGCCATGCCCGAGGCAGGATTCGAACCTGCTATCGTAGCAGTCGCGCGGTTCCGGACTAAAGCGCCCAGAACCGCTCGGCCACCGCGGCCGGCGCGGGGAGTGAGAAAACTTGGATTTCATATTCGAGCGTCTACTTATAAGCCACACATCACGCCGGTGAATGCGAAACGACGCCTCGCTCGGTGTAAGGAGCGTAAACATCCGACGATTGAACAGTGGAAAAAACGGTGTATGGAGTGGCGAATCACCGTACACACCGTGGCGATCCGATGGGAGGTTGTTGGTTTGGCGAATGCCCGGTGAACGTCACCTGCGAGCGTGTGTAGTGCCAACAGCAAAATGGGGATGGCCATTGCATCTTTCAACAAGAACAGACACCGCGCATAAATATAACTGATTCGCCTAGATGGGCAATAGATTCACCTTCTTGATTGTGGATGCACAAGAACGTTCCGCCTCCTGTGGGAATTCCAGAGAAGCAAAGAAGGAGGAAATGGACATGAACGGTGAATAGGTGGCGCTCAGTGGGGATGTGGGTCGGTCATGAGGTGTACCAAGACAGTCCGTGCAGTTGCAATAAACACTGTGTTCCTGGTGGCGCAGGGTTTAATGCACCTGCCTATTAAATAAGAGCTCCCGGGCTCGAATCCCGGCCTGGCACACATTTTCACTCTCATCGCCACTCATTCGTGTAAGGTCCCGATGCAGCTGACATAGCTAATCCCTTCCTTTCCCTTTTCTTTCGTTTTCCCCCCCTCCGCCTTCAGTTTACATATAAAATATCACTCAGTCGTCGTCCCAACAGTTTCTTTTCTTTTTCACAATCATCAGTAAATACAAAGGCACAGTGGCGAAGGCGCGAGCATAAACCACACTGTTTTCATGTGTACTTTGTCAGTCATCTTTTCTTAGTTCTGAGAGAGATGCGGCAGCAGTTCCGAGCACTCACTTCAAAAGCGTTGGGTTCAGCAGAAGTGCAAGTCGAAGAGGGATCAGCAACTCTGGGTAGGGTTTCTGCAGTTCTTATACAAATGGACTATGACGAATTGGAGACCAACTGTCGCCTCACCAACTGTGCTTCCCAAGCTTCACAATGTGATCAAAAGTATCCGGACACTCCCAAAACGATACATTTTTCATGTTGGGCGCATTGTACTGCCAACTACTGCCGGGTACTCCATGTCAGCGACCTCAGTAGTCATTAGACATCATGCGTGAGCAGAATGGGGAGCTCCGCGAAACTCACTGACTTCGAACGTGGTCAGGTGATTGGGTGTCACATGTGTCATACGTCTGTACGCGAGATTTCCACAGTCCTAAACATCCCTAGGTCCACTGTTTCAGATGTGATATTGAAGTGGGAATGTGAAGGGACACGTACAGCACAAAAGCGTACAGGCCGACCTCGTCTGTTGACTGACAGAGACTGCCGACAGTTGAAGACGGTCGTAATGTGTAATAGTCAGACATCTGTCCAGACCATCACACAGAAATTCCAAACTGCATCACGATCCACTGGAAGTACTATGACAGTTAGCTAGGGTGTGAGGAAACTTGGATTTCATGGTCGAGCGGCTGCTCATAAGCCACACATCACGCCGGTAAATGCCAAACGACGTCTCGCTTGGGGTAAGGAACGTAAACATCCGATGATTGAACAGTGGAAAAACGTTGCGTGGAGTGACGAATCACTGTACACAAGGTGGCGATCCGATGGCAGGGTGTGTGTATGGCGAATGCCCGGTGAACGTCATCTGCCAGCTTGTGTAGTGCCAACAGTAAAATTCGGAGGGGGTGGGGTTATGGTGTGGTCGTGTTTTTCATGGAGGGAACTTTCATCCCTTGTTGTTTTGCGTGCACTATCACAGCACAGGCCTACATTGACGTTTTAAGCACCTTCTTGCTTCCCACTGTTGAAGAACAATTCTGGGATGGGCATTGCATGCTTCAACACGATCGAGCACCTGCTTATAATGCACGGCCTGTGGCGGAGTGATTACACGACAATAACATCCATTTAATGGACTGGCCTGCACACAGTCCTGACCTGAATCCTATAGAACACCTTTTGGATGATTTGGAACGCCGACTTCGTGCCAGGCCTCATCGACCGACATCGATACCCCTCCCCAGTGCAGCACTACGTGAAGATCAGGCTGTCATTCCCTAAGGTACCTTCCAGCATCTGATTGAACGTATACCTGCGAGACTGGAAGTTGTCATCAAGGCTAAGCGTGCCCAACGCCCTACTATATTAGAGCATTACTGATGGAGGACGCCACGAATTTGTAAGTCATTTTCAGCCAGGAGTCCGGATACTTTTGATCACATAGCGTAATTGTGAAAAAGTCGACATCGTATTTTTTCATTCCCATTCGATAAATTAATTGTTTGAGAACGGATCACAATAATATTGAGAACTGAATAAAATACACCCATACTACCTCTCCTCGTTCCTCTTTGAACGTTGTAGGATGAGCACATCTTATCAACATCTTCCAGTCCAGTTTTGTGCTGGTTGTAGTATTTTACCATCTCCTTTTTTTTATCTGCAAAGAATCCCGTACGGATGACATAGTAATAAGCATCCCTGGAGTAGAGAAACAACTGGAAAAGTTGAAAACAAATAAGTCGCCAGATCCGGATGGAGACCCAGTTCGGTTTTACAAAGAGTATTCTGCTACATTTGCCACTTACTAGCTTGCATTTATCGCTAATCTCTCACCCGTCGCAAAGTCCCAAGTGACTGGAGAAAAGCACAGGTGACTCCTGTTTATAAGAAGGGTAAAAGAAAGAAACTGAAAAATTACAGACCCATATCCTTAACATCGGTTTGCTGTAGATTTCTAGAACATTCTGAGGTCGAATATAATCAGTTTCCCAGAGACCGAAAAGGTTATGTCCACGAATCAACACTGTTCAAGGAAAATGTGACAGGACCTCTGTTATTTTCTGTATACGTAAATGATTTGGTGGATTGGGTGGGCAGCAATCTGAGGTGATGATACTGTGGTGTACTGGAAGGTGTTGAAGATGGCTAACTGTAGGAGGATACAAGATGATTTACGCAAAATTTTTAGTTGGTGTGAAGAATGGCAGCTAGATCTAAATGTAGAAAAATGTACATTAATGCGGATGGGTAGGAAAAACAAATCCATAATGTTCGGATACAGAATTAGTAGTGTCCTGCTTGACACCATCGCATCGTTTAAATATGTGGACGTAACGTTGCAAAGCGATATGAAATGGAACAACCACGTGAGGATTGTGATTGGGAAGGTGATTGGTCGACTTCAGTGTAATGGGAAAATTTTAGGAAACTGTGGTTCTTCCGTAAAATAGATTGCTTATAGGACGCTTGTGACAGTTGAAACTCAGAGGGAGACAATTACGGGCTGTATTGTGGGTAATAAAACATTTCCAATTGAAAACGATGCAGGAGCACCTTCATTGCCCCTGCAGAATGCGGCTGAGAATTGTCTTGAAGAAGAAAACGCACGACAGTTATGTAATGTTGGCTGCATACCTTCAGGCGAAATTTCTCACCAGGCCCTCTTACTTGGCGGGAGAGACTGTTGTTCTAGGTATCTTTATGTGCTCCCTGTGTGTTCACAACTAAAAAGAACGACGTAATGCGATCGATGGGCTAGAGACACTGCCCAACACACCTGTGCAAAACTTCATCGGATTTTCACTGTGGTTTCCATTTTGGAACCGAACGTTCCTTACTTTCCCAATTACCCTCGTATATCAAGAAAGAACATGTGACGTACTGGCACCCGCGCGAAAGCGGAAATGCTACGACACAATGGGACATGGACTCGACTAACGTCTAAAGTAGTGCTGGAGGAAACTGAAACCATGGATCCTCCAGGGCTGTCCATAAATCCGTAAAAGTACGAAGGTGTAGAGATCTCTTCTAAACTACATGTTGCAAGGCATCCCACATATGCTCAATAATGCTCATGTCTGGGGACTTTGGTGGCCAGTGAAAGTGACTGAACTCAGAAGAGTGTTCCTGGAGCCACCCTGTAGCAATTCTAGACGTGTGGGGTGTCGCATTGTCCTGCTGGAATTGCCCAAGTACGTCGGAATGCACAATGGACACGAACGGATGTAGGTGACCAGACAGGATGCTTACGTACGTGTCACCTGTCAGAGCCGTATGTAGACGTATCAGGGGTCCCATGCCACTCCAACCGCACACACCCTACTCCACTATCGAGTCTCCACCAGCTTGAACAGTCCCATGCTGACATACAGAGTCATGGATTCATGGGGTTGTCTCCATCTGCTCGATACAATTTTAAACGTGACTCGAATAACCAGGCAATATGTTTCCAGTCAAAAATAGAATGCCGGTGTTGACGGCCCAGAAGAGGCGTAAGGCTTTGTGTTGTGCAGTCGTCAAGGGTACACGAGTAGGCCCTCAGTTCCGCAAGAACATATCTATGATGATCTGTTGAATGGTTCGCACTCTGACCCTTGTTTATGGCCCAGCATTGAAATCTGCAACAATTTGCGGAAGGGCTGCACTTCTGTCACGTTGAACGATTCTCTTCAGTCGTCGTTGGTTCTGTTCTTGCAGGATCTTTCTCCGGCCGCAGCGATGTTGGAGATTTGATGTTTTACCAGATTCCTGATATTAACGGTACGCTCATGAAATGGTCGTAAGGGAAAATCCCCACTTCATTGCTACCTCGGAGATGCTTTGTCATATCGCTCATGCGCCGAGGTTCAAATTCAATTAATCTCGATAACCTGCCATTGTAGCAGCAGCAACCGATCTAACTACTGCGCCAGTCACTTGTTGTCTTATATAGGCGTTGCCGACTGCAGCGCCGTATTATGGCTATACTAGTTTCTTTGGCACTTCAGTGTATAACCAGAGGTAGCCATGTTTGTATTCAAGTCGGAACAGCAAATGAAGTGCGAAAACGATTTGTAAGTGCAGAAAAGTGGCCAAAAGAAACAGAGGCTACAGTTTCATCAGCTTATGTCGAAGAAATAGGGCTTCAGTCAAGGCTACAACTTAGTAACATCGACACCATCCCACAGAAGTGCGGAGCAGTAACTGCACCGCATTAGGAGAAAATACGAGTACATAGGATCTACGCAGACTCATACCGATTCTGCAGGAGTATTGTTTCTAGAAAATAATTTATTGTTGAATGACGGCACCAGATTTTTATTTGCAGTTGATAACAGGGGACCGACTGAGAGAATATTGGTGTCTGTTTCTCAGGTTGTGAAAAATTCTTTGTGGATGGAACGTTCAACAGTTCGAACAAATAGTTTGGAGGATTGTATATGCTTTACACCTTATAGTGCAAGTTCTTGGAAGGAAACGAACACTCTTCCAGTTGTCTATCTTTTTCTGCGACAGAAAAAGTGAAAAATATTATCTTTTTATTTAACTCTTAAAACCTTGAATGGGCCCTTGCTTCTCTCATTATGGACAATGAAACTGCTACAGTCCAATCAGCTAGAAGTTTGTTTCCTCAACAGATATTGTCGGTTGCAATTTCCAATTTAATCACTATCTGTGGAGAGAAATTCACTGTTGCGGCTGTTTCCTGCCTACAAGGAAAGCGAAGAAATACACTGTTACATAAGAAAGTGTTCAGCTCTAGCACTCATAGATCTTCCCTGGAAATGTTGGGTGATGTTTGGCTGTCTAGTTAGGAGAGCACATCTGAAAACCAAAAGTTTCAGGACTTATACGATTATTTCTGGAAAAGTGGTTCGATAACATGCCTATGCCATAACTGTAGTGGTACACCCCATCACACTAACAACGTCTCTGAAGAATGAAACCGAGGGATGAATATATTATTGTCAGAAATTCGTCCAAATGTTTGCTCAATAATAAAAATCTTCGAGATGACTTGTTTAGCTGATTAATGTCAGATCTCGATGGGAAAAGAAAAAAAGAAACTATACTAAACTCTACTAAACTCCGTCGGAACAGGCCATGGAAGCCCAACGGTACCGACCGGCCACCGTGTCATCCTCAGCCCATTGGCGTCATTGGATGCGGATATGGAGTGGCATGTGGTCAGCACACCGCTCTCCGGGCCATATGTCAGTTTACGTGTTTGCCTCACAAGGGCTGAGTGCACCCCACTTGACAACAGCGCTGAGCAGACCGGATGGTCACCCATCCAAGTGCTAGCCGTGCCCAACAGCGCTTAACTTCGTTGAACTGACGGAAACTGGTGTTACCACTGCGACAAGGCCGTTGAGGAGGGGGGGGGGAGGGGAAGTCAGCAATTAAGACTGACGAAATTACTGCAAATGCTTTAAAAGGCTCCGCATTACTGCAAATGCTTTGAAAGGCTCCGCATTGACGGTAACTGTTACGCCATCGCCAACGTAGCTCCTGCGGGCCGGCAACACGTCTAACACCACACAGGACCGATGTTGTCTATGCACAAGGTGTAAGCAATGGTAAAAATTGGCTGTTTTGGAAACAGACATTTCGCGTACTACTTCCTACAGAGGGAGATGGAGATGGGCTGCAGGACGTGTTACTACACCAACATCTGATTGGCTGACCAATGCTACTTAAAGGCTAGAACCAGCACTGGACGTCAGTTCACGCCGAATACCGACCTCAAGGACGTCTCCACGGAAGACTACGTCTTCGCCATCGGAATAGGACTTGGAATTAAGTGTATGTGTGTTACCTTAGACTCTTGTGGGAAACTTAGAAGTTATCTTTTGTTGCCTCTAGTAGGAAATTCTTACTGGCTTTGTAATTGTGACTTTTCGTTGTTATTCAGTCATTTCCATGTAGACTCACGTAAATAAAAGTTGTGTTGTAAAAACTTTCAAATTGTCAGTTACAAGAGTAAGCTAAAATCATTTCTGACTTGTGTGACTTGTGACGTTTTCTTCTTCACTGTAATTTATGTGCACAAGCACTGGAAATTATATAAATACTGAAAAGCAGTTTAATTCGCGTCATACTCTTTGGCTATCTTGTAAATAAGTTTAATAAGGGGTGAAATGAGACTACCTACTTTTAGTTTCCCTTGGAAACGACAGAAATTCGGCCGATGTTGCCGAGCGGTTGTAGGTGCTTCAGTCCGGAGCCACGTGGCGGCTACAGTTGCAGGTTCGAGGGTTGTTTGCGGGAAGAGACCAAACAGCGAGGTCATCAGTCTCATCGGATTAGGGAAGGACGGGGAAGGAAGTCAGCCGTGCCCTTTCCAAGGAACCATCCCGGCATTTGCCTGGAGTGATTTAGGGAAATCACGGAAAACCTAAATCTGGATGGCCGGACGCGGGATTGAACCGTCGTCCTCCCGAATGCGAGTCCAGTGTGCTAACCACTGCGCCACCTCGTTCGGTGCAGGTTCGAATCCTGCCTCGGACATGGATGTGTGTGATGTCCTTAGGTTAGTTAGGTTTAAGTAGTTCTAAGTTCTAGGGACTGATTACCTCAGATTTAGGTCCCATAGTACTCAGTGCATTTGAACCATTTGAACTTTTCATTGATATTCAGTCATTTCCATGAGGACTCACGTAAATAAAAGTAGTGTTGTAATAACTTTCAAATTGTCAATTACAACACAAGTGGTGACGAATTTGTGCCTGCGTGTGTCTTCATCATGGCGGAAATAGTGCTCCAGCAGCTGATCCAAACTTTGCACGATTTACTACAAGGTCTTCAACAGCCGGCCGCCAGGTTCAGCACAGCGTTGGCAGGGCAGCCGCCCTGTCCAGGACTTCGCACCCTCCACTGGCTCAGCAGGTCTGGTGCAGACCGTCAGTGCACAGAGGGCCCCGCGCCCTCGTCAGTGCCACCAGTCCCTCCAGCTGCTGTCCTGACCATGATGCTTTCAGGATCATGCACGAGAAGACTGCTCTGACAGGTGGGCATATTGTACAGTGTGCACCCATAACGGAGATGACAGTTCGGTCTGCCGCTCTCGGCAGCCTCCTCCTCCTCCTCCTCCAGCCAATGATCGTCGGAGGGCAGCTACCCATCGGCATCAACCATGCGCAATCTTCGGGATCTTCCAAGCTGATGATCGATGTTCAGGTCAACGGTCGGCCGCCCCAGATGCAGGTGGATACCAGAGCAGCGGTCTCACTGAGCAACTATTCCTCTTATGCGAAGATTGGGGCGCCCCCCCCCCCCCCTGGTGCTCACACTTTGGCGCCTCCTTACATATAATAAGCAAGCGATCGCTCTCTTGGGTCAGTTCACGGCTTCCATCCTGTATAAATCGGTTTGACGGGAAGTTATCTTTCTTGTGGTCAACAATGCAGCCATTGCGGACCTCTTTGAGTTGGATGCCTTCCGTGCCTCTGGCTTTGCCATCGACGACAATGTTCATGTGGTGTCCCCCAGGTTCTGTACCGTAGTCGATACTTTGTGCACGGAATTCCAGGACCTCCTCTCTCTGGGCGTCGGCTGTGCTCAAGATTTTCAGCTGTCGCTCCAGCTGAAAGCTTCTGCCCACCCGAAGTACTTCCAGACTTGGCAGGTTCCCCTCGCCCTCTAGCATCCTCTTAAACAGGAACTGGACTGTCTCACCACGGAGGGAGTCATCGCACTGGTTCGTTACAATAACTGGGCGACACCCCTGGTCGTCCTCAAGAGACCAGATGGGCGTCTTCGGGTTTGTGGCAAATTCAAGGGTACACTAAACCCTCAGCTACAGGTTGAAGACTATCCCCTTCCCTGTCCTGAGGACCTGTTCTCCAAACTCGCTGTGGGACAATTTTTTTCGAAGATCGAGGCCTACCTCCAAATACCTTCTGATGAGCCTTCTACTCACTTGGCCGTCATCAACACAATTTTTGGCTGTTCCGGTTGAACCGCCTCATGTATGGCATCAGTAGTGCACCGGCCATCTTTCAGCGTTACTTGGAACAACTCTTGTGGGATGTGCTCAGATGTATAAACTACCTCGACGACATCGTCGTCACCGGCTGTACCATGGATGAACATCTCAGTCAGCTGCAACAATTGTTCCTGTGCTTGTGGACTGCGGGCCTAAAATGCGACCTTGCTAAATGCTCCTGTTTTCAACCTGCTATCTCCCATCTGGGTCACATTTCCCGAAATGGTGTATGTCCTACCTCCTCCTACGTCGCCGCTATGGAGGCCCTTTCTCGTCCGAGCGACGTCCACCAGTTGCGGTCATTCCTGGGTAAAATTGCGTACTATCGAAAGTTCATGCCCTCCGTCACTCACGTTGCAGCGCCCTTCCTCCGTCTATGCCGAAAGACAGTGCCATTTCATTGGTCCCTGGCCTGTGAATCAACTTTCCAAACCTTAAAGTGGGGGTTGCACTCGGCGAGTGTCTCATGCCGTATACCCCCTCTCTTCCTCTTCTCTTGTCTATGGATGCCTCAGACTATGGTGTTGGGGCTGCCTTTTTGCACCGTCTACCAGATGGATTGGAATGCCCTGTAGTGTACATATCTAAATCCCTTACAGAGGCCCAATGCAAATATTTCCAAATTGAGAAGGAGGCCCTCGTCATCATGTTTGCCTGTACCAAATACCTCCCATGCCATTATGGTACGTCTTTTCGTTTAATCACTGACCATAAGCCCCTTGTGGCCTTATTTTCACCAGCAGCCCAGTTACCCACGAAGACTTCCCACCGTCTGCAGCGATGGGCCCTATTCCTTTCACGTTTTAGGTACACCATCCATTTCCGGCCCACTGCCCAGCACGTCAATGCCGATGCCTTGTCTTGGCTCCCCTCCGGCCAGGATTCGGCATTCGACTCATCGGACATCCTAATTTTTCAGGTCGATGAAGACATACAGGAGGAGTTAGTGGCATTCTCTGTCACAGCTGCGCGGGTGGCCGTCACGACAGCTGCAGAACCGCTCCTGCAACTGGTGCACTCTGTGTTCTCCACGGCTGGCCGACGCTTCCTCCGCCTCGTGCCCAGGCTGACCTCCGATTCTTTTTCTCCATCTGCCATCAACTGGTGGCCACTGACGGGGTGCTCCTCCATGTGGAACATGATGCCAATCCACGAGTCATCGTACCAAATTCCCTGCAGTCCTAGATTCTCAACACCTTACATCAAGGTCACTGGGGTATTGCCCTCCTACCTCCTCCTACGTCGCCGCTATGGAGGCCCTTTCTCGTCCGAGCGACGTCCACCAGTTGCGGTCATTCCTGGGTAAAATTGCGTACTATCGAAAGTTCATGCCCTCCGTCACTCACGTTGCAGCGCCCTTCCTCCGTCTATGCCGAAAGACCGTGCCATTTCATTGGTCCTTGCATGTCGCAATGTCTTCTGGGTAGGCATGACGGCGGACGTGAAGCGCATGGTCCGGGGTTGTCAGATGTGTACCCAGGCCCTTCCTGCTCCACGCCGGTCCTTCCAACCCTGGCCGGCCGCTTCCCTCCACTGGGAACGCATCCATATGGATTTTGGGGGACCCTTCCTTGGCGCTTACTGGTTGTACATCACAGATGACTGCTTCCACTTCCCTTTAATTGTCTGATGCTCCTCTATCACCACGGAGACTACTATCATGGCACTATCAAAAATACTTTCCATTGAAGGCCTTCCCGACATCTTGGTTGCTGATAACGGTCCGCAACTTCACAGTCAAGAGTTCGCCAAATTCTGCCACGATAATGGTATCCACCATGTGTTTACCCCGCCTTTTCATCCACAACACAATGGCGGGGCGGAGAGCCTTGTTCGTACATTTAAAACTCAGATGCTGAAGTACACGGAGGACCGTTCTCCGGAAGATGCTCTTTTGTTATTTCTCAGTTCCTACAGGTCCACGCCAGAGGGTGACAGGAGTGCAGCCGAACTGCTTCATGATCGCCAGTCTCGGATTATACTCCATCTCCTCCTGCCGTGGGTGGCACCTCGCGCCTGGCCCGGTGATTCCAGATATTCATCCGGCTCCACAGTGTGGGCGCGCGGTTTTGGGTACTGGCCCCGGTGGCTGCCGGGGGTCGTTCTCCGGCCCCGTGGTCGACAACTGTTCGACATCCGCCTGGACGACAGGATGGTTTCGCGTCACCGCAACCAACTTCGTCCCCGTTTCCTCGACCAGCTGCAGACCCAAACGCCGGCTTCTCTCTCTCTCCCGGTGCCGGTCCCTTCCATGAGGCCTCTGTTGCTGCCTTCTCCTCAGTTAGTGGGGGATCTTCCAGGAAATGGTCAACAGCCGCCGGCTGCTAGCTCCGCGCAACCGCCGCCTCCTCCGGACCTGGGGCAACCCCGGGATCTTCCCCGAGATCCATTTCCCGGACCCTCTTCGGCGGCGCCCCGGTTGGACGACGCGAACATTCCCATCCCGCTTGCCCAGCTCACCGTCGCCTTGCAACCGCTTCATGCGGAAGACGGCGCCCTACTCACTGGCGACCGGTTTCCACCGCCTCCTTCCGGACGACTTAGTTGCCGATCGGCCTACGGCACCAGGCTACATTGATGCTCTCTCCCCCGCGGTCTCCCGTTCCGCTCCAGCTCTTCCAAGGGGGGTAGGGGTGTTACGCCGCCGCCAAGGTAGACCCTGAGGGCCAGCAACACATCTAACACCACACAGGACCGAGGTTGCCTATGCCCAAGATGTAAGCAATGGTAAACATCGACTGTTTTGGAAACAGACATTCCGCGTACTACTTCCTGCAGAGGGAGTTCGAGATGACCAGCAGAAGGTATTACTACACCAACATCTGATTGACTGGCCAATACTATTTAAAGGCCAGAACCAGTACGGGACGTCAGTTCACGCCGAATACCGACCTCAAGGGCGTCTCCACAGAAGACTACGTTTCCGCCATCGAAATAGGACTTGGAATTAAGTGTATGTGTGTTACCTCGGACTCTTGTGGGAAACTTAGAAGTTATCTTTTGTTGCCTCTAGTAGGAAATTCTTACTGGCTTTGTGATTGTGACTTTTCGTTGTTATTCAGTCATTTCCATGTAGACTCACGTAAATAAAAGTTGTGTTGTAAAAACTTTCAAATTGTTAGTTATATGAGTAAACTAAAATCATTTCTGACTTGTGTGACTTGTGCACATAAATTACAGTGAAGAAGAAAGCGTCACAAGCACTGGAAATTATGTAAATACTGAAAAGTAGTTTAATTCGCGTCATACTCTTTGAATATCTTGTAAATAAGTTTAATAAGGGGCGAAATGAGACTACCTACTTGTAGTTTCCCTTGGAAACGACAGAAATGTGGCAAAATGTCTGTTGCAATTTGTAAAATACTCGCAAATGAAGACCGAAAAGAGCATCTTAAAGGCCATGCCTCTTGTAGGAAATCATTTCGGCATTCCCCTTGAGAGATTCTATGAATAAAAATCTGTTTGAGTGGACACCGAACACAAAATCATTGCCGAGGAAACACAGGGAAATGACAAGGAACGGCATCCATTCATTCTCTCTCCGGTGGAAAACCGCTTATTCCAGCAAGAACCCCAGGTTACGTAGGACTGTCACTCTATACAAGTGTCACTTCGTACAAATTCCAACCCCGCACTAACCTTTCTACTGCTTTTTATGCCGTGAGGTGGGGGGGGGGGGGAGGGGAGGGCAACTCCCCGGCTCTTAGGTTGTCCATTCTGAAATGGTGCCACTCGAGCACACCGAGAAAAGAGGTCTTACTTCGTGCCAGTGTGGTCACAAAGCCAATGTGAAGCAAAAAGGTTATTTTCCTTCAATGGTCCACGCCATCTTGGGACTTTATCTCTCATTATATGTTTAGTGGGTATCAAAATTATTGGAACCTTATTTGATGATCCTATGCTTCAACAACACATCGGCCGGTCCGGAATCCCTAGCAAAATTGATGTCCTAGAAGAAATTTCCTTATTAAGTTTTCCAATTCATTTATTATGCACGCTATCGAAGCGTGATCGTAGTCAATGATTTCATAATATCCCCTTCTGTGCGAATCTTGATTGGCTTTTATGTCAGCTGAATAATTCCCGTTGTAAGGGATGGAGGAAATGGTCGCTAAGGCTTCTCCATGAGTTTGTGAGACATCTAACAGAATTCTCAGATTCGTGATTGTACTACTCTGTTAAAGAACTCTTTTATGTATTTATTTATCTATTTCTTTACATGTTATTTATTTAGCCTGGCCAGATTAGAACCTTACGGCCTTCTCTTACATCTGACCAGGTAATAACTGACACTAATAATAATAATGATAAAAATACTAAAGGTCCTTAAAAATTATATAGATAAGTTTAGCACATTTGAGCCCATGTTTAGTATTATAGAAACGGATGGGATAAAGAAAGAGGAGAAAATGGAAATGGCAGAGAGAGTGACTGTTAGGAAGAACCGAATTCAAATAAAGAACTCTGCTGACATCGGGGAGGGAAAAGGTTTGACGAGAGTAAGTTGTAGGCTAGTATATGGAAGAGATATCTATTGTGATATAAGGAGGGGCCAATAACTGTATTTTGAAGTTTGGAAGAAATTTAATTTCTTGAAATTTTGATGAAGATTTTCCAGAGAAAGCTTCCTAATACAAAAAATGAGTTAGAGAACATGGGAGAGTTACATGATGGTACAGAGATTATTTTAATTCGTTGAGAACCAATATTTCTGCTGTTTTTTTCAGGTAGCAGTTTAAGAGTTGGAGTTGTATAAGGGGGAGTGCAGTGATCGAGAAGACGATAGAGCAAACATACAACATAACTACTGTGTCCAGACTAAGCGCCTGCGACTCCCGCTTCCCGCGAAGCAGACCGGTACAGCGGGCCCCGGACAGAGTAAGGGTCAGCCTGGCCGGTCATCCCGGAAACACAGACGCTTCCCAGAGACCACCAGGAGGCGTCCACGGCGCCGCAAGAGGTCGCTACAGCCGCAGACCTCTTTCCTTCCGCTCGACACGTGACTGCAAATAGAGTCAGCCATATCCATGCGCCAAGCAGTATTTAGGCTGGTGCAGGAGCCTGGAGAGGCAGTTCCCGCCGAACGAGCCCACTGATGTCATCGTAGCCGCCGCGTCATCGTCCACCGCCGCGTCATCGTCCTCCGCCGCCAGCGTACCGGAGCCATCCTCGCAGGGCCTCTACTTGTCCTCGAACTCCGGTGACGGCAGCGTGGACTCCACGCCGCTCTTCACGAGACGCCTGGGGCTTGGTTTGGTGAAGTTGTATGGTTACTACAGACAGTTTACGTTTGGAGGAATCTCTGATTTAGTTATTGGTAGGCTTGGAGGATCAGTCTTACCTCACGAATATTGTTTTGTAAATTTTGAAGAAAGACTTAAGTTTAAATAAAAAACACTATAACTCACACTGAGATTTTCCTATCCGCGAACGGCGGATATAGTAACTGTCTACACTTATCGGCACGCAGCCATGATAATTGTTCATAGACGTGAGCGGGATGATAGAAATGGCGTACGTCACAAATGTATCTCACACAAGCATTCATCGCCAGTTCTAGCCTGCATGCGGTTTCGTACGTACGTTCTTGGAGAATAGCAACACCATAGTTAAGTATGGGGAGTATAGCTCGCCCGGCTAGCAGCGCGGTCTAACGCGCTGCTTCCCGTGCCGTAAGGCGTACCAGTCCCCGGCACGAGTCCACCTGGCGGATTAGTGTCGAGGTCCGTTGTGCCGGCCAGCCTGTGGATGGTTTTTAAGACGGTTTTTCGTCTGTCTCGGCGAATGTGGGCTGGTTCTCCTTATTCCACCTCACTTACACTATGTCGGCGATTGCTGCGCAAACACTGTCCCCATGTACGCGTACACCATAATTGCTCTACCACGAAAACATTGGAGTTACACTCGTCTGGAATAACCCTGGGTTCGGTGTGGGGCGGGGGGGGGGGGGGGGGGGGGCGGTGAGGTGAGTCCCGTTGTGGGGTTGTGAACCTCTGAGGGCTACGCCGGGACGAAGCCTCTCCGTCGTTTCTAGGTCCCAGGTTCAATACACACAATGGGGAGTATTAGTGACTCTAAGACCTTGTTTTTAAAGTTATTGAAAATCTTATATGTTCCGCAATTCTGGAGAGAATCGTGTTCGTACTTACTAATATCATTCTGGTAAGAAGTTCCATCTCATGTACAGATTACTTAACACTATCACGGTCAAAATTTGATAAACAAATTATATTGGTTGGTAGAGGTGACGTTTACTCACGACACGATCAGGATTAGGAGTGTTTGTTTCCATTGTGACAGAAGTAGTGTTGTAGAGCTGGGTTACAAGTTCTAGTTGCATGGTGTCAGTTTAGATGTTCTGGGATCGGAATGCTACTCCTGTGTACCCCTGTGGAGTATGAGTCTTGGGGGTTAAGCGCTGCGACATCTCTGTTGGTCTCTGGTCTCCGTTTATTTTAATGTAATGGAGGGTCACAATATTAGATTTTGGGCATCTCACAGAGGACATGTTGTAGTATTACAGGGCCTGAAAGAAAGACACATCAGGATGTTGCTTTTCATTAGACTCTTGCTGCCAGCCACACTGCCACTGCTAAACAAAAATGACGACTCTGCTGCCGGATTTTTCCATTCATCGAGCTTCCCGATTCACCCCGAGAGAGCGATAAACCCCACCTGGCTGATGTAGGTCGGTGCACCGTCGGGAAATCGATTCACACAAGTGTGTGAGCGACCCCACCACCTCCATCTCTGACTAACCTGTTGCGTACAGCAACAGGTCTGAGACAACCAGTGCCGAGGACACCTTGCTGTGGCTAATGTTTCCTGCCTTGCGTGATCCTGCAAATGCTGACGTGAAACGGCTCCCTCTCCAGCTCTGCTGTTTGAGCTGAAGAGATCCTTGTTCGTATAATGTGCCTAGCAGAAAAGCATGTGCTGTCCTGGTCAGACTATGCCACATATTTCATGTAGAGCTATAAATATATCTTAATGGTCAGACGAAGAGAACATGAAGCTTGTTAACGACTACGAGCACTGCATCACTATACACGGTGAGTCACTAACTATTGCCACCTAGAATAACTCCGAAAGTATGATAGTAGCTGAAAAGTTTGTGGGACAAATTTTGCATGGGACAACGGGTGCCACAATATGACGTTGGTTTTTTTGTTGCTAGGTGGGGTCGCGTCAGAGATATGAAGGTCAACTTTGTTTTTTAGTGGGATGCAATAGTTTGGTAAGTTTTTTTCTGACAGCGGCTATCGAGACGAATCCAATGATGTGTAACAGCGACGTCTTTGAAGGTCAACGAAGGTCAAAAAAGTGGCATGGACGTCCATCTACATCTACATCTACATCTACATCTATACTCCGCGAGCCACCTTACGGTGTGTGGCGGAGGGTACTTATTGTACCACTATCTGATCCCCCCTTCCCTGTTCCATTCACAAATTGTGCGTGGGAAGAACGACTGCTTGTAAGTCTCCGTATTTGCTCTAATTTCTCGGATCTTTTCGTTGTGATCATTACGCGAGATATATGTGGGCGGTAGTAATATGTTGCCCATCTCTTCCCGGAATGTGCTCTCTCGTAATTTCGATAATAAACCTCTCCGTATTGCGTAACGCCTTTCTTGAAGTGTCCGCCACTGGAGCTTGTTCAGCATCTCCGTAACGCTCTCGCGCTGACTAAATGTCCCCATGACGAATCGCGCTGCTTTTCGCTGGATCATGTCTATCTCTTCTATTAATCCAACCTGGTAAGGATCCCATACTGATGAGCAATACTCAAGAATCGGACGAACAAGCGTTTTGTAAGCTACTTCTTTCGTCGATGAGTCACATTTTCTTAGAATTCTTCCTATGAATCTCAACCTGGCGCCTGCTTTTCCCACTATTTGTTTTATGTGATCATTCCACTTCAGATCGCTCCGGATAGTAACTCCTAAGTATTTTACGGTCGTTACCGCTTCCAATGATTTACCACCTATGGCATAATCGTACTGGAATGGATTTCTGCCCCTATGTATGCGCATTATATTACATTTATCTACGTTTAGGGAAAGCTGCCAGCTGTCGCACCATGCATTAATCCTCTGCAGGTCCTCCTGGAGTACGTACGAGTCTTCTGATGTTGCTACTTTCCTGTAGACAACCGTGTCATCTGCAAATAGCCTCACGGAGCTACCGATGTTGTCAACTAAGTCATTTATGTATATTGTAAACAATAAAGGTCCTATCACGCTTCCCTGCGGTACTCCCGAAATTACCTCTACATCTGCAGATTTTGAACCGTTAAGAATGACATGTTGTGTTCTTTCTTCTAGGAAATCCTGAATCCAATCACAAACCTGGTCCGATATTCCGTAAGCTCGTATTTTTTTCACTAAACGTAAGTGCGGAACCGTATCAAATGCCTTCCTGAAGTCCAGGAATACGGCATCAATCTGCTCGCCAGTGTCTACGGCACTGTGAATTTCTTGGGCAAATAGGGCGAGCTGAGTTTCACATGATCTCTGTTTGCGGAATCCATGTTGGTTATGATGAAGGAGATTTGTATTATCTAAGAACGTCATAATACGAGAACACAAAACATGTTCCATTATTCTACAACAGATTGACGTAAGCGAAATAGGCCTATAATTATTCGCATCTGATTTATGACCCTTCTTGAAAATGGGAATGACCTGCGCTTTCTTCCAGTCGCTAGGTACTTTACGTTCTTCCAGCGATCTACGATAAATTGCTGATAGAAAGGGGGCAAGTTCTTTAGCATAATCACTGTACAATCTTAAGGGTATCTCGTCTGGTCCGGATGCTTTTCCGCTACTAAGTGATAGCAGTTGTTTTTCAATTCCGATATCGTTTATTTCAATATTTTCCATTTTGGCGTCCGTGCGACGGCTGAAGTCAGGGACCGTGTTACGATTTTCCGCAGTGAAACAGTTTCGGAACACTGAATTCAGTATTTCTGCCTTTCTTCGGTCGTCCTCTGTTTCGGTGCCATCGTGGTCAACGAGTGACTGAATAGGGGATTTAGATCCGCTTACCGATTTTACATATGACCAAAACTTTTTAGGGTTCTTGTGTAGATTGTTTGCCAATGTTTTATGTTCGAATTCGTTGAATGCTTCTCTCATTGCTCTCTTTGCGCTCTTTTTCGCTTCGTTCAGCTTTTCCTTATCAGCTATGATTCGACTAATCTTAAACCTATGATGAAGCTTTCTTTGTTTCCGTAGTACCTTTCGTACATGATTGTTATACCACGGTGGATCTTTCCCCTCGCTTTGGACCTTTGTCGGTACGAACTTATCTAAGGCGTACTGGACGATGTTTCTGAATTTTTTCCATTTTTGTTCCACATCCTCTTCCTCAGAAATGAACGTTTGATGGTGGTCACTCAGATATTCTGCGATTTGTGCCCTATCACTCTTGTTAAGCAAATATATTTTCCTTCCTTTCTTGGCATTTCTTATTACACTTGTAGTCATTGATGCAACCACTGACTTATGATCACTGATACCCTCTTCTACATTCACGGAGTCGAAAAGTTCCGGTCTATTTGTTGCTATGAGGTCTAAAACGTTAGCTTCACGAGTTGGTTCTCTAACTATCTGCTCGAAGTAATTCTCGGACAAGGCAGTCAGGATAATGTCACAAGAGTCTCTGTCCCTGGCTCCAGTTCTGATTGTGTGACTATCCCATTCTATACCTGGTAGATTGAAGTCTCCCCCTATTACAATAGTATGATCACGAAACTTCTTCACGACGTTCTGCAGGTTCTCTCTGAGGCGCTCAACTACTACGGTTGCTGATGCAGGTGGTCTATAGAAGCATCCGACTATCATATCTGACCCACCTTTGATACTTAACTTAACCCAGATTATTTCACATTCGCATTCGCTAATAACTTCACTGGATATTATTGAATTCTTTACTGCTATAAATACTCCTCCACCATTGGCGTTTATCCTATCCTTGCGGTATATATTCCATTCTGTGTCTAGGATTTCGTTACTGTTCACTTCCGGTTTTAACCAACTTTCCGTTCCTAATACTATATGCGCACTATTTCCTTCAATAAGAGATACTAATTCAGGAACCTTGCCCTGGATACTCCTGCAGTTTACCAATATTACGTTGACTTTTCCTGTTTTTGGTCTCTGAGGACGGACGTTCTTTATCAACGATGATAATGTCCTCTCTGGTAAGCCGTCAGGTATTTTATCGTTTCGCCCAAGGGGGGGTCCCTCTAACCTAAAAAACCCCCGTGTGCACGCCACACGTACTCTGCTACCCTAGTAGCTGCTTCCGGTGTGTAGTGCACGCCTGACCTGTCTAGGGGGGCCCTACAGTTCTCCACCCAATAACGGAGGTCGATGAATTTGCAACCATTATAGTCGCAGAGTCGTCTGAGCCTCTGGTTTAGACCCTCCACACGGCTCCAAACCAGAGGACCGCGATCGACTCTGGGCACTATGCTGCAGATATTAAGCTCAGCTTGCACTCCGCGTGCGATGCTGGTTGTGTTTACCAAATCAGCCAGCCGCCGGAAGGAACCAAGGATGGCCTCAGAACCCAAGCGGCAGGCGTCATTCGTTCCGACATGTGCTACTATCTGCAGCCGGTCACACCCAGTGCGTTCAATAGCTGCCGGAAGGGCCTCCTCCACATTACGGACGAGACCCCCCGGCAAGCACACCGAGTGCACACTGGCATTCTTCCCCGACCTACCCGCTATTTTCCTAAGGGGCTCCATAACCCGCCTAACGTTGGAGCTCCCTATAACTAATAGGCCCGCCCTCTGTGACTGTCGGGACCTTGCCGGAGAATCGGCCACTGGCCCAACAGGCGAGGCATCCTGTGGTGGCTCGGAAACGATGTCATCACCACTAGGAAGCACCCCGTACCTGTTGGAAAGGGGTAAGGCAGCTGCCACGCGGCCAGATCCCACCTTCGCCTTTCGGCCAGGCACGCGCGAGCCCACCACTGTCCGCCATTCACCCTGGAGTGATGGCTGACCGGTAAGATGCTCACTGCCGGAAGACGCAGCGACATCAGGGGTTCCATGCGATTCCAAGGCCACCGAAGTAGGCATAGGTCTCACCACAGTTGCCCCAACGCCACTACGAGCCGACGCCTGCGCCTCGAGCTCGATGAGCCTAACAGACAAAGCCTCCACCTGCCCGCGAAGAGTGGCCAATTCTCCTTGCGTCCGTTCACAACAACCACAGTCCCTACACATGACTATGTTTACCCTACAAGCGAACGGTGTACTCGCCTTATTAGCAGCAGGAAATCGAAGTGCTCTCTCACTGACGGTCTAACCGACACTGAGCTGTTCTAACCAAACAAACAAAAGCCTGTACGATACGAGGGTCGATAGCAACGGCGATACTGTACACTACACTGTTATTAAAATAAAAGGTTGTGTCTAGTAGGCACTCAAACACGCAAGAAATTACAAAAATAAAATAGTAACTACCCAGATAACTGAAAATAAGTTGTACCTGTTTGAAGCTCGCAAAAATGTGTAACAAGCGAACGGTGTACTCGCCTTATTAGCAGCACGAAATCGAAGTGCTCTCTCACTGACGGTCTAACCATTTACAGAAGGTGCCAGAAGTGATGAACATTGGTATCAATGCAGTGCTGCAATCTTCTTATCATGGATTGAGTGGTATTCCTAATCACTTTGGCACGTATCAAAGCACATGCTCTGAGAATTCTCTGTCGTATATCGTGCATATTGTAAATATTCGCCGAATACGGAGTATCAATCTAACGTGCCACTGACATGTAAACATCATTCGACGGTTTCGCAATAGAACACTAATAGGAACGGTAAGACTGGTATCGTCGAATCAAGCGACTGTGAATGATGTATTCCTTTGAAGAACAAGTCGATTTGCTTCTCATTTACGGAGAGTACCAACGAAATTCAGTGAGAGGTAGAGACCTATACGCTGAAAGATATCCTCAACGTACTCACGCTACACGTCGTAAATTTAAATATGTGGACGATAAATTGAGAACAACTGGATCTTTAACGCATCGGAAATATATCGGGCCAAGGAAAGTTACTAACGAGGAAACAGAAATTGGTTCTCTTGCCGCTGTGGTTCGAGGTCCTTGTGTTAGTTCGCGTCAAATCGCAAGGAGATCTGGCATGAGCCAGAGTAGAGTTGTTAGTGTTCTGCATCGCCACAAATATCATCCTTACCACATCAGTCTCCACCAAGAATTAAATGGTACGGATTGTATGTGTCGCATTGAATTCTGCCGATGGGCTTAACTTCAGATTCAGAGGGATGACAAATTTATTAATTTGATTTTATTTACTGACGAGGCTACATCGATGAACCACGGAGTTGTTAATTTGCATAACACGCATTATTGGGCAACTGAAAATCCATGTTGGCTGCGGAAAGTTGCACACCAAAGACCATGGTCGGTGAATGTATGGTGTGGGATTGCGGAGGACAGATTATAGGCCCCCATTTCATCGAAGGAAGTCTTAATGGTAGGAAGTACACCACATTCCTGCAAGAAATATTAGGTCTGTTATTGGAAGATATACCTTTAGGACCAAGGAACAGAATGTGGTAACAACACGATGGGTGTCAGGCACATTTTTCGCTAACGGCTAGAAATGAGTTGCAGAGACAATTCCCAAATCGTTGGATTGGACGCGGAGGAGGTGAGTCGTGGCCGGCTCACTCGCCAGACTTGACGCCTCTGGATTTTTTCTTGTGGGGGATTCGTAAAAGACGTTGTTTATAAAGACGTTCCAACTACACCTGAAGATATGCGAGAGAGAACTGTCAGAGCATGAGCTTTGATAAGTGCCGATGTGATAAGGAATACCACTCAATCCATGATAAGAAGATTGCAGCACTGCACTGATACCAATGGTCATCACTTCGAACACCTTCTGTAAATGGACGTCCATGCCACCTTTTTGACCTTCGTTGACCTTCAAAGACCTTACTGTTACACATGATTGGATTCGTCTCAATAGCCGCTATCAGAAAATAGGTACGAAATTATAGCATCTCATTTGAAAAACAAAGTTGATCTTCATATCTCTGGAGCTACACCAACCAGCAACAAAAAACAACGTTGTATTATGGCCCCCATTGTCCCATGCTACTCTTGTCCCACAAACTTTTCAGCATCTATCATACTTTCGGAGTTATTCTAGGTGGCAATAGTTAGTGACGCACCCTGTAGACTCAGCATTAGAGAAAACAATGTAGAGAGTAATATCGACTCACGTCAACGCTTGATGTGGGGCGTATGATGTACGCAGGATGTACCAGGAACATGGACAACAGAGTTCGAGACGACTACCAGTGTTCATGACTTGGTGCGCGCTCTAGGGTTATTGTGCAGTTCGGCCCCCCAACGTCTTCGAGTCAAGCACTGTCTGCAGCAGTCGCCACAGTGCTCCACGGTAGAAAATCGCTTTAAGGCCGCTATCTAATGCAAAAATAGCATAAAAAATAGTATTTCACATAGAGTGTAGATTTATGTAGTTTCTCCCTATGCCTCTCTTTCGACTACCTTCATCGCACACTGCAGGGCACGCAAAACTGAACGTTACACGAATCTCCTGCCGCAATGATTGACTGAGAACTCGATAGTTTGCTCAGCGGCAGCACAGTGGTAGACGGCAGTGCCACACCCCCATTGGTGTACTCGTGGTGGGAAGAGCCCTGCTCCATAGCCACCAAACGCCAACTAGTTTAAATCTGACTATAGCGGCGGCCACCAGCAGCGCATCACCCTGTAGGAGACGGTAGTGCCAGAGACGTATTGACAAGCCAATGGTCAGTGGTAAGGCGCCTATAAACTTGGAAGTAACTTCTGAAAGTATTTGCCGAGGTGTTTCCACTGCAGTAGTGACGTGAAATAGACTAGTGATACACCACAGTCGGCTTCTAGCCGTTGATCCCCATCACCCATACAGCCATACTAGTGATACACCGTATGCCTTTGAGAGTAATGATGGGACCAGCAGAATACCATGATATGGCTGCCCACACCACCACACTTCCACCTCGATGCTTAACCACCGAACTCATGCAATCACGATCGTAGCGCTTCTTTTGGCGTTCTCGAGACGTAAACCCGGCCCGGTGTTGGAAATAACGAAAACGTTGACTCGTCGGAGAATATGACGTGTTTCCATTGATCAGCCGTCCAGAATTTATACTAGTGACACTATATTTTACGCTTCTTTGCGTTGGTTGTCGTCACTAATGGGTTCGATGTAACAGCCCGTCCGTGAATGTTCGCTTTATGGAGTTTTCGGCGGACAGTGTTGATAAATACGGGGTCTGACAGATGGCTATTGAGCTCTGAAGTCATTTTAGCCGCCGTAGTTTTGTGTTGTTTTGACACAATTCGTGTTAGCGTACGACAATCTCTATCATTTAGTTTTGGATTGCGCCCACTATTACGTTTACACGGTAATGTCTTTAAGTGTTTTATTTAGGCTGTCATGACTGTTGAAACAGTTGCTCTTAAAACATTCAATAAGTTGGCTGTCTTTGTTACTGATGCTCCAGCTAATCTGGCCCCCACAGTCTACCAGCTATGGAGCTCTGTTAGGTCGATCATTGCACGTCGTCCTCTGCCTCTGAATGCAAATACGAAGTATGCACTATTCGTCAACTACCTGCACTGAGTCCTAGTCCGTACTGAACACTCGAAGTCCGGTGCGACACGTGCCTTACCTGCGTTGTTGACCGTCAAACACAACCATCCCATTACAACCACTGTTCACATTAATTTGCTTATCCCCTTTACGCACGCCTTTTGGTGTCACACTATAGACTGCTATATTAACAAATGCTAGCAGCATTTACGGCATGGAATAGTATATTGTTTTATTATGCTATTTTCATCAGAATAATAAGTATACAGGGTGGTCCATTGAAAGTGACCGGGCCAAATATGTCACGAAATAAGCGTCAAACGAAAAAACTACAAAGAACAAAACTTGCCTAGCTTGAAGGGGGAAACCAGATGACGCTATGGTTGGCCCGCTAGATGGCGCTGCCATAGGCCAAACGGATATCAACTGCGTTTTTTTTAAAATAGGAACCCCCATTTTTTTTACATATTCCTGTAGTACGTATAGAAATATGAATGTTTTAGTTGGACCACTTTTTTCGCTTTGCGATAGATGGCGCTGTAATAGTCACAAACGTATAAGTACGTAACATTCCGCCAGTGCGGACGGTATTTGCTTCGTGATACATTACCCGTGTCAAAATGGACCGTTTACCAATTGCGGAAAAGGTCGATATCGTGTTTATATATGGCTATTGTGATCAAAATGCCCAACGGACGTGAGCTATGTGTGTTGCTCGGTATCCTGGACGACATCCAAGTGTCCGGACCGTTCGCCGGATAGTTAAGTTATTTAAGGAAACAGGAAGTGTTCAGCCACATGTGAAACGTAAACAACGACCTGCAACAAATGATGATGCCCAAGTAGGTGTTTTAGCTGCTGCCGCGGCTAATCCGCCCATCAGTAGCAGACAAATTGCTCGAGAATCGGGAATCTCAAAACCATCGGTGTTGAGAACGCTGCATCAACATCGATTGCACACGTACCATATTTCTATGCGCCAGGAATTGCATGGTGACGACTTTGAACGTCGTGTACAGTTCTGCCACTAGGCAGAAGAGAAATTACGGGACAATGACAGATATTTGCACGCGTTCTATTTGGCGACGAAGCGTCATTCACCAACAGCGGTAACGTAAACCGGCATAATATGCACATTTGGGCAATGGAATATCCACGATGGCTGCGACAATTGGAACATCAGCGACCTTGGCGGGTTAATGTATGGTGCGGCATTATGGGAGGAAGGATAATTGGCCCCATTTTATCGATGGCAATCTAAATGGTGCAATGTATACTGATTTGCTACGTAATGTTCTACCGATGTTACTACAAGATGTTTCACTGCATGACAGAATGACGATGTACTTCCAACATGATGGATGTCCGCCACATAGCTCACGTGCTATTGATGCGGTATTGAATAGCATATTTCATGACAGGTGGATTGGTCGTCGAAGCACCGTACCATGGCCCGCACGTTCACCGGATCTGACGTCCCCGGATTTCTTTCTGTGGGGAAATTTGAAAGATATTTTGCTATCGTGATCCACCGAGAACGCCTGACAACATTCGTCAGCGCATTTTCAATGCATGTGCGAACATTACGGAAGGCGAACTACTCGCTGTTGAGAGGAATGTCGTTACACGTACTGCCAAATGCTTTGAGGTTGACGAACATCATTTTGAGAATTTATTGCATTAATATGGTATTTACAGGTAATCACGCTGTAACAGCATGCGTCGTCATAAATGATAAGTTGACAAAGGTGTATGTATCACATTGGAACAACCGAAATAAAATGTTCTAACGTACCTACGTTCTGTATTTCAATTTAAAAAACCTACCTGTTACCAACTGTTCGTCTAAAATTGTGAGCCATATGTTTGTGACTATTACAGCGCCATCTACCACAAAGCGAAAAAAGTGGTCCAACTAAAACATTCATATTTCTTTACGTACTACAAGAATATGTCATAAAAATGGGGGTTCCTATTTTAAAAAACTAAGTTGATGTCCGTTTGACCTATGGCAGCGCCATCTAGCGGGCCAACCATAGCGCCATCTGGTTTCCCCCTTCAAGCTAGACAAGTTACGTTCTGTGTAGTTTTTTCGTTTGACGCTTATTTCGTGAGATATTTGGGTCGGTCACGATCAATGGACCACCCTGTATATGTTCATTCGACTACGACGAAACAATGTTCATGAGAGTTGTTGTTTCAGCTCTGTATTTCCTGTTATATATATTTAAGTATGATTGACAGTGTGACGTAATGCAGGGTTGGCATAAGATGTGGAAAAACTGAAAGTGCACTTTATTTTGTCACATTAAGAATCACACCACCATGCATACCGCGCTTCATTTATCTGCTTTCCGCAAGCAATTACAGTTCTGGACATTGCAATCCTAACACCACGAAGGCGGCACGCAGTGAACTTTAAACTGGTGTGGATTATGTGGGATCCTGCCCACTCATCTCTTATACGGTGCCTAAAGGATGATGCTTTCTCGTATAGCTATACAACAATTCAAGAAAATCACATTAATAGTTTTTATTACCATAAAGTAGATTGACAATACTTAACTTTGATTTACAAGAACGCGTCGCAAGCAATTGGCGACCTGCAAACAATCAGTGTCCTTTGCTATATACAATGTCCGTGCAAGTAATGGATATGGATCACAAGTGACATCTCTACTAGTGTCCGTCTTCTACTGTCCGGCCGAGTCTGGCAGGAGCGGCGCTTCTGTTCTCTTCGGCTAGAGGCCGCTCCTGTCGTGGTGCGGTCCTAGTAAGCGAGTTACTGGCCGACGTGGCCTCACAACCTTATCTGCTCTTGCCTTCTTAATCTTCGTGCCGGCATCTTTCGTTACGCCGGAACAGATTATACCACATGCTCGAATATGCAAATGTGTAGCATTTCAGAGACACCCCACAAATTATATTGGTGTAACACCATGTACGATCTCTATAATAGGAAAGACTACGCAGCGGCATTCTCGTTGATGTACAGTATTTGAATACTGATGGCTTGTAAGAAGATCGCGTTATGCTTCATGTGTTAACGAGAAACGTCTATCAGATTGAGTCGAAATTCGACAGCACGAGGATCATGGCCCATCAACACTGTAGTTTGTTGTCCCACCATTATGCTACTCATGTTGATCAGTATACAGTGACCGTATGAAACGTCCCCTTTGGAAAATTAATGAATTACTGTGCTGGTAACCCTCTTACGTTATTTGATTTTCAACATCTGAGCAAAACTGAACGTACTCAGACATTTCTCTCTTTACTTATTCTGATCATCACTAAACTGACACACAATATTTTTAGCGCAACGCAATCTGACTTTCAATAATCCCTATATCTTTCATGAATCACTTACCTCACAAAAATCTTCGTTACTCGAACTACTGCAATACAGCGAGCGCCAAAAATGCCAGCTAAATAAAAGATTCTAACTACTGAGGGCTCTAACTACTGATAGGCATAGTTAGCAAATGAAAGATTTTGATAAAGAACAAACAATGTATTTACCTTAATAGTGTTCAAAAGTCATAATATATGTATCAGTTCATGACATCCAGTCTCACAAATTTACTCTTTCTGATAGACACACGTCCAGATCATCCGCTCTCAAAATTCCATCTCTCTTCCCACATCCACCACTGCTGGCGGCTCACCTCCAACTGCGCAACGCTACGCGCTGTTCACATCCAACTGCCCAACACTACAATAGCAAATGTTCCAACAATGCAAACCAGCCACAGACTGCACACAGCACAGCCAGTGATTTTCATACAGAGCGCTACGTGGCGTTTCTAACATAAAAGCCTAAACAGCTTACTTACACGTCTTGCGAATATGGATTCGATAGTTTGAGAAGGTCCATGCCGTACTTTCTATGTACGCCTGCTTGACTACTCTCAATTAATACCCAAGTGCCTGACTTTTTAATTTAAGTTGTTCGCAATTATGGTCCCTAGGTATTCAATTGAACTGAGAGGCCTTACATTAGTGTAATTCACCGTGTAACCGAATTTTAACGAATTACTTTCAGCACTCATGTGGATGACTCACACTTTTCGTCAGCTGTCACTTTTCTCTCCATACGGATATCTTCTCTAAATCATATTTTAATTGATTTTGATCTTCTGATGACTTTACTACACGGCCGGCCAGAGTGTCCGAGCGGTTCTAGGCGCTACAGTCTGGAGCTGCGCGACCGTTACGGTCGCAGGTTCGAATCCTGCCTCGGACATGGGTGTGTGTGATGTCCTTAGGTTAGTTAGGTTTAAGTAGTTCTAAGTTCTAGGGGACTGATGACCTCAGAAGTTAAATCCCATGGTGCTGAGAGCCATTTGAACCATTTTACTACACGGTAAACAACTGCGAAATCAGCAAACAATATAAGTGTGGTGCTCAAATAGTCTTCTAAATCGTTTGCATAGATTATAAAGGGAAGAGGGCCTATAAGATTGCCTCGGGGAAAGCCAGATATCATTTCCATTTTACTAGACAACTTTCCGTCAATTTTTGAATACGATGACCTTTCTGGCTGAAATCACGAAATCACTCGCAAAACGGAGGTGATACTCTACGTGCAAGTGGTTTAATTGATGGATGGTGCCAAAAGCCTTCTGGAAATCTAGTAATATGTAATGTATTTGAGAGCCCATGTCAATAGCACTCATTCATTGCTTCGTGTGAATAAAGCGCCAGTTGTGTTTCACAAGAACGGTATTTTCTGAATCTGTGATATGTTTCGATAGATTTCTTCGAGGTAATTCATAATATTCGAACGCAGTTCATGTTCCAAAATCCTACTGCAAATTGACGTCAGTGATACGAGTCTGTAATTCAGCTGATTAAACATATTTTCCTTTTTAGAGTATTGGCTTGACCGGCGTAAGTTTCCACTCTTTAGGTACGAACCTATCGTCAAGTAAGCAGTTATATATGACTGCTATGTATGTAATATCAGTATACTCTGAAAGGAACATAACTGTTATACAGACTTGGCCGGCAGACTTGCCTCCATTATGTGATTTCAGGTACTTTGCTACATCGAGGATATCGACTTCTAATTTTTGCAAATGCACTTCACTAGAATGCCGGAATATTTATTTCTCCTTCTTTGGTGAAGGAATTTCAGAAAACCGTGCCCAGTAACTCCTCCTTAGTTGCAGTCACCGGTCCCAATACCATTGTTAATGCGCAGTAATGGTACTGATCTTGCCTTGGCGCTGGTACACTTTACATTAAAATCTCTTTCGATTTTCTGTGAGATCTCGAGACAGTTTCGTGGTGGAAACTATTAAAAGCATCTTAAATTGAGGTCAGCACTAGAGTTCGAGGTTCTGTGAAAAATCACCAGTCTTGGAGATTTTGCCTCCTTTTAAATCTGCCTACCGGTTTTCGTTGCTTCTGCAGAAGTCTTCTCACCAGTTTTGTGTACCATGCGGGATCAGTCCGTCGTTTATAAAATTATTTTATAGAAATCTCTCAGTTGCTGTCAATACTATTTCTTTGAATACAAGACACGTCTAGTTTACACATACGTAATTGGTTTGTAAGGAGTGAAGACTGTCCCTTACGAGGGCGTCAAACGAATTTTTATATGCTTTTTTCGAAATAGATACTGAGAGCCATTCAGGATGCCAACGGCCCCAAATAACTAGTGCCCGAGAGGACAACTATTTTTCTATCGCCCGTGCAGGATCGTACTGCCTTGTGACATGCTTTGAGTCAGGCAGTGGGCTTGTTAGCAACAACACAAGTATCAGCACCGACAACTCCACGATATCTGGAGCAGCACGGACTGTCAGCACAGCCAACATTGTTGCAGCTTCCCTTGATGTGGTTGAAGAGAGAGGCACGTTCACATGGTGCGGCCAGAGGAAAAACTGGACGCAGGCGAGGCACAATGTCATCATTTTAGATGAGTCTCGGTTCTGCGTACATCACGGTAGACGTGTGCTTGTGGAAAGCTCCGATTAGAACGAACGTTGCCATATTGCATTCGTTATCGTCATATGCGCCTAATACCCAGCGTGGTGGTATGGAGTAACACAGGATACACTACATGATTTACTGTGGCTTGCATAGTTTGTAATGTGGTTCAGTGGGCGCTGTATTTGTGATGTTTTGACGCCAGTGGCTTTGCCTTATGTTGCCATGGTTTACTGACCTACTTATATCGCTCCTGTCTAGAGCCTGTGTATCGTAAGAATAATTCATTTGTGCACAATGACAGATGGTCTGAAGCGGGTTCTGTCGAGTATGTAGTTCTTATTTTCATCCACCAGAGTACAGTAGCGGACAGAGACATTCAAGAAATAGGTCAGGATAATGTTTTTGCGAGTTGTTCTGTTTATTTCTTGAAGTTTTTTTGTTTATTTATGTTTGTACAGTTTTGTATATACTTTTAGTAGTGTGAATGATGAGTGAATGTGGTCTAAAGGACGGCCGGGGTGGCCGAGCGGTTCTAGGGGCTACAGTCTGGAACTGCGCGAGCGCTACGGTCGCAGGTTCGAATCCTGCCTCGGGCATGGATGTGTGTGATGTCCTTAGGTTAGTTAGGTTTAAGTAGTTCTGAGTTCTAGGGGACTGATGACCTCATAAGTTAAGTCCCATAGTGCTCAGAGCCATTTGAACCATTTGTGTGGTCTAAAGTAAATATGTAGGTCATTGTTCTACTAATGAACGCTGTAGTATGAGAAACTTTTAAGGCAGTGTGAATGCAGACGTCAGGGAATTTTCTATCATAACATGTTAAGTGAGTTTATCGTTAAAGGAAAGCTATTTCGAGTGCAAACGAAAATAGTTAATAACGTAAAATATAAATAAAATATCAGAATTTTAATATTTATTTCGGGAAAAGTACAGTTCGAAAATGGTTTATTTGTAGATTGGTTAGTCATGAAAAGCGCGGACTAACGCGGGAGTATAATGTTTTTCTATTGGCCTTAAAGAAAACTGACCAATCAGAACGGAGTATTCTTCGCGCGTCTGTTCTATTGGAGATATAGAACGATTATAGCAGTCTAAAGTAGTCGTAGCCCTGCCTTTCAATGGTACGGTCGTGTCAAGTATGAGCTCCGATGGAAGTCACAGTTTGCCGGTTTTAGTTGTGCTACATGCGTCAAAAGTGCTTTTAACTGCAGGCATATTTATTCCAGTGTGTTTTTTTTTTAGAAAGTACGGATTTTAAAAGTAATTTTGTGTATGAGAGAAGACAGTAATTCCGCGTGGCATATTGAGCAGTTTGGTGACTAACAACTTGAGTGCATTAGACACCGAAAAACGAGCATTGACATTTAAGAACAATCCGTGCTTAGTAGCTGCTCAGATTTCGGGAAATACGTTACCATAAACTTAATAACGTGAATGAAAGGGTTTGTGGATGACTGTTAGGATTAGCACGGGCTTGGCAGTGAACTTTTTTTTTTTCTCGACTTCAGAATATACCGAAGTTTTGCCAGTATTTCCAAAAATGGTTCAAATGGCTCTGAGCACTATGGGACTTAACATCTGAGGTCATTAGTCCCCTAGAACTTAGAACTACTGAAACATAATTAACCTCAGGACATCACATACATCCATGCCCGAGGCAGGCTTCGAACCTGCGACCGTGGCGGTCGCGCGGTTCCAGACTGAAGCGCCTAGAACAGCTAGGCTACAGTATTTCCATCTCTCATTCAAAATTAAGATCTTTTCCCGATTTATTGAACAGTTACGTTGTATGCAACCTGGTGCGAGTTGCAGTTCAATAGGTTTCCGCTCGGCTTTCCTACCGGCGATTTGCTGCAACGAGGTGCAGGTAAATGGATGAAAAGAACCGCCCGTCGCACTACTTACAGGGGAACCTCCCCATCGCACCCCCCTCAGATTTAGTTGTAAGTTGGCATAGTGGATAGGTCTTGAAAAACGGAACACAGATCAATCGAGAAAACAGGAAGAAGTTGTGTGGAACTATGTAAAAACAAGCAAAATATACAAACTGAGTAGTCTATGTGCAAGATAGGCAACATCAAGGACAGTGTAAGCTAAGGAGCGCCGTGGTCCCGTGGATAGCGTGAGCGACTGCGGAACGAGAGGTCCTTGGTTCAAGTCCTCCCTCGAGTGAGAAGTTTCCTTTTTTATCTTCGCAAAGTTATGATCTGTCCGTTCGTTCATTGATGTCTCTATTCACTGTAATAAGTTTAGTGCCTGTGTTTTGCGACCGCACCGCAAAACCGTGCGATTAGTAGACGAAAGGACGTGCCTCTCCAATGGGAACTGAAAACATTTGTTCGCAAGGTCATAGGTCAACCTATTCCTCCACAGGAAAACACGTCTGATATATTCTATAAGATACTGGTGACGGCATGTGCGTCACATGACAGGAATATGTTGTTGACCCACCTAACTTTTACACTTGGCGAATGGGTAAAACGATTCTTCTACCTTGCCCGACTTAGGTTTTCTTGTGGATGTGATAATCACCCCAAAACAAGTGATCCAAACATAGCGGACGGACAGATAATTGTCTGAAAATAAAAAGTTAAACTTTTCACTCGAGGGAGGACTTGAACCAAGGACCTCTTGTACCGCAGTCGCTCACGCTAACCACGAGACCACGGCGCTCCTTAGCTTACACTGTCTTTGATGTAGCATATCTTGCGCATGGAATACTCAGTTTGTATATTTTGTTTATTTTTTCGTAGTTCCACTCAACGCCTTCCTGTTTTCTCGATTGATCTGTGTTCCGTTTTTCAAGGCCTATCCACTGTGCCAACTTATAACTAAATCTGAGGGGGGTGCGATGGGGAGGTTCCCTTGTTAGATGCAGATGGTGTAAAACTGTTGGCTTGGCTAGCACGTTCTCCACAGCTGTGACCCACCGAAGGTATCTGGTCATGGGTTGCTCAAAGACTGGCACACCATCACTCACCAGCCACTACGACTGATGAACCGTGGCACACAGTTGAAATGGCATGGAATGATGTACCTGTATCTGTCATCGAAGCTCAGTTAGAGTTGGAGCCGTTGTTGCCGTGAGAGGTGTCTGCTCTGAACTACATTTCGCAACGTGTGTGGCACCAAATCATCACCAATTTGAATGATTTATTCTTCCTGCTCTACTGTACACGCAGGATGAATAACATTTCGTTATTTGATATCATTTCTGTTGTTGCGATGTTGATGGTCAGCAGTATACCATCACATTATAATCTAGCTGTATAACATTCAAACTTACACGCATTCCGAAATTTATAAAAAAGCAAATTTAAAAAAGGAAAAAGGGTTTATGAAAAGAATGTAACTGAGAACGAATGCATAGGACGGGGACAGCAGAGGCAGGAAAGCGAGAGGAAGGAGACAGTCGGAGATGTACAGATGCTCGGCGGCTGCTGCGCAGTTTCTGGGTTTGTCGATAATCTGGGACGTTCCATAGGAAGGGGAGGACGGGAGCCAAAGGTGGCCCACCTAACTGGTGTAGGCGCTGTGTAAACTCTGCAGCCTTAAATACTCATCGCCAAAATCTCAAGATTTACTTTTTGTGCTGATCTTTAACATTGCTGGTCCTCTCCTCTTCCTCATCTTCCTCTGCAGGCTGATCGCGGACCACCTTTACAAAGCTTAGTCAGAGATATACTTCCACCAATACCCCTTTAACTGCTATTTTTTCTGTCTACTACTCTACCTGTAATTACATTGAGCGCCCCTTTCTACGATATCATAAAAATGGTGCGTCGCTCGACCTTCTACTGCAGCTTGTCCCCTTGTGGTATGAGATCACTTCTACTGATGATCACTTACTTTATCTTGCGTTTGACGGTTAGTTAGTTACATGTTTCACGGAACGTTTGCACGGTACAAAAATGTAGCTGGAATCGGGTTACAAGCTACAGAAGCACTTCACTTTTAGATGTGCCAGTAAAGGCTGGTTTGTTACAGATTACTATGTAAATCTGTGAAAAATACGAGGGCGTGCTGAAAAATATATCACTGAATTTTATTATTCTGTTCTCAATATCGGTATACGTATTACATGTCATGTGTATTACTCCGACAACTTTTCCGCTCCTTAACGCAAGATGTAACCTGCCGCTAGACGACTCCGAATTGTAGCGTGTAACATGGCGGTTGTAACGTACCTACAGGTGACTAAAGTAATGGGATACTGATATGCAGATATACAGATGGCGGTAGAATCACGCACCGGTACACAAGGTATAAAAGGGCAGTGCACTGGCTGAGCTGTCATTTGTTCTCAGGTGACTGATGTGAAAAGGTTTGTGATGAACTTATCAGTTAGGACAAGGCGGCGAAATCTGGCGTTAATGGGCTGCGGCAGCAGACAACAAACACGAGTGCTTTTACTAACAGCAGCGCCTCTCCTGGGCTCTTGACCATAGCCTGGAAAACCGTGGCCTAGTCACATCAGTCCCAATTTCAATTAGTATGAGCTGATGATAGAGCCCAAGTGCGGCACAGACCCCACAAAGCCATGAACCCAATTTGTGAACAAGGCACTGTTAGAGCTGGTGGTGGTCCCATAATGGTGTGGGCTGTGTTTTTCTAGGATGGACTGGGTCCTTTGGATGTTCAGCTACTTGTACACAATTTAGAGCCATTCACGAACGTCATATTCCCAAACAAAGATCGAATTTTTTTGGTGACCGTGTGCCATGCCACAGGGCCACAATTGTTCGCGATTTATTTGAGAACGTTCTTGACAATCCGAGTGAATGCTTTGGCCTCCCTGATCACCTGACATGTATCCTATCTAACATTTATGGGACACAATTGAGAGATCAGTTGGTGCACATAATCCTGAATGGGCAACACTTTCGCAATCATGGGCGACTATAAAGGCATCATGCCTCAATATTTCTGCAGGGGACTTCTAACGTCTTCTTCAGTGCATGCCACGTCGATTTCTTTGCCGGCAATAAGCATGTCCGACACGATATTAGGAGGTACTCCATGACATTTGTCACCTCTGTGCATGTGGGTGCGTGAGAAACAGCGTGTTGTAATCGAAAGTACGAATTCGAAGAGTTCGTCCACACACGGAGCACCCTCTCCCTCAAGGATGATAATACCAGACCACGCACGAGCGTTTCGACATCTGCAACACCGACGCTTTGGGTTCACTGTCACCGATCATCCACCATAAAGTAACGATTTGGCCCCATCCGATTTTCATGTGTTTCCGAAACTTAAAGAACACCTTCGAGGCCTTTACTTTGACAGTGATGAATCGGTGCAAGCAAAGGTGACTGTGGCCCTGATAACAAAGTCAAACCTTTTTTTAGTGACGGTATTAACAAACTGGTCTCTCGTTGGGAGAAATGTGTTCGTCGCCAGGGTGACTATGTTGAGAAATAAATATGTAGATGTGAAGAATAAAGATGCAGAATGTTAACAACGTTTGTTTTATTTAAAAAGCATTAAGATTTTTCACATGAAATATTCGAATGCATTACTTTTCAGCACGCCGTCGTAATTAACGTTAGCAAATATATGCTCTTTATTTTACATTAAGCAATACCGCAGCTATTTCACATCAAAGGCACACGATCTAATAGTTTTGCCGCAACTTAATTCAGTCATATTTTAGTAAATGGTAACTTCATAGGAAAGGGATGAAAGCAATTTTTACGACTATCGTCGTCATTATGGTAAAGAGTACGTTAGCCAAACAGTCTTGTGAGTTCCACATATAACAGTATTTTCTGCTCTAAACGGGAGGTACGTTAGGATAGCACGCCCGGTGCAAGTCGAGATAACGATCTTACCACATTCAGTGTCATGTACCACATCCGGTGGCAGGTCACACACTTTGGCTACTTGATACCCCCACTCCTCCTCCCTTGGGGAACCACTAGAAATTGATCAAGGTCACCCTGGGGAATCACTCAGGCCGTTGTGCAACTTTATTCAAGGTCATGACGTAATTATATAATAGTCACGTGTTATAAAAACGGCGGAACACCCTTTCCTTCCCCTCTCCTCCCCTCTCCACCCCTTCCCTTCCCTTCCCTTCCCTTCCCTTCCCTTCCCTTCCCTTCCCTCTGGACCAATGATAACTGGGACACTTGTGTGAGACGAGCTATTCTGTAGCTGGACAACATATGAAGAGGATGTGTTTATTTGTTAATAACAATATTACGTCACACCGGCAGAGACCACATCCAGGCAGATATGTAAGTACTCTCGTAATTCCATATTTTAGCGCATTTTACACGTTTTACATATTTTGCCCCTTTTGTATTTTTTCCAGTTAGGCAAGATGCACCGTCTGTTCCTGACCTCATGATGCTCCCAGACAATCTCAACGCTGTAAGGTCCTGAATTAGATGCTAGCGATATTGAGACACGTTCCCCACCTTCATCTTTTATAACTGGGGCACCTGAGTGCGTACCACAGGTTGTAGGATGTGTGTTTTGTTAATAACAAATTAGGTCACTAGAGGTATATTTGTTAATAACGAATTATTATTTTGAGACTCCAGCAGACAGCACACCCAGGCAGATATATAATTATTCTCGTATTTCCACAATTTTACCATATTACCCGAGTTGTGTGTGTCAACATTGTGTCACGACGTCCCATCACCACGTAGCATCATGACGTCCATCGTGTCACATAGATGTGATGATGCTCTCAGCATTCTCCACGTTCATGTTCATTGCCAAGCCACCACTCCATTACTAGTGTGTGACGTCATGGTGTTATAAACGAACACATTGGCAGAAATAGACGTCAAGTCGATGACGTCATAGAGAGTTCTATAACTACTACCGATTTCTTAACAAAGACTGTTTAAGAGATACCACACTACATAACAGGTTTGTGTGACGTCATAGAAATATTCTGATGTTGCCAACCAACGAAAGGCCTGCTGTATTTGTAGTACAGCACTGCAAAATACGTAACAACCCTAGTGGAAATCACATCGTCTGCAGAGTAGCCCGTCCCCTCAGACTGCGACGTGCGGCTGTGTATTCGCGAACGTCGAAGCTTGTGGACACAGTGTCAAGCAATGGTCGATAAATTTGCGATATAATGCACAGCTGTCTGGTGCCTAACACTGTTGCTGTATCAGTTCTGGATTATGGATCTCCCGCCCTTGTTAATGACGGCAAACATATCAAGATGTCGGTGAAAATATCAAAATCTGGTGCAAATACACATCGCTCTCCCAAAAATGGTTCTGGTTCAAATGGCTCTAAGCACTATGGGACTTAACATGTAAAATCATCAGCCCCTTAGACTTAGAAGTACTTAAACGTAACTAACCTAAGGATATCACACACATCCATGCCCGGGGCAGGATTGGAACATGCTACTGTAGCAGCAGCGCGGTTCCGGACTGAAGCGGCTAGAATCCCTCGGCCACATCGGCCGGCTACCGCTCTCTCCTCCCCCCCCCCCCCCCCTATATTCGCTGGATAATGCCAGTACGGTATGCAACTCATCGTACGTTCGCGATCACCAGATCACGTATTAAGCGGGTGAATTCTCCATAAAACCAGTAACGTAATGCTGGACTTGTTACTAATACCGTCAATCAACATGCTCGAAAATACAACTGAGAACCGACATTCAGAATCAACGTAAGATAAGATAAAATAGAGCGATCCTCTCTTTAGCACCGTTTTTTTGTGAGAGGCTCCTATACTGTGTGAGTGTGTGTGAGTGTGTGTGAGTGTGTGTGAGTGTGTGTGAGTGTGTGTGAGTGTGTGTGAGTGTGTGTGAGTGTGTGTGAGTGAGAGAGAGAGATTTTGTTCGGAATCATACATACGTAAGCACTGGACAGACAGTAAAATAGGCTTTTGTGGAACTTGTCTTGCGGTACGTATAGCCCACAGCCGTTAAACCAACATGGTAAGGGTCTTAGGCTATAAAATCCCGTAGTTTGACGTAACACACCACGGCAATCCTAAACATGTCACGTATGCGATAAATAACAATTGAATTGAAGACTGATCGTAGGTAACAGCATACTGACTTTAGCACTGTGTAGTGGGACCATGACATCTGAAAAGCCGACGCTTCCGCGAGCTATAGCTGCGAGAGCATGTAAAGCTAGTTCGGAGTCTTGGTTCTGGAGGAGAAGACTGTCATGTGGAAATTGAACCTTTCCAAAATAGATTTCCACTTTAAAACTATAGGCATACAGCAATCTAGCTTCTTTTAAGTATAGTATCGAGATGTGGTATTGGATCCTGCACTGGATTGCCCGTTCGCCCAACTTAAATCCCATCGAGCAAGTGTGATATGCGCTGGGGAAAAATACTCGTTGTGCAGCACATCCACATGCGCCAACAACCATCCATCAGTTGCACCGCCCTCGTGGAGGAATGGAATCCTTTACCACAAAATATCTCACCAAACTTATGGCGGGTATGGAAACACGTTGCTGAGTATGCATTGCTCTAGCAGTCTGCGTTAGTATCGTAAAAGTGGTACACAAACAGTGAATTGCGTGGTAACATGACAATATGACCACCAACAGCAAATGCTTTTTACTAACGATGATTATTCACTGTAGTAGCGAAAAACCATCAGGTATAGGTCATGATGGCGAGACTTCCAGTCACATGATCTTCTACATGTGATTGAATTCACACTATATTGCGTGTGCTGTGACGTGGACACCAAAGAATCGTGGGATAGGGGCGTGGAGTCCAGCAATGACGAGGAACATGCATAATGCTCCTCGGCACACCAAATATGGATAGTTATCGGTCTGTACTTATTAAAGAACCAGCTCACGTGTCTATACAAATGTGAAATACAGCTCCCAAGCCCGACAACCGTACAGAACAACCTGATAACGCTGTCCTAGGACAGTAGTATATGGATGACTTTGATAGAGTTTTAAGTGGAACTAAGACGTGTATTTTGATGAAATACTACGTATAATCTAGACTTAATCCTATCAATATGAAGATGTTTTGATAACGCGCATTACCAAGTGGGATAGGAGGTACTTTATGCTCACGCGAATAAAATTAAAACAAAAACAAAATTCGTTAATTCTTGACTTTTATTGGCATCATGTTATTTTAAAGAGTTACTGATCTGAATGCAGGGTCCAGCACCTGAGAACACCTTTCAGAATACTCTTAGCAATATCAGTGCAAGTTCAACAATGAGCAGTTCCATCATCGTGATCACCACAAAAAGAATTAAGAAATTCAGATTTAGTTCATTCTTGGTAACTTTTTACTCTAAACATACTTTTTAAAGAGAAATTGATGTGCAAGTAACGCCCTGAACCAGGAAATATTCAATACAACATTCGTTGGTGAAACTGAGATCCGCTATTGAGAATTAAATTTTTGTATTAACTTTAACAGAAAAATATAAAATACGTTGTGTTGGCAGAAGAGCCAACACCGTGTTACTAGAGGAGGCCGAAATGCACGCGTTTTAGCTCACGCAGGCTGGCGTGAGGAGGGAAGAACTATACTGACGTGAGGTCTGGAACATGACAAGGAATTAGAATTCAGAAAGCGGACGTAATTAGTTGGATGCTTAACTTTAATTCATTAATGATGAACGTCGCTCTTGACAGTACATGAGTCACAATATTATCTGTTCAGAAGACATAGTAACTGAATATGCCGCCTTGCTAGGTCGTAGCAAATGATGTAGCTGAAGGCTATGCCAAACTGTCGTCTCTGCAAATGAGAGCGTATGTAGTCAGTGAACCATCGCTAGCAAAGTCGGCTGTATAACTGGGCGAGTGCTAGGGAGTCTCTCTAGACTAGACCTGCCGTGTGGCGGCGCTCGGTCTGAAATCACTGATAGTGGCGACACGCGGGTCCGACGTATACTAACGGACCGCTGCCGATTTAAAGGCTACCACCTAGCAAGTGTGGTGTCTGGCGGTGACACCACAAAATATGTATGGAATATGGTAGCAGAACCCTTAAAAACATTTTTTCAAACTTTAGAATGTAAAATATCTGATTAGATTACAATATTTTCAAGAGGTAAGCAAAAAGTAACCATCCCCACACCCCTGCCACTGCGAGGGTTAACTCCTTAGTCCAATATTTACGCAACCACTGTAGCAGTCTTAAATGGCTCGGAATACATTTTTATACGTGCTTGCACCACCAGCACGAGATTGCGTAATCGATTTCCAAATTAAAATTATAGACAGGTAGATAATATCTTGTACACGTCAAACCCGGTTAGTTGATTATCCATACTTATAACAAAAACGTGTTAGTAGAGACTCCAGATGACAGCACTTTTACGAGAATACACCACGGCTAAAGGTAGGGTGGATGCGAGTTTATTTTCAGTGCGCATAGCGGTATACTAGAGGAGGAAATTCACTTTAAAGACACCTTACCCACTTCATAGCAAGAGAGTAATTGTTTATTTTAATTATAATAACACACGACGGTAAAATGTGAGACAGAGTAGATACGGGAGGTCACAAGCAGTCAGATATAGCAATCGAGATGACCCGAACGATTAAGTTCAGACTATCCAGCAACATAGTGTTAAAGCAATGAGACACGAAGGAGTATCGACGCCGACGGCGCCTCAAATTATCCTTCGCCGACACACTTTCGCTCTCCACCAACACACTACTTTGTATATGTCTCGAAATCAGTAAATTTGACACAGTTGATACAGCCGGAGAGAACACTGTATGAAAAGGCTAAACGTACGATAAATGGGTTTAAAAAATAGACAAACGCCAAGCAGTAATATTAGGTTCAAATAGTTCAAATGGCTCTGAGCACTATGGGACTTAACATCTATGGTCATCAGTCCCCTAGAACTTAGAACTACTTAAACCTAACTAACCTAAGGACATCACACAACACCCAGTCATCACGAGGCAGAGAAAATCCCTGACCCCGCCGGGAATCGAACCCGGGAACCCGGGCGCGGGAAGCGAGAACGCTACCGCACGACCACGAGCTGCGGACAGTAATATTAGGAGCTAAGTCATGTATTATATATCAAACTAATGCTATACATGTTGCGCACAGAATCCCTTTGTATCGTCGTTTGTCAGCAAACTTCTCATGATTCGCCTATAGTAACGTCAACACTCAATCAGTGTGTTTCGATTCTGAAATGATACCAGTTTACACTGCATCCAACTATTTTTTCGATTACAAAAGCATATAACGTGCAACTAGTATGTACTGGCTTGGAGAATGCCACAGCGTTCAGAATAAAGTAACACTACCGTTCCCTCACACACTAGCAGAACTATGGTAGTATGACAATTTCATCTTGCCTCTCTAGAGGCCTTCGTCGTCGGTGGAGGGAAGGAGTGGTGATTCCTGCTGGAAACCAATACGCAAACTGGCATTACTGTGTGTATATAGCAGAATAACGTCAACACAGTACCTGCAAAAGAAATACATTAACGTGTGTGTGTGTGTGTGTGTTTTTCTACCGTTGGTAATGGCACTTAGAGTTACCATTTGGAGGACTTTGGAAGACTAAGTATATACCCTGGATGGGTTGAGGCTCTGTAACGAAGGTGGATGGCACAAAAAAAATAGCAAGCTCTGTCTGGTCTTGGTTGGTTGATTTGGGAGAGGGGACCATATCTGCTCATGTAAGCAATAAGAACATATTTATATTTGTACACTTACACATGGAAAAGTAGATAAATGTCAAAAATATAGAAAGGGTCAAAAATTCGGTAAATAATCTGGATATTAAATGCTCATACAGGAGATATCTGCCTTTACGCGTCCGAGAAACAACAGAACGATTCACACTAGGCCATCGGGCCACATTAGTTTGAGACTGTCCTGCTTCCGTTCTTTCTATGGCCATCCACCGCAGAGAGTCTGGTAGGCATCTTCTCTGTGCCATACTACACCGTCTGTGACTGTGTACTGACGTAAGCAGCAGATCAGAGCGTCTGGAGATATGTCTTGGATGCTTAGCTAGAAAGCTCTGGATGAGTGGTCTATTACAACCACTACACAATCTGTCTCCAAATTGGCTGAGATCTGTGCTGAAGGTTGAGAGAAAGTGAACTCGTTATAGATCAGTTGGAATAAATTAAAGCAACATATCGTTATTTCCCCGTCCTGTGTCTTTTTCACGATATACACGTACAAAATGTCAACCATATGTCCGTACAATCCTGTTCTCCACGGAAGATGGCATCCTGGTCAACGGACAATCGTGCCAAAGATGACGTAACGCCATCTAGGAAACGAGGTGATATTTGCCGGGTAGTCCCACATCCACAATCGCTGCGTACACAGTCACAGACGGTGCAGTATGGCACACAGGATATGCTTACCAGATTGTCTGCGGTGGACGTCCGTAGAAAGAACGGAAGCAGGACAGTCGCAAAATGATGTGTGAATCGTTCTGTTGTTTCGTGGACGTGCCGACAATTTATAGAGACCGAAACTGTATCCCGAAGACCATGGCAGGGCTGACCACGTATGACTTCAGGAGAGAGGACCGTCATTTGGCTTTAAGGGCACGACAGTACCGCCTTGGTACTGCATAGTGACTGGCATGTGAGCTCGCAGCATGCGCTGGAGGTACTGTATGGAGTCAAACGGCGTGCAGAAGGCTTCGGCAGAGTGGCCTTTATTGTCAGAGACCTGCTGTATGTCTACCTCTGACGCGTCTTCACAGAAGATAACGTCTAGGGTGGAGTAACTAACACGCCAACTGGGCGGTCGAAGAATGGCCCAATATTGTTCTCACAGATATGTCTCAATTTAGCCTGGGGACTGGTCCTCGATAGCTTTGCATCTTGAGGGAACGTGAAACACAGTTTCGGGAGCCAGACAATGTGGAAAGAGACCGATATCGAAGAGGATCCCTAATGGTGTTGGCGTCGCGCGGGATTAGCCGAGCGGTCAGAGGCGCTGCAGTCATGGACTGTGCGGTTGATCCCGGCGGAGGTTCGAGTCCTCCCTCGGGCATGGGTGTGTGTGTTTGTCCTTAGGATAATTTAGATTGAGTAGTGTGTAAGCTTAGGGACTGATGACCTTAGCAGTTAAGTCTCATAAGATTTCACACACATTTGAAAATTTTTTGAATGGTGTTGGCAGGGATTATGTTTACCACTCGAACCCCTATTCATGAAATTGTACGGGTGAATCGGCAAGCTTTAACTGTTGTCAGGTGTCGTGACGTGATCTTGGGACCTCATTTGCTGTTGACGCGAGGTACTGTTGGCCCAGACTTCCTATTGATAGACGCTAATGCTCGACCTTACAGAGGGCGGGTGGTTGATGTTTTCTTGGAAACGGAAGATATTGCACGCATGGCTCGGCCTGCTCGCTCTCCCGATTTGAATCCCACAGAGCATATCTGGGATGTACTGGGGAGACGGCTAGTATCACGCCAGCATCCACCGACCACTCACCAAGACTGTGAGCAGCTCTGCAGGAAGAATGGGCGTTATTGCCTCAACATGAGACTGACGGCAGCATCCACAGCATACCCTTTCGTTGTCAGGTTCACATTAACTAGTCGTCTAAATGTTTGTGCAAATACGTTAAGTTGGAAAACACGAAGAACAGTTTTGTCTACCGTTATGCATGTTGCAGTTGTTTACGTACTGAATTATTTGCGTTTTTTTTTTTTACTTTACCGTCACCTGTTATACTGTTATGTGGCGAAATAAAAGCAAGCTTGCAAACTTTCCGTTTGTTGCTTTAATTTTGGACACCAGTGTATATATACAGAGGGATGGAGAGACATGGCGTTACAGATATACGTAGGAAACAAAAATCATTATGCAGATGATGTAAAAGGTCGAGGGGAGTTGCGAAGAGTAAACATAAGAGGGCTAATGATAGCACCTTTGCATAACTAGTGGAACGATGGTGCGTTCTGAAGAGACAGGATGAAATTACCATACTTTGGTTCAAATGGCTCTGAGCACTATGGGACGTAACATCTGAGGTAATCAGTCCCCTAGAACTTAGAACTACTTAAACCTAACTAATCTAAGGATATCACACACATCCATGCTCGAGGTAGGATTCGAACCTGCGACCGTAGCAGTCGCGCGGTTCCAGACTGTAGCGCCTAGAAACACTCGGCCACAAGGCCGGCAAATTATCATACTCCCATTAGTTCCATGTGAGTGTGTGAGAGAGAACGGTATTATTATTTTATTCTGAATACTCTGGCAGTTTTCAACCTAATACATTTTAGTTGCAAGCTATAAATCGTGGAATCGTAAAAAATAGATGCAGTGTATAATTGTATCATTTTAGAATCGAAACACATTGATTGCATATTGGTACTACTATAGGCGAATCATGAGAAGTTTGCTGATAAAGTATAAAAAAGGTCTCTATAGGCAACGTGGGTAGCACAAGTTTTATCTACACTCCTGAAAATGGAAAACAGAACACATTGACACCGGTGTGTCAGACCCACCATACTTGCTCCGGACACTGCGAGAGGGCTGTACAAGCAATGATCACACGCACGGCACAGCGGACACACCAGGAACCGCGGTGTTGGCCGTCGAATGGCGCTAGCTGCGCAGCATTTGTGCACCGCCGCCGTCAGTGTCAGCCAGTTTGCCGTGGCATACGGAGCTCCATCGCAGTCTTTAACACTGGTAGCATGCCGCGACAGCGTGGACGTGAACCGTATGTGCAGTTGACGGACTTTGAGCGAGGGCGTATAGTGGGCATGCGGGAGGCCGGGTGGACGTACCGCCGAATTGCTCAACACGTGGGGCGTGAGGTCTCCACAGTACATCGATGTTGTCGCCAGTGGTCGGCGGAAGGTGCACGTGCCCGTCGACCTGGGACCGGACCGCAGCGACGCATGGATGCACGCCAAGACCGTAGGATCCTACGCAGTGCTGTAGGGGACCGCACCGCCACTTCCCAGCAAATTAGGGACACTGTTGCTCCTGGGGTATCGGCGAGGACCATTCGCAACCGTCTCCATGAAGCTGGGCTACGGTCCCGCACACCGTTAGGCCGTCTTCCGCTCACGCCCCAACATCGTGCACCCCGCCTCCAGTGGTGTCGCGACAGGCGTGAATGGAGGCACGAATGGAGACGTGTCGTCTTCAGCGATGAGAGTCGCTTCTGCCTTGGTGCCAATGATGGTCGTATGCGTGTTTGGCGCCGTGCAGGTGAGCGCCACAATCAGGACTGCATACGTCGAGGCACACAGGGCCAACACCCGGCATCATGGTGTGGGGAGCGATCTCCTACACTGGCTGTACACCACTGGTGATCGTCGAGGGGACACTAAATAGTGCACGGTACATCCAAACCGTCATCGAACCCATCGTTCTACCATTCCTAGACCGGCAAGGGAACTTGCTGTTCCAACAGGACAATGCACGTCCGCATGTATCCCGTGCCACCCAACGTGCTCTAGAAGGTGTAAGTCAACTACCCTGGCCAGCAAGATCTCCGGATCTGTCCCCCATTGAGCATGTTTGGGACTGGATGAACCGTCGTCTCACGCGGTCTGCACGTCCATCACGAACGCTGGTCCAACTGAGGCGCCAGGTGGAAATGGCATGGCAAGCCGTTCCACAGGACTACATCCAGCATGTCTACGATCGTCTCCATGGGAGAATAGCAGCCTGCATTGCTGCGAAAGGTGGATATACACTGTACTAGTGCCGACATTGTGCATACTCTGTTGCCTGTGTCTATGTGCCTGTGGTTCTGTCAGTGTGATCATGTGATGTATCTGACCCCAGGAATGTGTCAATAAAGTTTCCCCTTCCTGGGACAATGAATTCACGGTGTTCTTATTTCAATTTCCAGGAGTGTACATGACTCAGATTAGCTCCTAATACAACTGCTTGACGTTTGCTAATTTTTAACCCCATTTATCATACATTTACTCTTTTTGTTGAAAGTTCTCTCCGGCTGGTTCAGTTGTGCTTTCGAAACATATATAATGGCGTGTTTTCATGGTGAGTGAAAGCGTGTTTGGTAAGGATGGTCTAAAGCGCCGTCGGCGTGGATATTGCTTAGGATCCCAGCGCTATAGCGCTGTGTGGTGAGAGAGAGTAAACTTAATCGTCAGGGTTGTCACGATAGCTACATCTGTCTGCTTGTGAGCTCCAGCGTTATTATAATTTAAATAAACAACTACTTCGTTGCTGTAAAGTGGGCAGGGTATCATTAAAATGAAGTACCTCCATTAATATGCCGTCATGTATACAGAGAATGAAGTCGCATCCAACCTACCCTTGGCCTTCGAGTATTTACATAAAACGAGTGTAATTACAACCACACTTACAGGTTATCACCGAAAGCACGGTCATCTGGACTCTTTACTCATATGTTTTCGATATCAATAAAGATAATCGTCTAACTGTTTTTGACGTGTGCAAAATATAACTATCTGTCTACAAAATTAATTTGGAACCCTATTACGCAAATTCATGCCGTTCATGCGAGCTCGGAAAAAAAAAATTTATTTTGAGCCGTTTTCTAGTTAGCACACAGGACTCGCATGGGTAGGATGACTGTTGAAACCTGCGTCCGGCCATCCTGATTTAGGTTTTCCGTGGTTTTCCAAAATCACTTAAGGCAAATGCCGGGGTAGTTCCTTCGAAAGGGCACAGTCGCTTGCCTTCTCCATCCTTCCTTAATCCTTGCTTGTGCTCCGTCTCTAATCACCTCGTTGTCGACGGGACGCTAAACACTAATATCCTTCTTTTGAGTCGTTTACTACTACTGCAGAGATCGCATAAGCGTTGTACTACGGACTTAAGTCTAGAGTATGGGTATTATTTTATCAAAATACGAATGTTCTATCTGGCTGAAAAAGGAGTACCCACGTTAATTTTAAAAGCAGAACGGTTGGGGGTATTAGCGGGATTATAGTTCTGATTGGCCCAGAAAGAAAAGTTGGTGATGAGGGATATACTTGGCGCTTAAATTGTAAGCAGCGATTATCCACAAAGGCGTCGGTGAGTTACGACAGGTTTTGCTGTGGTGGGATATCTTCTGCCTAGAATGACTGAGTGTCATTTGTGCCAGCTACCATATCGAGGTGATTGCAGATACACTGTGCAAATTTCTCTACGACTCCTGGGGAGTTCTGGGACACTCCAGTTCGCGATCTGGTGATCACGATTGTACGAGGAGTTCCATATCGGACCCGCGTTATCCAGCGAATAGCGGGGGGAGAACGGTTTGTGTTGCACCAGTCTATGAAATTTCCACCTACAGCTTTGGACCTGTTTGCCGATATTACCGAAGCCCGGCGATCCCTCATTCGGAACTGCAGCAATGTCAGGCGCTAGACCAGTGGGCTTACATCGCAACGTTGCCGGACTCTGTGACCGCAAGCAATGACGTACGTGTCTACACACCCAGACTTCAGGGTATAAGGGGAGGGCTACACTGCAGACGACATGATTTTCGTTGGAGTTGTTACGGATACTGAACAACTCTTTAGAGGTGCATTTTGTAGCACAGTGCTGAAAATTCAGTATCTTTGACTGGAGGTATCAGAATTTTACTATGACGTTAGACAATCTAGTAATGAAGTCTCACATTTCATATACAACATCTCTGGTTAGAATCGGTAGTGCTTAAAGAAATCTCTGTGATGTCATCGACACTACGTACCATTTCTGTCAGTGTGTTCGTTTCGGATAGTACGGCGTCACACACTGGTAATGGTGTGGTGGCTTAGCAATAGTACATAAATGGGAATTTTTCGATTTGCTGTAGGATTTTGAACATATACTGTGATCGAAGACCATGAAGTACCTCGAAGAAAGCCGGTCGGGGTGGCCGAGCGGGTCTAGGCGCTACAGGCTGGAACCGCGCGACCGCCACGGTCGCAGGTTCGAATCCTGCCTCGGGCATGGATGTGTGTGATGTCCTTAGGTTAGTTAGGTTTAAGTAGTTCTAAGTTATAGGGGCCTGATGACCTCGGAAGTTAAGTCTCATAGTGCTCAGAGCCATTTGAACCATCTGAACCTCGAAGAAAACTATTTATTGACACATAGTCAACACGGATTCAGAAAATATCGTTCTTCTGAAACACAACTAGCTCTTTATACTCATGAAGTAATGAGTGCTATTTGCAGGGGATGTCAAATTGATTCCATATTTTCAGATTTCCAGGAGGCTTACGATACCGTTCCTCACAAGCGTCTTCTAACCAAACTGCATGCCTATGTAACATCGCCTCAGTTGTGCGACTGGATTCTTGATTTCCTGTCAGAAAGGTCACAGTTCGTAGTAATAGCCGAAAAGTCATAGAGTAAAACAGATGTAATATCCGGCGTTCCCCAAGGAAGTGCTATAGGCCCTCTAATGTTCTGATCTATATTAACGACATAGGAGACAATCTGAGTAGCCGTAGTAGATTGTTGCTGATGATGCTGTCATTTACCGTCTTGTAAAATTATCAAATGACCAAAACAAATTGCAAAATGATTGAAGTACGATATCTGTATGGTGCGAAAAGTGGAAATTGATCCTGAATAAAGAAAAATGTGAAGTTATTCACATGAGTACTAAAAGAAATCCGCTAAATTTCGATTACGCGATAAGTCACACAAATATGAAGGCTGTAAATTCAACTAAATACTTAGGGACTGCAATTATATATAACTTAAATTGGAATTATCACATAGATAATGATGTGGGTAGAGCAAACCAAAGACTGCGATTAATTGGCAGAACACTTAGAAGGTGCAACAGGTCTACTGAAGAGACTGCTTACACCACGCTTGTCCGCCCTATTCTGGCGTACTGCTGTGCGGTGTGGGGTCCGCATCAGGTGGGACTGACGGATAACGTTGAAAAAGTTCAAAGAAGGCAGCTCGTTTTGTATTATCACGAAATAGGGGGATAGTGCCACAGACATGATACATGAATTGGAGTGGCAATCATTAAAACAAAGACAGTTTTCGTTGCGACGGGATCTTCTAATGAAATTTCAATTACTGGTTTTCTCCTCCAATTGCGAAAACATTCCCCTACACAGGGGGAAATGATCATCACGATAAAATAAGAGAAATAAGCGTTCGTACAGAAAAATTTAAGTGGTTGTTCTTCCCGCCCGCCGTTCGCGAGTGGAACGGTAAAGACACAGCTTGAAGGTGGTTCATTGAACCATCTTCCAGGCACTTTATTTGAATAGCAGAGTGATTACGTAGATATAGATGTAGATGTAGAAGATACCGAGGGCATCATCACATCGACGCGACACGATGGAGCTCATGATGCGACGTGGTGACGCTACGTCGTGGCACGATGTTGACACACATAATTCTCGTAATAGGTAAAATTGTGGAAAAATAAGAAAATTACGTAACTGTCTGGGTGTGCCGTCTGCTGGTGCCTTGAAATATTAATTTGTTACTAACAAATAGACCTCGAGTGACGTCATTTGTTATTAATAAACAAACGGAGCCTACAACCTGTGGTGCCCACCCAGCTGTACCAGTTGTAAAAGATGGAGTTGAGAACGTGTTTCTGGGAGCATCATGACGTAGGGAACTGAGGGGTGAATCTTGTGTGATAGAAAACAAAATAAAATGGGTAAACTAGTTGAAAACAAAGAATTCCGAGTGCTCTTACATTTCTGCCTAGGTGTGGTCTCTGGTGGTGCTACGTACTACGAAACTGTTATTAACTCCTGCTACAAAACAGTGTACTAGTTATAAAAGATGAAGGTGTAGAGGGGTTGCATGATTCTCATTGGCCCAGAGGGGCAGTAGGTGAGGGTAGGAGGACAGGGGGTTGCCGCCACTTTTGTGACATCTGACGACTATATATTTACGTCCTCACCTTGAATATAAATAGTACAATTGCCTGGGTGAGTTCCCTGTGTGACCGTGATCAATTCAAGGTGATATTGCGAGGGATATGGAGTAGGGGAAGCAAGGAGACCAAATGGATAACCTGACACCGGATGCGTAACATGACACTGGATGTGATAATATCGTTATCTTGGCCTGAGCGCTCGCTGGTATCCTACTTACGTTTTGCAAGTTATCTTTCTGTATATGTTACGTCTGCCACAGACGGCCACTGCCAGACAGACTACACTCACGACACCCCTGTCTACCATATAACATTCACAATCACTTGCAGGCGCAACCAAGAGGAAAACAATTATTCCAAACAAACAGAACTTGCTAGAGACTAATGCGAACCTTTTCTGCAGAGGTCGCCTCACAGATGCAGGGAAAGTTGGAAAGTTGAAGTACTCCGCCGGCTTTATAAGGCCAGCATAGTAGCAGTACAGCCTGTTCCTCGCCGAGCTAGGACCAGCTCCGACGGACCTCACCAACGCTCTTGATGAATGGTCGTTTACATGTTATTTGTTTTCTTTGTGTGTATATAGTGATTGTTCGAGAAGTATAGTTCAGTTTCAATAAACGACATTATACTGAGTGTTCACAATACTGAGTATTCTTCAGTGGCGACGAGTATAGTGGAACGAATCGACGAACATCATGGTTACGACAGCAGCACCTACGGAATGGCAACAATTCTTTCAAGGACTTCTGCACCAGTTTTTGGAAACTCAGACACAAATGATCGCTGAAATCCGAAGCCTCCACCGTACCGCGACGCCACCTCCGTTCCAAGCATTAAACGAGGAAGTTGAGGAATGGGAAACATACGAACGACGCCTCCGGCAACACTTCACGATTCATCAAGTCACCCAAGAAGACAGGCAGCGCCCTTTTTTCTTGTCATGGACCCAATCGAAGATGTATGTGCTGCTCACGAAACTACAGCCGCTGGACCCCGACTCCCTCACTTTCACCGCCATCTGTGCGACGTTAAATGCTTGCTACAAACGCTATCATGTCCTCGCAGCCCGCATCGAGTTCTACCAATGCCGGAAGAAACCCGAGCAGACCTATCGCCAGTGGGCCGCCGAGCTGCAAGGTCTCAGCAGGATATGTAAGTTTCACACACATCTTTCCTAGGAATCATACGGTGATGACATGGTGCGGGACCACTTGATACAAGCAGCGCCAGACGCCGCTTTCCGCCACGACGCCCTCAAGTTAGAAGACCCGTCCCTCGAGCAGGTCGTAGAACTAGCCTGTAAGTTCTAAATTTCTACAGCCGCCGATCGTCGACTGGAATCTTGGGCAGATGTAGCAGCCATCCGTGACGACGCCACGACGGACACCGAAGACGTCGCAGCAATCCAGGGCTCAACGAAGCGCTCCTACTGCCGCCGCGGTCGGACACCGCCTCCACAACAAGATGCCGGGTCGCACCATCCTGGCCGGAGCCAGAAGCCACTGCAGCAACAGCAAAACCAGCAACGTCGTCGTGGGGATCACCTCCGCCTGCCCTCCTGCCCCACCTGCTATTCAACACATGATAGAGAAGATTGCCCAGACCGCCGAGCGCAATGTATACACTGCGGCAGGGAAGGCCATTTAGCGTGCGTTTCTCGCGCAAAAACACCCTTCTCCAGAAACCGTCAGCCCAGGCCATATCCAGACGGCTGGAACATCACCCCAATGGACGTCAACCGGGTAGACAACTCGTCGACATCAAAAATTTTTATAGACGTCACTATCAATGACAAACCTCTGCGTCTGCAAGTGGACACAGGCACAGCAGTATCCTTGATTAATTACACTTCATATGCCAACATTGGTTCACCACCCCTCCCTCCAGCCCCTAAGCGCCTACTGGCGTACAATAAGCAAGGGATAGCTGTCCTAGGACAATTCACGGCTCAAGTCAAGTACAAATCGGTTCACCATCCAGTCACGTTTCTGGTTGTCAACAATTCATCCACAGCAGACTTATTCGGACTGGACGCCTTCCGCTTATTCGGATTTTCCATTGTGGACGATGGTCACCTAGAGTATCAGTACGTTCCTTTTTCTGAAGTTGATGCACTCTGTAATGAATTCCAGGACCTGTTTTCACCAGGCATAAGCTGCGCCAAGGACTTTGAGGCCTCGCTCCAACTCCGTCCCACTGCCCGGCCCCGCCACTTCCGGGAACGCCAGGCACCAGTGGCACTACAACAGCCGCTCAAAGAAGAACTCCAACGTCTTCAAGATGAAAGGGTTCCCCAGCCGGTGCGGTTCAGCTTGTGGTCCACGCCTTTAGTCATCGTGCAGAAGCCAGGCCGCCGCCTTCGCCTCTGTGGTGACTTTAAGTCTACAGTCAACCCACAGCTTCTCGTTAACGACTATCCCCTTCCACGACCGGAAGATCTTTTTCGCAAATTGGCTGGGGGCTCCTACTTTACTAAAATCGACCTAGCAGAAGCATATCTCCAAATTCCTCTTGATCTTTCCTCCCAACAATACACTGTTACAAATACTCCTTTTGGCCTCTTCAAACTAAACCGACTCAATTTTGGTTTAGCCAGTGCTCCTGCAATCTTTCAAAGATACCTTGAACAACTTCTCACTGATATCCACGGCTGTATAAATTACTTAGACGACATAGTCGTCACAGGGTCCTCCTCCGAGGAGCTCATAGCCAACCTCCGCCTCCTCTTCCTCTGCCTCCGAACTGCAGGTCTGAAATGTAATATTTCTAAATGTTCATTTTTCGAACAATCTGTTTCCTATCTCGGTCACATTATTTCTAAGAATGGCATTTCTCCATCTTTCTCTTATATCGACGCCATTAACAACCTGCCCAGTCCCCGGGACCTTCATCAGTTGAAATTCTTCTTGGGAAATATTTCGTATTACAGGAAATTCGTTCCTTCTGCAGCTCAAGTGGCAGCACCCCTGTACCACCTCTGCCGCAAAAATGTCCCATTCTGTTGGACACCAGTCTGCGAGACCGCCTTCCATACCCTCAAACAGCAGCTCCAATCTGCTGCATGTCTCATGCCTTATAGTCCAAATCTTCCTTTGATACTTCTTACGGACGCCTCTGAGTATGGTGTGGGCGCCGTCTGGTCTCACAAATTGCCAGATGGCACAGAGCGCTCCGTAGCATACATCTCAAAAGCTCTCTCCACAGCAGAAATCAAATATTCCCAAATCGAGAAAGAAGCACTTGCCATGGTTTTTGCCTGTTCCAAGTTCTGTCCCTTTCTCTATGGCAAGTCCTTTCACATTATTACTGACCACAAACCGATCCTCTCTTTATTTGCGCCTTCCGCGCGATTACCGACCAAAACATCCCAACATGTCCAGCGCTGGGCGTTGTTCCTATCCCAATTTCGCTACACCATGCATTTCCATACCACCTCCCAGCACGCCAACGTGGACGCCTTGTCAAGTCTACCACAAGGTCCGGACCCTGCTTTTGACTAGTTGGACCTCCTCGTTTTTCAGATTGATGATGACCTCCAAGAGGCCCTGAAGGCATTTCCCAGTTACAGCTGTCAAAGTAGCTGCAGCCACCACAGCTGATTCCCTCCTCCGAGTCATTCGACACTGCGTTCTGCGTGGTTGGCCATCCTCGCCGCCTCCTTAGGATCAATGCCACCTCCGGTTGCACTATTCCATCCGTCCCCGGCTTTTGGTGGTGGATGGAGTCCTCCTTCGCTTAGATTCAGCAGAACTGAGGGTCATCATTCTGAGATCCCTGCAGCCGACGATCCTCCACATTCTTCACCAAGGGCATTGGGGGATCGTTCGCACCAAATCCCTTGCATGAAGGCATGTTTTTGGATCGGCCTCACATCTGACATCACAGAGATGGTGCAGCACTGTACCGTCTGTGCCCAACAATTGCCCCGTCCCCCCCAAAAATACCTTCCCTGGCCTATGCCGAACGGTCCCTGGGAACGCATCCACCTTGACTTTGTGGGACCATTTCTGGGCCACCAATGGCTCCTATTCACGGATGCATTTTCCCATTTCCCGTACGTCATTCGGTGTTCAGAAATCACCATGCATGTTACCTTATCAGCCCTCGCAAAAATATTTTACTTGAAAGGATTACCGAAAGCCATAGTCATAGACAATGGACCACAATTTCGAAGCCAGGAATTCCTCTCCTTTTGCACCGACAATGGCATCCACCATCTTCTTACCCCGCCCTTCCATCCCCAATCCAATGGGGAAGCAGAACGCCTGGTCAGAACTTTCAAGACACAAATGCTCGAATATAACAAAGACCACTCCCTTGAAGATGCTCTGACGCTATTCCCCAGTTCCTATCAAGCTACTCCGATAGGGGACAAAAGCCCAGCGGAAGCACTCCAAGGCCACCAACCTAGGACTCTCCTACATCTTCTCTTGCCCTCTCCGAGAATTCAGATTCCTCCTGGACAGTCCCGGTTCTTCCCTGGCTCCTTAGTCTGGACCCGAGGTTTTGGCACTAACGCAGGTTGGCTGCCCGCCGTAATCGAGAGTTCCCGGCGTCGCCAACTTTTTGATGTCATCTTGGATGGCCACATAGTCCGTCACCATCGAAATAAATTGCGTCCTCGCTACCCTGCGCCACCTGCACCACATCCTGCGACACAGACCACCGCCACCTCTACAACCCATTCCGGACCACCTACACAGACCCCTCCACTAATGCCGTCTCATCGTTGCATGGGTGACATTTCAGGGCATCAGTCGCCGCCACCAGCACCACCACCAACACAGCAGCCGCAGCCGACGGACCAGCTGCCAGGCCCCTCTTCAGTGCCTCCCCAACAGCCAATGGCCACCGATGAAGACGAACCTATGCCACTGGTCCCACACATGCCGTCATCACAACCGGTACGCCGGTCAGCCCGCATCGCAGGACGTACAGCACCATATTCTCCAAGAGGCAGCCTCCACAGCCTCCTCCAGATAGCCACAGCCGCAGATCTCCATGACGTAGCAGCTGTCGATCTTTTTGCGCGGCTCCCCCCGCCCCCCCCCCCCCCTGGAAGGGAGGTATGTTACGTCTGCCACAGATGGCCCCTGCCAGCCAGATTACACTCACGACACCCCTGTTTACCATATAACATACACAAGCACTTGCAGGCGCAAAAAAGAGGAAAACAATTCTTCAAAATAAACAGAACTCGCTAGAGACTAATGCGAACCTTTTCTGCAGAGGTCGCCTCACAGACACAGGGAAAGTTCCGCCGACCTCCGCTGGCTTTATAAGGCCAGCGCAGCAGCAGTACAGCCAGTTCCTCGCCGAGCTAGGACCAGCTCCAACGGACCTCACCGACACTCTTGATGAATAATCGTCTACATGTTATTTGTTTTCTTTGCGTGTATATAGTGATTGGTCGAGAAGTGTAGTTCAGTTTCAATAAACGACATCATACTGAGTGTCCTACAATACTGAGTAATCTTCAGTACACATCCAGTAATTATGTACAGAGTATTGCACAACTCCTATTATGGGCTTCTAGGTATTGTAGAGGTACTTAGTACATAAAAATTTGATAAGGAACCCATGTAAGTTTGAAGATAGGATCACTTTTACGGAACGCACCCAGAGGAGGAGTGAGTTCGGATTTGTGTCCTCTACAGGTGTCCATGATACGGGCAATTTTTCGAGCACCAGACGTCGGGTTCTCTTCTACGTAACGAAGTACTTCCTCTTCAAAGTCAAGACTGCGACGCTTCTGTGGAGAACCACGGTCAACCCTACCAGCTGCAGAGGTGCTAATTTCTCGAGGAGGGAAACAATATGTGTTGTCATAATTACGATACAGCCTGACGACGATTGGTTGATTTGGGAGAGGGAAAAAACCGCGAGGTCGTCGGTCCCATCGGATTAGGGTAGGATAGCGAAGGAAGTCGGGCCTGCCATGTCAAACAAACCATCCCGGTATTTGCCTGAAGCGATTTAGGGAAATCACGGGAAACTTAAATCAGGATGGCCAGATGCGGGCTTGAACTGTCTTCCTCCCAAATGCGTGTCCAGTGTGCTAACTACTGTGCTACTTCGATCTGAGATTGACGATGGCGCCCCTTTCTGAGTTTATGTGGTAATGCAAACTGGGAGATGTGAAACCGATCCGATCTTCAAAGTTATTTGATACCGCCTGACAAAAAAAGTAAAGCACCCAGAAGGAGAGGAGGAAACAAAATGAAACTTCACTGGCTGAGAAAGTACGTGATGATGTTGCAGTGATTACGAACTCGTGACAAATTTCGAAATAAGTCGGCAGGATGAGCCCACCTATCAGTATGACGTTGCACCCTTCTCTGGCTAGGATGAACTCATTGATTCGTTTGCGACGGTTGTCATAAGGCCTTTGTATCCTCCTTGAGGCAAACTGCGCCACAGCTGTTGTAACTAGTCTTTGATATCCTCGATAATGAAACTACGACGAAGTAGGTGCCCGAGCGGGTTCCACGCATGTTCTGTCGGGGACATATCTGGGAGTGTTGTTGTCCAGATGAGTACCTCAACACAACTCAGGCAATTCATACAGTCACGAACCGTGTGTGGACGAGAATCGTCCAATTTAAAAAATCTGTCACGATACTGTCGCATGAGAGGTAATAAATGTGGACGCAGGATATGTGGGATGTACTGTTGTGCCGCCATATATCCCTCAATAACTACTAGCTATGTCTTGAAGTCATACCTGATGAGTCCCAAAACCATAACGCCAGGCATAACACCGCCGTTCCTCTCCAAAGTATTGGACGATTGGGACCTCTTCCCAGGTCCCACTGTACTCGCCAATGCTGGTCGTCCGGTGTAGTGCAGAACCGCGATTCTTGGCTGGACACAGTGCGACGCCAGTCATCTGTAATCCATGCTTCCTGATCGCAGCACCACGGTACCGTTGTGTTGTGTTCGAGGTAGCCTTAACAAGGTGCGGCAATTCTCTAGTCTAGTTGCTTCTAGTCTCCGACCAGTCACACGGAATGTTGCAGCGAATCTTTTACTTGTTCTCGAATGACAGGAGCAAATGTGACTGTGTTACTGTGTTCCTGGAGCACAATACGGCGATGCTCCCTGGTAGTGGTCAGATTTCGTCAAGTTTTACCTAAACGACGAGGATGCTTGCCCTCACATTCCCATGCAGTCACCAGTCTGGTCACTCTCACATCGGAATGCCTCACAAATCTGGATATTGCGCGATTCGGCCATCCAGCCAAATCGATACCCGCAATGAGGCCACTTTCAGTTGTCGACGTATTATATAATAACGCTCTTACAAGAGTACGCGTCATTTCCGTGACTTCCACAGTAACCTCCCAAAATATGACACTGTTCACGCCACTTTGATACGCTACCAAGCCTGTAACAACACTAAACACGAAGAACACTTATGCACACTTGAAGTAGTTCTAGCTGTCAGGGAAAACTGTAACTCTAATCTTTTGTATACCTGCCGACAGTGTGTACGTTGACGTAGTTACAATGATATCCGACCATGAATCCTGGGTCGTTCACTTTGTTTGTCAATCCGCGCTTATCTTGACTGTGCATTTTCAGGTATGTGTTCCTCATCAAAATACTATCTACAAGACACTCCTACAAGCCCTGGGGCCGTATATAATGTTCTCCTATCTTAGCATGTTTCGTGCTTTTCATGTGAGTCGGGAAAAGAGAACCCAGCTCAACATCCACATAAAGTGCGGAAAATAATGAGCAGACGATGTAGAACAGAGGATGAACACACTTAAACCCGCAGTCGGATTCCACCACTTCTCAACTCATCTCTTGTCCACAACGAAAGCGCTGTTGCATTACGCTGTCTGAGTAGGTACAAGATTGTGTTGATCACAAAACATAGTATCCCGTAGTAAAACGCAGAAAAAGAAGAACAAAACTAGAAAATTATGGAAACAACATGTTATTAATTACCATTAGATGGTACACAGGTCTTCAACTGACTAATTTGTAGGGCAACAATTTTTCTAATATTATGTGAGGTATATTCAATGATTTAAGTGTAATGACTCTATCCATTATATACTATTTCAAACGGCCAGAACCTTTATTGAGGATTAACTTACTTTTATTCGTTTGCTCTGATAGGTTTTGTGACCTTGGCTATACCTGACAACTATTTTCCAAGATTAGATGTTTGGAAAGTGAACGCTGTTCCCGAATTCCATTCACATGTGTTGTGTCTTGTCCTTGATACTAAGGCCTTTGCAACTACAAAATGCAAATGCTTAACATATTTCGTTAGGAAACAGGGTTGACGCACTGACATTAATATTTCCATAGCTGCCAACCATCAAATAAAAGAGGGCACTACTCAATAGCTAGTGCATTAATGTATTCGCAATTGAGAATAATGAAAACCATCAGCTGTAGAATGGAATGACGATAATGAAAATTCGTGCCGGACCGGGTCTCGAACCCGGATTTCCCGCTTATCGCGAGCATGCATGCAGTTCAAAGGAACTTTGCATCGTAATCGGAATAACACAGGCGCTACAATATCGCAATACCTAGTGACTATACGAAAACTCTTTGAGGTCTGGTGGAGTTTTATTCACTGAATTTCCGTATGTGAAAGTGTAATGTCGTATGACATGGTTCGCTGGGATAGCCCACGAGGTGGGTTCAGCCGCCTGTCGGAAAGCGTATTCTTCACCTGTGCGCAAAGGGCCATTTCCTTGTGGATATGCGAGAGATGGGTCGTATGTGTAACTGTGGAGTTCAGGTAAGCCTAAGGGATGTGTGTATCGCTAAACGTGGAAGCGCTGTAATAAATATGACTGAAGATAGTGCGGAGAATCGCGGTTTGGGGGAGGGAGGGGGGGAGGCCTTGATGCTCGATATCTGTTTGAGCTAGGAACATGAGCTCAGAAGTGTTGGGTTTAGCCCCGACCAGCGGTCATTTGTATAGCCATTCTAACATCTGACTTACTTTAGCTATGTTAGAGTATATTAAGAAACGTTTAGAACGACAAATCGGAGCTGGCGACCAGGAAAATTGTGCGAATCGCTTAATTCCTCTTGCAGATGATTTTAATTTCGCCGAAATTAACGCTCAGATAATGGCACCATTTGTATGTGCACCGCTCCGATTACACAATGAAGTGACAAAGAAACTAGTATAGGAATGCGTATTCAAATACAGAGATATGTAAACATGCAGAATACGGCCCTGCAGCCGGCAACGCCTATATAAGACAACAAGTGTCTGGTGCATTTGTTAGATCGCTTACTGCTGCTACAACGGCAGGTTATCAAGATTTAACTGAGTTTGAACGAGGTGTTACAGTTGGCGCAAGAGCGATGGGACACAGCATCTCCGAGGTAACGATGAAGTAGGGATTTTCCCGTACGACCATTTCACGAGTCTACCGCGATTATCAGGAATCCGATAAAACAACAAATCTCCGACATCGCTGCCCCCGGAAAAAGATCCTGCAAGAACGGGACCAACGATAACTGAAGAGAATCATTCTAAGTGACATAAGTGCAACCCATCCGCAAATTGCTGCAGAATTAAATGCAGGGTGTGTAGGTACACGATGAAAGGCCCCAGGATGCCATAAAATTAAGGTTTGACAAACAAAGTGACATCAAGGATGATTCGTATCAGCATGAGTTAGATATAGTAGTTAAAGTCAAGGAAGAATAAATACAAGCAATCATTAAGGTGAAAATATTTAACACTGACACACACAGTTAATTTTACATACAGGTTCAACTACTAACCTAATGTCAAATGCATTTTTTTGTGAATTGAAGTAGAGAGGCAAGTTCCCAACATTTCCTGTTCAAAATTTCAAGGTGCAAACTGCTACAGGCAGTAAGACTAAATTGGTTAAACATCAGGCACTTATTACATTACAAATTAAACATTTTACAGTGAAGTGCAACTTTATTATAATCGACAAACTTAGAGTTAATTGACTTATTGGCATGGTCACGATTAGAACATACAAAACGCAGATTGACATAGGTAATGGTAAATGCCACTTTTTTTGCAATGGATCAGATCTCTTCTATTGATTTAGTCAGAACACCTAATGAAAGTAACAAAAACAAACTAGGGTCAAATGTAGTGGTACAATATTCATTTCCAGCCGTATATTTCACATATAAATTTGATACTGAACAAGAAGCAAACACCGAGGTTACTTACGAAATGGTAGAGCAGAAACTAAGTGAATCACAGGTACTAAATGAGATGCAACGACAAGACCTTTCTAACTTGCTATTTAAGTACGCCAATGTTTTCAGTAAGAAGCCAGGAGTAATCAAAGATTATGAATATAAATTTGAAGTCGACCCGCATGAAACATTTTGTGAAACGTTATATCCTATTCCATGAGCAAAAGGAGAGGAATTAAGGGAAGAGATCAATCGTATAAGTAAATGGGCAATTATACAACCTCCATTTTCCCCCTATTGTAGTCAAATATTACCAATAAGCAAACCAGATGGTTCTGTAAGATTAAGTCACGATGCCAGAGGTATCAACAAGATTATAGTACCAGTACGCATAAGACCAGACAACTTGGACGAACAGCTTCTGAAGTTTGACAATAGAAAATATTTTAGTAAACTCGATCTCAATATGTCCTACTGACAAATAAAGCTCCACGAAGAAAGTCGAAAGTATACAGCATTTGCTTGTGGTAGCAGAAGTTACGAATTCCGTGTTCTACCTTTTGAATTGAATGTTAGCGCAGGAGTGTTTATACTTGCATTGGACTAGGTTTTAGGGACAGAAGTGCTTAGCAAAGTCTCTGTTTATGTAGACGACATGCTAATAGCCACACCCACGTGGCTAGGACGTATCAGACTCATTGAACAGGTGCTTCAACGATTTGCAGATTACGGAGTAACAGCCAATTTAAAAAGTCTAGTTTTGGTAAGGAGCAAGTCAAATTTCTCGGACATGTTGTGTCAGAACAAGTTATATTACCTGATCTGATGAAACTTGATGCCATACACAGTTCTCCAGCTTCAAGGAATAAAAAGCAACTAAAGGCATTTTTAAGACTAGTTTCGTTTTTTCGTAAGTTCGTACCACAACAACTGATGAACAGTGATGCATTGCTCAACTTGTTACGAAAAAATTGGATTTGGTTATGGGATGACAAGTGTCACGAGGACTTTAATAACATTAAACAGGCATTACTCAATGCAAACAATCTTAGCTACCGTGATATGTCCAAGGATATTTGTCTATGCACAGATGCCTCATCTCAAGGGCTGGGGGCATGGGGCATGCTTATTCCAGATGCGAGAGGAAGAAGGTAAGGAAGTACCCAAGGTCATCAGTTTTGCTAGTAGCACGTTATCAGAAGCAGAAAGATCTTACTCTGTGTCAGAATTGGAAAGTTTTCCTGTAATATGGGCATTTAAAAAGTTTGAAAATTTTTTTCGGGGGCAAGAATACGAAAGTTTATTGTGACCATCAATTACTGTCATTCCTTTTGACATGTAAACTATTACACCGTCGGTTAGCTAGGTGGTGTCTATATTTACAAGAATTCAGTTTTGAGATCATTTATATTAAAGGAAGTCAAAATGTTATCGCGAATGCCTTGTCCAGGTTACCACAAGGTTTAGAGGAATTTTATAAATTAACAGAGCAGGCTGCGGATATCATAACGTTATTAATCCAAGGTGCAGCACAACAGTCTGATGACCATACCTTTTGCAAGCAAATGAAAATTATACAACAGCAAGATCGCAGATGGAGTAAAGTCATGCAAAACCTTAAGTAAGATGAAGGTGGAAAGGTAAGTAAATGGTATCAGGAGTACAAGGGCGTTTTGTTTCATAGTGTAATGGAACTGACAAATAGACGTCATTTTATTTTATTATAATTAAAAAACCCGCACCTTTTCTTGGATCCAGAGCAGCAAAGGAATCATCGCCTAGACAACAAGAAGCCACATGGACAACGCAGACTCAGCAGCATCAACAAAGGAGACATCATGGCCAGCTCTACTAAAGTACTATACAGCCATTAGCCACACCGTAACGGTGTCCTTATGGAGATAACTTTTCCTGCACAGTAGAGCGGGTTCGTGACAATAGGAAACACGAAAAATCTGATCAGTGGTGCGTGTATTCCTGAAGATTATTTATAAGACACACACATGAAGTATGTTGCATTATGGAGTACGCAAATGTACTGAAAAAATTGCAACACTTTGTTATTTTACAAATTTGAGAAGGCGAGTCCTACAGGTATTAAGAAGGAGTACTATATGTCAAAAGTCTAAACAGTCCAGTGTGTCAAAATATACTGAGCTACACCCAATACTCACAAAAAAACCTCTAGATGTAGTATTCCTGGACATAGCTGGTCCATGTATAAGAAGTAATGGAGGAGTAAGGTACGTAGTAGCACTATATGCCATTTTCTCGTAACATATCAAAATGTATGCCGTTAAAAATTCAACAGCCACAAATATCAGAAGAAGAACTGAGGGAGACTGTTTGAGAAGGTACTACTAACTGACAATGCTTAATATTTCATTGCGCAGAAGTGGAAACAATATATCACATCACAGGTCGTAAAGCACGTGTTAGTAAGTCTTTTTCACTCAGAAGCAAGCCCAGCAGAACGAGTCTTTAAAGAATTTAACCGATTTATTAGGGCATGCACACCTCGCAAACACGCCTGATGGGTAGAATACGTAACTCCTTTCATGCAAGTGGTCAATAACCTTCCGCATTCTTCAACAGGTTTCACAACGAATAAATTGACGTTTCAGTCAAAACATACGAATGAGTTGGAGTCGCCTATACCAAAGATACCCACTACGGAAATGACACTACAAGACAAAATCAAACGAGCCATAGTTACACTAGAAAACAAGGCCGAATATAAAAGGAAAATTTATAACAAGAAACTGAAACACAAATTTTGAAGGGCAACGAGTCTTCTTACGTACGCACCCTAAATCGACAAAATTTGGCAAACTGAAGAAGAAGTGGCAATTTTTCTATTCAGGCCCATATGTAATTTCTAAAATAACATATCCTGGGACGTACTGGTTAGTTTATGAGGAAACAGGAAGAGACAAGGGTCTCCACCCTCACAAAGACATAAAAGCCTTTACAAAATGACGAAGCGTGGCAACAATTTTTTTTATCGCAAGATAATTGTACATAGTGTACATAATTGTATGTGTAATTTTTCTCCTGGAGTGTATTTTAAGATAAAGTAATGTGTATAGGCATAAATAATTCTTTCGATTTGTACACGTAGGCATAAACATCAACAGCAATGAGAAGTAACACATCACTTTATGCGAAGCGAAAAATAAACGATATTACCTTATGGCTCAGTGGTCGGGCGCCCAACAGTTCGCGCTGACGTCAGTAGCAGGAGAGGACATACTGACCTGTGCGCATGTGCGAAAGACTGTCAGAAGGCGCAACCAAAATAGGAATTCAGTATGTACCTAACTTAAATACAAAGTAAACGCAAATACTACGCAAATACTTCAACTATCTAAGGAATATATATATATATATATATATATATATATATATATATATATATATATATTGTACACAGAGATTTAATATGTCTATGAATTTAAACAAAATATGGAAATACCTGCGAATGCATGCAATGACCAGATGTATCAGTGGCCATCGAGCTACGTAATGCAATTAGTTTTAAGTTGGTTTTAAGTTTTTTTTCTTTCAGCGACCAATGTATCGTCACATCGCAGAAGAAGAGAATTACGTCAAGAGTAGCAGGTACCAAATGAAGAAACGTGCCGCACGTCGGGTAAAAAATTTAGTTATAAGGATGTTAATACAAAGGTCATAAGGCAAATGAAAAATGGATTATGCATCGTTGCAGTGTGTCTACATGACACTTATCAGTTCGTATTCGCTGCAGAGTACGCATAAGCAGTTAAGGATGAGATTTTACAAAAACCAGTTAATTTTTATCCTGTCACTTGGAAGCCTGAAGACTGACATTTCAAGGTATTTGAGAATGACAAGTCTACTATCGTAAAAAACATCATGTTTCACCCTAAGTTACATGTGAATTGAAGTAAACAGCACTAAATATGTAGAAACAACATGATACGACTTAGGTGATTAGTCAGTACACATTATTTTAATGAAGCAAATGTTCCTTGGCAACTAGTCCAGCATTGTACGAGTAACGTTTCCTCATAAATTCTTGAACCAGTAGATGAGTATTTCCCTTCTTCCCTCCCAGACAAAGGAGACGGCGCCAAGTGTAGTTAGGCCAGTAGTGTGCAACGTTTTAGTTCTATTTTCAATTTTTTCTCCCTCTCCTACCTTTGGAAGGAATGAGCTCCCTTAAGTGATAAAAGCCTATCTATAAAATGAAAGATAAATGTATCATATTCTTGTATTGTGTCATATTAATGTGATATGTAATTAATTTGTAATTGTGATATTGACGTTAGCATCTAGCTCTTAGCCGCCAAATCGGCCAGTGCGCCAGCGCGAAATCCGGCAGCGAGAATACGTGCATACATACATTAATCCTTGTTCCATATATCACGAATACGACATTTCGTAAATGTTCGTTGGCTATCTGTCAGACTTTTAATACTATTTGGCAAATGACCATAGATTTTTGTGGCAGCATAATTCACCACTTTTTGTGCCAAACTTGAGATTTAATCCAGAATAGTGAAGATCATCCTTTCTTCTAGTGTTCTAGCTATGCACTTCGCTCTTATTTTTGACTTGGGATGGGTTATTAATGACAAATTTCATAAGTGAATATATGAATTGCGAAGGTACTGTGAATATCCCGAGTTGCTTAAATAAATGCCTGCAAGGTGATCTTGGATGGGCTGCAGCTTTTATTCTGATCACACGCTTTTGTGCAAAGAATAATTTCTCCCTTAATGACGAATTGCCCCAAAATATGTCATATGAAAGCAGTGAATGAAAATAGGCATAGTAGGCTAATTTACTGATGTGTTTATCATTAAAATTTGCAAGAACCCTAATACCATAAGTAGCTGAACCTAACCGTTTCAGCAGATTATCGATGTGTTTCTTCCAGTTCAATTTCTCATCAGTGCAGACACACAGAAATTTTGAGTATTCTGCCTTAGCAACAGACTTCTGTTCATAGTTTATATTTATCAATGGTGTTATGCTATGCTGCCATTGGCTCGACAAGTCATGTGAAAAAATGCAACCCATAAACACACAGGCACTGCAACAATATATATATATATATATTGGGCACGACATATTGATAGATGATTGTTGCAGTGCCTGTGTGTTTATGGGTTGCATTTTTTCACATGACTTGTCGAGCCAATGGCAGCATAGCATAACACCATTGATAATTTATATATATATATATATATATATATATATATATATATATATGCCATTTACTGTACAGAATTGCATAAACTGTGTTTTCTCAAAATTTAGTGAGAATCCATTTGCAGAGAACCACTTAATAATTCTCTGAAAGACATTATTGGCAATTTAATAGGCTGATTCTTGCTAGTTGGGTGTGGTTACTATACTTGTATCATCAGCAAAAAGAACTAGCTTTGCATCTTCATGAATAAAGAGTGGCAAGTTGTTAACATATATTAAGAACAATAATGGACCCAATACTGAACCCTGTGGACACCATTCTTGATACCTCCCCAGTTAGAGGACTCTGGTGGTTTTTGCAGACTATCTGTACTCTTAATTTCAACCTTTTGCATTCTTCCAGTTAAGTATGAATTAAACCATTTGTGTACTGTCCCACTAATACCACAATACTTAAGCTCATCTATACGAATTTCGTGATTCACACAATCAAAAGACTTTGAGAGATCACAAAATCCCAATGGGTGGTGTTCGATTAGTCAATGCATTTAATGTTTGATCAATGAAAGCATGTATAGTATTTTTTGTTGAAAAGCCTTTCTGAAAACCAAATTGCCATTTTGTTAGAATTTCATTTTTACAAATCTACATCAACATCTACATCTACATCCATACTCAGCAAGCCACCTGACGGTGTGTGGCAGAGGGTACCTTGGCTACCTCTATCGGTTCTCCCTTCTATTCCAGTCTCGTATTGTTCGTGGAAAGAAAGATTGTCGGTATGCCTCTGTGTGGGCTCTAATCTCTCTGATTTTATCCTCATGGTCTCTTCGCGAGATATACATAGGAGGGAGCAATATACTGCTCGACTCCTCGGTGAAGTTATGTTCTCAAAACTTCAACAAGAGCCCGTACCGAGCTACTGAGTGTCTCTCTTGCAGAGTCTGCCACTGGAGTTTATCTATCACATCCGTAATGCTTTCACGATTACTAAATGATCCTGTAACGTAGCGTGCTGCTCTCCGTTGGATCTTCTCTTTCTCTTCTATCAACCCTATCTGGTACGGATCCCACACTGGTGAGCAGAATTCAAGCAGTGGGCGAACAAGTGTACTGTAAACTACTTCCTTTGTTTTCGGACTGCATTTCCTTAGGTTTCTTCCAATGAATCTCAGTCTGGCATCTGCTTTACCGTCGATTAATTTTATATGGTCAATCCACTTTCAAATCATTCCTACATGCCTACTCCCAGATAATTTATTGAATTAACTGCTTCCAGTTGCTGACCTGCTATATTGTAGTTAAATGATTAAGGATCTTTCTTTCTATGTATTCGCAGCACATTACACTTGTCTACATTGAGATTCAGTTGCCATTCCCTGCACCATGCGTCAATTCATTGCAGATCCTCCGGCATTTCAGTACAGTTTTCCATTGTTACAACCTCTCGATATAGTACAGCATCATCCGCAAAAAGCCTCAGTGAGCTTCCGATGTTATCCACAAGGTCATTTATGTATATTGTGAATAGCAACGGTCCTACGACACTCCCCTGCAGCACACCTGAAATCACTCTTACTTCGGAAGACTTCTCTCCATTGAGAATGACATGCTGCGTTCTGTTATCTAGGAGCTCTTCAATCCAATCACACAACTGGTCTCATAGTCTATATGCTCTTACTTTGTTCATTAAACGACTGTGGGGAACTGTATCAAACGCCTTGCGGAAGTCAAGAAACACGGCATCTACCTGGGAACCCAAGTCTATGGCCCTCCGAGTCTCGTGGACGAATAGCGCGAGCTGGGTTTCACACGATCGTCTTTTTCGAAGCCCATGCTGATTCCTACAGAGTAGATTTCTAGTCTCCAGAAAAGTCATTATACTCGAACATAATATGTGTTCCAAAATTCTACAACTGATCGACATTAGAGATATAGGTCTATAGTTCTGCACATCTGTTCGACGTCCCTTCTTGAAAACGGGGATGACCTGTGCCTTTTACAATCTTTTGGAACGCTACGCTCTTCTAGAGACCTACGGTACACCGCTGTAAGAATCGAATTGGTATCTCATCAGGTCCAGCAGCCTTTCCTCTTTTGAGCGATTTTAACGGTTTTTCTATCCCTCTGTCATCTATTTCGATATCTACCATTCTGTCATCTGTGCGACGATCTAGAGAAGGAACTACAGTGCAGTCTTCCTCTGTGAAACAGCGTTGGGAAAAGACATTTAGTATTTCGGCCTTTAATCTGTCATCCTCTGTTTCAGTACCATGTTGGTCATAGATTGTATGGATATTTTGTTTTGATACACCTACCGCTTTGACATAAGACCAAAATTTCTTATTATTTTCTGCCAAGTCAGTACATAGAACTTTACTTTCGAATTCATTGAACGCCTCTCGCATAGCCCTCCTCACACTACATTTCGCTTCGTGTAGTTTTTGTTTGTCTCCAAGGCTTTGGCTATGTTTATGTTTGCTGTGAAGTTCCCTTTGCTTCCGTTGCAGTTTTCTAACTCGGCTGTTGTACCACGGTGGCTCTTTTCCATCTCTTACGATTTTGCTTGGCACATACTCATCTAACGCATATTGTACGATGGTTATGAACTTTGTCCACTGATCCTCAACACTATCTGTACTTGAGATAAGACTTTGGTGTTGAGCCGTCAAGTACTCTGAAATCTGCTTTTTGTCACTTTTGCTAAACAGGAAGTTCTTCCTACCTTTTTTAATATTTCTATTTACGGCTGAAATCATCGATGCAGTAACCGCTTTATGATCGCTTATTCCCTGTTCTGCGTTAACTGTTTCAAATAGTTCAGGGCTGTTGGTCACCAGAAGGTCTAATATCTTATCGCCACGAGTCGGTTCTCTGTTTAACTGCTCAAGGTAGTTTTCAGATAATGCAATTAAAAAAATTTCACTGGATTCTTTGTCCCTCCCATCCGTTATAAACGTTTGAGTCTCTCAGTCTATATCTGGTAAATTAAAATCTCCACTCAGAACTATAACATGGTCGGCAAATCTACTCGAAGTATTTTCCAAATTTTGCTTCAGGGGCTTCTCCACAATAGCTACTGAGCCAGGGAGCCTATAGAGATATCCAGTTATCATATTTGAGCCTGCTATAACCGTGACCTTCACCCAAATTATTTCACATTTCGGATCTCCGTCAATTTCCTTCGATACTACTGCACGTTTTATCGCTATAAACAGGCCTCCCCCTTCACTGTCCAGCCTGTCTCTGCGGTATCCATTCCAATCTGAGTTTAGAATTTCATTACTGTTTACATCTGGTTTCAGCCAACTTTCCGTCCCTAGTACTATGTGGGCGTTGTGACCGTTTATTAATGAGAGCAGTTCTGGGACCTTTCTATAGACTCTCCTGCAGTTTACTATTACCACATTAATATTTTTATTCCCTGTTGCGTTTTGCCTACTACTACCTTGTCGCGTCTCAGGAGGCGTCTTGTCGGGCCTAGGGAGGAAATTCTCTAACTTAAAAAACCCACATTTGCACTCCACACGTACTCCACTACCCTTTTAGCCGCTTCCTGCGTGTAGCGCACGCCTCACCTATTCAGGGGGACCCTACATTTCTCCACCCGATAGCGGAGGTCGAGAAATTTGCACCCCAGATCTCCGTAGAATCGTCTGAGCATCTGGTTTAAGCCTTCTACTCGGCTCCAAACCAGAGGACCAAGATCGGTTCTGGGAACGATACTACAAATAGTTAGCTCAGATTCCACCCCGCGAGCGAGGATTTCCGCCTTCACCAATTCCGCCAACCACCTGTACGAACTGAGGATGACCTCTGAACCCAGACGGCAGGAGTCATTGGCGCCGACATGAGCAACAATTTGCAATCGGATGCACCCAGTGCTCTCTATCGCCGCCAGCAGGGCCTCCTCCACATCTCGGATGAGACCCCCTGGCAAGCAGACAGAGTGAACACTGTCCTTCTTCCCCGACCTTTCCGCTATTTCCCTAAGGGGCTCCATCGCCCGCATAACGTTGGAGCTCCCAATCACTAATAAACCCCTCCCCCCGTGTGCCTGCTCGGACCTTGCTGAAGGAGCGGCCACATGTCCACTCACAGGCAGAGCGGGCGATGTCACACGGCCAGCCTCCACATTGACCCTCCGACTCGTGCGACGCGAACGCCGCTGCACCCCCCACTCCCCTTGGGGAGAAAATGGCTCTGAGCACTATGGGACTTAACATCTATGGTCATCAGTCCCCTAGAACTACTTAAACCTAACTAACCTAAGGACATCACACAACACTCAGCCATCACGAGGCAGACCTTGGGGAGAGGGTGGCCCAACAGCACCAGGTACTCAAGAAGATGTCTCGACAGCAGGGACCGTGGGTGAAGCATGTAATATCTGGGGTGTACCATACGACGCACCAGACTCCCCACTGCCGCTACATGTCGAGGCAGCAGCCTGAAGACGGCTGACCACGGCCATCAGCACGTTCAGCTTTTCGCGAACAGTGGCCAGCTCCTCCTGCGCCCGTACACAGCAGTCACACATCCTATCCATCCTAAGAAATCAACAATTTACGGTAGAGAGTCAATCAACTTTTAACTAGACTGCTAATTCATTAAAGGCGGCTGATAGCTGACTAAACTGTGGTTACTAGACACTTTTTTTTGGAAAAAATGAAAGTAAGCACTACCTCTCACTGGACTGTATTCGAAACAAACACGAAATCTATGGGACACTATTGCTAGTACTCGACAATTAAAGCTTCCTAAAGGCAAAAACACACGGAAAAAGAAGTGACAAGTAAGAAAAACACAGTTAATACTTAAATTTATGTAGCTTGCTGCACAGTAGATGTGAAGCAGACGGCACTTACGACGACACTGTGATGCTACTCTTGAGTACATTACTTTTTCAAGAATTTTTGGGACCGATGGCCGTAGCAGTCTGGTCCCTTTAATCCCCCAAACCAACCAACCAACCAAGAAATTTTGATAAAGCTGTCAAAAGTGAGATTGGTCGGTAACTGTTTGCATCAGATCTATGAAGCAAACTGAGCATTATTGTTAGCGCGCTTAATTCAAACATGCAACGGACTGTCATATTATGTATATAATCTTTTAATTTCCTATAAAATTCTACAATACATACATAGGATAAGCTGACATGTCCAGTCATAAAATGAAAACGGAAGCGGACAATAAAGGGCATCGACCTCTATCGGCAAATGTAAATACAAAAAAAAAAAAACACTGTATGTCTCCATACTATACCAACGTACAGTGTGGGGGCAAATGTGTAGGTACATGATGAAAGGCCCCAGGAAGCCGTAAAATTAAGATTTATTAAAACACAAAAACATGAAACACCGAACGACCAGAGAGTCGGCTAAGACGTTAATTACGAATACGTGGTAAGGCGAAGACAAATGAAAAAAAATTCAATTTTTGTACAGTTTTCTTGTTTTTTACACTCCCTCGTGGGTAGAAGGACGATGAAGATGTGCGATTTTAGATATGATGTATTGCGAGCTCTGTGTATCATATGCGTGCGTGAATAACATTATACTGAACAACAGTACCAAGTATTTTTTTATTTATTGAAGTGAAGAGAAGAACATATAAGGAGGATTGTCTTGTTGCGACAAACTCCGGTGTTTTCGGAGTCCACCGCCTGCAGCTACAATTAACATGTAAGCGAAGTCCGATGGCCAAAAGATACAGATAAGCACTGAACATTTTAATAACGCAATCGCATTATATTCTACAAAAATGTGTCTTCATGCGCATAGTCGATAATATTTAAGTGTCAGCGTGCGAACTATTCAACAAAACAGAATCGATATGATGACTCACTTCATGAAATGCTGCAAAGAGCTTTGGAGTTTAATCGAGGACTGGTGATCAGGAACTTTACACCCCCCCCCCCTCCCCTGTCAAATACTGCAGCAAAAATTTCATCCACCACCAGGATTCGAACCAGCTTATTTCCGAGTCGAAAGACAGCGCACAGGAGTGCACCAGCGAAATTGGCTAAGGAGGTGGGTAATTGCCATATTCAACTGTGAGAGTGTACTGGTCCTCGATAGTCTGCCTTTCTTCCCCTCCTGATAACACATGGGCGACCAAATAAAATCTTTTGTAACGCGTTAAATATCGTGAATATTTACGACCGATTATACGTTTGTAGCAGACATGTGCCACTCTCAGTAAATTCTCTCCTCTCTTCAGCATGAACTACCTTAGCACGCCTCGAATCTGCTCGGAATCAAACACGCCTTCAATTTGCCGCAGAGATTTACTGTGAACATTGAGAGCGATTTGTGGGGAGAACTGGGAGGGTTCGTGTCTCGGTAGAAAATGTCGAATAAAGCTGCCATTAATGTCTGAATATGCATTAGTTTTAGAGAAACCGACACGCAAGACCAATGTAGCCGTGTACGTTCGAAAAAAAGAAGAGAGAGAGAGAGCAGGGGAGAGGGCGGGTAAAGTCATCGTTTAATGTCGTCTTCCCTCTTTTTTTTTACGCTGTCGTTTGCTTTCATCTATTTTGCCAGCTTCGAGACGTGAGGTTTCAATCCTAACCATGTTATAGATTATGATGAAATTTATTTGCAAGACTACAAGACATTTTTAATTTGTACGACGTAATCCTTGTATCGTTTGATTTCACATGAGCGTAGTATGTATTCAGTATCGACACCTTAAAAACTCATGGCCGTGCCCAACGCGTAGCTTAAACCCACGACCTTTGCTTCATAACTGGATGCAATCTCTACATTGCATGCTCCCACACTAAGTAGCCTCCTTCACCACTCAGAAAGAACTTCGTACAAATGGACTTCTATAAACAAAATATCGTTTACGGTGTTATTTCGGAAACCTACGAGAGCAAACACAGTTAATAGGTGTCAACCTCCAGAAAAAAAAAAAAATTAAGTAGTCGTATACCTTATCAAAGCCTGGTTATACGGACTCGTTAAACAAAGAATGGTGCCAACAGTTGTGCTTGGGGAGGAACTACTATCCCGTGAACCGGCAGAAGTATCTAAAAAGTGATCCTGTTCTATCATTGCTCTGCTATCGGCTCGTTACAGCCCAGTGATGCTCCCGGTCTCACGGGGTGGGAGGTGTCGGAGGGACGACGAGAACGATCAATACCTCCCATATGGCTTGCCTCGGCCGGTGGGGTGAGCGTGGGTGGAACAGGTGTCTGTCTCCATGGTTACGGCCGGTGCAGACGGCTACTGAGGGCTGCAGCGCCGGCGAAGGGGTGGAGTCCGCAGCCAGCAGCAGCCGCGGCCAGACGCCTTGCTCGCGCCGCTCTTCAGGTAAGCCACACCCGCAGCCCAGAAGTCTACCCGACAGAACGCACTTCTGAAATTCAATTCTAATTCATCTTTGCGTCGCTTCAGGTCGTTTCTTTCGTGGAAATATAGTTGCTAACGATCTTAGGTAGACTTCCTATTTGGTGCATAAAAGTAGGCTGACTTCTAACTTGCAGCAGCAAAACCGTGATACGGTCTTAGTTTACCGTAGAAGCAAGGAGCAAATTCGACTGAACTTGACAGACACTTTAACAATGTATTGCAACTCTTGAAAGCTAAAACAAAATAGTCAGCAAGGAAATCATATTGAATGGATGATGTCTTCACTTTCGTTATACAAAAAGTACCTCAAAAATAATTTTTGGGTAGTTATTCACTTCGAAGTCTTAATCGAACCGTCACAGCGGAAAAGTGACCAATTCGCTGATTTATTAAGATCACGAAAGAGCTATTTATCTACACAGCTACATGATTTTTTTGTAAATAACTCGCCGTTTGCTTGACTGAAGGTTTCCTAGTTGAGGAAAATGCTGTCTTTCTTATAATAAATAACATATATTTACAAACTGCGCTGTCTTGTGACGTGAATGTCGTAGGTTGGAGTCTCTCCTTGCCCTAAATGTGAGGTTTTGTGGGTTTTAAAATTGCCACTACTGGATTAGTCATTCAGACTGACAGAAAGTTATCGCGGAAATGATTTCAGGTACACTTAAACAACGAATATGACATTATACAAGTAAATAATCAAGATTATAAGGTAATGAATACTGTTCATGATAAGTGTATCAAAAGGTGTGCTGTCTGCATGGCCAAGTTGCGAAAAGTCAGTTTAAGTTTAGAAGCTACTATGTGAAAATAAAAAAGAGAGAAGCCAAAGCCATTTGACTCGCCGTGTATCAAAATGTGTCATTTTAGACAAATTTTTGAGTTTACGACTTGAAAACTTTCAGATTATATTTCTGTTGAACGTTCCTCTTGTTTGTGCTGTTAAGTAATTTATGCAAAATGAGCTGTAAATTCTCAAAATTAATCATTTTCATTCATAGTGTAATGCGCTTCACACCAGGTACACAGTGTCAGGAGCTTTCTTGTCGCATAGGAGAATGACTAGAGTGATATATAGAAAAATAAGGTCACTGTTAGAGATTTTTTTCATTTCTCGTAAAAGTAACTCTCTTCCCGAAGAAATGCAAACAGTAAACACTTCATATAATAAATCCTTGTTTAAAGCAAAAAAAGAAAACAATGTATCTGTTATCACTCTGCTTCTTAACAATTGCAAACAGCTAACACTTCATATACTAATTACTGGCCGCGCGGTTTAGGACGCCATGTCGCGGATTGCGCGACCCCTCCCGCCGGAATTTCGAGTCCTCCCTCGGGCATGGGTGTGTATGTTATTCTTAGCATAAGTTAGTTTAAGTAGTGTCTAAGTCTAGGGGCCGATGACCTCAGCAGTTTGGTCCCTTAGGAATTCACGCATATTTGAACATTAATTACTGATTCGAGTACAAAAAAAGTGATTTGTTACTTATGGGACTCACTGCTGAAGCCAGCGATAGTGAGAACGATTTCATCAATTAAACGTTTTAATTACAGTGAATACTGCGTACAAGAAACAATTATTGTTGTTCATACTAGTTCGCATCTGTTAGTTTATATTCCATGGCAGCGTAACACATGATGCGTTAAAGTTTTTCCTAGTTACTACTAGTTTCTCACTAAAACCGAAATGGATTTTAGGGTGCATAACATATAGATATAGATTCACATAACAGATTACAGTTGATATGGTGTAAAATGAACTTCCAAATAAACAAACAGGACGCAAGATAGATCGGAAGTTAAGGAGAACAATTTGTGAAATCTCAGACGCTGTAAGCTATCGTTAAGTCAACAGTTTGAAGATTCTTGTGTAGAATCAGCAAAGAACTTACGTTTCATTCTATCTACAGGGCTATTACAAATGATTGAAGCGATTTCACAAATTCACTGTAGCTCCATTCATTGACATATGGTCACGACACACTACAGATACGTAGAAAAACTCATGAAGTTTTGTTCGGCTGAAGCCGCACTTCAGGTTTCTGCCGCCAGAACGCTCGAGAGCGCAGTGAGACAAAATGGCGACAGGAGCCGAGAAAGCGAATGTCGTGCTTGAAATGCACTCACATCAGTCAGTCATAACAGTGCAACGATACTTCATGACGAAGTTCAACAAAGATCCACCAACTGCTAACTCCATTCGGCGATAGTATGCGCAGTTTAAAGCTTCTGGATGCCTCTGTAAGGGGAAATCAACGGGTCTGCCTGCAATGAGCGAAGAAACGGTTGAACGCGTGCGGGCAAGTTTCACGCGTAGCCCGCGGAAGTCGACGAATAAAGCAAGCAGGGAACTAAACGTACCACATCCTACCGTTTGGAAAATCTTACGGAAAAGGCTAAAGCAGAAGCCTTACCGTTTACAATTGCTACAAGCCCTGACACCTAATGACAAAGTCAAACGCTTTGAATTTTCGGCGCGGTTGCAACAGCTCATGGAAGAGGATGCGTTCAGTGCGAAACTTGTTTTCAGTGATGAAGCAACATTTTTTCTTAATGGTGAAGTGAACAGAAACAATGTGCGAATCTGGGCGGTAGAGAATCCTCACGCATTCGTGCAGCAAATTCGCAATTCACCAAAAGTTAACGTGTTTTGTGCAATCTCGGGGTTTAAAGTTTACGGCCCCTTTTTCATCTGCGAAAGAAACGTTACAGGACACGCGTATCTGGACTTGCTGGAAAATTGGCTCATGCCACAACTGGAGACCGACAGCGCCGACTTCATCTTTCAACAGGATGGTGCTCCACCGCACTTCCATCATGATGCTCGGCATTTCTTAAACAGGAGATTGGAAAACCGATGGATCGGTCGTGGTGGAGATCATGATCAGCAATTCATATCATGGCCTCCACGCTCTCCCGACTTAACCCCATGCGATTTCTTTCTGTGGGGTTATGTGAAAGATTCAGTGTTTAAACCTCCTCTACCAAGAAACGTGCCAGAACTGCGAGCTCGCATCAACGATGCTTTCGAACTCATTGATGGGGACATGCTGCGCCGAGTGTGGGAGGAACTTGATTATCGGCTTGACGTCTGCCGAATCACTAAAGGGGCACATATCGAACATTTGTGAATGCCTAAAAAATCTTTTTGAGTTTTTGTATGTGTGTGCAAAGCATTGTGAAAATATCTCAAATAATAAAGTTATTGTAGAGCTGTGAAATCGCTTCAATCATTTGTAATAACCCTGTAATTTCGGGTATATCGAAGTTTTTCAGCTAAAGACTTGCAGATAAATGTTGCTGGTATAATCTATCTGATCTAAAATATTATTTGTAAACGTGATGGAATGTGCCCGCCCATCGCTTTTGTAACAGGTTCAACTCTGCTGAGGACACTTTTCAGTGAAGCGATTGCAGGGAATGGCAGCCTTTTCTTCTGCAAGGTCCAAAACTTGAGAAGGTAGTGATGCCAGGCAATGGGGCCTGGAGCAAAGTCAACGTTTTAACTCATTCCATTGACTTCAGGTCCGAACTCTGGGCAGCACAGTCCATTTCAGGAAGGTTGTTGTCCACAAACCATCGCCTCACAGTTGCTGCTTTATGACAGGTTGGATTGTCACGCTGACGCCAATAATCATTGTCTCGGAACGGTTCCAATACCATACGCAGTACGCATTGCTGTTAAAAGTGCTCATATCCTTCCGCATTTACGGTTTTCTTAGGCCCAATAAGGAGACCAATCCCATAACCACGAAAAACAGCCCCACACCGTAACACCACTATCTCCGTACTTCTCTGATCGCACTACACATGCTGGCAGGTAACTTTCTGTGGACATTCGCGAACTCAAACCCTCTCATCGGAATGTCACATACAGCGTGATTCATGACATCAATTATTGATTTCCCGCCATCCTCCCGGTGATTGCATCCGTTTTTTTATAACTACCTTCCATAATGCTTAACGATCACTTGCGCCAGTGCATTAGGTCTGTCTTATCTTGGTTTAGTTGTGGTTGTTCCTTCACGTTTCTACTTCACAGTCAATCGACTTGGACAGGTTTAACAGGGATCAAATGTCCCTGATTGATTTGTTACTCAGGTGACATTCAATGAGTAGTCGATGTTCGAAGTCACTGAGCTCTCCAGACCAATCCATTCTGCTGTCAGTGCTTTTCAACTGACAATACAATACTCCCCGCCTCCTTTTACAACGTAAGACAAAAAAACGACAGCCCATGAAGGAATTATCCGACTGGGACGGGAATCAGCAGGGTTTGCCAAGTATGAAGACCAGCAGAAGAAAGTCTCGCCGTGTTAGCTTGCTGAAATGTAAGACCAGGATCACTTGCCATGATGGGCATCAAAACGGGGCGTAGAAAACCGTCTACTTACATCTGTGCTGTAGGGGTGCCACGGGTGACAACTGAAGGAGTCCTGCTATGAAAAGGAAATGACTCCAGAGCATCGTTCCTGGTTGTCAGGCTGTTAGGAAGGTGACAGTCATATCGGTATCCCACTGCTGTCTGGGGTCATCAAGGCTCAGTTCGAAGCGGGACTCGTCACTGAAGACAATTCCACTCAGTCAATGAGATTACAGGCCGAAGACATGTCTCGAGACGCCACGGACGGATGTGAGATACCAAACACACTTTCGCCCACCGTGCTGTCCGACAACGATGAGTGACGCTCTGGTGTGCCATTCTTTTCACAGCATGACATCTTCGGTTGTTACCTGCGACACTCTTACAGCACAGCGGTCCGTCGACGATATAGTGTACCACATTTTGTTGCCCTTCATGGCAAGCGATCCTGGGCTTACTATTCAGCAAGCTAATGCCCACCCACAGACGGCGAGAGGTTCTGCTGCCTGTCTTCATGCTTGCCAAACCTTACCACTGCCAGCAAGGACGCCAGATCTCTCCACAGTTAAGAAAGTTGGTGGCATAACGGGCAAGGCCTTCCAACCAGTTCGGAATTTTGCCGCTCTAACGCACCAATCGGACATAATATGAGACGATATCCCTCAGGAGGGCATCCAGCAATTCTAATGCCAATACGAATAACTGCTTGCATAAGGCCCAGATGTGGACCAACACATTACTGATTTGCTCGGTTTCTGAAGTTCTTCCTCTTGAATAAATCGTCCAACTTTTTTGAAATAGTAATCATTTGTTTATCAGTACGTGAGCTATCTTACTTCCAGCGATTTCCGTCCCATTTTCTTAGAGTTTGTGTTGGTTAGTCCTCCTCTCGTGGCATCTAGTGGTCAGTACCACATAACATAGGTGTCTCCGGATACTTTTGATCTGAAATGTGTAATATGGAGCATTTACATGTTTAGCAGTGTATCCATACCGGCAGTTAGAGGAATGCCATTAATACGATTAACTGACGTTCAAGGCGTAAGCCTGTTGAAAAAATATAGTAAGACTATTCTGTTTCTATTTTGTAAATGAGTTTTCTGCTTTGAGTTCGTGTCACTAGTGGCGATGTCTGTGGTGTTATCTACTTCCTACAGACGTGATGATAAAAACGGACAAGAATCAGCAGTGCACATGAACAGCAGCGGCGCTACAGACTATACCGGCCGCGCGTGGTAGATTACGTCATTTCACCATTTCATGTCCCTTGGCAGCTCAAGAAGATAGTTCCAATAAACTACACAATGACAGTTCTGAATCAACATAATGGTTTTCATAGCTTGTTTTTTTTTTTTTTTTTTTTTTTTTTTTTTTTTTTTTTTTTTTTTTTTTTTACGGGGGAACTCTTTCTCAATGCTGTGTTTAGGAAACCACAATGTACAACCACCTGTGTTAATGAGGCAGAGGTAAGGTAGCTTTCTCAGTATCTTGCCTCTACTCGTGAGAGGGGCAATGCGGCTTGTGAACACCGTTCGGTTTGTCAACGTGGCTCGAAGGATTACACAACGCTTAAGTTCATGCGCTCATTGCCACTTCGCGGAAGGCAGATGGTCATTAACTGGTGTTCATCGCATCTACGTCACTCTATTGTTACACCACTGTCCTGAGGCTCAAAATATTAAAATTCTGCATCTTAGTGATCACTGACGACCACTACATACAAATTGCGATTTAAACAACACGAAATCGTCTCCACACAATCTGTTTTGCCCTAAACGTCCTTTACGAGAAATAGTACAAGCACACCAACACGAAGTAGTTGGCCAAGAGAACATCTCGAATGAAAACTGGAATAATGAAGTAGAGTTCTCTTGACCGACGAGTACGGTATTTGTCTGGCACCTGATGACCGTCAGTGAAGACTGTGGTGGTAGATAGGTATCAATGTCTGTCCCTCAGGTTCAGCATGGAGGTGGCTCAGTCGTGTTCTGGGCGGTAAGATGTACGGATGTCGGAAGCCACTCATCGCTATCGAGGGTAATTTGAAGGATACCATTTGAAACTTGCAGCGTGTCTTCGCAAGAAGCCTCCTCTCGCACTGAATAGTGTCATAAGAGTATCTATGAATGGGACATGGTTGAGTAGTAACATCTATGCACATTGTGGACAGTATTTCAAGGAGGACATACTCATGTTACAATGATTGGGGCGGATCAAAATGATACTGAAGTTTCACCCAGCAACAGACTGATTTCACCGAAGTGCACTTTCGAATGAACTTTTCGTAGTTTCAAAGGGTTTGTGTTTTCATTCCCTAATAAACAAATAAACCAGCTACAAGTGGCATACAGCCAGATTTTATGCCCGGTTTCGTCCGTCAAAAGCGAACAGTTGTGGGAAACAATTGTCTGATGATGCTACAATCTGGCTGCCGAAATCGGTTATAAAACCAAATTTTAGGTGACTTGTAACAGTTTTATCTGTATGCCATTTATAACAGCCGATGTGCCCGCGACAAGCCATACGTGCATTTACTACATTTTGAATCTCTGTTTACCTAGAATCTAAGCACACAGACGCTTTCAGATATGTAAGGCAGTGCACACCACCCTTGGGGCAGTTCATCCGCCTGCAGTAAAAAGTTTTCAGATGAGCAGTACAAGCGCTCATCAGTCATCCTCACGACATGTACTGATAGAAATGGAAACTGTTACAGCCTGAGGCATCAGTCAGATATTTCTCAGAGTAGCACTTGCAACCTACGTCCTCAGTTATTTGCTGGATGTATTCCAATCTCTGTCTTCCTCATCAGTTCTTGTCATCTACAGCTCCCTCTAGTACCATGGAAGTTACTCCTTGATGTCTTAACAGATCTCCTATCATCCTGTCCCTTCTTCTTGTCAGTGTTTTCCACATATTCCTTTCCTCTCCGATTCTGTGCAGAACCTCCTCATTCCTTATCTTATTGGTCCACCTAATTTTCAACATTCGTGTGTAGTACCAAATCTCAAATGCTTCGATTCCCTTCTGTTCCGGTTTTCCCGAAGTCCAGTTTTCACTACCATACAACGCTGTGCTCCAGACGTACATTCTCAGAAATTCCTTAGTCAAATAAACGCCTATATTTGATACTAGTAGAATTCTCTTGGCCAGGAGTGCCTTTTTGCCGGTACTAGTGTGTTCTTGACGTAGTCCTTGCTCCGTTCGTCATTGGTTATTTAGCGGCCTAGGATGTAGAATTCCTTAACTTCACCTACTTCGTGACCATCAATCCTGATGTTAAGTTTCTCGCTGTTCTCATTTCTGCTACTTCTCATTACTTCCGTCTTTCTTCGGTTTACTCTCAATCCATATTTTGTACTCATTAGACTGTTCATTCAGTCAGTAGATCACGTAATTCTTCTTCACTTTTACTCAGTATAGTAATGTCATCAACGAATCGTATCATTGATATCCTTTCATCTTTAATTTTAATCCCACTCATGAATCTTTCTTCTCATTTCCATCATTGCTTCTTCGATGTGCAGACTGAGCAGTAGGGACAAAAGACTACGTCCCTGTCTTGATCCGAGCACTTCGTTCTTGGTCTCGTTCTCTTGGTTCTTGTACATATTTTATATTACCCGTCTCTACCTATAGCTTACACCTATTTTTCTCAGAATTTCTAACAGCTTGCACCATTTTACACGCCGAACGCTTTTTCCAGGTCGACAAATCGTTTGAACGTTTCTTGATTTTTCTTTAGTCATGCTTCCATCATCAACAGCAACATGAGAATTGCCTCTATGGTTCCTTTACCGTTCCTAAAGCCAAACTGATCGTCATCTAACACATCTCCAATTTTCTTTTCCTTACTTTTCCTCCTTTAAGAGATCGTAAATTATCACCATTCGTATGAGGTGTGACCTCCACGGACGCGAATACACTCTTGTATTCGTTGAGGCATGGAAGCAAACCTCTTCCGATTGTCATCGTGAGCAATTTCTTTCCATGCAAGAAACACATGCTGTGTCGATTCCCGAAGGTTGCTGTCTAGAGGCTGGTATGAGAGTATATTCCTTCCCATTGCATCCCATTCACTCTGCAAGAGCGACTTAACAGAAGACCACGCAGACCATTTGGGGATCCATACGTTTTTCGAGATATTTATCGAGCGAACTGCAATTTGGGGTATTGCATTATCCTGCTGGAATATGCCATATGGTACCCTGGTCATAAAGGGTATGCCAACTGGGTATACATTCTTGCCACCAACTGGCGAACATGTAACCTCCCTTCAATTATTACAAAATCAGTCCTGCTGTCATCCAATAGATATCCACAGCCTGGTTTTAGGAGACTGCGGGGTATGGGTCTCGAGAATCGCCATCTCCTGTGGTCTCTCACCAGATCGTCTAAGAACACATTGGCGTCTCACTGACAGACCACAGAAGTGAGAAGCGTCGCTGACCATCATAGAATTTCACTTTATGTCCCATTTGACTCTCGCTCTAGACTACATAAGTCTCGATTGTCTCTGATATGGTTGTCAAGGGTTAGACACTCACAAGAACTAGAGATCTCATTCCAGCTTTTAGTAATCTGTTCCAGACGTGATGGTATTCTGCCTATAATTAATGCTCTGATTTCAACTGTTGTTATTCGTCTATTCGTCAGAGCCGGTTATACAGTGCTACGATCTTCTCGTTATGTAGTCCGAAAGTAAGCTGAGCGTGTCGTCCTGTATGCATGCTGTGTTGTGATCACTACCTGCATCGTTTCAGTAACGTTACACACACCAAATAGACTTGTTATACTCACAACATACTTCATCCGTAAAAAAGCTTTTTGTTCACCACTGAAATTAATGAAATTATGCTCTCATGAAGACAATATGAACTGATTTCACCCCTTAATTTGTCGACTGACAGCACTGCTGGTGAAACAGGGGAGGACGGCTGTTGCTAGCTGTGTACAGTGGGCTAAGAACCCAGCGGACGAGTATCAACACTCAGTGCAGATATCCGGGAGTGTGACGCCACCTTAGGCATTGTGTGGCGACAATCGGTAGTACACCGTTTGACCTCCCAGCGGTTCTGGTTTGAGTCCAGCGACTTGCAGGGTGGTGTGGGTGGGCAGCAGAAGATGGATGACGTCTTTATAGTGGCACAAGGAAACAGACGTGATGTTAGCGGTGAGTTGCGGTAGCTCTGGGCTTTGTAGCGACGATACAGAAACTTGTATGTCCGCTGAACTGGCCGACCGCAAGATCTGCAACGCCTGACATTCTCGTCACCTCGGTGGAGGGCGTCGGCCCTTCTAGTCCAGTTGCCATCGGGGGTAAATCGTCTTCTGGAAATCAGAATTGGTATTATTTTTTGGTGTAGTTGCACGCTTATGACGATGTGAAAGTAAGAAGTCGTTCACCTGCGCGAAATAAGACTGACCGTTGGTCGTTGTGAGTATGAAGACATTAATAGTGTAAGAAAGTCAATATGAAAGCGCGTCGACTCATTTTGAATGCAGCGTTAACCTAGCACCGCAATGTCCACTAAACCGATCTCTGAGGCTGAAGTCAGACCCAGATCTCCACATTATGCAGACAATATTTCACACCATGAGCTGTCCACTCAGTCACTAGGAACTTAATACCAGCTTAAGTCTGGTGCGACTTCTCAATTATGGTTTTTAACTCAACAATGTTTTCTGTGATGTTTCTTGTCTAACGGCACTGAGAGGGGGCATCATCGTCACCACCACCACCACCATCACCATCACCACCACATGCGTATCCACAATATGTTCTTCTTAACTGTCTGCTATTACATGACGATACTTTGAAATCTGTTACTATACATTGATAAGGAGTGCTAAGCTCCTCGACATGGTCGCATCTCGAGAAATCTCGTGCCCTTGGACGGCTTAGGACTCGGAAAGCTCAATTCATTCACGAGACGTGGAGTGTAGCTGTCTTCTTCTGGTCGGTTGCAGATTAATACGGTAACGATGCTGCAGGGCGCGTTGGTCAATGACAATGTGAGGAGGGACTTTTACCCCAAGACAGCGAGAATGCTCTGTGACTACCATACGCAGAGAGATAGGTAATAAATTAAATAGTATGCTTGAGGTGATAGAAATATGTGGAGCGCTGTCTGGTATACTTTGACGATTTATGTGTTTGAGAATTAACACTGAATGGATGTACTGAGCAGTCATCTATCCATGCTCGCACTGATACTCCCAGAGTGGAGAAGGGGTGGTTTAGCTATGATACTGAAATTAAGGAAACATGCTGTCACATCACTGGCCGGTGTTGAAGTTACTGTAAAACTTCTAAAATTATTCCGCTATCAGCTGTGATATTTATTATTAGAGTACATCAATGGTGTCTTTTCCATCCCATCCATGCCTTGGTGTGCTGTTGGTTACCACATAATGATTGACTGACAACGATTGTTTGAGTTCGGGAATGAGTTTTGTTTATGGGTAACAACTTCTGGGGGTTGCTAGCAGCGAAAAAGTGATAGCGTACATGAGTGCAATATGAGGAATCGTTTGAAAGCGAATGCAGAGTCGTCAGCTATTCTGTCAGTGTGAGAGACAAGTCTAAATGTAGAGCTCGTGGATCACCTTCGGACTATAGTTTGGAGACCTACGCCAACGCCATAAAACTCTTCCAGTTTGCTTATGTTGTAATTGTCTTTTATTTAAATTCAACGGATGTGTGGAGTGTTATTCTATCCACCATAAGAATATGGTTTACACTGTGCAAAGTCTATTTTCCTGTGAAAGGCCATGGATCAGAACTTCGTAACGTTAGTTTAGAACCTGACAGAGGCCTTGAAGTCCTGGCAGAAAAAAAAGACATGTTTGGCATTGTACAAAAGCGTGTTAGAAAATAGTGTTTGAAACATCTAAACAGGACCAGAGAGAAACTTCCTGGCAGATTAAAACTGTGTGCCGGACCGAGACTGGAACTCGGGTCCTTTGCCTTTCGCGGGAAGGTAGGAGACGGGGTACTGGCAGAAGTAAAACTGTGAGGACGGGGCGTGAGTCGTTCTTGGGTAGCTCAGTTGGTAGAGCACTTGCCCGCGAAAGGCAAAGGTCCCGACTTCGAGTCTCGGTCCGGCACACAGTTTTAATCTGCCAGGAAGTTTCATATCAGCGCACACTCCGCTGTAGAGTGAAAATTTCATTCTAGGACCAGAGAGATTTAGTACAGTCTGCGGGATACGATCATTCACATAGAGTATACGTGATCAAACTTTAAGTGGCTTAGTGGCTTCTGCAGCCCCTGTATATTTAATAGGCGGCAGTAGCAGTAGCAGTAGCAGTTTGAGGTGTAAATTCTGTGAGGTACTTGGTAAACCGATAGGAAATCTCGGATGGCTGCACGCTGTGGTATTGTGGGAAGTACTATGAAATCTCTTTCTCCACACTGGACCGCACCACAGCTATGTGTCAGTGCGCCCGCATCGGTGCCTAGGTGACTTATAAATGGGATGAGCTTTTGTAGTTGGTAATTTTTCTCTGTTGGGGGGCGTAGAGAATAACGATGATAGCATGTTGGGCAGATTGATTTGAATTGACGCGGATCTGTAGTACTTATATCTAGTTTGGGGACGTACCACACTGCGCGCATTTCCACCGAATGGTCAAAACACGCTCCTGTTGCACTGACTCAGGTCGTTCTGTTTCTACACAGGTTGCAAAAGGTGGTGAATATGTCTCTCTCTGACTTCTGCTCAGTTCCGACTTAAATTGGAATCACATGCGGAAAGCTGTAAAAATGGGACCAGTTGCAAGATGCGTAGGGGGTGACTAAAACCAAGTTGAAATTTTACTTTAGCAACTAGGCTCGGGAAAGATGACTCATTTCGAGATATGGGAGTGCCAGAAATATGACTGAGTAGTGGTTGTAATCATTAAATGAATTGTCAAGCCTATAACTCAGTGGATATATTGCGGAACCTCTGATGTGGCCTCGAGACAGAATGCGCTACAAATACTAAAGAATTATCTAGCTGGGGCGGTGTGATGGAGTCGCAAATACAGCTTACATACTATGTTCCTTAGCCGAATCACTTTCAAAGTTCAGTGGTTCTATAGCAAGGTTGCGTCGTGGGCTGATAATACACATCCCTACGATCACCGTCACAGTATTTGTCCGACAAAAAAAAAAAAAAAAAAAAAAAAAAAAAAAAAAAAAAAAAAAAAAAAAAAAAAGGAAAAAAAAAGGAAAAAAAAAAATTACCTCATTCAGAGATAATGTCGTACCTCAATTCCTAAAGGGGTATAGCTTTTAACATGGATACTTGTGTGCACCTGTAAAACCAAGACAGCTTGTGACAGTAATATGTAGTAGTTGTTGCGATCGAGATTTTTTAACATCTGGTCCTCACACAGCTAATTTTGGGTCAATGTTATTTCGCATCGTAGGCAATCAATTATTGACGAAGTATTATGCTTAGTAGTAGTGGTGGGTGCGTGATATGTTTGCATTTGAGCATCAGATTTATAAAGTATGTGGTTGTGGAAAGGAAATGACTATGTCCACTCTTAAGGAGGGTATATATTTGACTTGGAGTACTGTGATAGCAAAGGGAAGAGTATGCCCAGTCATAAGGAAAGTGCAGATATTTCCAGAGCTACAGCCTTCAGCAGGGTTTATTTCCGATACTTCGCTCATTGTCGAATGCCGTTCAATTGAGCCCACGATCGTAACATTTAATTGTAAGTATAATTATAACTAATATATGTGACCGGTTTTACAGAATGATTCCGTGTATGGATGGCTTGTGGTGGTAATGATTCATGTTCCCTGTTAAGGGCAGCAGCCGTCCGAATGCAGAGGTCTGTTGGAGTGTAGGAATGTATTTGAGTTAACTTTGCCCTCGTCTAGACGACCGAACAGTGAACTAATTCTTAGTATGTGTTGGGCGGCTTTCGTGATCAAGTGGAAATTTGAGGAGACTGTATATGGAGGTGTGTTTGCGCTGGACTGTTATTCCCTCCCATGTAAATTGTTCTGTTGACTGCTTCTGCACATTTCGTGCTTTTATTTAGTTGAGGGAAGATCGAGTGTGGTGTGTGCATCTAGCATGTAGAAGACACGTTTGTCTGTTCTCTAGACGTGGGAAAGACCTTAGTTGCCTTGTAAATTATACGGAAGATTTGCAATTTGTTACATCACCGACTTCGGTATTCGAGAGTGCAAATATGAGTTTCTTGTATTTGTTTCTATTACTGAGTGGTTTACAGCATGCTGCACCTCAATAAAGTTTGGGGTTTGTAGAGAAATAATTTCCAGTCTATATCTTGGGAATTATGTTGCTCTAGCGATAGGTAGGGTGCTGCCTAGTTCATGATATCGAGAAGTACTGCGAAAATGGTATATTATTATGAAGAACCATGTGAAAATAAGTGTGTTCTTGTAATCACCGAGTCTGGAGATGGAGCAGGTTTGGAGCAGAAACAGTAATGCGTTTGTGCCGAGGGGAAAGGATCTCGAATTTTCAGCAGAGCTCTGATATCGACTTTGGTCCGCTGAGGGTGCTCTGATGTAAAAGGGATGATTTTGTATGGCGCTGAATGTCACGTCTGTAGAAAGAAAGAAAAGGACTGGGGAGCATCGAGACATATAGCCTGTGTGAGTGTAGGCATACCATAATTTTTTCGGGTGTTCTACAGATATAAAAGATAACTGCACTGTTTGTGTAACATGTGTATATATTATGTTGTAAAGTTACTGTGGCTTACATTGTGTAAAATATGTATATATATATTGCACCGTAAAGTTAGTATGACTGAGAGGATGACTGTGTCTCCTATTGTAAGAGTTTTTCAGTATTTGACGATAAGAATGGTAGTTTGTATGATATAATTGTCAGTGCAATATGGCGATCTGTGTAAAATAACCGCTGGAAGCCTCACCTGCAGAAGGAAAAAAGGCGGACATTTCTTCGATATCGGCAGTATCAGTAATTCGGCGGGTAAATTCGATAAGAAATAATCATAATGCTCGATTCATTGACGTCCTTTGTGCTGGGATACAGGAGCCTCTACATAGCATTGAGAACGTTTGCGTATGTTGAAAGCAGGAAGGCTATCACGTGAGGTCAACGAGAAAGACTGCATTTGGCGTTACTTTCGTAAACAGGTTCTTTTAGGCTAAAAATTTTCATGCATTCAAGCGGAGACATCAAGTATGCGAGCGTTAACCATTTCTGGAACACTATACATTTCCCAAAGGGTCGACTTGTCTTATTTTTTACAAAACCATGTGACGTAAGAATAACAGTGAGATCATTTTAGATGGCGAGTCGGCATGCGGGCGTTTCGCGGCGGGGCGAGGTGTGAGCGATGCTGGGGGCAGGTAGGCATGGCTGAACACGTCACGCATGGACCGTTACAAAGCTTAAGGGGGAAGCAGCCTGTGCTGTTCTGTCATCAGCGGTAAAGACAAGTGCTGCCTTGAGGTGTCTCGAGTATGAAACAGACGTGAACGCGTCTCAGAGTTCTGTGACGTTGGTATAACTGTGACTGTATACTCGGAAATAGAGACAACTTTCCCCTGCATCCGGCGGCGGGTCGCGGCTGTGACGGTACGTGCGGTCCTGAACGGACGTCTGTGTGTGCTTCGATAGCTGACGGCCGCGTCACTTCGCGGGAGCTGTGGCATGCGTTGAATGCATGTCTTGCATTATTTTGGGAGCGGGCCTGGGGGCTGTGCTATGAGCTATTTGGACAGTTTAGGAGTTGATTTCGTGTCTGCACATTTGTGCACTGCATTTTGTAGGGGCAGTTTACAGGTCTGTACTGAAATTATTTCATTAATTTAGGAGTTTTTTACGTGTCTGCAGACTGTGTATTGTGACTCCAAGCACATCAGGGCTAGTTTTTGTGTCAGTGTGATAAATATACTCACTCCCCAAATAAATTGTTTCAAAATAAATAGAGGGCACTCCTTCCTTACTCTATACAGCAGCCCAGCGCAGGCTGAGTCATTTTCGCGCCATTTTCCCTATACAGACAACCATCTGGGATTTGGTCACAGGAGGGATGACAGTACTTTCTGGTGGCAGTAACGTGTACTAGGTCAGCTGGAGTCTAGATCTCATGGTGGAGACACTGCTTGCAAAATAAAGACTTGTGCCCAGAGTCGTTTTCCCGCCATTTCCCTCCAACCATCTTGGATTACGTCACAAATCAGACGACAGCGCCCTCTGATGGTGGTATTGAGTACTAGCTCCAGACCTTGTGGTGAACATCCTGTTTGACGCCATTTTGGATAACTGTACTTGCGTCGTCACCTGACTTCACGGTGGTGCTCTCTGGCGGCGATGAAATGTACTAGGTCTGTTGGGCTCTGGATCTCATGGTGAAGACATTGGCTGCCGCCATCTTGGATTGCGTCACAGATGAGAGCGCCCTCTGCTGGTGGCGATGTGTACTAAGGCAGCTGGGCTCTGGACCTCGTGGCAAGCCCATCTGCATGAAATTGGTTAAATAATAAAGACTTATCTCCAACTCCTTTTTCCCATGAATACTTGGGAGGAGGTTGCAGTTGAGCGACTGAGGTTAGTACAAGTGTCCTTTCTTTCGCGCCATTTTCTTACCTTAGCAGCGAAACTCCAAGTGACCTTTGTTCACCACCAAAATTCAAACTTGGCCCCAGTTCATAGGAGGAGGTGGCAGTCGGGTGACTTAGGTTAGTGGAGGTAGGCCAAGTGAGCTATCTTCCTGCGAGTTTCTTTCCTTAGTAGAGATAACTGGGGTGTGGTGCATTATCCTGTTGGAATTTGAACTTCCCGCCATTTTTTTCTGGGGGAGGGGGGGGGGGGTTTGGCGCTTTACTGCCAAAATTCAAACTTGCCACCAAAATCCGCCGTCTTGAGTGACGTCATCGCCGCCATCTTAGATGACGTCGTCGCCGCCATCTTAGATAACGGTACTTTGAGGTCGTACACAGGTCGTCCCATTACTCTTGTTACTCAAGGCCGTTTCAGCAAGGCCAGTTCTCCTACCGATTTCCACGGTGTACCTACTGTCTTGAGTGACAACACCTTCTATCTAGCATAACTGACTCCATTGTTGTATAGTTTCATGTTCTATCTTGATATTTGTTTGTCTCTTCATTGGCTTTTTTAACGGTCATTATCTTGATTTTTCAAGTGTTCATGTTTAGTTATGGTACCTTTAGTGCTAATGCTACACATCACGGCACTTAAGTTAGATCCACATGAAATGTATTCGCAGTTGCGTATGTGGACTACCATCAGTTGTATAATGGAATAACGACTATGAAAATTTGTGCTAGACCGGCACTTGAACCCGGTTTTCCCTATTATCCCGAGCGGTCGCCTAAAGATTTCGCTATAGGAGCACGACTCACTGCCAGACACAAACTTCCATATGTCGTCAACCATGTGTCTACAACCTGTACTCGTACATCTATTATGTATTTTCCCGTACAGGGGAGACATTTTACATGAAAGTGACTTGTCCGGTAACTGCGGATAAATACGATACTGCAGTGCCTGTATTATTCAGAATTACGATATAAAGTTCATTCGGACATGCATGCATGTGTGAAGGAATTTTGCATCGGAATTCGGAATAATACAATCACTGCAATATCGTAAATACCGTATTTCTTAATTCCTTCTCCGAACAACGTCATCTGCAAATCTTATAAATGGATTTTCTGTCCGTTAATTTTACTGCCTTTCGTCTTGTGCTTGAATTTGGTTATGACCTCCACAACGAACATGTTGAATGAGTACGGGGATAGTGTGCAGCCTCGTCTCACTCCCCTTTTAATGGAAGCAGTTTAAGTGAATGGAAATGGTTTTTTTAGTTGTTGTACAGCAGTAGAATGAGTCTTTTGTCCCTCCTGTGTTTGTTATGGTCTTAAGTAGCATTTCCAGTTCGTATTACCGAAGGTTTTCTGTACCTTCTGTTTCTCTGTACCAAAGAATACAATGTGTGTTAACACTTAGTCTTCTTTCGAGATTAGTTTGCGGTGGGCGAGAAAGTTGAGGAACGGCAATGCATCGTCCTTTTCTACCTCTATGTTGAACTAGATTTTAGTGTTAATATCATTGAGGTGTTCCAAGAACTCTTCATGTCTCACGTCCGTGGAGCCAAATGACAAACTTGTCGTCAACGTACCGAAAGGAACAGTTAGGCATTAATGGCGCGGTGTCTAAGGAAATGTCCTCAAAATTCTCCATGAAGACGTTTACATCAACGGGAGCTAACGAGCTACCCATTGCAACGCCGTCCGTCTGATGGTAATACTGGCCGTTGTTCAGAAAATCATAAGACGTAAGAGTGTGCCTAAATACAGGGTAGGGCAAATAAAACTGGCCAGGGCGAGTGGATACCATTGGACGTCAGTTTGTGGCAGCATTAACGGAGGAGGAAAATACTTGCAGTTACTTCCAAAACGATGGAGCAACTGCCCATAGTGCCGACCGAATCGTGGAGCACATTTACACAGTCTTTACTCTTGACAGAGTCGTTGGCAGATGTCAGTCTGGTCTTGGCCCTAGCTGGCCACTCACGTCACCTGATCTATCAGTGCACGATCACTTTGTGTTGGGAGCTCTCAAGTCTAAAGAGTATCGCAACAACGGCCACAGCCTTAAAGAATTGAAACAGAACGTTTCGGACGAGATTGCAGCAATTTCAGCGTCCCGGTTTCGATCTGCCTTCAGTGACTTTCTCACCAGGGCCCAAAACTGCCAAACAGACGAATGATTTTCACTTTCAACTTCTTGCTAAAGTCAGGTTAGTACTGTCTTTCCTTTCCTATGCCGTGTTCCTTTGTACCGAGGAACTGTTCTCCGGGCCACTTTTATTTGCCCCACCCTGTAGCTCGACCACTTCACTTACAAAGCACTGGGATATTAGGTCAAACCAGTCTTTAACAGGCACATTCGTAAACAGCGACACCACATCAGTACTAACCATAATGTCACCCTCACTAAGTCGAAGACGGTTAATTCGTTTGCAGAAATCTGCTGAATCTTTAGTATGATGCTCGAATGTCCCATATGTGTAGCGAGGAGATTGGCCAAATATTGCACCAGCTTGTATGTTATACATGAAATGTATTTGCAGTTGTCAGTATCGATAACCATCAGCTATTTAATGGAATGATCACTATGACAATTTGTGCCGGACCGTGATCTGAATCTGGACTTCCCGCTTATCGCTAACAGTCGCCTTACCATTAGGCAATACGAGCACGACTCACAGCCAGACACCAGTTTCCATATCTCGTCAGCCATGTGTGTACAACCTGTACCTGTACATTTATTATGTGTAGTCCTGTACAGGGGAGACAGTTTACTTGAAAGTCACCTGCCCGATGTCGTCCGATAAATACGATGTGGCAATTGCGAGTCCTTCGGACGCCGAGTCAACATACTCCCGTATATGGCGATGCCGCGGGCTCAAGCGACGTCACAGCCGGCAGCTGGTGTATACAGGGTGTTACAAAAAGGTACGGCCAAACTTTCAGGAAACATTCCTCGCACACAAAGAAAGAAAATATGTTATGTGGACAAGTGTCCGGAAACTTTCCATGTTAGAGCTCATTTTATTACTTGTCTTCAAATCACATTAATCATCTAATGGAAACACACAGCAACAGAACGTACCAGCGCGACTTCAAACACTTTGTTACAGGAAATGTTCGAAATGTCCTCCGTTAGCGAGGATACATGGATCACCCTCCGTCGCATGGAATCCCTGAAGCTCTGATGCAGCCCTGGAGAATGGCGTATTGTATCACAGCCGTCCACAATACGAGCACGAAGAGTCTCTACATTTGGTACCGGGGTTGCGTAGACAAGAGCTTTCAAATGCCCCCATAAATGAAAGTCAAGAGGGTTGAGGTCAGGAGAGCGTGGAGACCATGGAATTGGTCCGCCTCTACCAATCCACCGGTCACCGAATCTGTTGTTGAGAAGCGTACGAACACTTCGACTGAAATGTGGAGGAGCTCCATCGTGCATGAGCCACATGTTGTGTCGTACTTGTAAAGGCACATGTTCTAGCAGCACAGGTAGAGTAACCCGTATGAAATCATGATAACGTGCTCCATTGGGCGTAGGTGGAAGAACATGGGGCCCAATCAAGACATCACCAACAATGCCTGCCCAAACGTTCACAAAAAATCTGTGTTGATGACGTGATTGCACAACTGCATGGGGATTCTCTTCAGCCCACACATGTTGATTGTAAAAATTTACAATTTGATCACGTTGGAATGAAGCCTCATCCGTAAAGAGAACATTTGCACTTAAACGAGGATTGACACATTGTTGGATGAACCATTCGCAGAAGTGTACCCGTGGAGGCCAATCAGCTACTGATAGTGCCTGCACACGCTGTACATGGTACGAAAACAACTGGTTCTCCCGTAGCACTCTCCATATAGTGACGTGGTCAACGTTACCTTGTACAGCAGCAACTTCTCTGACGCTGACATTAGGGTTATCGTCAACTGCACGAAGAATTGCCTCGTCCATTGCAGGTGTCCTCGTCGTTCTAGGTCTTCCCCAGTCCCGAGTCATAGGCTGGAATGTTCCGTGCTCCCTGAGACGCCGATCAACTGGTTCGAACGTCTTCCTGTCGGGACACCTTCGTTCTGGAAATCTGTCTCGATACAAACGTACCGCGCCACGGCTATTGCCCCGTGCTAATCCATACATCAAATGGGCATCTGCCAACTCAGCATTTGTAAACATTGCACCGACTGCAAAACCACGTTCGTGATGAACACTAACCCGTTGATGCTACGTACTGATGTGCTTGATGCTAGTACTGTAGAGCAATGAGTCGCATGTCAACACAAGCACCGAAGTCAACATTACCTTTCTTCAATTGGGCCAACTGGCGGTGAATCGAGGAAGTACAGTACATACTGACGAAACTAAAATGAGCTCTAACATGGAAATTAAGCGTTTCCGGACACATGTCCACATAACATCTTTTCTTTATTTGTGTGTGAGGAATGTTTCCTGAAAGTTTGGCCGTAGCTTTTTGTGACACCCTGTATAAGGGTCGTACCAGCATCCCACAGGCAGTCATACCACTTGGCAATGACCAACAAGTGCTTGGCGGAAAGATCGTGTGATTTTAATTACGCGCGGCTGGAAACCCGAGAAATTTTAATTCAATTTTCTTTTTTATCCTGTTATTAATTACATTGAGCAATGTTTTTGATGAATGCGACAACAATATTAGTTTTCTATAGTCAGAACACTCTCTGACGTTTCCTTTCTTCGGTAGGTGACTCCTATTTTCAGCCGTTCGGGCTACCCTTGGGTCTAAGGCGTCTTGTAACGGTTCGCGCGTCTTGCCCCCGTTGGAGGTTCGAGTCCTCCCTCGGGCATAGTTGTGTGTGTTGTCCTTAGCGTAAGTTAGTTTAAGTTAGATTAAGTAGTGCGTAGGCCTAGCGGCCGATGACCTCAGCGGTTTGGTCCCATAGTCCTTACGACAAATTTCCCAAATTTTTCCCTTTTTCAGCGAAAGTCTTCCGGAATTTATCCATTGTAATAGCTTCGTACAATGATGTTGCAAAGTTTTTGTTTCACTTTTTCTCCTATTCTCTTCAGAAGTGCTGTTGGGATGTCATCTGTTCCTGTTGCGTTCTTGTTCTTGAACTGCTGAAGTGCTGGATAAAATTCTTCTGGTATGATTATCGTTCTATTATTATCGTCTTCCACCATATGTTCAGGTTAGAGATAGTTGTAATTTCCAACACCTCCGCATCATAGTACAAGTCTTCAAGATAGACCTTCCAGCGGTATGTCATATCTTCCCTGTCATTAAGTAATTGTCCATTCGTATCTTCTATCGTAGTACTTCCTTGTTTAAGTATGTACTGCAGTGGCTTTATCGCGCTATTTGCTTTATCTGTTCTTCCTCCTCTACATCATGCTCTGTACTTCGTCCAACTTCCTTCATCCTTTCTTTTTTGTCCCGTTTACATTCTGTCACAATGACATTCGGTATTGTTCTGTATTGCATTTGGCTTTCTTTTGTATGTACCGTCTTACAGTGGTTTCTGTGATATAATAAATCTAGTATATCTTCAGTAATCCAAGGTTTTCTTTTACCCCCTGTCAGCTTGAAATTATATGTACATCAACTACTGGCAAAAAACGTACATCCACCTACATATTTTAAAGCACTAACCAATATATTACCCCAACATTTAGGCAGTTATTACATGTAACAGATATAATCTTAAGACCCCTGCTTTTTAAAGTTTTCTCTCATACAATCACTCCTTCCAGCCTTCCCCTCCCTCTCACTTTCTCTTCCTCTTCCTCTCTCTCTACCAACAACCTAACTGTGAATCCCAACCAAAATTGTTATTTGTGTATAATTTTTCCACTGTAGTCAACAAAATTATTGTATTTAAAGTTTGTAACAGGCCACCTGATTGAATAAACGAGTATGGAGTTTAAGCTGTATCAACTTGTCAAAATAGGATGTATATGCCACCAGAAATATTTATTCCAACGCATGCATTCGACACCTCAAAACAAACAACTCCAAAGCCTTTAAAAATTTATTCTGTAATAATGTCGTTACGATGTATATTCTTGTACTTTGTGATAATGTCTTCTGTTCTACGATATATATTCTTTGTACTTTGCGATAATGCTTTCTCTTCTGCTATACGACCCTTGCTCCTAATAGTTTCCAGACGACATATTTGTTTACAAAATATGACAGTATACATATGATGTGTTATGATAGTGAAAGGAACCTGTGAACACTGTAGGTACTCTACTTTACTTATTTTATTTTTACCGTTAGATATACGATTAATTCTTTTCGAAAGAAACCCAAAACCATGTTCTGAAATAGTGTTTTGTTTCTCCACTAGACAGTGCCACAAGTTCCTCCAAAAAATCGTAACACAACACACACACAAGTTTCATACTAACCACCGGATGATGGAGGCTTAAACCTTTGAAACGCGTCGTGGAGATAAATAAACAGTGACTGGTAACAGTAAACTTGTTGTTTCATTTAATTTCAATAACAGTCACGGTAAAGCCTAGCCTAAAATGTTCACATTTAAAGTCTGTTGCTTCTCATCCGCTGAACGTGACCAATCCATCTCAGTTGGTGACCAGTAACGGTGGCTTGTATTGTATACATCTTGGCCTCCTCGAGAACCATAGTGTCTGATTCGAAGTCATTTCATTTGGTGTTAACGATGTACCTAAGCGTCTGTTGGTTGAAGTGTTCTATTTTCTTAAGATCACGAGGATATAGTGTCCAGGTTTCGCAGCCATAGAGCAGGTTAGAAAGAACAACTGCTCGATACACCATCAGTTTTGTCGATAATGTCTTTATTCAGGAAGACCCGATGTAGGAGACGTCCAAAAGCAACATGTGCGGCATGCAGTCTGTTCTTCACGTCCTTTTCCGATGAGCAGTTAGTTGATAATATACTCCCTAGATAGAGGAAGTGCTCTGTTTGTTCCAAAGGTTTGCTGGAAATAGATACTGAAATCCGGAAAGGCCGTTCCGGATGCTGATGGTCAGGCAAAACCGTTTATATGCGGTACCGAAATAATTTACAGACAGTTGCGGCTCTGTGGGTTTGTGAGCTGGAGAAACATTGTCGTCAGCGTACTGCAGTTGAGTTGTTTGAGTGAGACTTGTGAACCATTTAGAGTGCAGTCTGGACTGATTAAATAGCCCTGGGTCAAATCTGTATTTACGTTCTACTCCGCAGTTGTTTACATACGATGTATCGTACAGCATAGCTCAGACATGTCATCATGGAAAGCTTGGGTCATTTGACCAAAGTGTTCAGGGCAGCCGAAACGTTTTAAGACCTTCCACAATTCTTCTCTGGGCATTGTATCAAAGGCATTTTCTAGATCACAGACCACAAGTAGTAAAGATTTATGTTATGCCCTGTACCTCTTCTGCAGCTGTCATGTAAGTTGATCCTCTGGAGAGGAGAAATCCGTACTGAGATCCAGGAAGTACTGTCTAAGAAAGAGTTTGGAGGTGATTCAACGAAATTAAGAAAATGTTGTACCAGTTACGGAGACCAAGGATATGTCAGGGCAATTGTCACTTATGGTTCCGTCGACTATTTTGAAAATGGTGGCAATTGTGGAGTTTTCATGTCAGCTGCTACTTTACGGGTTTCTCACATTAGAAGAAACAGGGAGAATTGTCTGATTTTTAGAGGAAAGCCACCATTTTGAATGGTATCCAGGGGGTGCTGTCAGGTCTAGGTGTATTTCTCGGTTTCATTCCATCTAGAGCCTTGTTGAGTTCATGAGATATCGGTGGGACTGCTATACAAGGTTGCACTGGATGTTGTGGGACATGTCCGAGAAAGTCGGCAGCAGCAGTAGAACTACGGTTTAAAAGTGCTTTGTAAAGCTCTTTCCAGCGGTTTAAGATGTCCTGTGATTGTCAGTGAGGATGGTCATGCTGTTGGCGACTTTCATGATTCCTGATGAGGAACCAACAGGCCCATATTTTTTTTTTATTCCAGCATAAAAACTCGGCAAGTCCCCGGCATCTGACAGGCTTTGAAGTTTCTTGGCTTTTTGTTGCCACCAGTGGTTCTTGATTGTTCTTATTTCACTTTGACGTTTCTGCTTGATCTCTTGAAAGTGTGTTTTATTTTCCAGGTAGGATGGATCTTGAGCAATAAATGGGAATATATCCCGCTCTTTACTTTTGAGGCTCTTAATCACTTCGTTGTTGTCATAAAATCAATCATTTATCTACTTCGCATCAAAACCTTGATTACCTCTGCAGACTTCTTGATGTTTTTTTAAAGTGGACCATTTGTGTTCAACATCTGTTGTGTTAACTGGGGTATTGCTAAGTCGTTCCAAAAGTGTGTCTTGCAAGGGAGAACGAACCGTTTCATTCTGGAGGATGTTGATGTTGAATTTCCTCCTGGAAGGATTTAAAAAGAAGGATCGTTGTTTACGATGGACAAGGATACTCAGATGGCTAACCAGCAGTTTATGTTCGGTCCAGCAACCATCGATGTTTCGAGTTGTTTTTTGTGGTCAGGACGACTTTCTTGTCATGCTGACATAGTCACTGAGATGCCAGTGCTTGATGCGTGGATGAAACCATGTTGTCTTATAACGGCTAGGTAAGCGGAAAGCATATTGGTGATACAAAACTCATGCTCACCTCAGAGACCTAGAAGTAGCAGCCCATTTGCAGTGCAGTTTCCTACACTTTGATTACCCACTGTTACCCCAAAAACTCTAGAACTGAAGTCGCCTAGTAACAAGAGTTTATTTGCGGTTGGTATCTTGACGAGAACATTGCTCAGCTGATGGGAGAACTGATTCTTTGTATCCTTCTCTCCGCCTAATGTGGGAGCGTAGGCCGAGACGAGGGTGACGAAGCTGTCTCCAGAAATGAGAATTCGAAGACTCACAACTATTTCATTGACTCGAATAGGGCTTAATCGACGTTATTTCGCTATTTCTGTTTTTACTGCAAATCCTACACCACGGGTACGTGGTTCTCTTGCATCCTTTCCTTTCCAAAATATGGTGTACCCTGAGCTAGCCTGACTAAGGTGTCTTCGCCTGATGGTCTGGTTTCATTTGAGGCAGCAACATCTACATCTAATCTAGCTAGCTCGTGGATGAGAAGAGCTGTTCTTCTTTCTGGTCTGTTTCCATTTAAATCCAGAAGAGTCCTGACATTCCATGTTCCAGTAGTCTTTATCACATTGTTCTTTCTTGATTTTCGTCTGCAAATTAGGAGTAACCTTCTGGGTGCGGATTCCAAGCCAGGTACAAGTGAAACTACTTATACTTAATCAGCCTTTTCTAGGGCCTTGCCCATTCAGGGAGGGCAGCGGTTATCCTAAATAGGCCTGCCCAGTCGCAGACGAATGACCGGATCCCTGAGTAGTCACATGAGTTCTCAGGAATGCGGGTCCAGACTAGTAGCTTTCAGCCTTACTCACGCCTGCCACCACCGTCTTTATCCCATCGCCACTAGCCTTCAAGGAAGATGGGAGAAGAAACTGCCAATCGCGTGTCTTTGTTTAAGGTACATCTCAACTTACGAGGAACTAACCCGCTCACTGTGATTCTGCAACAATTCATCGCGGCACGTGCGTATGAGACATGTGATTTCAGACACCAGAACTGCAGCGAAGTACCGCGAGCTCTGGGACAGTGGAGCCGCGTGTTTGCAGCCAGTTCTTGTGGCATCACCTCTTCCACCTACGCGACCGTTGGGGATCTCAGGTGTGATATGTTCCTCTTTCATCCGCTTCGCTGTTGGGTCCTAGGATGTTAGGGGAAGGCGCTATGGAAAGGGATGAAGAAAGGGATGGGGCGTTGTGGGACACACTTTGTCGGGTTCATCTGCTGAGACCTGTCTGGCTTGGGAGACCCGGCCAGTAGCTACGCTACCGCCAGCATAGCCCTCAGCTTGACATTAACACGCAAACCTGTTTGCCCACAAGGGCAGTGCTACGGTAATTCGTTGTCCTATGGAAAAGGAACGCATATTGTGCTGATGACAATCCCGCATCTTATCCAAAGTAAAAGAGGTTCACCACTTACTTCGTTACAGGTACGCGATAAACCGTAATTCCTCATCTGTTTCCTGAGTGTAAATTTTTATACCCACAATTAATAAAAAGCGTTTTGAAACGAAGGAGAGTTGCTCTAATTCCAAATGGGATAACAACATTCCAATATCAAAGTAAAAAACTATTGCAGGAAGTAAGTGATGAGTGGGTTCAAATGGTTCAAATGGCTCTGAGCACTATGTGACTTAACTTCTGAGGTCATCAGTCCCCTAGAACTTAGAACTACTTAAACCTAACTAGCTTAAGGACATCACACACATCCATGCCCGAGGCAGGATTCGAACCTGCGACCGTACGGTCGCGCGGTTCCATACTGTAGCGCCTAGAACCGCTCGGCCACACAGGGGGGTTGATGAGTGGGATTAGGAAAAAGCATGCAGCATGATTATGTTTGATATGAAAACAGACGGCCACGTAATAATCTTCCAGTCTGCCTCCCTACATGTTCTGAAATTATTAACTGAAATGAAATATAAGAAAAGCGTTACTACTGGCAAATGCATTTGGAAGTTCGTAGTACTTTAACTGCAAAATTGTGACAGAAACTCTAAATTAGAGCACCAAACAATTTTCGAGAAATGAACGTGACACCGTTGAGTAAATTTCACTTAAGAAGTACAGAACAGTTCGTTTATTAGTAATATCCTGTTTCCGAACTTCATCGATGTAAAAGGAAGTAGCATGTTTAGTAGGTTCAGTGCCACTTTATTATATCAAAACACGAGATACGGTATAATTTCCGCCAGAAAATGCACATAACTGATGTAGGTGAGGTATTTAAGCCTATTTAGAACGGTAAGACTACACGGAAGAAGCTAAATTAAAGACTGCGAGCAAATTTGTAAAACAATAGTCTCAAAAGGATGAAGATCATCCACCGTATTTTCCGTAATGCAAGTTAGTCTATGGCAAAAATTTACAGGATGTATATTTGTGCGGCGAAAACATTATTACTACTGCCCACTGTGAAGTTTAAAGGGTCCTGGTGGTGTTGCGTGCACATGACGCAGTGAGGAAAACATGCAAGTGGAAGAGACGAATGGGCAGTCATTATAGCAAAGATGCGGGCCGCAAATGCGGAAACCCATTGCTATAAGCGGTTTTGACAAAGGGCATATAGTTGTGGCGCTGCTGGTGGAAACGAGAACCTCTGAAACGACGAATCTGGTCGGCTGTTTGCGTACTGCTGTCGTGAGCACGTAGGGAAAGTAGTTGAAGGATGGTGGAACAGCACGTGGACCGTATGGTACTGGACGTCCACGTCTCAGTACAAAACGTAGAGGACGGAGGATCCCCCACTGTGCAATCCACGATCTGTGGCGGATATGACGTCTTAGTACAATGCTGGTGCAGGCGCAAGTGTTTCGGACCACACCGTTCAACGGCCATTGTTGAACACAGAGCTCCACATCACACATCTCCTACGTCAGTTACGACTGCAGTGGGCACAGCATCACTGGGTTTTCACAGTGGATCAGTAGATATGTTTCGTCTGTCGAATGAGTTGCATTTCTTGTTACACCATATCGATCTCTGGGGTCTTACACGCCGTCAAAAAGGTGAATGGCTGCTTGAAATTTGCATTGTGCCACAGATGCAGGCCGGTGAGAGCAGAATTATGCCATGGGGTACATTGAGCTGGGATTCTGTGAGACATATGGTAGTACTCGAAGAAACCATGACAGCAGTGAGCTACTTGAACATTACTGCGGACCATCTGCATCTCTTCATTCTTTTAAGTCTCCCCCTACGCCGATGACATCTTCCAGCAGGATAACTCTCCATGATACACGGTCTAAATCGTGCTGCAGTGTGGTTTGACGAACATGATAGTGACCTCACATTAATGTCTTAGCTAGCAAATGTACCTCACCTTTACCTGCTGGAACACATATCGGGCGCCAGCTGCGTGCCCACAAACCGTGGTTCCGTAATTTGCGAGAATTTAGAGATCTGTGAGTACCCATCTGATACCACGTGCTTCTGGAAACATAGCAAGGACTTGTAGAATACATCGCTGCTGCACTCTTGTATGTGTTTGAAAAATGCACCAAATCTCTATTAAACAGATAGTCATAATGTTTTGGTTCATCGGTGTAAATTGCCACTATTAGGGTATAACTCAGCCTAACAACTCATATTAACCAGTTGTTGTTGTTGTTTTTGTTGTTGTGGTCTGTAGTCCAGAGTCTGGTTTGATGCAGCTCTCCATATTACTCTATCCTGTGCAAGCTTCTTCATCTCAAAGTACCTACTGAAAGCTATATCCTTCTGAATCTGCTTAGTGTATTCATCCCTTGGTCTCCCTCTACGATATTTACCCTCCACGCTGCCCTCCAGTACTAAATTGCTGATCCCTTGATGCCTCAGAACACGTCCTACCAACCGATTCATTCCTCTAGTCAAGTTGTGCCACAAATTCCTCTTCTCCCCAATTCTATTCAGTACCTTCTCCTTAGCTAGGTGAACTACCCACCTAATCTTCAGCATTTTTCTGTAGCACCACATTTCGAAAGCTTCTATTCTCTTCTTGTCTTAACTACTTATTGTCCACGTTTCACTTCCATACTTCCATACGAATACTTTCAGAAGAGACTTCCTGACACATATATACACGATGTTAACAAATTTCTCTTCTTCAGAAACGCTTTCCTTGACATTGCTAGTCTACATTGTATATACTCTCTACTTCGACCATCATTAGTTATTTTGCTCCCCAAATAGCAAATCTCGTGACTTATTAGCAGTTTTTCCATTCCTCTGCAAAGAATTCGTGTTAGTATTTAGCAGCCGTGACTTATCAATTTTCACGCCTGTCAACATCTGCTTTCTTTGGGATTGGAATTATTATATTCTTCTTGAAGTCTGAGGGTATGTCGCCTGTCTCATACATTTTGATCATCAGATGGTAGAGTTTCGTCAAGGCTGGCACTCCCAAGGCTATCAGTAGTTCTAATGGGATATTGTCTACTCTTTTTTTCGACTTAGGACTTTCAGTGCTCCGCCAAACTCTTCACACAGTATCATATCTCCCATTTCATCTTCGTCTACGTCCTCTTACATCTCCATAATATTGCCCTCAAGTACATCGCCCTTGTATAGACCCTCTACATATTCCTTCCACCTGTCTGCTTTCCGTTCTTTGCTTAGGACTGGTTTTCCGTCTGCGCTCTTGATATTCATACATGTGGTTCTCTTTTCTCCAAAAGTCTCTTTAATTTTCCTGTAGGCAGTATCTATCTTACCCCCTAATGATATATGCCTCTACATTCTTACATTTATCCTCTAGACATTCCCGCTTAGACATTCTGCACTTCCTCTCGATCTCATTTATGAGACGTTTGTATTTCTTTTTGGCTGCTTCATTTTCTGCATTTTTATATTTTCTCCCTTCATCAATTAAATTCGATATCTCTTCTGTTACCCAAGAATTTCTAGTAGCTCTCGTCTTTTTACCTACTTAATCCTCTGCTGCCTTCACTACTCCATCTCTCAAAGAAGCCCATTCTTCTTCTACTGTATTTCTTTCCCCCGTCCTGTCAATCGTTCCCTAATGCTCTCTCTGAAACTCTCTATAACCTCTGGTTCTTTCGGCTTATCCAGGTCCCATCGCCTTAAATTGCCGCCTGTTTGCAGTTTCTTCAGTTTTAATCTACATTTCATAAACAATAGATCGTGGTCAGAGTCCACATCTGTCCCTGAAAATGTCTTACAATTTAAAACCTGGTTCCCAAATCTCTGTCTTTCCATTATATAATCTATCTGAACCCTTCCAGTGTCTCCAGGCCTCTTCCATGTATACAACCGTCTTTCACGATTAGTAAACGAAGTGTTAGATGTCATGCTCTGTGCAAAATTCTACCAGGCGGCTTCCTCTTTCATTCCTTACCCCCATTCCATATTCACCTGCTACTTTTCCTTCTCTTCCTTTTCCTACTATCGAATTCCAGTCCCTCATGAGTATTAGATTTTCGTCTCTCTTCACAACCAGAATAATTTCTTTTATCTCATCATACATTCTTCAATCACTTCGTCATCTGCGGACCTAGTTGGCATATGTACTTGTACTACTGTGGTAGGCGTGGGCTTCGTGTCTATCTAGGCTACAGTAATGTGTTCACTATGCTGTTCGTAGCAGCTTACCCTCGCTCCTATTTTTAGTCATTATTAAACCTACTCCTGGATTACCCCCACTTGATTTTGTATTTATAGCCCTGTACTCACATGACCGGGAGTTTTGTTCCTCCTGCCACCGAACTTCACTAATTCCCACTATATCTAACTTCAATCTATCAATTTTCTAACTTACCTGCCCGATTAAGGGATATGATATTCCACGCTCCGATCCACAGACCGCCAGTTTTGTTTCACCTGACAACGACGTCCTCCTGATTAGTCCCTGCCCGGAGATCCGAATGGGGAAGTATTTTACCTCCGGAATATTTTACCCAAGAGGACGCCATCATCATTTAACCATACAGTAAAGCTGCATGCCCACGGGAAAAATTACGGGTGTAGTTTCCCCTTGCTTTCAGCTGTTCACATTACCAGTACAGCAATGCCGTTTTTGTTAATATTACAAGACCACATCAGTCAACCATCCAGACTGTTGCCCCTGCGGCTACTGAAAAGGCTGTTGCACCTCTTCAGGAACCACACGTTTGTCTGGCCTCTCAACAGATATCCCTCAGTTGTGGTTACACCTACGGTACGGTTTCTGTATCGCTGAGGCACCCAAGCCCCCGCACCAACGGCAAGCTCCTTGGTTCATGGAGAGAGGGGGGGATTAACCAGTAAGGAGCATACATTTATAACGAATAATTCTCAGAACTGTGTCGTTATCTTACAAATTGAACCACCGACTTCCAGAAAAAAGAAGCACATTGACAAAGGCTGCTATTTAACAACAAAATTACAGAATGAATGCGATTCAGCTGACTTGTACTGAATCTTGAAACGATTCACCATTTTATCATCTTTGAGAAGGCACAGGAGTATTTGCCTGAATTATGACAATACAATTCACGCATTTCCCCTCGAGCGGGCCTCATGTTTTCATAAGGCAGATAAGATTTAAATGTGCGGGCTAAAGAAGATAGAAATCTGATACATGACGATGAAGCACCAGCAGCTGTGAAAATGGGAGGCGCAGACACTCATCCACGGAGAGTTAAATTAACTTAAGATTGCAAAATCATATGTGAAAAGAATTTACTTACATGGACAGTAGAAGAAGAGGATAATGTCAGAATTACAACAATAGAAACTTCATGTTAACTGAATTTTCGTCCGTTCTTGGTAGAACAGTATTATAATAAATGAAAAGCACTAGTTAGAAACTTCATATGCAAATGAGGCATAACTGTACATAGTTAAGCTACTTGAGCCAAAGACAGGTATTTTGAGAGGATCTATCGTGTGATCCAAAGCGACAATGGACGCTTTCCATCCAGCTGCCACATCTCTGTTCCAGAGATACCACATTCTTTAAAAGTAGTCTGATAAAAACAAATACATATTAAAAGAAAAAAGTTCAAACATTTTAATATTCAGCTTAATGATTAAAAATGTTTTAATGATGTTGCAAAGGTATATCTGTCTGCGAATAGAAATTGATATTACAGAGGTGACTGCAATCAGACGTGAGCATGGGCTTTCGGACGAAACAAAACCTTCAAAATACTAACGCAGTCACTCATGTTATTGAATAATGGTGCAACCATATCAACTATGGGAAATAGATATCAAATATTATGAAATTCCGCACTAGATTGGAAGCCTGCAGCAAAACACGATTAATAAAATGCGAGCATGAGGTACAATGACAGGGAAAGAAAAAATGGTAGTATGACAGAGACAGAAAACAGGTTTTTCATTTAAGTCAATTTACTGTCGTAGAACATATTCCAGCTAACTGTGATAAATGGTACACGTAGATAACATGACGCACTTTTTTTCTGCGGTAGCAACCGAAAGTTCCAAATGACTACTTTAAGCATTATCTGAGACATCAGCGAAAGAGTAGCCAATGAAAAGGAACATCAGCGAAAAGAGTTTCCAATGAAGAGAGAAACTTCAAGCTAAGAGATAACAATGTACCGGGTGATCAAAAAGTGAGTATAAATTTGAAAACTTAATAAACCACGGAATAATGTAGATAGAGAGGTAAAAATTGACACACATGCTTGGAATAACATGGGGTTTTATTAGAACCACCCCAAATTGCTAGACGCGTGAAAGATCTCTTGCGCGCGTCGCTTGGTGATGTTTGTAATGTCCTTAGGTTAGTTAGGTTTAAGTAGTTCTGAGTTCTGGGGGACTGATGACCTTAGAAGTTAAGTCCTATAGTGCTCAGAGGCATTTGAACCATTTGAACTTGGTTATGATCGTGTACTCAGCCGCCACTTTCGTCATACTTGCCCTCCCAGGTCCCCAGACCTCAGTCCGTGCGATTATTGGCTTTAGGCTTACCTGAAGTCGCAAGTGTATCGTAATCGACCGACATCTCTAGGGATGCTGAAAGACAACATCCGACGCCAATGCCTCACCATAACTGACGTCATGCTTTACAGTGCTGTTCACAACATTATTCATCCACTACTGCTATTGTTGAGGAATGATGGTGGACATATTGAGCATTTCCTGTAAAGAACATCATCTTTGCTTTGTCTTACTTTTTTATGCTAATTATTGCTATTCTGATCAGATGAAGGGCCAACTGTCGGACATTTTTTGAATTTTTGTATTTTTTTGGTTCTAATAAAACCCCATGTAATTCCAAGCATGTGTGTCATTTCGTACCTCTATCTACATTTTTCCGTGATTTATTCAGTTTTCAAATTTATACTGACTTTTTGATCACCCGGTACATGGCTTCATCTAGACAGATATCAAAGTGCACAGTATACCATACGTCCGAAAGGCTGCATACAAGTAATAATGACACGAATTTCATTTACTGACGAAGTGAAAAAAGATATGACGATGTACACGCATTATTATTCAATTAATTTTTCGCGTGACTGACGGTGCAAAGCTTCTATCATCAAAAGATATATAACTGATGATACTTTTCAGTGGAAAAATAACTATAATTTCACTAACGAAAATCGAAAGTAACCACAGAGCATCAAAGCGTTAAAGAAAACGATCGCAATATTTGTTTGCCAAGCTTAGAATACGACAGAAATGACATATGTTTTAGCAAAGCAAAATCATCTTGGATCCTACGCTTACCAACTTGAGTCATTATTTTAAACCATCGGGAGGTATTAATATAGAACCTATAATTTTTACAGGATCTGCAAAACAATGGAAACGTATGAAGAAGATGGACAACTGAGAAGACAATGATAATTTTTTTTACTTCTTGCAGCCTCTATTCATCTCGAAATCGATCAAAAATATTCGAAAACAATTTATAATAATCTCTACGTTTCACAGGCCATACTAGAGCAAATTTACTTCTTGTTGCTATTTCTCGTTACAGTTCCTACATTTTTCGCAAAACATCCGCGAATAACTTTTGCCAGAGTGTCTTCCGTATTTAAGAAATAAAGATTTCATCTATCTTCTCTATCTTGAGACCACGAAAATCGTGGAAGCGGGTCGTAGGCGGCCTCTAGCATGACTAAGGTCTTCAGAAACAAGTTCCAATACCGAAGGTACATCGTAATGCCATGAAGTGAAAGAGCTTCTGGCGATGTTGTTTCATCTTCTAGAAAGAAAAAAATGTTCGAGTTTCTTGCTACGATAGGTATACAATTTCTTAAGAAACAGTTAGTGATCAGTATCCCTCAACGTAAGAAGGAAGCAATGGGTTCGATACATGTAAGATACCGTACGCCACATTATCTGTAGTCTGTCAGCTAACCGAGGGAGCTGGTGCATCGATGAAGATACCTGCCTGCGCGCTTATAAGCAGCTGATGAATGAACTACGCACCCACCAGAAGCGGTATGAAGGTTTGTTGCTCTTCTTGTTGTCCTGCCATTCCCCGTGTCGCAACGGCGCATCACTGGTGGAGCTGCTTCATGGACGGCGCCATCGCACCTTGCTTCAGTTGCTGCGCCCACCGCGGTGGTCGGTGCCTACTCCTCTCCCTCATGCTACGAATCAAACTAATAGCCTAGTTTTTTTTCAGGTCAAGTAGCGATCGGAAGTGCTGGGAACGCGGCTTCGTTGTAAGGTTGCTTGGTAATTGGATATTTTTGATACAGGGTCCAGGCAGATTGCAGCGACGGCACCTGAATCAAATTGGCACCTGTAAATTGCGTTATCCTGCTACTGACTCTTTGTTCACAGATTCATTGCCTGACCGGGTGATGCAGCCGGTATCTTCTATGGCTACCTGGGGTCCTGCGTCGCCAGCACCTGGCTATGAACCTATGGCCCTGAACCCTACAGCTCATCCGGCGCCTAGCGGACAGCAGACGTCCACAGGCGTTGCTCCTCTCCACTTCACGGCCGGCCAGGGGGTCGACGCACCAATTCGAGACACCGTATCGGTTCGACCACCAGGAGACCTCGCACTATTGCTGGATGCAGAGACGCACATTCCGTCTGGTTTCTCGGCTGGCGTTCCAGGACGGCCTCAAAGCGAATGCCGGGGCGAATACAGGAGCTCGGCACCAGCCATAGCTTCGGCTCCTGCCTCCTCGTCTCTTCCTGCATCCACGTCTCCAGCCCCGCTGTTGTTGCAGTTGTCGTCACTACACGACAATGGAGAGGAGGTTAGAGCGGAGGAGTGTAGTGTCGCAGCTTATCGATACTGCCAGAGCTGGTGTCTCCATAAAAATTCCTTCGGGCACTGCGAGCGGCGCTTTGAATATTGTCACCAATAGGATGACCTCACCAATGAAGAACATCCAGGCCGTCGACTAATGAACATTACCAGGACGGTGTTGCAAGTGGCGGCCACCTTGGCACCAATCATCTAGTTCGAGTGTAGTCCGTGTTAGCCTACTAGATGGTGCCGAACATTAGATCGAGCTGTTGGTAGCTAGCTCTACGGGCAAACATTCGGTGTACATAGACACACGCATCACTTTGCTTCTCTCGACGCCTATGTTTCTTAGCGCTTTCTGGATATTTTTTATTGAACTTTTACCATTTGAGCCGGCCGAAGTGGCCGTGAGGTTAAAGGCGCTGCAGTCTGGAACCGCAAGACCGCTACGGTCGCAGGTTCGAATCCTGCCTTGGGCATGGATGTTTGCGATGTCCTTAGGTTAGTTAGATTTAACTAGTTCTAAGTTCTAGGGGACTAATGACCTCAGCAGTTGAGTCCCATAGTGCTCAGAGCCATTTGAACCATTTTTTTTTTTTTTTTTACCATTTGTGCTTCTCGATATATCTGTCTCAGATCCGTGCATGCCATTTGCTCTTATTTTACTTGTTTGTGCTGCCACATATTGATTTAACTTTAGCATTTTTTGCTTTGCCATGGCTACCGCAACGCCTCAAGCCCCAAGCTAGCCTGTCTCGTAGTTAGCGGCGCCACAATTGCAAGCGCCTTTGGCATCAACGCTCGATCTAACACAGCTTCTTCAGATAGAGGGGCCACAAATGACGAAGCTTACTGAGTTTCTGAAGGGCTTCATTCGGATGCAGACGGCAGCCAATGAGAATCACCGTCAGGCGCCACCAATTACGGCAGCGCCACAGCTTCCACAGCCATCCTTAGTGCTTCCGTTTCGCCAATTTAAAGAGGATAAAGAGGAGTGTGTTGAGTAACTGGCCCAGTTTCAAGGTTATCTATCTGCACACCAGTGCCAAGTACCGTTAAACAGTCTCTTTTTGAACAACGGCTTTTGTGTCAGTTAATAGGATGTATTGCACATTGTTCCCCATTTCGGGGCTAGAACTTGTGATCTATGAAGAATTAATCCACGTTTGGAATAGATATTATGACAAGAAATTCCTTTTGGTGGATACCAGGTTTAAATATGTCAGACTAAAGAAGCAGCCAGGGTGGTGTGTGACAGATTTACAAGCGTTTACGTAAGATTAAATGTGGCTGTGGCAAGTATTATAGTGACCTCATGATACGTGGCGCTGTTACTCAGAACGTGGCTGATAATAGAAGAAGGAAACTTGCTGTCAAGAGTCCCTACTTTTCCTAGCCACGGCTGCCACAAACTGTTAACAGTATAGCAGTTCTTCAAAAGCCACTGGAGTAAAATATATTTATTTATAGTGCGCTTGTGTCAACTAATCTTTAGCTAGCCTGTACAGATTGCTACGGCGACATATCTCTTTGGCCACCATCTTCACAAAATTTCCATTCTTTTGTCCAAAATCTGATCGTTTTCAGTAACAATTCTTTTTTAAGGATGGTTTTGACGAAAGAGATAAGACGCATGTTTTTATCAAGAGCCAGAATTGGAAACACAGAAAAATGACTTAAAACGCATCAAAAGATAATGTATTTCAATTCGATAAGTTATCTGTGCTGAACAGAAAAAAAAATTTCTGCACTGTCGTCTCAAAATGTGCAGGTTATGTAAGCTGAATGTGATGTGGATCTCATGTTTCTAAAAGCGATGTATGGATCCTGACGACTGTGTTTGATTTCATAAAAGTCATGTATTTTTACTGTATCACAACGAATGGCATAACAGACTGCTTCTTAATAACAACTGAAGAAACCCAGACTACTGAACAGGTAGAAGAATGAAAGTATGAAGAAAAGAAGTCGATAAGAAGAACATGGGAGACGCAGCACGAAGTAATTAAGCTTTTCCATTCGTTTAGCTTACAAATATCAAAGAATACTTCCACAGGAATTTAATAATGCAACAGAAAGAGTTTTCTGAATAAATTCCAAATCGGAATACAAGAAAGTTTTGATTCATCGTAATATGCTGGATGGACTTTTTACCTGACCACCAAATCCCGAGAGACAGTGACAGAAAGGATGAAATGTTTGCAAGAAATGCGTGTCACGTTACACTCTTCCGGCTGATCTGTGTGTGTTGGAAGTTCCCAAGGATTGTCTGTGATAATCTCAGCTGATCTACGTGTGTTGCAGAGTCCAAGAGTACTATGTGAAAATATTTCAAGTGATAACATACATTTACGTTTCTTAACAGGATTGCAATATTTTTAATAGTTTTAAATGCTCTAAAAAAGAAATATTTGTTCTCGGATAACAATGAAGATTGATAAAGAGGGCAGCAGACGAATCAGTGCGGATCTGCCATCCTCTACTGTCTTAAATCTAATATTGAAAAATTTTATGGATGTGCATTCATTGTATTAACTAGAAAATAGAAGAGAACTATTCCCAACAAATTAGAGCACTTAAAATTTAGTAGAAGATTACTTTCAAAAGAAAAAACGGATAAGTGACTTTACTTTTTAAGAAGAAGATCGCGCACCTGTCTTGCCTCTGCACATCCACCTCAGAGATACTGCACGGACAGTGCTGTACAATGATATAGTCGGCTGCTGCAAGCACGATGTGAGTGTCGAGTCTATTGACTCTGACACTACTGCCGAGCTGCGATCAGCAAGTATGGCCGTCTACAGGGCACTCAAAGAGCCTGTGGTCGCCTAAATGTCGAGGCACCAGCAAAGAAGACAAAGCCGCCGCCAAATCAGTGTGGGAAGACGACCAAGTCTTCCCTATCAAGGTGGAACCTTTCTCTGCGGTCGTGGACCCTAAACCACATTAATTCAGCTGCCGGGGAGAGGGCCGAGTGGCAAAGTACTGCCGCAACACACCGAGATGCGTCAGAGGCTCAGGCGACCATGACAGCCCCGCCTGCAGGCGACACATGGAGGACGCGGGTGCTCGCTGTGCCATGCACCGTGTCGCCAACTATCGTTGCTGCCCGGCCGTCTCTAGCGGCAGCCAAGCCGATGGCGAAATGCGGCCCCAGGCTCAGCGCACGCAGATGCAGGAGAAGACGACGACGCCAGTCGTCAGCAACCGCTGCAAACCCCCTTTCCCCTGAGAGGCTGTGATATCCCACCAATTGTGAGGAGGATCGGCCGCCAGTAGGGAGGCGGGAACAGAAGCCGCGATCTGGAAAGACACAGCAGCAGCAGAAGACCGTCCACATGCTCGCCACAATGCGTTTTAACGTCTGAGGAACGACTACGGCCATCCAAGCCGTCATGGTACAGAGAGGATTGCGTTCTTAGCCACACAGAAAGACTGCGTCGAGAGTTTGCTAGAGACTTTCTAGCAGGCATAGGGGTACGTTCCCCTGCCACTGCCCCAGCATAGTCATAGGAGAAGGTAGCCGCCAGGCAGACATCCACTCCTCAGGCAATGCCCCAAGCCACTGGCACTGCCCCTGCCGAACAGTCTACAGTATTCAAACTATGAGATAAAATGGAAATGAGTGTATGATATCGTTGGTTGGGAGGCCACATTCAGGGAAATACGGCCACCAAGTGCAAGTATTATTTCATTTGACACCACACTGGGCAACTGTCGCGCCAATGATAAGGATGAAATGATGAGGACAACACAACACCAAGTCCACGAGCAGAGAAAATCTCCATTTCGGCCAGGAATCGAACACGGACCCATTTACATGGGAGGCAGGAGAAGACAACGACGCCAGCTGGAAATGAGTGTATGATATCGTTGGTTGGGAGGCCACATTCAGGGAAATACGGCCACCAAGTGCAAGTATTATTTCATTTGACACCACACTGGGCAACTGTCGCGCCAGTGATAAGGATGAAATGATGAGGACAACACAACACCAAGTCCACGAGCAGAGAAAATCTCCATTTCGGCCAGGAATCGAACACGGACCCATTTACATGGGAGGCAGGAGAAGACAACGACGCCAGCTGGCAGCAACCGCTACTTGCCCCCCCCTGCCCCTGATGGGCTAGAATGTCCCACCAGTTGTGGGGAGGACCGGCCGCCAGTGGGAGGGCTGGAACAGCAGCCGGGATCTTTAAACACACAGCAGCAGCAGAAGACCCAGCTAAGCAGGCAGACTATGAGATGAAGAACTAACTCGGCGGAAAGTGTTTATCAGAGACAAGGGTATCGTCAGGAGTGGCCCAGGGATTTGTGATAGGACTGCTGCTGTTCTATATATACATAAATGATTTAGCAGACATTGTGGGCAGCAATCTTCGATTGTTTGCTGTAATGTACGGTAATGTTTCGAAGTTGAGTGAGTATAGGAAGATACAAGATGACTTAGACAAAATTTCTCGTTCCTGTGATGAATGGCAGCTAGCTCTAAATGTGGGAATATGTAAGTTAATGCAGATGAGTAGGAAGATCAAGCCTGTAATGTTCAGATACAGTATTAATATTGTCTCGCTTGACACAGTCAAGTTGTTTAAATATCTGGGCGTAATGCTGCAAAGCGATATGAAATGCAACGAGCATATGAGAACTGTTGTAGGAAAGGCGAATGGAAAAATTTTAGGAAGGTGTGGTTCACATGTAAAGGAGACCGCATATAGGACACTGGTGCCACCTGTTCCTGAGTACTACTCGAGTGCTTGGGATCCGCACCAGGTCGGATTGAAGGAAGACATTGAAGCAATTCGGAGGCGGGTTGCTAGATTTGTTAGCGGTACGTTCGAACAACACGTAAGTGTTAACCGGCATTTGAAGCTGAATGCCGAACGATCCTACTGCCCCAGAATACATTGCGCTTAAGGACCACGAAGATAAGAGACGAGAAATTAGGGCTCCTACGGAGGCATATAGACTGTCTTTTCCTCTGGCTGTCTTTGCGAGTGGAACGGGAAAGGAAATTACTAGCAGTGGTGCACTGTATCCTCTACCGCAGTTGTGCCCCACAACAGCGTACTGTGCCTGCCGCACAGATTCGAACAGATCTCATTATGACGAACAAATGGCTATGACACAGTATCGGCGGCATGATACCCACTACTAACACAACCTACCTTTTCATGACACATCGCAGACAGCAAGAAATCCGCTAGTGTTCTTACTAGTCATCCATACTCTCGTGCATTCTTCTTTTTCTTGACGCTTGCCTTGGTACTTTTTTCCCTCCGCCCTTAAAACCACTCTTCTTTCAAACAAATTTCTACCACTTTCTATCACGTGATGGGCCCGTGTTGATAGGTAATCTTACCTAGATGGACGGACATCACAGACCCTGCTTCTGTGAACTCCTCGATGTAATTACTAACAAATGCAGAGGCGGCAGTAGATCTTTTGAGATGCTCATCATGCTAGAGCGGGCTTGGCTGGCCTCCACTCAGTGTTTCCCACTGTGTCCCTTGCGGCGTGGATGACATTCGTCCCGCTCTCCCTTTCCCACCAAAAGCTACTTGTGTTGACAAAATTATACCAGTGAACTTCAGAAACTATGTTACACATTATTATGACAGACCAAGTAACTTTTCTTGAATGCTGCACTACACTTCAAAATGACGTAGATACTGTCGTTCAACATAGTCACCAAGTCTCTGTAAATAAAGGGCAGGACGTTTTTCCAACTGTTTAGTTGGTCGACAATAGAAATCCACTCCTTGGTGACGAAACCATTCGAGAACTGCTGTCTGAACGTCTTGATCGTTGAAAATCTCTTTCCCCTGATGTTTTCCCTCGATACCTGGACATTGTCGTCTATGGTCGATGTCGATGGCCTTCCTTCCCGACGAGAATGACACACATCAGAGGGACCTGGGTCACATTGTTGACACCATTTCTCATTTGGTCCAAATACTGCCATAACATCACAGTGAATCTGTACAATTGAGACATTTTGCTCACAAGAATCGTACGGTCCAGCGTACTTCAACTTGGGAGTGTGTTTCCAGTTGCCGCACCATTACACTCCCCCCACCACCCATGTTATCCGTACTGCAGGAGGGCTCTGTGCACAGTCCTTTGATTCGCTCCCTTAATGCTTCAACCAAGTGAGCGATTTGTTCTTCAAATAGTTCGACCTTAACTTCGTCTTTCTTTTCGCCCTTCTGTGTCCCACTTGTGGTAAAGACGACGGACTTCTGTTCATGTGCCCATAAGAACAACTTTCTTTGGGGACGAAATTTAAAATAAGAATGGCCACGAGACCAATGGAAAATTAATCCTGCCTTAGCAATCCAATCAGCTCCGAGGATATAATTGGCAGCTAAATATTCTATCTCCTTCATACCCATCTTCCAGACAAATTCCCAACTCTGATTTTAATTTAACACAACCATTCACTCTTAAATTTGTTTTATTTGCCGTTCAGTACTCTCCTGACTCTCACCTTAACCTTCCCATGTGCATATAAGTTTATATTTTAAAAACAGTCTTAATTTCCATTAAATGACAATGCGTAAGTGCAACAGTCCACACACAGTTTCCCCATTCAGTTAAGGGCAGCACATATAAACAGTAACCGCGAACCCGTCTTTTCGCGAATCGCACTCATAATCTTTCCCTGACTGTTAATTTACAAAGTACTTGCTGCGCCCTTTGCGTCTCTGCGCACTCATTCTTTGTGTGTCCCTGCTCACCACAACCCCAGCAGACCCCATTACGCACTCCTTAACACAATTCTTGAGCGTGGTCAGCGATTCCGTGCGCTACCATAGCGCTTCGTTTCACACGCCTGTTCTGATTCACACTCTCTGTTCCGTGTCTACCCCGTGAGCCTGTGCTTCCCTTTGGATGTCGAGAAATACGATGGACTGTACTCGTTTTAACATCTCTTCTTATTCAGTCAACCTTTTCGGAATTACACAAAATACAGCTCGTTGCATGGTTTCGGGGTTTAGTCCCCCTAACATCTGCGTTCCCATCTGCTCCTCCATATACTGGAGAGCAAAGGCTACCACACTCTTTCTAACGCGTTCCACATGTTCTGCTAATGATTCATCAAGGTCTTGTTCACAATCGGTTGCGAGACTTACCTTCTTGGGGTCCGAAATCTTACTTGCGGTTGGTATATGGTATATTGACGTGATGCTTCCATCAGTTCCCGAACAGTATCTTCCGCTTGAATATTCCTTATTTGCAACTCACAGATCAGCTCACCCCGCTGCAAACAAGTCCCATCCCCGGACATACTGAAATCACAACGGTCGATCTTCTTTCTACAAGCAACAGTACGAGGAATAAATATATTACCGTAACTACAATAATTACACCTCAGTCAGTCAACCACACTCAGCTACTAAAGTGTTTTGGAAGCATGGAGTTGTGGCTCTAAATAATTACTCGTGGAGTCGACTGATTGAGTATACAATACGAGTTCAAATTTTTTCATCAGATTACACAAAATTGATCTCAAGTATAAATAGCATACTTAATACAACATAAGGAATGCGAGCTAATATAAGAACGACCAACAGGATGAAGCTACTAAAAATTGAATTGCTGCAGCAAAATCTTGTCAAACAACTGTTTCGAGCCTTTATCTTCCGTAATACTTTGTATAGTTTCTGATAATCAAAGACAAGATGTTGAGATCAGAGTTTTTAAAAACAGCAAACACAAAATCCAAAATTATTATTTTTATGAAACCACCGAACAACCATCTACATTTTTCCCTGATCAAATCATAATCATGGAATCCACAGGGTTTTTCGATCCAGGTTAGAACCCAGTAGGTGAACACGCTTTTCAGAAGTACAGAAATCTATAGTGAATACAAACTGAGGCTTCCCTTCTGTTGCAGCACGCCAGTAGAGCTGCCACTATCCTGTCCAGTAATTCAGCAGCATAGGACGTGTATATAGCGTTTTTTCCTTTTACAGAAACAACATCACATGGAGTTCATCGGCACAGACCGTGACCTCATATACATAGTACTTAAACACTGATTTCATTAACCTTAATTCAAACGTCAGCTTCGTACGTTCTTGCATCAGCACAAAAATTCAGCTGTCACGTTTTCCGATCAAGCACTGATACTTCTGCAATAACACTGTCTGAGCATGGCACCAGGTACAACACCGTCCCCGGTGAGTTCCCACGAATTACCAGCCACGCTTCCGGCTTGCACCACTCCAGATGACAACCACCTCTCTCTCTGCCGACCATTGTGCCAGAGAGCCTCCCACAGCCTCCCAGCCCGAAGATAAGTCATTGCTCTGTGATGCGACAATCGATAAGTGACGAAATAGTACAGCGAAGAGAGAATTTAAAATAAGTTAAAGGGATCATAAAGACCAAATGTCTTGTTAATAACTTCGTCGTTTCAAATGCTGTCGTTCCATTTTGCATTTCTCATCTCGATAGTGTCGCTTATTTGCGATTCATCGGCCTTAGAGAGACATTCCGACCTAGTACAAATACTGTATTGTAGATATCTCCATGCTTCACGGTTCTTTTACTATCAGACTGGGAGGCACAGAAGGTATTAAACACTTCTCTTTCATCAAGTTTCTGTTTGTAGATTCAGTCGTTTGATAGCCAGTAATTGCTGGTGTCCTCAACATGTATTTGCACACTTTAGTTAGAGTTTGGCATTTGGTCGCCAGTAAACTGCGAACGGTCCAAAGAGCATATGTCTCTACACATGCTTTGCGCATAAGGTGGGGACGTAGGCTCTCGGATTTTGGGCGGCTTACTGGTCCCCCCCCTATGGACCCCAGACCTTGCCGAGGTGGGGGGGCTTAACTGTTCCGTCCTCAATAAACTTGACAGTCTATTAAGGACTGTACAGGCCTGGGGACGGACCAGGACCAACGAGGGGTTCATAAAAACTCTGTATAGGGAAAGTGTGGCCACCTTTCCAGCTGCTGCTGTTTTGGGACCATCGTGCTGCTGGTCATGCATTAACCACTACAGTATATTTAGAGGTTTCTATTGAAGAAGCGTGCTCCACTAGCGCAAATGTTGCTAAGGTAGAGCAACAGCTTCAAACTGAACGTTTTGAATCTTCAGCAATAGAAATGTGAGCAAAATGTTTCGAAAAATATCTTCTGTGACGATGATAATCCCTAATTTTCACGCAGTTAGCATTTGGAGAGTGGAAATTGAAGACGTTCTATGTGCCACATTGTATCCAAAATTTTGAGAATGTGTTCAAATTTGTACTTAACTATACTGTTCAACGCATCATCGCAAAAAGGAGACAATTATAAGTGCCAACAAGTTGATTCTTGCAAAGCAGAAAACAGCAAACACTATTTACACAAGTAGCGTTGTTACCGGTTTGGAACCGACGGGTTCATCTTCACACGGCTGTTCCCGATTATATTAAATTTAGTGTTGTTTGCACTATTTTTTTTTCAACAGCTATTGTAAACAACAAAAAATGCAATATAAAAGTGGGCAGCCGTCGAAAGGTGAACCTTTCGATTCGAAAAAGGTACGGCGCTATTTGCGTACATAAACAGCATTATCGAAAGTGGATGGTTACTATTATGCTCTCTGTATGAATCAGCATGTATTCTGTTCAAAGCTACAGTCTCAATAATGTCATTTTTCGACAAAATAGGCGGAAGGTAGTATCTGTTCAAGTGCCGTTAATACTAAAGCACTACGTTTTATTTCTGATAATACAAATGCAGATACACAGCATTCAGTATTTTAACTGGTACAACTGTAGTCAATAAAAACAACTTCTCATGTCTTTTACATTTTGAAAATCCAGAGACAAGGCCAGCTTGTCAGAAAGACCTTGCGCCATCTACAAATGCATATTTGAAAAACTGTCCCCTTGGTTTGGCACCTCTATCAAGTCTAGAGGCACGCAGAGTTACGCGAACACAGTAGCACAGAAAAAGGGTTTTGTGACATAATGGCTCGTAGAATGTTTTTTTTATCCACTCCCCTTTTATTAACGTCGGCATGGATTGATTTCATAGTTCCTATTATGACAGCTAGCTCAAGTAATTACTGTTAAGTGAGTAGCTTGAAACTGATCATCTCGAATCTTCATTAACAGCAGTAGGAAAAGGTAAGTAACGGCTATTACGTGCAGAATGTCGTTTCTGCAAGGAAAAATCAAAGCTGCGGGACAAACTCCAGAGTTCTGAAACAATCTTCGTTACATAAATTAAAATACCTAAAACTAACCATTTACTGCCGGCCAGACTAGCTGTTACGTCTAACGTGCTGCTTCCCGAGCGGGAAGGTGTGCCGATCCCCGGCACGAATACGCACGGCATATTGGAGTCGAGGTCGGGAGTGCCGTCCAGCCTAAGCAAGGTTTTTAAGGCAGTTTTCCATCTACCTCGGCGAATGTGGGCTGGTTCCCCTTATTCTGCCTCAGTTACACTGTGTCGGCGATTGCTGCGCAAACACCGTTTCCACGTACACGTACGCCATAATTACTCTACCACGCAAACATTTGGGGCTACACTCGTCTGCTATGAGAGGTTCCCGGAGGGTGGGGGCGGGGGTGGGGGGGAGGGAAGTGTCCATTGGGGGCCGAATCGCACAATAACCCTGGGTTCGGTGTGGGGCGGCAGTGGTGTGGCGGTGGGGTGGGTGGACTGTTATGGGGTTGTGAACCACTGAGGGCTACAGCAGGACGAAGCCTCTCCGTCATTTCTAGGTCATCTGTTTAATATAATACAATACAACCATTTACTAGTAAAGAAACTATGCTTCCCGACGACTAGGTTTATTTAAGACATCACATTAAAAGTTTTTCTTCTGCAAGGTTCTATATTACACTATTTTGGTAAGGTCTCATTAGCAACCAGACTGAATCAGAGTATATCACATACTGTACCTGTTGTAATATTATTGTATCTTAGACGAGGAATTTTGAATCAAGGGAAACCTAAACGCCGTAGGGATAACGGCTAAAAAAAAAAAAAAAAAAAGAAAAAAAAGAAAAAGAAAACCGGATCCACCATATAGATTTACCACCCAAATATGAAGCAATCCGGATATACGAGCTTTGAAGTTCACAGACGACACAGGTATATCTCGACTACAATGCGATTTATACATGTCATGCACAGATAACTTTATTCTCTCAACTTACTGTAGAAATTAATGTAGCCTACACATTAAATACGAGGGTAGGATTTAAAGTAATGACAAAAGTGTACATATTGCTTACTAATACGGGATGACGTTGCTGTTCCTTGCCCTGCGGCACAATACGTAACTATGCTCTTCCACAGAAACTGATAAATGAAGAATAACATGAATTCGGTAATTACGCTTAAAAGGTCAACTCTATTTACCGGAAATAACCTCTACACTTTACGTTTTTTGTAAACATATACTCTTAAGTACAGGTGCACTTACCCGAAATGTGTATCATTTAACGTTCGTTATGTTTCGTGGGTAACAACGAACATTGTTGGCACACACACACTGAGGAGCCAAATCGTGATGACCTCCACAGCGGGTTAGTCCACCTTTATAATGCAATGCATCAGCTTTTCTGCGTGACGCGGCTTCTACAAGTCTTTGGTAGGTTTCCAGAAGTACGTGGCACCAGATGTCTACCCCCAGAGCACGACGTTCCCGTAAATTCTGACCCGGTGGTTTGTAGGCGTTGAGCTAGCACCCGATAGCGTCTCACACGTGTTTCACCTGGCTCATATCAGGCGAATTTGTAGCCAAGATATTGAAACGGCTTCACCATCCTACTCCTCTGCTGGAACATATCATAGTCGTGTGAGAAGACATGTAGCATTAAAGGATGCAGGTAGTCCACAGTAATGTTCACTTAGCCCACAGCTGTCATGGAACCTTCCATTGCAAACACCAGTCCCACAGAAGTCCAGGTAATGTCGCTCATAGCATAATACCCCCATCGCCCTGACTCCGAGACGCGATGCGTATTCGAGTAGACGTTCGCCTCGATGACGATGTATTTGGACACGAACATCAACATGGTGTTACAAGAAACGTGAATCATTCGACTCCGGTGGCACGTTTCCGATAGTCTCCGGTCAAATACCGACGATCCCGTATCCACTGTATTCGCAGTTGACGATGTCGCTGACACAGAAAGGAAGATTAGAGTGTAACGTCCCGTCGACAATGAAGTCATTAAAGACAAGGCACAAGCTCGCTTAAGGATGGAGAAGAAAATCAGCAGCACCCATTTCAAAAGAACCACTCAGACATTTTCCTTAAGCGATTTAGGGAAATCACGGAAACCTGAATCTGGATGGCCGTACTGGGATTACGACCGGCGTCCTTCCGAATACGATTCTAGCGTGTTGATCACTGTGTCACATCGCTTGCTCACGTCGTTAACATAGGAACAGGCAGGATCGTCAGCTACGGAGTCCCATGATCAACAATGTGCGCTGAATAGTGTGCTCCGAACCACTCGTACCTGCACGAGCATTGTTCTCTGTCGTCAGATGTGCCACAGACCGCCGCCTACCCTGCGTTACTGAATGGACAAGCCCCCGATCTCCAAGTTCTGTGATGAGGTATGTAAATCCAGCGATTGCAGCGTCCTTGATCCATCTTCCCTAGATGCTCACGGCAGTAGCATGCAGAGATGCAATTGGCTTCGCCGATTCCGAGATGCTCAATCCCTGGTGCTGGACCGTAAAAAAAATGCTCTTTGTCAAAGTCGCTTGTGTGAGTGGATTTCCCCGTTTTCAGCCCTTATCACAGTACCAGTGATCCCCGTTCATCTCTTCTTTAATTCGAAATTGCTTATTACATAAAAAAATCTGTCCATATATTGTCTCTCACAGAAATTGAGGAAGAAAAAAGTATTTCAAAAATTAGTATAATTAGTTTTTAATAATAAAAGGGAATATAATCTTAGCAATATTTTCTCTGCTGTGTCAGTGTTACAAACGTTTCTGTATTCCTACACCAACGTCCGTAGCAAATACTCTAAAGTACACAAACTAAATGTTATCGTCATACTAAAACAAGCAGTTTTCTTTATGAAAATTTGTTGTTAACTAGTAAGACCTCCTTCCCACGTTCGGAATAAAAGCATTGACAACTACACACATAAAAAAAAGCTTTGCATCACCCCAGTTACCAGAATTGCTGAAGACAGACGTTGATTGTGGATATTGTATCACAGACACAGTCCCTTTGGCTGTTCAGACATGTCACTAAACCTCGCTCAGGCGGCAAAAGGGTTACTACTGCAGTGGATGACCGCTACCTACGGATTATGGCTCAGAGGAACCCCGATACCAACGCCACCATGTTGAATAACGCTTTTAGTGCAGCCACAGGACGTCGTGTTACGTCTCAAACTGCGAGCAATAGGCTGCATGACGCGAAACTTCATTCCCGACGTCCATGGCGAGGTCCATCTTTGCAACCAAGACAGCATGCAGCGAGGTACAGATGGGCCCAACAACATGCCGAGTGGACCGCTCCGGATTGCCATCACGTTCTCTTCACCGATGAGTGTCGCACATGCCTTCAACCAGACAATCGTCGGAGACGTGTTTGGAGGCAACCCGTTCTGGCTGAACGCCCTAGAAACACTGTGCAGCGAGTGCAGCAAGGTGGAAGCTCCCTGCTGTTTTGGGGTGGCATTATGTGGGGCCGACGTACGCCGCTGGTGGTCATGGAAGGCGCCGCAACGGCTGTACGATACTTGAATGCCATCCTCCGACCGACAGTGCAACCATATCGGCAGCATATTTGCGAGGCATTCGCCTTCGTGGACGATAATTCGTGCACCCATCGTGCACGTCTTGTGAATGGCTTCCTTCAGGATAACGACATTGCTCGACTAGAGTGGGCAGCATGTTCTCCTGACATGAACACTATCTAACATGCCTGAGATAGATTAAAAAGGGGTGTTTATGGACGACGTGACCCACCAACCACTCTCAGGGATGTACGCCGAATCGCCGTTGAGGAGTGGGACAATCTGGACCAACAGCGCCTTGATGAACTTCTGGATAGTATGCCAAGACGAATATAGGCATGCATCAATGCAAGAGGACGTGCCACTGGGTATTACAGGTACCGGTGTGTACAGCAATCTGGACCACCACGTCTGAAGGTCTCGCTGTATGGTGGTACAACATGCAATGTGTGGTTTTCATGAGTAATAAAAATGGCGGAAATGATGTTTATGTTGACCACTATTCCAATTTTTTGTACAGGTTCCGGAATTCTCGGAACCGAGGAGATGCAAAACTTTTTTATGTGTGTATTTTTGTCCAATACGTAATACATAATGTTAATTTAAAAATAATTCATAAGTATGTATTCCACGTTCAGTATGAACTACTAGTAAAGTACATGTGGTCGGTGAACTAAATTTTTCTCTTAATTAAAATATTTTTTCCTGTTTTATGTGAATGAAGAACTGCTTACTTTAGGAAAATCAATGTTTCGTGCCCCTTCGTTTTCGTATTATTGTCAAGCCACATAACCCTTGTTGACTCACTGCAGAATGTAAGCAGTATTTGATTTTTGAAAAAGAATGCTCAGATTTTGCAACAGTCAAAGGTACTGTTAGGTACATTAGGACTTCGGAGTATACATCCTGGTAATTGAATATAAGTGAGCTAAAATTTGCTAATGAGATCTTTGCTATCTAGTATAGAGTTCAGATATTCGTGCTTTAAACTGACTTGTTATGAACATTAGCGGTGCTGAAAACAGAGGACAAACGCCATCAGCGAATGTCAGTATAAATTTGAACGCTTCATTTTAAGACCTTCGTCAGACATGGATATGAGCGAAGGTTGTAATCCTCTGTGACTTTGTCTTCGTGATTTGTAATTATATCCTATTTTCATAGCAGTACACAGGAATGGTTAACGCTGGTCAAGGTCATTGTCCAATTGTCAGAAACGTGGATATAGAGTGTGGTCAGAAACAGTCTGAAAAGCTTCTAAGGGTGTTGCAGGATACCTTGTGCTGAGGAATAATCGTTAAGCAAAAACTCGGTACTTTGCACCGTTTGAGAGTTAGTTAACATTAACGTTAGCCAATCAGGTCGTAGCCCACGCAAATTCAAGCAGCCCGCCAGAGACAGTGTCTCCGAACGTGTACTTCGTTTGGTTTCCCAAACCCGAACAAGACAGCGATATAAAAATTTGACTTGGGACGGTAGTAAGGGTCGGACTAGAGAAAAAGACTGAACAGTCCCGTACTCTGTCATCTAAGCTGTGAGAAAAATGACACTAATTCTCTCTAGCAAACTGCTTCAATTTGCGTTCGCAGGGACCTGATTGGGTAGTTCAGTGCTAAATAACTCGGAAAAGGCACAATGTATCGAATTTTTTGGTAGAATCATATCTTAGGACAATCTCCCCACCAACACCCGTACAAGCTCATCAAACTGTTTGTGACCACCCTGTGTAGACTACCGTGTAACTGTGAACAGACATAAGAAGTCAGCCTCATTCTGCCAACGGCCTTATCAAAGAGGGTGGAGGAGCGGATAGAGGTTCGGGTACTCTCTTGTCCTAGGGGTGGGAAATTGCCCCTAAAGGCGGAAGAATCAGCAATGATCAACGACATGAGGATGCAGAAGGCAATGGAAACCACTGCATTAAAGAAACGTAACGTGTATCCACAGGACATGTGTCCTGTAATTGAAGAAGTGTCATGATGATCTCTCCATTGGCAAAAGATTCCGGAATAGTCCCCCATTCGGATCTCCGGGAGGGGACTGCCAAGGAGGAGGTTACCATGAGAAAAAGATTGAATAATCAACGAAAGGATAACGTTCTACGAGTCGGGGCGTGGAATGTCAGAAGCTTGAACGTGGTAGGGAAACTAGAAAATCTGAAAAGGGAAATGCAAAGGCTCAATCTAGATATAGTAGGGGTCAGTGAAGTGAAGTGGAAGGAAGACAAGGATTTCTGGTCAGATGAGTATCGGGTAATATCAACAGCAGCAGAAAATGGTGTAACAGGTGTAGGATTCGTTATGAATAGGAAGGTAGGGCAGAGGGTGTGTTACTGTGAACAGTTCAGTGACCGGGTTGTTCTAATCAGAATCGACAGCAGACCAACACCGACAACGATAGTTGAAGTATACATGCCGACGTCGCAAGCTGAAGATGAACAGATAGAGAAAGTGTATGAGGATATTGAAAGGGTAATGCAGTATGTAAATGGCGACGAAAATCTAATAGTCATGGGCGACTGGAATGCAGTTGTAGAGGATGAGTAGAAGAAAAGGTTACAGGAGAATATGGGCTTGGGACAAGGAATGAAAGAGAAGAAAGACTAATTGAGTTCTGTAACAAGTTTCAGCTAGTAATAGCGAATACTCTGTTCAAGAATCACAAGAGGAGGAGGTATACTTGGAAAAGGCCGGGAGATACGGGAAGATGTCAATTAGATTACATCATGTTCAGACAGAGATTCCGAAATCAGATACTGGATTGTAAGGCGTACCCAGGAGCAGATATAGACTCAGATCACAATATAGTAGTGATGAAAAGTAGGCTGAAGTTCAAGACATTAGTCAGGAAGAAATAATACGCAAAGAAGTGGGATACGGAAGTACTAAGGAATGACGAGATACGTTTGAAGTTCTCTAACGCTATAGATACAGCAATAAGAAATAGCGCAGTAGGCAATACAGTTGAAGAGGAATGGACATCTCTAAAAAGGGCCATCACAGAAGTTGGGAAGGAAAACATAGGTACAAAGAAGGTAGCTGCGAAGAAACTATGGGTAACAAAAGAAATACTTCAGTTTATTGATGAAAGGAGGAAGTACAAACATGTTCGGGAAAATCAGGAATACAGAAATACAAGTCGCTGAGGAATGAAATAAATAGGAAGTGCAGGGAAGCTAAGACGAAATGGCTGCAGGAAATATGTGAAGACATCGAAAAAGATATGATTGTCAGAAGGACAGACTCAGCATACAGGAAAGTCAAAACAACCTTTGGTGACATTAAAAGCAACGGTGGTAACATTAAGAGTGCAACGGGAATTCCACTGTTAAATGCAGAGGAGAGAGCAGATAGATGGAAAGAATACATTGAAAGCCTCTATGAGGGTGAATATTTGACTGATGTGATAGAAGAAGAAACAGGAGTCGTTTTAGAAGAGATAGGGGATCCAGTATTAGAATCGGAATTTAAAAGAGCTTTGGAGGACTTACGGTCAAATAAGGCAGGAGGGATAGATAACATTCCATCAGAATTTCTAAAATCATTGGGGGAAGTGGCAACAAAACGACTATTCACGTTGGTGTGTAGAATATATGAGTCTGGCGATATACCATCTGACTTTCGGAAAAGCATCATCCACACAATTCCGAAGACGGCAAGAGCTGACAAGTGCGAGAATTATCGCACAATCAGCTTAACAGCTCATGCATCGAAGCTGCTTACAACAATAATAAACAGAAGAATGGAAAAGAAAATTGAGAATGCGCTAGGTGACGATCAGTTTGGCTTTAGGAAAAGTAAAGGGACGAGAGAGGCAATTCTGACGTTACGGCTAATAATGGAAGCAAGGCTAAAGAAAAATCAAGACACTTTCATAGGATTTGTCGACCTGGAAAAAGCGTTCGACAATATAAAATGGTGCAAGCTGTTCGAGATTCTGAAAAAACTAGGGATAAGCTATAGGGAGAGACGGGTCATATACAATATGTACAACAACCAAGAGGGAATAATAAGAGTGGACGATCAAGAACGAAGTGCTCGTATTAAGAAGGGTGTAAGACAAGGCTGTAGCCTTTCGCCCATACTCTTCAATCTGTACACCGAGGAAGCAATGATGGAAATAAAAGAAAGGTTCAGGAGTGGAATTAAAATACAAGGTGAAAGGATATCAATGATACGATTCGCTGATGACATTGCTATCGTGAGTGAAAGTGAAGAAGAATTAAATGATCTGCTGAACGGAATGAACAGTCTAATGAGTACACAGTATGGTTTGAGAGTAAATCGGAGAAAGACGAAGGTAATGAGAAGTAGTAGAAAAGAGAACAGCGAGAAACTTAACATCAGGATTGATGGTCACGAAGTAAATGAAGTTAAGGAATTCTGCTACCTAGGCAGTAAAAAAACCAATGACGGACGGAGCAAGGAGGACATCAAAAGCAGACTCGCTATGGCAAAAAAGGCATTTCTGGCCAAGAGAAGTCTACTAATATCAAATATCGGCCTTAATTTGAGGAAGAAATTTCTGAGAATGTACGTCTGGAGTACAGCATTGTATGGTAATGAAACATGGACTGTGGGAAAACCGGAACAGAAGAGAATCGAACATTTGAGACGTGGTGCTGTAGACGAATGTTGAAAATTAGGTGGACTGATAAGGTAAGGAATGAGGAGGTTCTACGCAGAATCGGAGAGGAAAGGAATATGTGGAAAACACTGATAAGGAGAAGGGACAGGATGATAGGACATATGCTAAGACATGAGGGAATGACTTCCATGATACTAGAGGGAGCTGTAGAGGGCAAAAACTGTAGAGGAAGACAGAGATAGGAATACGTCAAGCAAATAATTGAGGACGTAGGTTGCAAGTGCTACTCTGAGATGAAGAGGTTAGCACAGGAAAGGAATTCGTGGCGGGGCATAAAATTAACGTTCAGTGGAATGAAATGGACACATTAGCTGCACTGGCACACGCTTTGCAAAGAGGAAGCCATAAGACTCTCTTTGATATAACCTTCGTAGTCCTGGCCACGAACGAATACTATCGCCGGCTGTGCACAGAAGCGACATAGGTTACAACACACGACAATAATTTTGACCATAAAGAGGAAAGATACTAATACTTCGTTATAGAGATAAAGTGTTTCAGTGATCAATCTTATAATGTTGGTTGGTACCGGCAATGTTGACAAAGACCAATACTGACGACATGAAACTCTAAATTAAAATCAAGTGACGTCACGTCTCTGTGCCGTGATATGTAGCAAATACCATCGTCAGTCAGTATCGAGCCAAGTGAAACAGCTGAACTGGAATTTTTCCCCTCCCCCGTAAGCAAAAAATTCCCAAAAGTGGCATATTCATTTACAATAACAGAATATTTAAAAACGTGCACTTCAGATAGGATGCCGTGTAGACAACAAATACTGAAAAACTTTGAACTCATGACAGAGCAACCGCGAAATACAGAAAATCAGGCATCTACCAAAGAACCTACCACTCTTGTCATTCTACTTATAATTAAAAACGAGGTATAGGATAATTTCTGAGCGCTAACAAGCAACAGCTCACATCCCACGTTTACTGTATGTGCAGTGTAATTTGGCACGTTCTGCTGGGGGCGGTCGTAAGAGATTTTGCCATCGTTATCGCACACAACATCATCAGAGTGAGGTGGGAAGTCGCTTTGCGCGTATATTATTGACCACGGGGAGGAAAAAATCGCATAACACTTCGAGGTTCTGAATTTCATAAGTCTGACACATCTTCCAGAACAATCGTGTTGTTGCAGGTAACATGATATTCAGCCTAAACGAATGAATGTGTTACAAATCGTAAGGTTCAAATGGTTGAAATGGCTCTGAGCACTATGGGACTTAACTTCTAAGGTCATCAGTCCCCTAGAACTTAGAACTACTTAAACCTACATAAGCTAAGGACATCACACACAACCATGCTCGAGGCAGGATTCGAACCTGCGACCGTAACGGTCGCGCGGTTCTAGACTGTAGCGCCTAGAACCTCACGGCCACACCTGCCTGCCAAATCGTAAGGTAAAGCTGTCATTCAACCGAAGGTAATAATCTTGCAGCGTGATGATGTTATCTTATTAGGTAACAAAACGTTGCCTTGTCTCCAACTGGTGCATCTGAGGCTACGGAAAGAGACGCATTTCGTCAGCTGTGTGGCTCTTCCTGGCATCTTGTTGGCTGGGGGCAAAGGAACAGAAGCTTGCGTTCAGCTGAAGAAACACAAAAGGTTAGATCATAATTGGTGATGGGTGGTTGTGGACTCATCAGGAGCGGTCGCACATCTGCGAACAAGGCAGATAAATTTTTACTGTGTTTAATAGTACGGTACAAGTCCTTTTGTGGACCTGTCAAATTCGTGTGCAGTAAGTGAACATGGCATTTTGAATACTTTCATTAATTATCAAGTCGAAGTCAGTACAAAATGTCTTGACATCCTAAGTGATTAGTTGAATCATTGTCAGTTGTGATGTAGTACCCTTGTAACATTTAACTATTTTGTAGTATTATTAGTACTGTCACAGGAAAAAGCCATGTGTAACATTAAAACGTCCTGTCACAGAGAGGCAAGTACAACACTATCCATGTGTAACATTCTATTCTAAATGTGTCCTCCTGTCGGTATCATCGAATCAGCACCTACTCTAACAATTACTAATAAAAGTTATCCTAAAGGCAGATTCTAAATCACATTTCCTGAGTTAACTTGCCCCTTTTACAGGAATTTTACAAGTTTGTTTCACCATGTAGTGTATTCCTAAGAGATGCAAGTGCCAGACTATTATTTCGAATATGAAGCGATTTCAGGAAATCGGAAATCGAACCAGTAATCTTTTGATTCCAGGCCTTTTATGTGGTCAAGACTACTTATGAATCATCGCTAGTCTAATTAGGCACGAAATTCCCATCATTGGAGTATTCTAAAGCGAAATTGTGATTTCCTGTTTTGTATGTATCTTACTGTGCTTAGGAAAGCAGAACCAGTTTCTCATGTACAGCAGAACAGCTAACTTTCATTCTTACTTTGTCAACTCCAGAATAATTATACTACAGCACCCAGATACATTAAAACCTTATTCTTGTGTAGATAATACTATTCAAGTGTAAACAAAGCAAAATCGGCCATGAGGGGTCTCTACAAATAAGATTTGATGAACCAGTTATTATTCTAAGTTAGTTAAACAGAATTGCTGCGTTATAATACTAATGCAGTATTAAAACATACTTTGAATTTATCATTATGCATCATTTCAGCAGTTAACCAAATCTACATCTACATTTATACTCCGCAAGCCACCCAAAGGTGTGTGGCCCTTAGACTGTATTTTGCCTGAGAATGCTAAAAACATTAAACTCTTATGAAATCTACACTAAACACTGTTCGAAAAATAAGACAGATCTAACTGATTAATTTATGTATTAATTACAGCATTAGATTTCAGAAGTTTAATCTTTTATACAACACTACAGTATATTTTACAATAACCATTTCAGTATACTACTTTACTGTATATTATCAGAGTATGCTACACTCGAAGTCATTTATCAAAATTGCAAGATAATTTGTTTTTAAATAAACAATTTTCTTTCCTACTTTTGTTTTCATTAAGGAGGTCTTCCATGTTATAACTAACTTTAGGTTAGAGAGTTTAGGAAACCACATAAAGGGCGTCCGTCTATAAGGGGGCGGGTAAAACACAGTAAGGTAGTTGCAGAAACGATCGGTATGGTAGTCGTAAATTGTCGTAGCTGTTTTGTGAAAGAGCCAGAACTCCAAGCCCTAATAGAAAGCATTGAAGCTCAAATAGTTATGGGTATAGAAAGCTGGCTAAATCCCAATATAAGTTAAGCCGAAAATTTTCAAACAATCTAACAGTGTTCAGAAAGGGTAGGTTAAATACAGTTGGTGGTGGAGCAGTTATTGCTGTTGGAAGTAGTTTACCTTTTAGTGATATTCGAGTAGACAGTTCCTGCGAAATAGTATGGGTACAGGTTATACTTGACAATCGGACTAAACTATTAATTGGATCATTTTACCGACCAACTCAGTCAGAAGGTACAGTTGCTGAACAGTTCAACGAAAACTTGTGTCTGAGTTCAAGTAGGTACTCCATTCACACAATTATAGTCGGTGGTGACTTCAATCTATCGTTGATATGCAGGAAAAATTATACGTTTAAAGCCGTCGGCAGCGCTAAAACGTCATCCGCAATTATACTTAATGCTTTCTCAGAAAATTATTTTTTACCACTAGTTCATGAGCCTACTCGAAGCATAAATGGTTGCGAAAGCATACTTGGCCTTTTAGCAACAAACAATCCTGGACAAATTGTATCTTGACGAATACAGGGATCAGCGAGCACAAAGCAGTTGCTGCTAGACTGAATTCCGTAACACCCACAACTATCAAAAGGAAACGCAAAGTACATCTATTTAAAAAAGCTGATAAAATGCTCTTAACGCCGTTTTAAGAGACAGTCTTCACTCCTTCCGATCTGACCATGTAGGCGTAGAAAAGATGTGGAATCATTTCAGACAGATAGTATCGATGGCAATTGAGAGATATATACCACATAAATTAATAAGTGATGGTACTGATCCCCAATGGTACACAAGAAGGGTCAGATCACTGTTGCAGAAGCAACGGAAAAAGCATGCCAAATTTAAGAGAACGCAAACTCCCCAAGATTGGCAATGTTTTTCAGAAGTTCGAAATACAGCGCGTACTTCAATGCGAGATGCTTTTAATAATTTCCACAACGAAACTGTGTCTCGGAATCTGGCAGAAAACCCAAAGAGATTCTGGTCATACATAAAGCACAACAGTGGCAAGACGCAATCAATACCTTCACTGCGCGATAACAACGGTGAAGTCACGGTTTTCCGAAATTCATTCACCAAAAAATACGAAGTAAATATTCCTGAATTCCAATCAAGAATAACTGCCAAGATGAGATACGTAGAAGTAGATATCCTCGGTCTAGCAAAGCAGCTTACATCACTTAATAAAGGCAAGGTCTCTAGTCCAGATTGTACACATGTCAGGTTCCTTTCAGAGTATGCTGATACAATAACTCCATATTTAGCAGTTATATACAACCGCTCGCTCATAGAAAGACCCGTATCTGAAGACTGGAAAAATGCTCAAGTCACACCAATACCCAAAAAGGGAAGTAGGAGTAATCCGCTGAATTACAGACCCGTATCACTAACGTGATTTGCAGTAGGTTTTTGGAAAATATTCTGTGTTCGAACATTATGAAGTACCTGGAAAAAACCCGCCCGGTTAGCCGTGCGCTCTGAAGCACCGCTTTCCGGGCGGGAAGCCGTGCCGTTCCCCGGCACGCGTCTTCTCGGCGGATTAGTGTCGAGGTCCTGTGTGCCGGTCATTCTGTGGATGGTTTTAAAGCCGCCTTTCCATCTGCCTTGGCGAATGCGGGCTGGTTCCCCTTATTCTGCCTCAGTTACACTATGTCGGCGATTGCTGCGTAAACACTGTCTCCACGTACGCGTACGTCGTAATTACTCTACCACGCAAACATTTGGGGTTACACTCGTCTGGTGTGAGACGTTCCCGGGGGGTTCCACTGGCGGCCAAACCGCACAATAACCCTGGGTTCGATGTGGGGCGGCTGTGGGATGAGTGGACTGCTGCAGCCTGTTGAGGGGTTGTGAACCACTGAGGCCTACGGTGGGGACGCAGCCTCTCCGTTGTTTCTAGGTCCCCAGTTCAACACAGTACATACAATACCTGGAAGAAAACGATTTATTGACACATAGCATGGATTCAGAAAATATCGTCCTTGTGAAACACAACTACATAGATCTTTATATTCATGAAGTAATGAGTGGTATCGACAGGGGATGTCAAATCGATTTCATATTTTTAGATTTACAGAAGGCTTTCGACACCGTTCCCCACAAGCGTCTTCTAAACAAACTTTTTGCCTATGGAATATCGCCTCAGTTGTGTGATTGGATTCGTCATTTCCTGTCAGAAAGGTCACAGCTCGTAGAAACGAACGGTAAGTCATCCAGTAAAACAGAAGTAATATCCGGCGTTCCCGAAGGAAGTGTTATAAGCCCTCTGTTGTTCCTGATCTATATTAACGACATTGGAGACAATCTCAGTAGCAGTCGTAGATTGTTGGCAGATGATGCTGTCATTTACGATCTTGTAAAGTTATCAGATGAACAAAACGAATTGCAAAATGATTTAGATAAGATATCGGTATGGTGCGAAAAGTGGCAATTGACCCTGAATAATGAAAAGTGTGAAGTTATTTACATGAGTACTAAAAGAAATCCACTAAATTTCGATTACGCTATAAGTCACACAAATCTGAAGGCTATAAATTCAACTAAATACTTAGGGATTAAAATTACAAATAATCTAAATTGGAATGATCACATAGATAATGTTGTGGGTAGAGCAAACCAAGACTAGGATTCATTGGCAGAACGCTTAGAAGATACAACAGGTCTACTAAAGAGCCTGCTTACACCACGCTTATCAGCCCTGTTCTGGAGTATTGGTGTGCGGTGTGGGATCTGCATCAGAACTGACGGATGACATCGAAAAAGTTCAAAGAAGGCAGCTCGTTTTGTATTATGGCGAAATATGGGAGATAGTGCCACAGACATGATACGGGACTTGGAGTGGCAATCATTAAAGGAAAGGCGTTTTTCGTTACGTGCATGACATTTCAGTCACCAGTTTTCTCCTCCGATTGCGAAAACATTCTGTTGGCACCCACCTACATGGGGAGAAATGATCATCACGACAAAATATATGAAATCAGGCGTTCGCACAGAAAAATGTAAATGCTCGTTTTTCCCCGCGCGCCTTTTGAGAGTGGAACAGTAGAGAGATAGCTTGAAGGTGATTCATTGAACCCTCTGCCAGGCACTTTATTGTGAATAGCAGAGTAACCACGTAGATGTAGATGTAGAAGTTCAGCGAAACTGTAATTTCCAGAAAACTATAAATTTATTTCTCCACAAACAACATTTACAGATTATGCAAAAAATGTCCACTGTATTTCACTAGATTAAGTTTACAAAATTATAATTATTTATAAGTTTAGGATACTGAGATTCATTTTCACTGGGAGAGGACCGTGTCTAGGAATACGTCTTCCGAAAATGAACTTCCTTGAACCAGTGAATAGTAGGAACAAATTATTATTTCTAAATGCACATGCAAAAATATACAAGTTCAACCTATTACTACAGTTCGAAATGAACTTGTTAACCATTTGCTGTAGGTGATGTGTGTGGTGATGGGAGTGGTGACTACAGAACCTATGCACTAGCAGTCATGGGTCTTTGAGTTTTGGGGCTTAATAAATTCCTCTTGGCGTCGGTTTATGTATATAATATAGCCCAATAAATGCAGTGCTACTGTAAAACAGCAGTCTCCATCTGAGGCTATTTGCTCACTCCTCTTCCTTCCACTTAACTACAGTGCGCCAAGTCCTTTCACCTTTTCGCCTTGCTGCGTTTCTGTTCCTTTTGAGATGGGAATTTCTACCCCTTTTACTTTTCAGTTTTGTAAATTTAATGCCCTCAGCATGAACCTGTTTTCATGTTGACAGTATTTCTTTTAAAACATTTATCTTATTCAGCAACAAATTGTTTTCAAACATCGTTATACAAAAATCCTTTACAAATTCATCTTATTAGTCTATGGACATAAATGTTCTTACAGTACCTTTGATTAAAGCTATTGACTTTCACTGATAAGACATAAAACTTACCATCGAGTCTTATAAGCTGGTTGTAAAGAAATGTTTTTTATTTAGAAAGTTACATATGCATCAGGGCAGTTGTGTTACATATGCCCCTGTTTCCAAGGTGATTCTCAATAGGTAATCATCATTAAAACATTTACAGGAAACTACAGCTCTGTTATCATTAACTACAAATCTCTTTCAAAATAACATTTTTATGCATCACACACATCATTTATCAACATAGTTTGAAAAACACTTGAAATTTACTCAGAAAATTCATTAAAACTTTTCATTCCATTTTATACTAAAATCATCACATTTACTTATTTTTTTATAATTTTTCAATTTAAATGAATCAAGAATGTAAGTTTACTAAATAAGTTTATTTACATACAGCACACATATTTTACATAAAATCAGAAATTTATGTCTCCCCACATACATATATTATGACAGTTAGTTTTCTATTTTTTATATATAAAAACCAATATTTTCGTTGTATGGCACTTGTCCGCCTCTTTATAAGAGTTTGGCAGTCCTTTTGTCATGTCTATCTTATCAGATTTCACAAACTAGCTGCTGCCCCTTATATATATAAATTGGGCAGTTCATTCTTTGCATGTGATTTCCTCTTCCATTTCATACTATTTGGCTGCAAAAAACATTGCTTTGCAGTCCACTATCTGAGACTTTGGGGTTCTTTGCATATTCCATGTACATATGTATTTTGGAATCTGAAACTTTTGTAAATGTTGGAATTTTTCTTTATAACATAACACAATAATTATTTATTTATCATCATCATCAGTTAACACTCACTTCCTTTCAGTTCTAGTTCCATATTTTTTTCAGGTCAACTATGTTTCTGACCACATCAGATTTTTGGATCTAGAGTATACCAGAAAATATGCGTTTGGGGGCAGAACCACTGTATTTCAAAAGGTCTGTAATAAATATATTTACATTTTGCAATTTCGTGATTTGCTTCACAGGATTTCTTTTTTTCTGTCCAGACTTATTTCTTTGCTGGCTGCAAATTCAAGTATTTCTTCGGCTAAGCTTTTACTTTTGTAGCCTAACATTATTTTGTCAGTTGTGAAACCAGTGGATTCCTGTTGCAGTGTATTCATGACTACTTCAAAATATGATATAAATTACCTCCAAGTTCTATGACTTACGTGACAGTAAGTTCTACATAATTTTGCCAATTCTCTCAAATAGCGTCCTATAGGATTGCTAGATAGGTGGTAGACCAATATGTGTGTTACTTGTACTCCCATTTTCTCCATGCCCTCTAACCATACTTTAGCCATAAACTGAAGTCCATTGTCTGACAGTACCGTTTTTGGTGTTGTTCAAATGGTTCAAACGGCTCTGAGCACTATGTGACTAACTTCTGAGGTCATCAGTCCCCTAGAACTTAGAACTACTTAAACCGAACTAACCTAAGGACGTCACACACATCCATGCCCGATGCAGAATTCGAACCTGCGACCGTAGCGGTCGCGCGGTTCCAGACTGTAGCGCCTAGAACCGCTCGGCCACCCCGGCCAGCTTAGTGTTATTATTTCGTCAAAGTATCCTAACATTTTACTAAACACTGCTTTAGCTATAGCTATTCTAATAAAATTCTAATAAAATCCTTATAATCCGAGGAAAGCTTCTAATTGTGTCCATCTTTCGGGGGACGACATTTTTCAATGGCTTTGAGTTTCTCATGGTCCTTTTCTATTCCAGAAGTCATAATGACATGGCCTAAGAATTTTCCTTCCTCACTAATTAACACTTTTTAAATTTCAAAGTCATAATGCCTTTTTTTAGAGCAATGAATACTTGTTCTAAGAATACACAATGTTCTTTCCATTACTGCGTAGCTATTAATGGATCTTCTATGTAAATTGTGAGTTTTTTACTTAAGACTCTTCCCAATACCCAACTTAATGCATGTATAAGCACAGAAACCTACGTGTTTAAACCGAGAGATACCAATTTGTAATGGCAACACCTGCCAGCAAAGAGGAAAGCGGTACATTTTCTAGATTCAACTTCCAGGGTGATTTGGCAGCACCCTAACGTCAGATTCAGACTGGTTGAATATCTAACATTATACAATCTCCACAACATTTCGTCCAACGATTCTGGCCAATCTGTTACTCTTTTCACAATTTTGTTCATTGTCCTGGTGTCAATGATCATTCTCATTCCTATATCCTTTTTGCTTATAATAACAATGGATTATTGTATTCAGTTTTACTACATTCTATGATTCCCCCTTCAATCACTTCGTCAATTTCTTCTTGAACGGCTCGTTTTGTCGCTAATGGTTTCTTCATCATGTGACTTCTTTCTTGTTTCGATTGCGAATTCTTTCAAGGTAGCCATTTGTTGCTGATAACTGAAATTTTTGTCCAGTGTTTTTATTTACTTTGCATCCATAATGCCTTCTGGATCCTGCATAAAATAACATCTACTTCACTTCTTTCATAATCTGGTAATGTCATATTTCCTTCATAAATTTACTCTTCTTGTTTCATGTTTTGATTTGGCAGATTTTCATACAGAATAAGCACTTCCTTTTGTACTAACATTTCTGTAGAACTTGTAACGCTGGAGATGCATATACTCCTATTTCCATCTATTGAACTAACAATTTTTTTATTTTGTTACCTGAAGATATGACATTTCTGTGTCTTTATACATTGTATTTTACCATTTGTATATATATATATATATATATATATATATATATATATATATATATATGCATTTATGTCGTTATAGTTTAGTTGTTTTGTAAATATTATTTGTATTTTTACGCTGGGTCTTGCCTAGGGAAAACTATGCTATCGAATGATTACATCGATGGGTCGGGTGGAGAACAAGTGCTTAGGATCTTTGGTAGTGTTAACTCTGCCGGGTGGAGCACGGGCAGAGAAGAGGGTCTGGTTGGAGTAGGGCAGTGGAGGAGGTGTGTTGTGTGATGCTCCCTCGAGTTGCCACGCTTTTGGGGTTTGGCAGCATGTAATTGCGCTCGACTTGCTATGATGGTTTCTGATACAGTGTTGCCGACGGGAAGCATTAGCTGGCGTACATCAAGAGCCCGTTTCGCCTGGTGACCATGTCGAGAAGAAGGTTCACCAACTTCCAGCTTCTGCAACAGCGACGGCCGACAATGAGTGACTGTCGCCATCTCCCTATCGACGACTGCAAGCCTTCAATCAACCAACAAGGAAGACTAAAAGCACGTAAAGTTTTAGAACTGTATGGCAGCACTGACCTTTTAAAATTTGCCTCAAAATTACAGAAACTTGGCATGAACATTTGTTGCTCATTGTCCCAACTGCATTACCAAGCTAGGTCCCTTCCTTTTCCGGAATGAACCCGAGTGTCATTGAAATTCAAACGCCAGTATTAAAGTAATATCATTCCATTTCACTGCTTTAATTTCAAAGTTCAGTTAAAGTATTCATAGCTGGCTACAATATTTAGATTACACAAGCACAAATTCAGAGTGCAATTTTGTTACCATATTTTAGTGTACCTGTGACCTCAGCTTGGTACGTACTAAATTTTACTGTTGTTAATTGTTCAGAATCATTTAATTCAAGTTCAAAGTTAAATCTGTTATTTCTAAATTGCGTGGATTCAAGTAGCTTTTGAAATGATTGTTGAGGTAGCCCAAGACTAACCTTATTTTATTGAATTTCGTAGTGCTTCAGAAACAAAGTTCTCTATTAATTTCAGTCACTAAATTAACTTTCAATTTTCCGGTTTTATTAATTCTTTTGCTAAATTAAGTCAGAGTGTAGCGAAATTTATTACTTCTGACAAACATTCAGTTTTCACACAACACGTGTCAACCTTCAGCTGCCACACTTTTAGTGCTAAATATATGTGCAATAATCTTTCATTTTCAGTTATTATAGTAGTTGTCCGTGGGACTGGCGACCATAATTTTCCCCAAATCTCAAATATCTAATTAACGCCAATTAATTGTTAATGTAACGACCGCAAATTTACTTTCTTTATTAAATTTACCCCTTTTCAAAATTAATTTCCACCAATTTCATTTGCATTTTTCCTTTCATTTAGCTATAACCCTTTCCTCCCTCTTTACCGACAGATTAACTTTGGTGACGATTGCTTTTCCCAAATTTCCATTAGGTACACACGGTTTAATCTTTCACTGTCATTAAGGTCGATAAGTGAGGGGGAGGTTACAAACTGAGGTTTTCATAGATATCTTTTTCTCCTATTTTTGAATCACGTATCTCATCGCTCTCTTTATCTTCATCTGAGTCAGAATCTTCAAAGTCAATTTCGGGTTTCAACATAAAAATTGTTTCTAATATTGTCGTAAATTCAGTAACTCATGCAGTGTTCCGTGCATTTTAATTAGATCTTTCTTTCTTTCTGGAGCAGTAACATATTTTCCTTTATCAACAGTTTCTCATCCGAACTGTCTTCTTTATCTTAACGTATGACGTCACCTCGAGCTTCTGATTGATTGTAATTGTGGTGTCACCGCCAGACACCACACTTGCTAGGTGGTAGCCTTTAAATCGGCCACGGTCCGTTAGTATAGGTCGGACCCGCATGTCGCCACTATCAGTGATTGCAGACCGAGCGCCGCCACACGGCAGGTCTAGTCTAGAGAGACTCCCTAGCACTCGCCCTAGTTGTACAGCCGACTTTGCTAGCGGTGGTTCACTGTCTACATACGCTCTCATTTGCCGAGACGACAGTTTAGCATATCCTTCAGCTACGTCATTTGCTACGACCTAGCATGGCGCCATATTCAGTTACTATTCTGAACAGATAATATTGCGAATCATGTACCGTCAAGAGCGACGTTCATCGTTAATGGATTAAAGTTAAGTATCAAACTAATTACGTCCGCTTTCTGAATTCTATTTTCTTGTCATGTTCCAGACCTCACGTCTGTATAGTTCTTCCCTCCTCACGCCAGCCTGCGTGAGCTAAAACGCGTGCATTTCGGCCTCCTCTAGTAACACGGTGTTGGCTCTTCAGCCAACACAACAGTAATCCTCACGGATTTCTATACCTTGCGTATATTCATTCTTAAGAACTTCTTCAGCATCTTATCTTCTTCGTTATTACTGAATGATTATTCTGCAATACTCATCATTCCATCTTCTGCTCAACACTTGTCCATGACTATGTTATCTTCCCTAACCATTGCAGTTCGCGATCTTTGCACGGCGTGATTTAATTGACGACTAAACCTTTTTCCTTTGTCGGCAGCACACGAGCTCTGCGCGGCTCATTTTAATAATCTCTCTCTTTCCATTTCAACTTTTGTTTCCCCAAAATTTTGGGTCGTTTCAACGCTACATTTTTCGCCATTACATTGCCTTAAACGGTTATAGAGATAATCCATCTCTAAACGCCTTAACTACGAGTGAAAAATTTCCCCCTCGCCCTGTGACGTCGCACACAGCTTGTACAGCTACTGACACGGGTGTTTCCGCTTCTGCTCGCTGCTGGCTGTCGTCACTCGCTGGAGAAGCGCTCTTGTTCTTAGCCGACCATGAATCATGCTTCTGACCATCTATTGCGGAAGTCGCATTGTCTCGCACGTTAGTAACACGGTACTGGTGTGCTTTAATATTTCTGTCTATTCCCACCACTATTCCTTCGTCCGTCAGGCCCCTAACATTTGTGGATCTTAGTTTTCTGCTTCACATTTACATAATCATTACGCCATACGTTTCCCTTAGTGCGTTTATTTAACCTAAGCCTGCCTCTGTCTCTTCCCTTTTGCACCATCTATACTCTGTACCTGTTATCATGTTTGTGATTGTTGTGTCTATGGTTCCTAAGCCGCCTGGAGTGGCCGCGTGGTTAGAGGCGTCATTTCACGAATCTGGTGGCCACTCCCGCCAGAGGTTCGAGTCCTCCATCGGGCATGGGTGTGTGTATGTGTGTTGTTATCTTTAGCATAAGTTATTTTAAATTACTTTATGTAGTGTGTAAGTCTAGGGACCGATGACATCATCAGTTTGGTCCCATACGAATTCACACTTATTTGAACATTTATGGTTCCCATTGTATTCGTTAAGCTGGAAGTTATTGTTTTCAAGCCACTTGTCTTCGTCGATCATATTTTCTAAGAGCGATGAAAAGGATTTTTGGTTGACCCACATAATTTTTTAAGTCTTCCGGTAATTTTGTCCAAACTCCTCAAATTATATCGGAACACACACTTATTTGAACATTTATGGTTCCCATTGTATTCGTTATGCCGGAAATTATTATTTTTGAGCCACTTGTCTTCGTCGATCATATTTTCTAAGAGCGATGAAAAGGATTTGTGGTTGTTACCCACATAATTTTTTAAGTCTTCCGGTAATTTTTTCCAAACTTCTCAAATTATATCGGAACACGATCTTCGATTCCGTAAATAAGTCAGTTTCCTATACTGTGGCCCACAGAATTGTTCCCTTGTCATTTAACCTTTTCCTTCCAGCATTTTCACTATAATAAATTCTCTCCAATGACTGTTTCGTATTTGTTTGGACCAATATTCATCCAAAAACTTGTGTCTAAACTTACCGAATATTGTTTCTTCAGCACTTAGTTTGATCCCCCTCCATTTAGCAGTGCTATTTACTTTTTCCTGATCCATGAGATTATCTTTATTGTAGGCAATCCTGTCTACCACATATATAGTTGCAGTGTTGATTTTTCCTTTGAAAATAACGGAATTTTCTGTGAATACCCAAATTTTTGCTGTTACACTTCTCTTCACATTCTTGTATTCCTTCAATTAATAATTTCTCAGATTTGCGAGCAATAGTTCTCGTTTGCCTCCAGCAATTGCCCTTCTTACAAGCTAAATTATGTCCTGAACTTTAGTTTCTACAATAGAATGACATTTTCTTGAACTTTCTCTATTTCAATATCAAATCTTTCCTCAATATCATTGATTTCTCCTGCATGCTATTAAAATTTTGAATTAGGTAGTCAGTCTCTATTTTCAAGTTTTTCATTTCATTAGTTTTGATATATGATTTGTTGCCTACATTTTCGAGGTTCTGGTTAACTTTATCTCCTTGTTTGTTCATATGTTTACCTTGTGGTTTAAGTTGGTCATTTATATTACCAGTTTGTTTTTTAAGCTGTTGATTCATATTACTTGCTTGTGCTCAATGTTGCCTATTCATATCACTAGTTTGTGCTACTAAACTTTGCAGTACTTTACACATGTCTATGTTTGCCTGTATGTTTTGTTCTGGACTGTTTTCCTCAATTGATTCTGCTTCCTCCTAATTTGAAGTTTCGTTCTTGGTCTGTGACAATTTCAATATATCAAAATATTGACTCCAATATTCAGTATCTCCTCCATAAGCTTGCTGCTGTAAAATAGATTGCTCTGTCTACCAATTAACACACCTACTTTCTGATGATGTTTCTGCCCTCCTATCTTGTTCTTATAACTCCCTGTTCTGTTCTGAATGTCTTTTCGTTTCCATATTTAAATATTGTTCGAACCACATGTACTAATTTAATTTCCTACTCTATTTCCCTCCTAATTACCATAATGGGTTAATGTCACTAGACACTTTCTATCTCTATTGTGTTTGTACTGCAGTCAGTATCTTTTTATAAAAATGTGCTTTGTAATGATAGTTATAATTGGTGAATGCTTTGAATAAATATATAGACAATGCCCACTAAAAGCCCCTGTCAAGGAACAAATATAGAATTTAACTCTTTTAGAGTTTTAGAGTATTCTTAGAACTGTCACAGATAAAACTCATGTGTAACATTAAATCGTCCTGTCAAAGAGAGATAAGTATAACACTACTTAAGTGTAACCTTCTCTTCTAAATGTGGGCTACTGTTGGAGTATCCGGATCAGTACCTTCTATAAGAATTCCTTTAAAGCTTATTACCAAAGTAAATTTTCGATTTTAGACTTCCTAAATTAACGTTAGCCGTAATGGATACAAGTATCAGACTACTACTTCCTGTCCTGAAGGGATTCCAGTATAGAGCAATATCAGGGATCGAACCAGTAACCTTTTGCTTCCAGGCCTTTTATGTTGTCAAGACTATATGCGAATTGTGATCAGCCTAATTAGACAACAAGTTACCTTCACTTGGTTATTTTAAAGTGTAATTGTGATTTGCTATTTTGAATATACTGTACCTTAATGTACTTAGGAAAGTAGAATCAGTTTCTCATGTACAGTACTACTAATCTTTACTATTACTATACCAGATCCAGAGAAATTACAGTACAGCACCCAGGTACATTAATTCTTTCTCTGTTCTTTGTGTAGATAATATTATTCAAGTGCAAGCAAAAAAAATCGACCTTGAGGTGTCTCTACAACTGAGATTTGGCGAACACGTTATTATTATAAGTTAGTTAAGGCAAATTTACATTATTATGATACTAACACAATATTAACACATACTTAGAATTTATCATTCTCAGTAATTAACCTAAGGGTGGTCCTTAAACTGTACTTCGTCTGATAATGGTACAAGCTTTCAGCTCTTATTAAATCTCCACTAAACACTGTTCCAAAAAGAAGACAAATCTAACTGATTAACTTCTATTTTGTTTATATCACTGGATTTCATCAGTTTAATCTTTTATACAACAGATTAGCATATTTTAATGTAACTATTTCAGTATATTACTGTTCTTTATATTATCATAATATGCCACACAAATTATTTATCAAAATAGCAAGATCATTTACTCATAAGTAAATAATTTTCTTTGCTATATTTGTTTCACTAAGCAGCCTTTCATTCCATAACTAATGTGTAGAGTTCAGCAACAGCATAACATCCAGAACACTAACAATTTAAATCAACACAAATAACATTTATTGATTATACAAAAAATTTCAAGATACTTTCCTAGATTAAGTTTGCAGAATCATAGTTCTTTGTCATTTTAGAATACCCAGAGCAGTTTTCACGAGGACAGCTGTGCAGGGTAGCCCTTCAGTCAGAGGTGCCTTGTAATGGTTTGCGCAGGTCTCCACTGTCGGAGGTTCGAGTACTCCCTCGGGCATGGGTGTGTGTATGACTGAGCAAGGTGGCACAGTGGTTAGCACACGTATTTGGGAGAACAACAGTTTAATCCCATGTCCGGCCATCCTGATTTAAGTTTACCATGATTTCCGTAAATCACTTGAGGCGAATGCCATGATGGTTCCTTTGAAAGGGCATGACTGATTTCCTTCCCAGTCCTTACCAAATCCAATGTGACTGATGACTTCTCAGTTGGGTATCCTCCCCATAAACAACTCCACCCTCACTAGGATAAGACTCTTTCTGGGTATATGTCATAGGAAAATGATCCAAGATGCTACTGAACAAGGGTGTAAAATTAAAGCATACAATGGAAAATACTGAACGTGAAAATGAAGATTTGGATCTGTCTGACCACCCCCTGAAGAAGATCTTAGGATCTCTTAATGGTAATATTTTTTCCTCCTTGTTACTCGTTAACATATAAATTACAACATGAAACATAAATGAAGAATTAGGGGATCTGGTAATTACAAAATGATAAATGTTGTTTCAGCTTATGCTTTCACTGTAGATTAAAAAGCTGTTAATGTATCACAAATTTTTGTATACCAATGTCCAATGGACATATTACCGATCAATTGCCCAAATCTGATCTTTTTATGGATATGTGATCTGGTATAAATAATGAGAGATGACTGAAATCATGTAGGTACGAAATACTAGAAGACACTACCTTCATAGATGATCTACAGTGGGGTGCAACCTCAGTAGAAATAAAGTTACGTGATCACAGCTATTTAGCTTTACAGCCCTAATAAGCCAAAGCGATTAGCCATATCACCATTTGTACTGCATCCAGTATGTCAGAGTGAAGAATCTCATACACATCTGCAACAATGGAAGAACTCCAGCCACAAAATATTTAAAAAACTCATTCAGACACTAGGATGGCAGAAAGCAGTCCCCTAACTAGTAGAATCTAATACGCAAACACCCAGCTACAAGGACAGAATTCAGATAATGTCTCAATGTGAGTATAGACAGAGGAAATGATAAATTAATTATGAATGAAAATAATATTATTAATAAATGAAAAATTTATTAATAAATGAACAAAACAGATTGAGAACCTAAAGTAAGAATTCCAGGAAAAAGTGAAAAAACAAACATGGTAAACTTCTACCAAATTCTGTAAGATGTGCCATAATTGAACCAAGGGGTTGTGGTAAAACGACATTCATGATTGCTAATTACATTATAGCTAAAGGATGGTTGAATTAGAATAAATTTAAACATTTGTATGTTTATTCAAAAAGCTTAGAATAACCAGAAAATCAAGAATTTATAAAACAATGTAAGAAATTGAAGATGAAATAAATAAAGAAATTGTTAGTTTTATTAAAAATAATGCAGTAAATATTCCATTAGATGAATGTAAGGATACTTCAGTGGTTGATTTGATGACTTTATACTAGAAAATCAAGATATTGTCAGAAATTATTTCACTCGAGGTAGACACAAAGGTATAGATTGCTTTTATTGAGCTCAAACATATTCAAAAATGCCAAAGTAACTAGCAAGAGAAAATTTAATTTTTTAAAATATTTTTAGACAAGATGATACAAATTTAAATCATATTTACCATGAGTTTGATGGTGGAGATTTACAGTTTGATAATTTTAAAGAAATGTGTAGTAAATAGGTACGTCAAGAAAACCAAATGAAGGGAAGATTAAAATAAAATACAACATAAACTTAACTAAAAACATTAAACAAAAACATGTTGAACATTAAGCATAAAACATTTACTTTAACATTAACATTAACTTTAACTTTAACATTAAGTATAAATTCAACTTCAACTTGAACATTAAGTTTAACCTAAACAAAAACCTAAACATAAATACAATTATAAACAAAAACATAAACATTAAATGTTAAACATAAATATTAACATTAAACATAAACATAATTACTGTTTTATCTTCATTAATAAATGTTTGCAAAGTTGATGAGAAAGTTGATAACAAGTGAAACAAAATTGAAAGAAATGTGAAGAATTAGAAGAACAATTTAAGTTTTGGAAAAAGCAACCAAGAACAGAATATAAGAAATATAGAAAGGAAGATGATCCTGTTATTGATGCTATTGCAAAAGTAACGCAATTGAAGAAAATATGGAAGTTCAAAACCAAATACCTCCATGTAGCCATCATATAGAAAATTTTGAAGATTTATCACCAATTAAATCATTAGAGGATTGGTCTGATGATATTCCTGGAAAATACGATTATACACTAAGTGAAACAGAAATTAAATATGTCCTGAATGAGTATGAAGAAGAAAATAAATCTAGAAAGATAAATGAAAGTAAAAAGACAAATGTTAGTGAAAGAATGTTAAAGTGTATTAATAACAGTGAAGATAAAGTATTAAGTTCAAAACCTGTTGGTATGTTGAAATATGTTGGTAATTTACATGTAGAATTTAATGGTGGTAAATTAAAAGTTGGTAAAGAAACGTATGAAGGTACAGATGGATTACTGAGACTTTTAACTGAAAAGCAAATAATTGTAGAATTTTTATATAAAAAGTTTAATGGTGAAGATTTATCAAACTATATGGATCTATTATTAAATTTAGGAACATTATATTCTGATAATAATCCAAATCATCCAATAACGTTTGGACGATTGATGTTAGTTAGTTAATTGAAAGATTAAAGATTAGCAGTAATTCACAGTGAAGAACTAGCTGGATATAAAAATTATTGTTATGAAAAAGTTAGTATTGCACAAATGTTAATAAATAAATTTAGTGATTTTAGAATTGAAAAGCCAAAAGGGATTTAATATTTGCTTCGATTTTTGAATAATCATTCACATAAATAATAGAAAAGTGATAAATATGGAAGAGGATTAGTAAACACTTTAATTAATTTAAGAATGTATGCAAATGATGCTTCATTTGGTAAGAAATTGCTGCAATATCTGTTAGCGGAATAATGTGTGGAAGATGAAAATTATGTATAGGAATTAATGTTGATGAAAATGGTTGGGGATTATAAATTTTTAAACTATATAAAAAATCTGTCATCACATTGAAACTATATAAAAAAATCTTTATAATTTTTAACTAAATCAAAAGTGTTTATACATTTTTTTATGTATATAAATTATTGATCTACATAAAAAATCTTAATACATTGTTAACTATACAAAATTTTTAACAATATGAAATATTTTAATAAATTTTTAACTAATAAATGAATAACTTTACAATTGATTATCCTTTCCTACCTAGTGGTAAAACTAAACCAAATTGTCCTAAATTAAAGTTAAATAATGGACAAATAAATTAACTTAAACCGTTTTTAACAGATATTCAAAGAGGAAAAAAAGGAAACAAAGGTAGTGGACATTTACTTGTTACATTAGCTATTCCTGTTGTAAAAAATTATTAAATATTGAACAAAAGAGAAAGATGGTAAAGATTAACACAACATGAAGGTGGATTTCCTCCATTGTAATTAGCTGCATTACCTTACTTTGCAAAAACTGGTTCATTATCTGGAGGATCTGCAGCAATTGCAAACAAAAAGAAAAATGATAAAGAATTAGAAGAGCAAAAAAGACAGAACTTGGAAATGGAGAAAAAATGTGGTATAGTTATAAAGAAAACAAAAAAATCAAAAAGTAATGGATAAATATAGTAATGCATTAAGTAATTTTGATATACAAGAGCTTACTAAGCAATTAAAAATTAAACACTTTTGTGGTGAATATATGATTAACAAATTAGTAAATAAACCATTAAATACTGAATGTGTCATCCTAAATTTATTTACATCTGATAATTCTGGTACTCTTTCAATTTCTTATTATTAAAATAAGGATGAAAATTTTGTTTCTGATTCCTGTGGTGGTAATATAACAAAATAATTGGTGAACTATTTGGGAAAAAGTGAACTATAATGCAATGCAGAAAGAATAGAAAATGTTGATGAAGTAATATGTGGTTATTTACGTTTATTTGTTTTGCTTTGTGAGAATAATAATTTTAATTTTATTTTAGATTTAATAAATGGACATTTTTCGGATTAGATACGATAAACCCATATACAATTTAGAAAAAATTGAAAAAATTGAAAAAACTGATAATATTATTAAACAACTTCAATTATCAATAGATCCAAAGATAACTAATGCAATTAAACAGTTGCAAAAAGAATTTAGTGCTATTCTTAAAGTAACTAAAGGTAATATTGGTTTTTAAAATTGAAGACAAGCTAATGTAAATGATCCAATTGATGCAAAAGATGTAGTTAACACACAATACTTACAAACAGAATACATTACAAAAGCAGAACACACAAGCATTTCAACACAGTTCAATGATTATTTTACCAAAAAAGAAGTAAAAATAGCTTTTTCAGATTATTTCTCAAAAAATGATTGATCTTCGTACTGAGGACAGTTAGGTAAACTTAAAGAAAAAATATATTATAAAGAAATAATTCAATTTACTTTTATAACATCTGGTGACCAAATTTATGTACAATATTGAATATGATTTAATACTTAAAACGACTATTGGTAAAATTATAAATCGATATTTAAGCTTTGATGGTTTTGATATAACAGTATGTGTAGCTGAATAGCTATAGCAAATAAATAATAATAATCAATCAATATTGGTACAAAAATAAAATTTCATCAATATAACTTTTAAAGATTCTGTTACAGATGTCCTTGTAGACGAAAATATAATTGTATTTGGTGTAATTAGTTAACTATATAAATTTTTAACCTATATAAATTTTATACATATATATATGTATATATACACACATATGTATATCAATGGAAAATCATAGTTCAAATTTAGTTCTTAATGACAGATGTATTTATTGTTAGAAATGTAAAAAATTTACAGAGACACATTATCCACATAAAATAACTACAAAATATGGAAGATATAGAATTGAAGGTATTTGTACAATTTGTAAATCTAAAAAGAAGAGATTCATAATAAAATCTGTAAATGGTGAAGGTTTAAATAATATTCATGAAAATATAATTAATGAATTACATAAACCAATTTGAAAAATTTTAAACAAAGAAATGTTGTTTCTTTGGTTTAGGTGATTTATGGCAAGTTCTCTAATTGAAATGGATTCAGGTAATTTAAGGGATTGTCAAAATTAAATAAAGGATATAAATATTTATGAACAATAATTGGTGTTTCTTTAAAATATGCATTTCTTTTCCTTTTAAAGATGAAACATCTGAAAATATAGTCCATATTACAACAGATAATGGTAAAGAATTTTATAACCAAGAATTTAATAAATTAATGAAGAAATATAACATTAACCATTATTCAACTTTATCAGAATTCAAAAAATCTGTTGTTGAAAATTTTAACAGAACACTTAAAGAAAAAATGTGGAAGAAATTTGTTTAGCAACGAAATTAAAAGTGGTTTAATTTAGTTAAAAATGTAATTGATGAGTACAATAATACAAAACATTCTATAATACAAATGACACCAATAGAAGTTACTAAAAAAATTAAAATTAAGTAACATTGTATATAATGAAAATGTTAAATACAAAATAGTTGATAAAGTTAGAATTAGTAAACTAAAAGGTCTATTTGAGAAAGAATATTCAGTTAATTGCTCAACAGGTATATTTGAAATGGAAAAATTTTTCATTCTAATCAAATTACATATAACTTTTTTGATATAAAAGAAATTTTTTTTGGCAAGAACTACAGAAAACAAAATATCAATTGCATAATTAGTTGAAAAAATTTTTTTAAGACAGGTAATCAAGTCTATGTTAAATGGTTAGGTTTTGATAATTCACAAAACAGTTAGATAAATAAATACAAAGTATATTAAAAAGGAATTTTTTACTATTTAGTTTTACAATCATTTAGTACTCAAACAATTAGTTTTTTAAAAGAATTAGTTTACCATTTAGTTTAACAAACAATTAGTTTTAACAATCAATTAGTATTTAAACAATTATTTCTGCTATCAATTACATTAATAATCAATTACTTATTAAACAATTAGTTTAACATTCAATTAGGTTTTAAACCAATAGTTTTTAAAAGAATTTACTTACTTTTAGTTTGCTATTTAGTTTAAAATAAATTTTTTTTAACAATTAATTTTTAAAAGAATTAGTTTACTATCTAGTTTAGCAATCAATTAGTTTTTCAAAAAGATTTTGTGCGTGATTTAGTTTAACAAGTAAAAAGTTTATTATTAAGTTTAACAATGAACTAGTTTTACTATCACCCTGTCTTTTAAAAAAAATTAGTTAACTATGTAGTCTATCAATCAATTATTTTTTTAAAGAAGTATCAAATATTTCCATCAAATTTTTAATTTGAACATCATTTGATTTAATTATTTCATCTTTTACTTTAATTCTGTCCTCGTTCACTTTGATACTTTCATCTTTCAAATTAATTCTATTATCTTTTATTTCAACTATTTCATTGTTTATTTTATTGAAAGTTTTTAGTTTTTTGAATACAAAAATCTTTGTGTTTTATTAGATCTTTGTAAAAAGTTTCCATTTGTAAAGAAAATTTTTATATATTTAAACATTTTTTTGATTTTATATGGAAATAATTTTACTAACATTATAAACAAAAAATTTTTTTACAGTTTTACTAACTTATAATGAAATATCAAGATCAAGAACAAAATTTTTATTTTTATTATTTTTGAAGCATCTTTATGTACAGGAAACAATGCTGCTTTTACAGACTGTAAAAATCTTTTTTCAACATTACTTTTTACTTCAATGCAAGTTTTTTTGTTCTTATTGTTTTTGTTAAATCTTAGTAAGATTATCCTTTTAGTGAAATATATTTATTAATTGCTAGTTGCAAATCAATAACTCTTTTTAATGTCCATCCTGATCCTTGCCTTAAAAGTTAGATATTTTTTCTAAAATATCTCTTTTGTCTTTTAAATATTTTATTAAATTATTTGTCTTGATTCGTGTTTGTTGCTCAAATACTTGAACTTTTTCATTTTATTCATTTGTCTGTCGTTTATATTCACAATATAAATTAAAATTTATCTTTAAACCATGATGTACTTTCAAATATTCTTTAAGAATGTAAATGATAATTTGTTTTTACTGCAGATAAGAAATAATTAGGATCAATTATGTCTATACTATTTTCAAAATTTATAATTTGTAATCTTTTTCCAAATGCTTTACATTATAAAATTCACAAGGACTTGTAACTTTTAATTGTTGTAGTTCATAAGGAATTTATGTTTCCGTTTTGCACTTTTATTTATTACATAAAAAATTCATCAGATTTGTAAAAAATATTTTTTTAACAAAATGATAATCATTTAATAGAGGGATATAGATTATTCTTTAATATATAATTAATTGAAGGGAGAATTAGTATATTATTTTGTTTGACAATCAATTAATTTTTTAACAATTACTTTTTAAAAAATTACCTTACTATTTATTTTATTAATCTATTAGTTTACTATTAAGTGTTAAAATCAATTAGTTTTAGTAATTTATCTAATTAATAATAAATGGAAATTATTTAATACATTATAAATAGCTTTGTTATTCTTAATATATTCTATAGTACACTTCTTACCTTTCTAATTATGTGTACATTTATATGCTGGATTTATATAAAATTAATTGAAATCTTTAACCTCAACAACTTTTACATTTCTTTGTAGATGTAGATTTTTCTTCAGTTATGACATCTTCATTATACATTGTAGATGTAGATTTTTCTTCCTTATTCATTGATAATAATATTTTTCAACGTTCTTCAGTTGGATTTCGTCGGAAATGTTCCTTAAAATAATATTAGCAACACTTTTTCCACCCACACAAGGAATTCAATTTTTATTGTAATTTTTTACGTGATATTTATTTATACAAGGCATCCATATAATTTTATAGCCATCTTTTGTGTATTTTTGTAAAGTAAAATAATCACTTGATTCCTCTGTATTCTAAAATTTACAGAATTTAGATTTCACAGAAGATTTTTGTTGAACTTGCTCCATTTAAATATAAAATATTTATTAGATTTGTGAAAAAGTATTTTTTAAAATTTTTATAATTTTTATAATTTTACAATTTAAGTATATAAATAATCACCATAATATGAAGCCACATAAAACAAGAAAATAGTATGCTAGTAGTAGCAGGAAACATCAATATATTGCAGCTTATGTTAAACTGCACACATATGCTGTAGAAATAATTGACAAAGTAATCACACTCACCAAACAGTGCGACATCAAACCCACCATTATTTCAGTCGATCTCAACTGCAGAATAGACATGGAGAACTACAAAACAAAACTAAACATCGAAACCCTAGAAGAAGATGATTTCACCCTACTGAATGAAAAGACAGATACCTACATACATATGCCACAATGGGAAAAGCACCATTTATATCACATTAACAAGAGGAGAAGTAAAAGGACATATTCAACCAATATGGCATGACTCCATTACTCCTATACGAAAGCACATTCCAATGAAGATAAAAATAAATAATGTCACGTCACCGCCAGCACGAAAGACCCACCAAATCACACAAAGAAAAATAGATATAGAGAAATTAACAAACCAGCAAGAACAAATAACACAAACAGAAACTTTAATAGAGAAAGGTGACCTTGAAAAAGCAACAGACCAAATAGAAGACCTACTAAAAAATTCAGTGATGCAAACAAACCCAAGAACTATGATGGTTAAAAGATGGTTCGATGCTGAAAGCTACAGCAAAAGGAACACTGTCTTAAGAACGCTCAACACATTAAGAAACCAGCAGGACGAGGAAACATACAAACTGTATGCAGAAGAGAGGAGAATCTACAAAAAAGTCATAGAAGAGAAGAAAAAAGAATACATAGAAAGAGAGGCAAAATGAGAAACGGATGAAGCAGAGAAAGAGCCATACCTAGCAGCAAAACCAAGAAAACTGCCTCATACACCAAATATTGACACAAAGGAATGGAAAGACCACTTCAGTAAGATACTTGACAAACGAGGAATCAAAACACCCCCAAAGAAAGCGAAACAACATCAAACTAAGGAAAAAGACAATGTATTGGAACCTCTAAATGAAGAAGATGTAAAAGAAGTAAAAAAGGCACTGAAGAAGAAGAAAGCTGCAGGACCCAATAATATATATAATGAACATATAAAAGATGCGAAAGAGTCCCTCCAACATGTGTGGATCAAACTTTTTTACAAACGCCTGGAACTTGGAAGAATTCCGACACAATGGAGACACTCGACAATAAAAGTGCTCTTCAAAGGTGGAGGAGACCCAATGGACCCAAACAAGTAGAGAGGCATAGCCCCGGAAAATACTCAGTTCCAGATGTTGTCAAAGTTAATTACACAAAATACGAAAGCCTCTGTGGATAGTCATCTCCCAGAACGACAAATGGGTTTTAGATCTGGAAGATCAGCACTTACGGCAGTCAGGCTTCTTCTAAACAACATCGCTGAAGTGCAACAAAAGAAAGAAATTTTCTACACAATGTTCATAGATTTTGCCAAAACCTTTGACTTACTTGAAAGAGATCTCATAGTCTGAAAACGAAAACAAAATGGGAGAAGATAGTGTATGGGCAAGAACAATAAAGTCAATCCTCGAATACAGCTTAATCACAACATCAGACAACCCCTCGTTTTCAAACATCATTCTTCAATCGAATGGAGTCTTACTGGGTGACCCAATGGGCCCTTTGCTGTACATTCTTGGCACTGAAGAAGGACTCCAAATTGGAGAAAATGAAAAAGATGTATATGTATATACAAATGCTGACAACATAGCTGTAGGTTAAACAGATATACAGAAGCTGAGAAAACAGACAAATGGTGCAGTGAACGCGAACTACACATAAACATAACAATGACAGAAATGGTGATTTTCAGAAAAGGAGGCAAAACACCCAAGAATGTGGAAATCAACATCAGAGGACAAAAAATAAAAATCCCATCAGACTTTAAATACCTATGGGTGACATTGCAACCAACATCTAAATGCTTCACAAAACATACAATAGAATGTGCAGCCCAAGCAATAATAGAAATACAGGGCATCAAAAACATCCGCCTGCTCAGTCTAGAAACAGCCATGAAATTATTCAATGCAAAAATCTTGCCAATCGTGGCCTATGGGATGGAGGTTTTATGGGACAACCTGACAGAAAAAATCTAGAAACACTAGGAAAGGTAAAACCAACTTATCTAAAAAGAGCCGTAGGTCTCTCAAGGGCAACAAAATCTATACTAGTGTAACTTCCACCGAGAGAGACATTCGTAATTGAAGACATCAAACTTTGATATATGATGCCACACACCAGGACTTCCTGAAGGCAACTGAAGATCATGGAGGACAAACGAGAAGAAGTATGGCCAGAGGTCTATGGCACCGAAGCAATGACGAACCGCTCATGTACAGCACCAATCTTCGAGCTGCAACGTGTCATAACTAGACTATCTATTCACAGCTCTCATCATCCAATTTGCAAAAAAAAACTTATCATAACCCAACCACAACATGTGTACGTGCACTGTGTAACAAAGCCTGTGAATGATATCATATAGAACTGTGCTGGAAAAGAGTGAAATCGATAAATGAATATGGAAAACTGTAAAATGTAAAGGTAAATGTAAAATGTTAAGTAAATTTACTGTATGTGGCTATTTGGCTGCAAATTTATTTAAAAAATAATATGCCGCCTCATCTTGATCATCAAAGATAGGAAAAATATCAATTATTTTAACTGTTTCTGGTGCTTTATTTTTAATAATAATTGTACAAAGTGGACAATTTTCTTTTTCCTTTAACCATTCATCACTACATTTTTTATGAAAAATATGATTGCAATTTGTTTTAACAAATTGATTATTATTTTCATTACTTAAAGAAATAGGACAATCAATAACATTTTCAGATTGCTCAATTAGTTCATAACTTTCTTTTAGTTTAGTTCGCATTTCCTTCATGTTTTCCATTTACAAGAAATAATTTTTATTAGAAGTCCAAAATAACAACTTTTTAAAAATATGTTGAATACAAACTTCAAATTTATTTTTGAAAAACGAATACATTTTTTTTTATAAATGGAAACTATTTTATTCAAGAAGCAAAACAATGTAAATAGTTCTCAAGAAATTAAAAAAGTAAGTGAGCTAGAGATAAATGTTTTATATAGTATTATGAACTGTGAATATTTAAATACTAGATACGGAGAACAAATTTGTCTAGAAATAAATAATGATTTCAAAATTATTTTACCAAATAGAATTTCTAAATTAATTGATGATTTTGAAATAATTAAAAAAGGACAAACGATACTCAAATATAAAAGAATGAAGAAACTTAAAAATAGGGATAATGAATTTCATGATATATAGTTCCCAATGTAAAATTTTTAAAATAATGTACTTTTGTTTTAACTAATACATTTTATTATCTTGCAATCATGATGTAAATTTTTATAATTTACTTTTGTTAACTAATATATTTTTCATTAATTAACTTACGTTCACAATGTTATTCTTTAAAATAACATACTTTGTCTACTAATACATCTTATTTATTTACTAATGTTAACAATGTTATTTTGTAAAATAATGTACTTTGTTAACTATTACATTTTAATTAATTTCCTTATGTTCACCATGTAAAATTTTTAAAGTAACTTACTTTTGTTAACTAATACATGTTATTGTGTTACAATCACGTTGAAAATCAAATAATAAAGTCAGAAATCAGTTGTATATTGTATTAAGTTGTATTATTGTAAAAAATAGGTATTTAGTTAACGTTATAAAATCGGTTTACTTAATTAAATAATCAGAATTTAAAAAAAATCAGTTGTTTTACTTATAAAATACAGAATTTGTTAACTAACACATTTTAATTTATTTACTTTTATTTATTTAATTTATTTACTTATTATATTTCACAATGTAAGAGTTTAATGTTAACTTACTTTCGGTAACTAATACCTGTTATTGTGTTACAATCACATTGTAACTGAAATAGTGAAGTCAGAAATTAGTTGTTTATTGTATTTAGTTGTGTTATTGTAAAAAATAGGTATTTAGTTAATGATATAAATTCGGTTTAGTTAATTAAAGATACTGAATTTTTAAAAATCAGTTGTTTTACTCATAAAATACAGAATTTATTTTAAATTGCGTTAGTGTGCCAAAACCAGCAAAATGTATCTACTGTCAGACCTCTTTCTCTCCACCTCTGGCTTCCCAGCAAAGCTCAGCTCTGCTCCCTCACAACTACAGAAAGCGAATCATATTCTCGAAACTATGGAATATTCTCTCTCCCTACGGATTCTTCTGAACGCCAGCCAACCATATTTTAGTGTTTTGTCGTCCAGCAAGGAGAGTTTGCGAGGAAGTACCTATTCCTGTTAATTTTCGCTACAAAACTGGCCGGCTGCTGCTCTATTGTGCTTCAGTGCTCAGGTGTCTCGACCATCCAATTTCGGCTACTTCCTGTGTTATGTAGCCAGGATGTCACACCAGCCATTTTCTGACACTCAACCTGTGTCAAGCTGGACCAACACGCCTGTGTAAGGTTTTTCACCCAGGGTCGTAGTTACACCTTCCGTTTCATTTCTACTGACGTTCCCAGGGTCTGAGTTACACCTTCCGTTTCGTTCCTACTGATGTTCCAACCTTAGCTAGTATAAGCAATCATTCATTACGCCATTTCGATAATAAAGGCTATTCAACACCTTTCATGCAATAAACGCTAACAACTATTTGAAAGGTGTATGTCTTCTTTAAATGTTCACATATACGATGTACAACCTGACAAATAGTACCTAATTCCGATTGTAAATCATGCAAAGTAAGTAGATGAGTCCTTGTAAGTTTCCAAATTATAGCCACCTTACAATGAACTTCTTTGAACCAGTTTACGGTAGCAACAAATTTTTATTTCTAAAAACACACATAAAATTACTATACACTTATATGGATATGTCAAAAAGAACAGACACCATATCCATATAAGTGTATAGTTCTGCTAATACTGGCCATGACCTTCTACTTCTGTGCTGATGTACACATATCACCAGTATGAATGTAGTGTGTGGACATACAAGGTGAGAATGTGGGTCCAGCGGGAGGAGTATGCGAGATAGTCCCTGCAGTCGCACTCTCCTCTGTGCCCTCAGTTTCTCAGATGGATGCTGGCACGGTAGCTCAGTGTGTTTCGTCAGAGAGCTGGTTGGCCTCTGTAGTAAAAAACTGATTCTAAGGATCAACAACTAACTTGAACTGATGTCATGTAACATCCGCAACGACCAAACACAACAAAAAAAAGTTGGATACAGTGTCTGCCATGTAAGCAGGAGCTCCCAGGTTCGAGTCACGGTTGTTGCACACATTTTCACCTGTCCCCGTTGATATATATCAACGCCCGTGAGCAGCTGAAGGTATTAATATAATTACAGTTTCCAAAAATTACTGGTTAAAGCTGCTGTTACAGTTCTAAATAAACTTCTTAATCTTTTGCTGTAGGCGATAGGCATGTCTTTTCATTGTGGCGGCTACAGAACCTATGCATTAGCAGCTGTAGCTCTTGCAATTTTAGGGCTTAACAAATTCTTATTGTCATCGATATACACTCCTGGAAATTGAAATAAGAACACCGTGAATTCATTGTCCCAGGAAGGGGAAACTTTATTGACACATTCCTGGGGTCAGATACATCACATGATCACACTGACAGAACCACAGGCACATAGACACAGGCAACAGAGCATGCACAATGTCGGCACTAGTACAGTGTATATCCACCTTTCGCAGCAATGCAGGCTGCTATTCTCCCATGGAGACGATCGTAGAGATGCTGGATGTAGTCCTGTGGAGCGGCTTGCCATGCCATTTCCACCTGGCACCTCAGTTGGACCAGCGTTTGTGCTGGACGTGCAGACCGCGTGAGACGACGCTTCATCCAGTCCCAAACATGCTCAATGGGGGACAGATCTGGAGATCTTGCTGGCCAGGGTAGTTGACTTACACCTTCTAGAGCATGTTGGGTGGTACGGGATACATGCGGAAGTGCATTGTCCTGTTGGAACAGCAAGTTCCCTTGCCGGTCTAGGAATGGTAGAACGATGGGTTCGATGATGGTTTGGATGTACCGTGCACTATTCAGTGTCCCCTCGACGATCACCAGTGGTGTACGGCCAGTGTAGGAGATCGCTCCCCACACCATGATGCCGGGTGTTGGCCCTGTGTGCCTCGGTCGTATGCAGTCCTGATTGTGGCGCTCACCTGCACGGCGCCAAACACGCATACGACCATCATTGGCACCAAGGCAGAAGCGACTCTCATCGCTGAAGACGACACGTCTCCATTCGTCCCTCCATTCACGCCTGTCGCGACACCACTGGAGGCGGGCTGCACGATTTGGGGCGTGAGCGGAAGACGGCCTAACGGTGTGCGGGACCGTAGCCCAGCTTCATGGAGACGGTTGCAAATGGTCCTCGCCGATACCCCAGGAGCAACAGTGTCCCTAATTTGTTGGGAAGTGGCGGTGCGGTCCCCTATGGCACTGCGTAGGATCCTACGGTCTTGGCGTGCATCCGTGCGTCGCTGCGGTCCGGTCCCAGGTCGACGGGCACGTGCACCTTCCGCCGACCACTGGCGACAACATCGATGTACTGTGGAGACCTCACGCCCCACGTGTTGAGCAATTCGGCGGTACGTCCACCCGGCCTCCCGCATGCCCACTATACGCCCTCGCTCAAAGTCCGTCAACTGCACATACGGTTCACGTCCACGCTGTCGCGGCATGCTACCAGTGTTAAAGACTGCGATGGAGCTCCGTATGCCACGGCAAACTGGCTGACACTGACGGCGGCGGTGCACAAATGCTGCACAGCTAGCGCCATTCGACGGCCAACACCGCGGTTCCTGGTGTGTCCGCTGTGCCGTGCGTGTGATCACTGCTTGTACAGCCCTCTCGCAGTGTCCGGAGCAAGTATGGTGGGTCTGCCACACCGGTGTCAATGTGTTCTTTTTTCCATTTCCAGGAGTGTATATATATGACACTCTACTACAAAACAGAAGTCTCCATCTGAGGATATATTGACAGTGACTGATGTGTAAGTCACTCTCAATATTTTGTCTCTATCACTGCTGCTTACAGTCTGATTTTACTCTTCTTTGATCTATTTAGCTGCAGCGAGCCAAATCATTCCACCTTCTCACTTCACTCCATCCTAATCCATTTCAGATGGGAACCATGACCTCCTTTACATTTCACCTATATAACTCTAATGCCCTCAGGATGAACCTGTTTTCAAGTTCACAATATTTCATTTAACACATTTATCTGATTCAGAAATAACTTGTTTTGAAAACATGTTATACAAAAATCTTTTACAAATTCATCTTACTACGATTTAGACGTAAATGTGTTTTGTAATAGTTGGCCTCAAAGCTATTAACTTTCACAGATCTATAATACTTATGACCGATTCTTATAAGATAGGGTGTAAAGAATTATTTATTTTAGTAAGTTACTGACGCCACTTCGACCTTGCCACCTTTTCCAATCCTCAGAGCCCCTTTCGTTTCAAACAAAAGCACACTGGCTTTTACATAACACCTATTCCTTACGTTGTTCCTAAACGTGACCATTTCTTACAACTGTGAAATTTACATCAGCATGAACTATTTATACACACAAATATTTTAAATACAAAATGTCATGAGAGAATTATTTAATGTAATAAACAATTTTCATAGTATTTCACATTCATTACTCACATACAATGCAAAGAACTTCAATCTCCAGTGGATTCAGTTGCAATTTGATGTGTAACAAACAAGTAATCGTTCTGGTGTCCAATTCAAGATGCTGAAAATAATTACTTTCGTGGCTTGCTGTGTACGCAGACTCATTTCAGTAGCTGCTGTAGGGATTTTGATTCGGTTTTCACTAATAATTGCACTGATTCACGAGGAACGTTTTTGTATATAATTTACAAATATTTCGTACGAATTGTCTGAATTTTGATGAATTAAATTTTAGTTGTGAAAGCTACGCCATTGCCACCTAGCGAGCAGCCGCCAGAATTGGAGAAAGGCACAGCTCCTTGAGGGAACACATTACGTAACACAGTTAGCGTATGATGTGGTGGTCTAGCGCTAGTTCAGCCTTGCGTATCGGGCGAGTTTATGTGTGTGTGTGTGTGTGTGTGTGTGTGTGTGTGTATGTGTGTGTATCGGTCGGTGTCGCCTCGTTCTTGCCTGACAGAGATTGTTGCTGGTATGTTCTCTGGTAGCAGACTTCTATGCCCTAGCAGACATCAGTCTGCCGAGTCTCACAAAAATATTCTTTGCCGGTGCACCGTTAGTTTCAGTTTTGACAAGAGTGCTCGTCCTGTTCAACGAGGCCCTATAGACATTCACGATTGGTTGGTCGATACGATTCGCGTTGCACCATATCAGGTAAATACTGCTTATGATAATTCTGATCCACTCGTATATGTATTTTCTGCGAAGTGTCAACATACCTCGCAAGTGGACCTGCTTCTGTCTCGAGTTGGTTTTCAACTGCTGTTTACACATCTTGATGGTTCCATTAGTCCAGTACTTCTCGCATATGCATCGATTGAGTATATTCTGGTTAGAGCTCACAATCTTCCTGAAGTGACCGATTCATTTCTTAAGGCTGTGTTGCTTCCTTTGAAGGCATTCGACGTATCCGGCTGGAACGTTGGTTACTACAATATCGTTTGCCATGCCTGTATGTTTTCTGGCTTTACAGCTATAATAATAATGAGCGTATGGCATTGGTGGCCGGTGAACCTTCGAGAGGCGGTTCGGCCGCCGCTCCACAAGTCCTTTAGTACCACTACGGCGACTTGCGAGTGAATGAGGATGAAATGATGATGAAAGACATACAACACCCAGTCATCTCGAGGCAGAGAAAATCCCTGACCCCGCCGGGAATCGAACCCGGGACCCCGTGCGCGGGACAGCTGTCATATTCGGCAAACAAGAAGGTCTTCTTATGAAGTTGAGAAGGCAGCTGTGGCATGATGACGTAATTTGGTGTGAGTTACCGATGACAGACGGTTTGTTCGATCGTGATAGTCCGCGATCGGCTGTTGAATTCGAAATTTGCGCGCCAAAATGATAACCTTCTGTTATTAATATTAGAAAAACTAAACAATGTATTTACTTGCATTACATGTAAAAACATCTCTCAGTAGCAGGCTGTCATTCATTTACTTGAAAAGTGTTAATTACCAATAGGATAGTAAACAATTGCTAAATGAAAAGACAGACGAAGCTCTTTGGAGGCTTTTGGATCGCGCCTAACTTGAATGGCGGGCGAAGCGGTTCGGCAGTCTCGGAGTACAGACATGTTGTCTGCCGGGGTCGGTATCGATTAAGGACTTAAGTAGCAACCTCTGGTTATTTGGATATGTAATTGAGAAAAATTTCGACGGCCGGAGTGGCCGAGCGGTTCTAGGCGCTACAATCTGGAACCGCGCGACCGCTGCGGTCGTAGGTTAGAATCCTGCCTCGGGCATGGATGTGTGTGATGTCCTTTGGTTAGTTAGGTTTAATGTAAGTAGGCTGTTTATGTTTTCTTATTGGCAACATTACGTAGCGCTCTGTATGAAAATCACTGGCTGTGCTGTGTGCAGTCTGTGGCTAGTTTGCATTGTTGTCTGCCATTGTAGTGTTGGGCAGCGGCAGCTGGATGTTAACAGCGCGTAGCGTTGCGCAGTTGGAGGTGAGCCGCCAGCAGTGGTGGATGTGGGGAGAGAGATGGCGGAGTTTTGTAATTTGTCATGAACTGCTATATATATTACGACTTTTGATGATATTAAGGTAAATACATTGTTTGTTCTCTATTAATATCTTTCATTTGCTAACTATCCCTATCAGTAGTTAGTGCCTTCCATAGTTTGAATCTTTTATTTAGCTGGCAGTAGTGGCGCTCGCTGTATTGCAGTAGTTCGAGTAACCAAGATTTTTGTGAGGTAAGCGATTTGTGAAATGCATAGGTTAATGTTAGTCAGGGCCATTCTTTTGTAGGGATTTCTGAAAGTCAGATTGCGTTGCGTTAAACATATTGTGTGTCAGGTTAAGCAGAGTCCTGTACAATTGTTCTAAGGGGAAGTTTCATATGTCGACCCTTAGCCGAGGATACCTCACTGGAATCTTCTGATTTTTTTTGTAGTTTGTGTAATTAGTGTAGCTATTGTTTATGGCTAGTGCATAATTGTAGAGAAAATCACCTTTGTAGTTGCAGTCTTTCATTGTTGTACAGTAAAACAGTTGTGACATGCATGTAGATTTGCACCAAGTATTTAAGTAGGCATTATTTCCATTTCCATGTTAATGTGTTATCTTATTTTGCTCTTAAAATTGTGCTTTTCTGTGTCATCGTGTGAAATATTGTGACAATAATGGCGTGTGAAAAACGTAACACTAGGCTCCAAAGTAAACTGAGAAATGACAGTGAAGACGAAAGCAGTGTGTTAGCGCCACCGTGTAATGAATTAACTAATGTTCAACATAGTAATTTGTTAATTGTGCATAAGGAAATGGAGCGGGCGGCAAACAATGGCGTAGGCAGTGAAACAATTAGTGAACAGGGAAGCATTATCGATCGATCGGTCGGAAACAGCTCGCCTCAGAAATCCGAAATGACAGGACACAATCTTGCAAATACTGTAGATTCAGGTTTGCGTCCTCACCGTTTTCTCAAATAAGTCAAGACTCATTTTCTGCTCGTCAAAATGTGAATATTGCCGGGTCAATGCATTGCCGAATAGCACTGAGGAACATGTTTCAGACACCAGTGCATTGTTATTACAATTAATGCAACAAATGGGACAAAAGCTTCAAAAGTTAGACATAATGGAACAAAATCTTCAAAAGTTAGACATAATGGAACAAAATCTTCAAAAGTAAGACACAATGGAACAAAATCTTCAAAAGTTAGACACCACACTTGAACAAACACGTGAAAATTTAACTACTGAGTTACATAAAATCGAATCGAAATGTCAAAAAGTCTGTAACGACGTAAAAACACAAATTTGTGAGCTGTTTCAACCTATTTTTTTGCGGCATGAAAATGCATTACAGAATCATGAAGCAGCCATAAAAGAACTGGAAATTATTGTTCATGAAAATCATGAGAACTTGCAAGCTAAAATTGACTCAGTTGCATCTACCGATTCGGTTACGCAACTTGCAAAAACTCAGGAAAACTTAAAGGACACAGTAGAAAGTCACATGGAAGAAATTAGTACATTATCAGAGAAAGTAGCTGAACTTTCGGATCAGGTCACTAACTTATCTACAAAGGTAGATGATGATCTGAATGACACAAGACCTGTAGCCTTCACTGACACAGAAGAGTATGAACAAATTAGAAAATTCAAACAAAATCAAAATCAAATCAATACACAGTACAAAAGATAAATCCGGGAAGTACAAGATCAGTTGACGCAGGTAATACAAGAATTACATATTTCAGAGGACACTTGCGCTCCAACACGAGAAGAGGGACTTAGAAATACGGAAAAGCCGCAAAATAATAACACAGGGCATTTCGGAAATTATGAAAGAAACTGGCAATGTGCACCGAATTTTGAGATGGAACCGCCGACACGACGTAACAATGACCGATATGCGACTCGCCGACACGATGATTTTGACTATAAGCTGTTCATTACTACACGTAAATTCAAAACATTTAAGAATTCTGGCAACGACATTCATCCACAATCATGGCTCCATCAATTCTCTCATTGTTTTCCTCCCAACTGGTCATTGGATTAGAATTTATGTGTGGCTACTTAGAGAATGAACCAGCTGTAAGAATGCGATTGGTCATTCACGATTGCCACAGTGAAGGAGAATTTTACCATGCCTTCCTCTCAGCATATTGGTCTCAAGCCACACAAGACCGAGTAAAACATGGCATCATGATGATGAAACACTTTAAACAATCTGAATTTTCCAGTCTTGTCAAATATTTTGAAGACATGTTGCATAAGAATCAGTATCTTTGAAACCCATACAGCCCCTCAGAACTCATCCGCATTTGCTTACTCAAATTGCCTGAACATTTACGACATATTATTTTAGCAGGACGTTGCAAAGACGACATTGAAGCTTTTCAGAGACTGTTACAAGAACTGGAAATTGACACTGACAATCGCGGAACGCGAAAACAGGAGCACAACAATTACAGGTCACATCTGTCACAATTCCGCGATGAAAGAAATAATAACAGGACACGACAAGGCTATTCTCACAACACATATCGTGACCAAAACAGACACCACCCGTATGACAACCGTTGGCAGAGTAATAATAGTTACAGAGAAAGGTCGCATTTCCATAGTAATGAATATGACAGAGATTACCTTAAAAACAGACAATATGGGAACCAAAACAATTATTATCAAAGGAGACAGAATAACTTCAGACGCAACAGTTCAGCGTGCAGTTATGATTCAGGAAGAAATTCTTCACCACATGACCGACAAGAAAGAAATTATGAAATCTACCGACATGATGACAGACGAGATAATCATAACGACAGACCTGAATTTCATCAGAACTGGCGGGATTCAATCAGAGCAAGGCACTTTCGACAATGTGAATTTGTAGAAGCTAGGTCTCCTAATCCCAATAACGATGCGCGCCAACAAAGGAACAGACAATGATTCGCACCGCAGGCAGCCGCGTGCGCCGGCTGGCTCAGAGAAAAATAACATAGACGCTAACCTTGAGAAAAATTTTAGCATTCCTCACTGACGTATACCGCATGATAATTCCGTTCAAGTTGAACCTCTGCGTACTAGGAAGAGTAAAGGTTTACACCACATTTCACATGTAAAACCGTTTATTGAAAGATAATCTGCTTTTTAACTTTGTCTTTGCCATAAAATTTTTCACTTCACATTTCTAATATGCTTTGTCAGACTTAGAATCTGTTAACATGCAACAATGTTTGAAGTTAAATATCCAGTCAAGAACCAAGAGCACTTATTTAAACAGAAATTACGAATGCATTGTTATAGTGAACAGACGACACAGTGTTGTTATTTGTACATTCTTGCTTGTTAGTTGCACGATTACGTAACAAATATACGGCTTGCATACTTAGAACATATACTGTTAATGAGATTTTAATGCAACATTTTGGTTTACTTGAAAATACATTCTGGATTTAAAGTACTTTCTGTGAGATACCAGATGACACAGTGGTTAGTTTATGTGACAGCTAAACGATTTTATCGCGACGCTACTAATGAGTGACAATTTACAATGTTGCTTTTGCAGTGTATCTGTTTTATATCTGCACAGTTTTTCTGAATTATTCTGGAAAGTAAAACATGTTTTAGTAGTAACTTTTATGGTATAGCTACAATGAGACTGCCTTTTCCGTAGCACAACAATACGTTACAGCACAGTACTTTCTTCATCACGGCAATAAGCGTAATAACTAAGATATCTATACGCAAAACATTTACTTTTATTTATCATGAGGTAAGTACATTGGCTTCTGCAGAACTTAGCTTTCGGAGGACAATAACTATGACACTTCCACAGAGATTATCTTACAGCAAGACGCACATTTAGCGCTACAGGACACGTATTTGAGTGATTAATTTTGTACTTAAATCATTTATTTTTAAAGATATTTGAAGTACAATGATACAAAGGTTTTCCGTAATACATTTCATTCCAGTGTTGTAATCTGTAATACCTGGGGGTATAATTACATTAATCCTCAGGGGGGTACATGCTTACTTTGTGTATCATGTGTTTGGCAACCACAAAGAGCCCTAGCTAATATGGTATTTGCTTATACAACTTTACACATCGGTACCATATTTCTCTAACACAGAATTACACAGCTATCTGATCATTTAACAGAGAAAGAAACTTTTTTTACTACATCTGTGACACATGTCTACGCAATTACGCAGTTGGGTAACTTCACACTTATGAAACTGTATTTTGTCTGTACTTTGTGAACTGTTCATATTTTTTCGGAACCATTGTGATACTATGAGAGCTTTGAATGATGTATTTGGTAAGGGAGCATGATTTTAAAGTACGTTTGAGGTAGATGACACTATTGAAATGAGCAGAGAATTTTCTTTAGGTTTTGAAATTATTGCATAAAGCTACGACGTTTTTGAGATTTGACTGAGGTGTTTTGAAGTTATTTTTATGACGGCGAATATGTATATGTGTAATAAGGTAAGGAATAATGAGTAGTGGTTAGGGACTCTGGTTTGTGAAAAAGGATGTTGGAAACCAAGAATCGTACTTTAAGAGTTATGAAATGTGTGTATATGCGTGAATGTATCACAATGGTGGCGAAAATTTTTTGGACACTGTTACATTTACAGGATTTTGTTTCTACACATTTGTAACGCAAATTTTCGACCTGTGAAATTTTCATATGAGACTGTCACTGTAGCGGAAACTGCTGTCGTAAATATTTCAGTAAGAAAGGTAAGTGAACTTGACGTAATGCGTTTTGGGCGCCCAGCTGAGAGGTTGTCGCCTGACAAAAGAAAGCCATTAGGTGGAAAAAAAAGGAGGCCATTATCCTCGCTATTGACATTCCTTTGTAGAAAGCATCGCAAATACGACACGCTCAAACTTGAAAACATATGATTACACTGTGGAGTTCTTAATTTATGATATTTACTTAAATGAAATGATGAGAAACATTTTATGTCTATTGTCTTGCTAGTTGAGAGAATTTTTTACTACTTATGAAATGCCACATGGCTATTGAACGATGTTCTTATGCTTTGCTTTGTACATAGTTGCTTATTTAATTTGCTATCTAGTTTCTAGCGGCACTGCAGCATTGGTTAAAATAAAATTTTATAGATGTACTAATATAAATATTTTCTGTCTACAGATCGAGTAAATAATAATTTTTTCAAAAAAATGAGGGAGCACAAAAAGACATTTACCTTCACAGGAACTGCATTCATAATTTTCTTTTCAAGTACTTGGTAATTTCTTTTGTAGAATAAATTGTGATGCATCACTCTAGTGTTAAGATGTGACATAGGTATTAGACATGGCCATTTTTAGTGTACAATTTTTTTCTTCTTGAGCTATGTCATGTTTAGATATATGTTTTTTTTATTTGCTGCTGCTGTTTGCCAGGCATAATGTTACTGAATTTGACTTTGTATTACGCTATTAAGCCAGTTTACTACGCATTTATTTTTCTTGTTTGCTGCACAGTGCCTTACATTAGTGGTAATATTGCAATTGCTTTGCCAGTTTGAATTTTTTGTCATTGATGTTTGTGTTAATTGTTTTGTGCTGCTGCATTGCCTCGTCCCTTAGTTTAGCATCTGAGCTCAGTAGATTTAAGTTAGCTTAAGTGGGGGTAGACTACATAAGAAACTGACTATGGACAATAGGAAAAAAATGCATTGAGAAGTTATATGAAAAAGATTTGGGCCAAAATGAGTATTGTACACTGAGAAATTATTATTTTGAAAGAAATATGAATAGAATACAGAAAGCAGGTATAGATAGCACTTTTTGAAATAATGAAGAACGAAGGGAGATCTCCAAGTAGTAAAGAAAGTTTTGTTTGCAAAATACTGCAGTAAAACGAAGCCTGTCCTTTGCTTTTGTATTATTATGCTATGTGTTTGTGTACCCTTGTGTATTTGTTTTCTTCGTGTATCTGTGTACTGTTTCATAGAATTTTTTTCTCTTCTAATACTAAGCTACATTCACTATGATGAGGAATACTGTTATCCTCAAATATAACTGGCATTAATAATATCTTATTTACTTTGTAAAGATGTTAGACATTATTAATTCTGTTTTGTTTTCATGTTCATGTGTGAAGTTGGTGTTTCGAAAGTTATTCTGATCTTTTATGTATGTACTCATGTCATAATTTCTGTAACACTGATGTATATGTTATTTCGATTCTTTTGTAAAGCCTGTACTACAAATTTTATCTGTATTGTTACGTTTTTAATGATGTATTTTGTACCTTTGAAATTGTATTCTCATGTTATAAAATTGTAATTGACACCAGCTCATCAAATTAAGTAACTTGTAAGTTACATTTCACTGCACACATTTCTGTTGGTCATAGTATATGGACAATATGTGAGAAGTAGGGACTGATAGTGTTTGCACGTGTGTTAATAATTCAGCAAGGGACTGGTTAACAGCATTGTTGGTTCTAAGGATTAAAAAAAAAAAAACTTTGTGAGTGCACAAGTGGTGGTTTATGGACTTGCTATATTCTCTGCAAGACTCTTCGATGGTGAATGTGCACCTGCACAGTTGCAACAGATGGCTGCTGGCTGTCTCTAGAAGGACTACAGTGGGTCTGCATTTTTGATGGCCCACCATTACCAATATTTCTACAAGGACTGCAGTGGGTCTGCACCTCTGGTGGCCCACCAATAGCGTAATCTCTACCAGCACTACAGTGGGTCTACTCTGTGATGACCTACCTACCAATACTCTTCAAAATTTCGACTGACTCTGCTGTGGGTTTGCTCTGTTGTGGACCAATACCTGTCTGCATGTCAAGAGTCAGCACTGTCTTTCCGTTGGAAGGACAACAGTACTTCTTCAAGATTGCATGGAAATCCAATACTTCTGTGTGCATTTTCTTTTACTGCTCAGACTTTGATAAAAGAAACGGCAGTTTTACTATGATGAATGATCAGGACTGTCTTTATGGGCAGTGAGAAAATTTTAGCTTTTGACCAACAGTGTATCAATAAGTGTGTGCATTTGATATCTTTGTTATTGTAATTATGAAAAATTTTATCAAATCATTATTGGCCACTGCCCAAAACAATTTGTAAAAAATTTTGTGGGGAGCATGGGGGCTATGTAAGTAGGCTGTTTATACTTTCTTATTGGCAACGTTACGTAGCGCTCTGTATGAAAATCACTGGCTGTGCTGTGTGCAGTCTGTGGCTAGTTTGCATTGTTGTCTGCCATTGTAGTGTTGGGCAGCGGCAGCTGCATGTTAACATCGCGTAGCGTTGCGCAGTTGGAGGTGAGCCGCCTGCAGTGGTGGATGTGGGGTGAGAGACGGTGGAGTTTTGTAATTTGTCATGAACTGCTATATATATTATGACTTTTGATGATATTAAGGTAAATACATTGTTTGTTCTCTATTAATATCTTTCATTTGCTAACTATCCCTATCAGTAGTTAGTGCATTCCATAGTTTGAATCTTTTATTTAGCTGGCAGTAGTGGCGCTCGCTGTATTGCAGTAGTTCGAGTAACCAAGATTTTTGTGAGGTGAACGATTTGTGAAATGCATAGGTTAATGTTAGTCAGGGCCATTCTTTTGTAGGGATTTCTGAAAGTCTGATTGCGTTGCGCTAAAAATATTGTGTGTCAGGTTAAGCACAGTCCTGTACAATTGTTCTAAGGGGACGTTTCATTAAGTAGTTCCAAGTTCTAGGGGACTGATGACCTCAGAAGTTAAGTCCCATAGTGCTAAGAGCCATTTTTTGAGAAAAATTTCACAGTAATTACGTAAATTCGCAGTTTGTTGTTTTGTTCTTATTAAAGTGTGAAGATTAGAAATTATTTGTGATTCATAAAGCGGAATAATTGTGTAGTTCCTCGTATTCTGCTGATAAAAAGTGAATGACATCCCGTATAAACAAACTAACTGAAAAAAGTTTTATTTACCCAATATCAGTTCGTCGCTAAGACCTCACGTGTTCTGCCATCTTGGTACAAGTGTGATAAATGGCACGTCATCTGTGGCAACACAGAGGAGGTATGAAGGACAGAAGTTTTCGAGAAAAGGGTTTATCATACACACGTATATAACACCCTCTCTCTCCATCTCTTTTTTCAATTCGCCGTATTTTACAGTGGTATCCGAACCGCTGATATGTGTGTTCAATCGAATATTCGTTCACACCTAAATCTTACTGGTTACGTACGCAGGGCAGGAAGGAACCTCTTTCCTTTGCGATGAAGCAACCATCTCAGATCCAACTGCCCACGTGGTGTTAGGGTTTTAAAGTCGTCCTATGGATAACGTCGTCTGTTGACATTAGCTGAGTTACTGTCTCCGCAATCTGCTGTCAATAGTTCTCAGCGTGACTTTTCCCGTCAACCGAACGTTCAGATGCGGCCCCTGCTGCCGTTAAGGCGACGGCACCGGTAGCACAATTTAAAATCCTGCCGTCTTAGGTGGTGAAGGTCTTGAAGTCATCCTCCCCAATCTCCCCTCTCCGAGAAGGTGATGGTGGACAGTGTTTCTTCCCGTGGTGATGCTTTGAATACTGACGTTAATTGCGGTTTTTGTTTCGGCAGGATGAATTGGCTGTTTCTCCTGATGTTGAAATGAATGTTACATCTGCGTTCTCTCCTCTATCCGTAAAAACAGCTGTTCCTGTGGGTTCCGGTCATTTAACGGAGACATCGTCTGCTGCTCTGCCTTTACAGTGTTCTAATGCAATCCTGTCCTATCCTCATTCTGATATGGTGGAGAAACAGGTTACTTCGGATTCTCTCATGGTTAGTCAGATGATGCAGACAGCCTGTCTCTCCATTACCTGATGATGATGTTCATAGCTACCGTTTGTTTCTCGCATTCCGCTGAGTGGAAAAAGCAGCCCTTGATGAGCCCACTACCCTTCCGCGTTAAGAAGTTAGTTGTTACGGAGTGGTGTGAAACAACGATCTCAACCTGCAAAATCTTATGCTAAGAGCCCCCACGCAAATTGCCTATCATGCAATAGATTTGGAGCCTGGAGCACAGAATATGTCGAAGTGTTAAGAGTTACAGTTATAATTCTAAAGGGATTACATTCATATCCAAGACGAAAAAACCACAATTTTGAGTGTACGAAACGGCTGCTGCTAGTGCAGTTGCTCTTCTAAACAGCATCTCATACAAGAACATCAGTTGCGTCTTTACGTGCCGTTACTTGTACTTTAGGTACTTGGGCTACGCGCGGCTCTGTTTAAAAAGGATAGCTCGGTATAGATATAGTGGTGAGCTGCAGACGTCTGTTTTCATACCACACAGCTAATTCACTGCAAACAATAACCTGTGGCTATGATCCTACAGTCAAGTAGTCTTTACATTGCCGAGAACTGCGAGTTAATAAAATACATAAAAATATAAGCTAAAACTTAAATGAACAATTTAATAACGAAAGTTCTATTCTAACCTCTGTAGCTGATGTAGGTGACAGAGGATCATAATGAACAATATTTATTCAGGAAAGGTCATCTCAAATAAACGGGAAGTGGTCCTATGATATTCAATTAAAATACAGGCAGAAAACACCCTTATCAAATGCAGTAAATTGACGTTTACATATTAACACACAAAAGATGACGAGTAGTGTCCATCGTTACTGATGTATTTTCTGAAATCTACATCTTGTAACATGATGATGTGATGTGATGTGGTATGAAACCACGCTATGGTGATGTGAATATGCTTGAAGAAGCGTCTGTAATTCCCTAACAAGACGTCTGGAGGGTGGATCCTCTATCTCCTGCACGTGATGGAAACCAACCGATTTAACGGCTAAAATACAGAAAGAACGTTCGAGAGGCAGCGTCCTCAAATCCCTTTCTATCTGGTTTGATAAATTTCCTCAATAAACCTAAATTCTGAACAGATATAAATTCTCTACAGAGCCTGTGTTGTTCATCAATAGATGTTGGAATAATTAAGTGATGCTCCCAGCTGTTAATGACCACAGTTTCGTCCAGTATTACAAGTAAATTTGTAAAATGGTGTGTACCTGTGAAGTGTGTGTGTGACTGATTTTATATATATATATATATATATATATATATATATATATATATATATATATATATAATCAGTCACACACAGGCAGAAAACACCCTTATCAAATGCAGTAAATATATATATATATATATATATATATATATATATATATATATATATTTACAAATGATTGAAGCGATTTCACAGCTCTACAATAACTTTATTATTTGAGATATTTTCACAATGCTTTGCACACACATACAAAAACTCAAAAAGTTTTTTTAGGCATTCACAAATGTTCGATATGTGCCCCTTTAGTGATTCGGCAGACATCAAGCCGATAATCAACTTCCTCCCACACTCGGCGCAGCATGTCCCCATCAAAGCATCGTTGATGCGAGCTCGCAGTTCTGGCACGTTTCTTGGTAGAGGAGGTTTAAACACTGAATCTTTCACATAACCCCACAGAAAGAAATCGCATGGGGTTAAGTCGGGAGAGCGTGGAGGCCATGACATGAATTGCTGATCATGATCTCCACCACAACCGATCCATCGGTTTTCCAATCTCCTTTTTAAGAAATGCCGAACTTCATGATGGAAGTGCGGTGGAGCACCATCCTGTTGAAAGATGAAGTCGGCGCTGTCGGTCTCCAGTTGTGGCATGAGCCAATTTTCCAGCATGTCCAGATACACGTATTCTGTAACGTTTTTTTCGCAGAAGAAAAAGGGGCTGTAAACTTTAAACCCCGAGATTGCACAAAACACGTTAACTTTTGGTGAATTGCGAATTTGCTGCACGAATGCGTGAGGATTCTCTACCGCCCAGATTCGCACATTGTTTCTGTTCACTTCACCATTAAGAAAAAATGTTGCTTTATCACTGAAAACAAGTTTCGCACTGAACGCATCCTCTTCCATGACCTGTTGCAACCGTGCCGAAAATTCAAAGCGTTTGACTTTGTCATTGGGTGTCAGGGCTTGTAGCAATTCTAAACGGTAAGGCTTCTGCTTTAGCCTTTTCCGTAAGATTTTCCAAACCGTCGGCTGTGGTACGTTTAGCTCCCTGCTTGCTTTATTCGTCGACTTCCGCGGGCTACGCGTGAAACTTGCCCGCACGCGTTCAACCGTTTCTTCGCTCACTGCAGGCCGACCCGTTGATTTCCCCTTACAGAGGCATCCAGAAGCTTTAAACTGCCCATACCATCGCCGAATGGAGTTAGCAGCTGGTGGATCTTTGTTGAACTTCGTCCTGAAGTGTCGTTGCACTGTTATGACTGACTGATGTGAGTGCATTTCAAGCACGACATTCGCTTTCTCGGCTCCTGTCGCCATTTTGTCTCACTGCGCTCTCTAGCGCTCTGGCGGCAGAAACCTGAAGTGCGGCTTCAGCCGAACAAAACTTCATGAGTTTTTCTGCGTATCTGTAGTGTGTCGTGACCATATGTCAATGAATGGAGCTACAGTGAATTTATGAAATCGCTTCAATCATTTGTAATAGCCCTGTATATATATATATATATATATATATATATATATATATATATATATATATATGCAGGGTGGTCCATTGATTGTGAGCGGGCCAATATACCTCACGAAGTAAGCGCCAAACGAAAAAACTACAAAGAATGAAACTTGTCTAGCTTGAAGGGAGACACCAGATGGAGCTATGGTTGATCCTCTAGATGGTGCTGCCATGGGTCAAACGGATATCAACTGCTTTTTTTAAAAATAGGAACCCCCATTTTTTATCACATATTCGTGTAGTACGTAAGTAAATATGAATGTTTTAGTTGGACCACTGTTTTCGCGTTGTAATAGATGGTGCTGTAGTAGTCACAAACATATGGCTGACAATTTTAGATGAACAGTTGGTAACATGTAGGTTTCTTTAATTAAAACACAGAACGTAGGTATGTTTGATCATTTCATTTCGGTTGTTCCAATGTGATACATGTATCTTTGTGAACATATCATTTCTGAGAACGCATACTGTTACAGCGTGATTAGCTGTAAATACCACATTTATGAAATAAATGCTCAAAATGATGTCCGTCAACCTCAATGCATTTGGCAATACGTGTAACGACATTCCTCTCAACAACGAATAGTTCGCCTTCCGTAATGTTTGCACATGCATTGACAATGCACTGACGAATGTTGTCAGGCGTATATCCTTCCACTTTCCCCACAGAAAAAAATCCGGGGGACGTCAGATCCGGTGAACGTGCGGGCCATGGTATGATGCTTCGACGACCGATCCACCTGTCATGAAATATGCTATTCAATACCGCTTCAACCGCACGCGACCTATGTGCCGGACATCCATCATGCTGGAAGTATATCGCCATTCTGTCATGCAGTGAAACATCTTGCAGTAACATCGGTAGAACATTGCGTAGGAAACCAGCATACGTTGCACCATTTAGATTGCCATCGATAAAATGGGGGCCAATTATCCTTCCTCCGATAATGCCGAACCATACATTAACCCGCCAAGGTCGCTGATGTTCCACTTGTCGCTGCCATCGTGGATTTTCAGTTGCCCAATAGTACATATTATGCCGGTTTACGTTACCGCTGTTGGTGAATGACGCGTCGTCGCTAAATAGAACGCGTGCAAAAAATCTGTCATCGTCCCGTAATTTCTCTCGTGCCCAGTGGCAAAACTGTACACGGCGTTCAAAGTCGTCGCCATGCAATTCCTGGTGCATAGAAATATGGTATTGGTGCAATCGATGTCGATGTAGCATTCTCAGCGCCGACGTTTCTGATATTCCCGATTCTCGCACAATTTGTCTGCTACTGGTGTGCCGATTAGCCACGACAGCAGCTAAAACACCTACTTGGGCATCATCATTTGTTGCAGGTCGTGGCTGAACAAGTCCTGTTTCCTTAAATACCGTAACTATCCGGCGAAGGGTCCGGACACTTGAATGATGTCGTCCAGGATACCGAGCAGCATACATAGCACACTCCCGTTGGGCATTTTGATCACAATAGCCATGCATCAACACGATATCAACTTTTTCCGCAATTGGTAAACGGTCCATTTTAACACGGGTAATGTATCACGAAGGAAATTCCGTCCGCACTGGCAGAATGTTACGTGATACCACGTACTTATATGTTTGAGACTATTACAGCGCCATCTATCACAAAGCGAAAAAAGTGGTCCAACTAAAACATTCATATTTCTTTACGGGCCACACGAATATGTAATAAAAAATGGGGGTTCCTATTTAAAAAAAACGCAGTTGATATCCGTTTGACCTATGGCAGCGCCATCTAGCAGGCCAACCATAGCGCAATCTGGTTTCCACCTTCAAGCTAGACGAGTTTCGTTCTTTGTAGTTTTTTCATTTGATGCTTATTTAGTGAGATATCTGGCCCGGTCACTATCAATGGATCAATGGACCACCCTGTATACATACACACACAGAGAGAGAGAGAGAGAGAGAGAGAGAGAGAGAGAGAGAGAGAGAGAAAACATGTTAGCCTTTGCACCTTCGTACCTGACCAGCTTTCTTCAGTGTGATCTTTGGTGTACTTACGCATAAAATACACGGAATACAAACCCTTAGACATCTTGGAATCCGTACCAGGTCGGGTTGACAGAGGAGATAGAGAAGATCCAAAGAAGAGCGGCGCGTTTCGTCACAGGGTTATTTGGTAAGCGTGACAGCGTTACAGAGATGTTTAGCAAACTCAAGTGGCAGACTCTGCAAGAGAGACGCTGTGCATCGCGGTTTAGATTGCTGTCCAGGTTTCGAGAGGGGGCGTTTCTGGATGAGGTATCGAATATATTATACCTCCCGAGGAGAACACAAATGTAGAATTAGAGAGATTCGAGTGCGCACGAAGGCTTTCCGGTAGTCGTTCTTCCCGCGAACCATACGCGACTGGAACAGGAAAGGGAGGTAATGACAGTGGCACGTAAAGTGCCCTCCGCCACATACCGCTGGGTGGCTTGCGGAGTATGAATGTAGATGTAGATGTAAATACTGCCTCCAGCTTGGATCAGTACGATTTTTATGTAATATATCTTCTTCATTCTCTATTATTAAAAAAAAATGTTATACTCCAAATGCCAAGAGATGCTGATGAATAATTCTTTATTTTTTAATGGATTCAATTTTCAGATTACGTTTAGGTATTATAAAGTTATTTACAACAATGTACATGTATACATTATTACTGCTGGAGTTAAATAAAATGAAAGTGATTCTGCAACACTTTGCACACTGGGACGTTCCGTCAATAGTAAAATACATTATACAGTCAGCAGATTAACATACTAGCATAGTTAAGCACACCTCGTATGTTGATGTTATTACGCTACACCTCTCCTTTAGAGGCACACTACAGTACACAGAGAGATTGCAGGGCACTCTCACTTCTGGTTCGATGTCATGCCGCTTAATGTGCTTAGGGAAGATGATCTTGATTACGATCTGACTTCATATATCAAAATGAAATCGTGGGCAGAAGATAACGCTCTTGCTTGTGTGCTCTAGTGAAGGGATAGCGGTAAGCTTAAGCTGCGTTTAAAGGAACAGGGTGCCAATTTAAACGACTGCAGTAAAAGCGTTTTTTTCTGCGAAACCTGGGTGAAAGCTTTTCTGGACTCTCGAGTTTCAAGGTCTCATTGTGCAGACATGTTTGGATGGCGCCGGTTGTTCGCCGGTCGCGTCCAGGTAGGCTGACTAGCGACAAGGAGACGCCGCTGCAATGGCAAAAGCATTAAAGACCGGCAGTAAAGCAGAGGATGGGCCCTTGTTAGGCAGGAAATCGATGAGACGACTGTAAGCGTTCTGCGAATTTCCGTGGGAGGTCACTGGCGCCCAGATCTCCAAGTTGTCACAAAAACATATTTGAAAAGGCACAAGGCTTTCAGCGAGTTTATGGCAGTTCTTTGGAAACTTCTAAATGGACGCAACAGGGAAGATAACAATCAAATGGCTCTGAGCACTATGGGACTCAACTGCTGTGGTCATAAGTCCCCTAGAACTTAGAACTACTTAAACCTAACTAACCTAAGGACATCACACACATCCATGCCCGAGGCAGGATTCGAACCTGCGACCGTAGCGGTCGTGCGGTTCCAGACTGTAGCGCCTTTAACCGCTCGGCCACTCCGGCCGGCTAGATAACAATCTTTTTATGGAGGGCTGTGGTTCCATCCTGCTAATATTGTTAGCAAAAGGCACAGCGTAAATGCGTGAGAAAGAGGCTGCAAAGCTGAATATTTTTTTTCTTTTCTCCCAATTAACTTTAAAGTCTCTGACTGGTCAAATTGGTGTACGAAGAGCAAGGAGCAGTCTCCCATCTTCGAATGCGGCACTCCAATTCGTGATTGGCTTGTGCTAAAGTGGGAGTAGTCTAAGATGTAAATGTGCATTGATACCGAGCTGGCGAGGAAAGCAGAGAGAAGGAGAAGAAGTCACTCTTGTACTGGCGCTTCGCTAGTAAAGAACTGCAGGTCTCTACTTAAACGGTGAGACTTGTGTCCTTTGCTATCGTGCCACCTAGAGCCTGTGGCAGTCACCTTCTGAACCATCAGAAGTACGGCTTCTAGCATCACGGACACAACGAGTGATGCGTGGGTGTACTTATTTGCCTTGAGTCGGCCGTCTAAGCACTTGACATATTACGTCACGCATAGCCGTGGGACGGAGTCAGATTGGTTTGGCAGACCAGCAAACGGGCACACCTGCACACTGTAATCCACCGGGGTTTCAGAGGCTCATAGGGAAGTATCTGCATTCCGAAGTAGCCGAACACAAGAACGCGTACTTGCATTTTTCGGTCGCGCGCCGTTAATATCAGATTGCTGCCGCCCATGACATTTATCGCCGAACGCATCATGGCGTGCCGCCCTGACCAGCAGAAGGGTAAGGTTCACTGCTACGGCGTAGGGCTTCAATATATGTTTCTCAGGACCCTATTCTTTCAAACCACTTTTCCTTTTTTGGAATAGTAGACTGTAGATGCTTGATTGTGGGGTAGTTTTTGTGCCATACCCCGGACTCACGTGTATGAAGTCAGACAGAGCGGTTAGTGTTCTGGTTAGTGTCGTATGTCGATCCCCAGATGATCACTTTGTCCACCATAGACACCAAATTAGTGTAACCGTTTGTCAAATGAAAATGTCTGTGTGACATTTCTTTAGACATTTGTTTGTCTTGTGATGTTAAGAATGAATAAATCTATTGTCATTTATGTCTCAACTTCTCCCTGTGTTCTGATTGACACTACCTTTGCCATTTATATTAAGGTCGTGATTATAAAAGAATGTAGCAAGATTGCAACCCGAAGGGTGCTTAATTGTGTTAGTACGAGGGCATGCTGGAAAGAGGGGCCACCGAATTTTTATGGAAAGGTTTTTAAATAAATCTAACGTTTTTAACATTCTGTATCTTTATTCTCCATGTCTACAGCTTTCTGCCGCTAGAGGGCTCGGAACTGTGACATGTAACATGGCGGTGTGTAACGTAACTATTAAGATTCGTGCTGTAATCTAATTTCGAACTCGAAGAGTTCGTCCACACATGGAGTACCCTCTGCTTCAACATAAAAATTCCAGTCCACACGAGCGCTGCGATATTTGCAACAATCATATGCCTTGGGCTCATTGTCATCGATTCTCCTACACACAGTCCCAACTTGGCCCATCCGATTTTCATCTGATTAAAAAACTTATAGAGCACCTTCGACGACGTCATTTTGATAGTGCCGAAGCGGTGCAAGCAAAGGTGAGGTCGTGGCCCGGCAACAAAGTCAAACGTTCTATAGTGACAGTATCAACAAACTAGTCTCTCATTACGGGAATTGTGTGCGTTGCCTGGGTGATTATGCTGAGAAATAAATACAGAGACATGAGGAGTAAAGGTGTAGGATGTTAATAAAGTTTGTTTTGTTTAAAAAGCCTTAACTGTTATCATGGAGAAATTATTTTTCAGCCCACTTTTTATAGATGCATTTACAACTGAAACTAAAACAGTTATGTTATTTGTTTCAATATATAATAATTAACTTCTTGCACAGATGTGAAACAGGAAAAGCTTGTAAACGTGCTTCTGTAGTGCAAGTTTATAAATCACATACGATAAAATAATCACCACTACATTATATTCGTATTCTAAGTTAGTCAAACGAATTATATCACGTGCCTAATAGATGGGGCACTAGAAGCTATATAGATTCTTCAAGTAGATATAAACCAGACCCGGTATTCATTCTTGAAACGGACCGCGAGGTTACAGGTCTTGTATCCAGCACTCGCAACGAAATCAGACGTACTAGCACACAAAAAAATTACATGGGCTATTAAGCCCCTGGCCCAGATGCCTTTCGGAACCATGTCCTCCAGGAATTCACGAGCAAAGCGATAGAAAACCTAACACTCATTACGAAAGAAAATGACCAGAAGTGGTGCAGGGTACCCTTCGTCGCCTACCGTGGGGTGGCGTGCGGAGTATCTATGTGGATGTGGACGTCGAGTACTATGCTGAGAGTACCATCCCGAGCAGGAAGGCGTGCCGGTCCCTGGCACGAATCCGCCCGGCGGATTAGTGTCGAGGTCCGGTTTAGTGTCGAGGTCCGGTGTGCTGTCCAGACCGTGGATGGTTTTTAAGGCGGTTTTCCACCTGCCTCGGCGAATGCAGGCTGGTTCCCCTTATTCTGCAAATGTTCAAATCTGTGTGAATTCCTAAGGGTCCAAACTGCTTACGTCATCAGTCCCTAGACTTACACACTACGGAAACTCACTTATGCTAAGAACAACACACACACCCATGCCCGAGCGAGAACTCGAACATCCGGCGGGAGGGGCCGCCTTACTCCGCCTCAGTTACACTACGTGGGCGATTGCTGCGCAAACACTGTCTCCACGTACGGGTATACCATCATTACTCTACCACGCAAATATTTGGGATTACTCTCGTCTGGTATGAGACGTTCCCTGGGGGGTGAGGGGGGGGTGTGTCCGTTGGGGGCCGAACCGCACAATAACCCTGGGTTCGGTGTGGGGGCGGCGGTGGGGTGGGTGGATTGCTGTGGCCTGTTGTAGGGTTGTGAACCACCGAGGGCTACGGCGGGACGAAGTCCTTCCGTCGTTTCTAGGTCCCTCGTTCAATACACACACACACACACACACACACACACACACACACACACACACCATCCTAAGACATCAACAACCCTTCCTTGCGTCTAGGAAGGCGACCAAAGTAATGATTTTAAGGAAGCCAGAGAAAAACCATTCCCACCCACAAAATTACCGACTCAAAAGCTTTCTGTGCTCGCTGAGAGAGACAGTCAAGAAGAGAGTCCTAAAACGACTCACTAGGCACTGCATCAACAACAACACCCTGAGACCGGAGCAATTCGGCTTCGGGAATTACCACTCCACAACAGAACAACGCCTTCGCGTCGTTGAACATGTAACAGACGGCTACAGTTCCAAGAAAACAACAAGGGTGTTCCTAGACATCGAAAAGACTTTCGGTCGTGTATGGCACGACGCAATCCCCGGAACTGCAATATTTGCGAACCGGGGCAAAAACCTGATAGTGTCCCCCCCCCCCTTCCCCCCCCTCCCCCCAATAATCCCACTGGAGCGTTTCATATAGGACGTCAAAAATTGAAAAACAAAAGATATTTCGAAAATATGTTAATTTTCTTGCTCACGTCTTTGTGGAGGGTTTGATATATAAAATATATATGTCCAAGAAATGTAACATATGTTATTTCGTCTTAAGTGTGGCAAACTGCAGTGCCATGCCTCTTCACACAGCTTTCTGATATCGCACGTCACTGTATAACGCTCTGTGGATTCAAACGTGTGTATTTTGTAATGGAAGGCATCACATCTACATTCAGGGCAGTGGAAATTAAAATGTCCTATGGCGCCTCTCCTATTGGCAGTCGACTGGTTTGATATCCTACCACCCTTATAAAAACTCACAACTAATTAAGGGTGGTATTATTTGTGACCGGGAGAACAAGAACTCTTCCGAAAAATTGCACTCTTTATTGCCTACTAACTAATAACTTTTTCTTTTGTGTGACATAAAATTAAATATAGGAAACAAAACCATTAAAGACAAGAGACAAGCAAGACAGTAGACATTTCTTCAATCCTTAGGTCCGAGCATTTTTTCTCTCTAATCATGCGACAGCTTTACACGGTGTGCATTCCTTTCTGCTAAAGAATCTATTACCTCATCGAAGTGCGTCAAACTTTTTGCTACACGAAAAATCAAATTGTCATTGTCTAATACTGAAAACGCTTTTACTGCAAATAGTACCCAAGAGTGGTGTGGTTTATCTATTTGATCACGTCTATTTTGTCTCTGTCTGCTGGACTAAGCGAGACTGCTCTGACACTAATGGTCATTTTTATGTACCTCATTTACATAAACAACACGACAGAATATAATTCACGAAGTACCAGTCTCAAATGCCTATAAGGCCTATTACAAGCAAAAAGTTTCATGTTAAGAAATAGTTTCACATTTCATTCATATGCTTCAGTTTCTCAAGCATCAGATCTAAAAGTATTAATAGTACGATATTTCTATAGAAATTTGAAATCATCATATTCTTCCATATAATTTGTGTGATGTCTCCGTTTCTTCTCCCTCCTCGTTCTAACAATCAATCTTGTCATCACTAATTCAGTAACTATTCCTGCCACTGTCAAAATTTATTGTCCGATTAACTTCATTACCCTGTCAGACTCACCGGTTTAGTTTTCCCGAATTTATTCTCCCATTAGGCATTATAGCGTGTTCGTACAACGAGTTTTCTGCGCTATTCCGAGAATAGAACTTACGCGTCTGTTAACTGGGAACTGTACAACTGGCCCTTAGCAGTGTAGCGATCTGACCAAACGTTTTGTGTCAAAATTTCATTATCTTGGATACACCCAGAAGCTAATATGTAATCTTTCTTACTTGTTATTCCTGTTAGTCGTTTATTTCTACTCTGATAATCTGAATCTATGGATATCGCTAATAATTATAACAACACTTATGAATCGCACACCCAATCAACTACATAAACAAACAGCGATTAGTATTCACCCTTTCAGGTTTGTTCGGCTCAGCTCGTACAGCCTCGTCCCCTTTTGCCTGCGGAAATATCTTGTTTATTTCTTGATGCAACGGAGATTCCATTGGCAGAGGCATCACGTACACTATGCATGCATTCAAAATTCAAGTTATGATTCGTTCAGAAATTGATTGAGAATGCGTTAAAATTGTTCAAAAACCAACAGGGATTCGTTTTAAAATCACATGAATAAGCGATAGACCAACGTGCGCCGAAGGCTAGGCTCTTTATGAAACAACATTTTTTCTTCAAGAATATGAATTTTGCACCCCCTGAAACTGATGTCTGGGGCAGATACCTCGGTTTGCCCCCCAGTCCCTAGATGCGCGCTTGGCAAACGACCTCATTCGCAGGCACAGCGACTCTTGTTTTCCTGCCGGATTCTTACTTTTCAGACGCTTGTACCTCACCAACACAAGCATCAACACCAATATTTAGGGCAAACACTCAACAAGGCCCGGTATACAAGATGGAGTACCTTCAGGGCAGCTTCCTGAAGCGCCCCTTGTTTAACCTCTACATTAATGATATCTCAACTATACAAAACGCGGATGAAACCGTAATCCTAGCGCAAAACTGGAGGCCATCGAACATCAACTCACGACTACAGGCAGCACAAAACTGTAATGGCGAGCCTTGGTTGGAACTGTGGTGTAATAAGGTAAACGTGGACAAATGCGAAGCAGTTCTGTTTACCCGTAGACCGATGCAACTACGCAAACACCAACACTACAGACAAATAACACTACAGTCGCGCCCAGTACGTTTCCGAAAATTAACCTGAGGGGACCACAACCAATGCTTTGCCAGCCGAGCACACCCGAGGCTCAAACAACTTCATCCAGCGCTGAAAAGACAAAGGACACTGGACAGGCGGGTGTAGATATTCAAGCACATGTCAGTGATTAGACCTCTTATGACGTACACAGCCCCTGTAGGGGGTTAGCAGCTCCATCAAGCCTACGACGCCTACAGGTTGTATAGAACAAGGCACTACGTATCATAAACAGTGCTCCACGACACACACGCACAGCGGAGCTCCACGATAAATACCGCCTCGAGACTCTATCGAGTCAGAAAACTCTCCACGCGTCTGCACAGGAACTCAAGAAACGCGTAAAATCCCTTCATCACTTCTGAGGATCTGCGATGACAGCCACGCGGGATTAGCTGAGCGGTCTCAGGCGCTGCAGTCCTGGACTGTGTGGCTGGTCCCGGCGGAGGTTCGAGTCCTCCCTCGGGCATGGGTGTGTGTGTGTTTGTCCTTAGAATAATTTAGGGACTGATGACCTTAACAGTTAATTCCCATAAGATTTCACACACATTTGAATATTTTTTTTTTCTACGATGACAACCATAGGTGGAAATATAATCGTCCAAGACACTCCTTACCAGGGACGCTAAACCACCTATGGCAAACTAAAGAAAAATAAACAACGCAAATTTCGGCGAACTTATAAATCCCAATCATGCTGACTGGAACTACCAGATGAATGAACACAGCCGCACCGCCGGCAAAAGCAGGGAAGCCAATTTTCACATTAACACAAACAAATCCACAAAACCTTCACAGTGTGCGATCGATTTACGACCAGTCAACCACTCACATCAGCACCATGGCATGTTACAAGGTACGCAGACGCTGCAGCTGCTCCAGGAGGCATCGTCGGTAACCAAACTGAGTAGTACCTCTCATCAATTGAGACTGATTCTCTTTATGAAGAACCTAAGCTATCACTTAGGTACCGAGCTTTGACGATACCCAACAGCTAAACATAACCTTAACCTTGCACCATCTCTCGCATGAAAACCGCTACTGCTCTTACTACCAGTCCAGACTGTCGCAGAGGTAATTTTCCCTTAGTGCTTTGCTTGACACTTTATCCTACTGCCCTTAAAACCGTTACTCTTCAATCGTTTTCGTCCATTTTCTATCTCATCTCGATGGGCCCTTGTTAGTCGTAAATCCAACCAGACACACGGACATCATCACAGACCCACATCCTGTGAACTCCTCGACTAACATTAACAAACGCAAACGTGACAGTAGAACATTTGCGATGGTACCATCCAAGTTTGGGCGTGGAGGGACTCCACCTCTTTACGAAAATACTGATACAATCACAACACACGATAAGTTCAAATTCGCTGTAGAAAGGAGAAAAATAATTAAATGGATTAACTAGGTATAACAAAAAGAAAATTATACAATCTTCCCACATGTAATATTTGTTAATTACTTAGGCAATAATAAATTAATCATTCGAGAACTCCCAGAAACAAACAGCTTTCGTGGACGAGATCTAAAAACTAAACGCAATACGACTTAATATGATCAGCTACCAGATATTCCTCCTGAAAAAAAATGGGCATCACCCAGAAGGGGAGGAGATAAAGAAATGAAACTTGACGGGCTGAGAGGGTATGTGATGTTGCTTCAGTGATTACATTAACGAGTCCAGTTTACAAAGAACCTGATGGTATGAACCCATTTAATCAGTATGGCGTTGCACCCCCTCTGCTTCGTATGTATATACTGATTAGGCTGCGAAGGATGTCATAAAGCTATTGTATCCTGTCCTGAGGCAAGCGGTCCTACAATTGTAGTAACTGGTCCTTGTTATCCATGATACTCGCACAGGGACGGAGTTGTCGACCAATGTGGTGTCAGCCTTGTTCTACTGGGGACAGATCTGGAATTCTTGCTGGTCGCGGGAGTACCTGAATATCACACAGGGAGTTCATAGAGACACTTACCATGCGAGGACGAACATGGGTCTGTTAAAAAATTGCACCACTACACTGTCGTATGAGAGATAATTCAAGAGGGACCAGGACGTGCGACGTACATTCGAGCTGTCGGAGTTCCCCCAATCACTTCAGCCGTCACAGTCATCAAGAGTAATACCGCTATGCTTCTGCAAAACATTGGAAGAATGGAACCTCTTCTTAGGTCGCCGCCATACCTGTCGATGATGGTCATCTGGGGTAGTGCAGAACGACGATTCATTGTTCAACACAATTAGACGCATTTCATCAGCAGTCAGAGGTTCCCGGTTACGGCACCACTCCAGACGCAGCCGTTTGTGTTGTGATGTTAACGGCAGCATGGTTCGGCAGTTCCCTAGTCCGCCTGCCGTTATTCTGCAGCAAATGGTGGGGAGGAATATTGCATGAAGTCCGTCACACGTTCTCGGATGGCAGGTGCAGATGTGAAAAGTTCATGGTGTGCATGGTCCACGATACTGTGATCCTTCATTGTGGCGGTCACACTTCGTCGATTGGAACCTTGACGGTTAGTATGCCTTAACTTATGTTCACATACAGTCCAACATCGAACCACTGTCCCACCCAAATGCTACACAAATCTGGTTAATGGACAAAAAATGGCCCTGAACACTATGGGACTCAACTTCTGAGGTCATCAGTCCCCTAGAACTTAGAACTACTTAAACCTAACTAACCCAAGGACATCACACACATCCATGTCCGAGGCAGGATTCGAACCTGCGACCGTAGCGGTCGCGCGGTTCCAGACCGAAGCGCCTAGAGCCGCTCGGCCACACCGGCCGGCTGTGATCACTCAACATCTGACGCTGTTAAAAAAAAATGGTTCAAATTGCTCTGAGCACTATGGGACTCAACTGCTGTGGTCATTAGTCCCCTAGAACTTAGAACTACTTAAACATAACTAACCTAAGGACATCACACACACCCATGCCCGAGGCAGGATTCGAACCTGCGACCGCAGCAGCAGCGCGGCTCCGGATTGGGAGCGCCTAGAACCGCACAGCCACCGCGGCCGGCTCTGACGCTGTTCACGTCCCTTGCATACTCTATCAGGTCTAGTAACAACACTAAACACGAGGAATATTATGGCAGCCTGGTGGCCATTCTACTTTTCACTGATAATTACAACTCTTATCAATTACATATCCACCGATATTGTGTACATACAATAAGTTCCATTAACATCCGATCAAGTCTTCTGGGTGATTTACTTCCTTTGCCAGGTAGTGGATGCCAAAACACAATAACGCAAATGGCCAAAAACAATGGCTACAAAGAAATGTAGTCACAAAACGAACCAAATATAAAACCAAATGAAAGGAGAAGATATACTAGACACACGATTTACAAAAAAGTATGAGAATAGATACGCAAGGAACCATAGCAACTAGCCGAGGGGTCTAAGGCGCTTCAGTCATGGACTGTGTGGCTGCTCCCGGCGGAGGTTCGAATCCTCCCTCGGGCATGTGTGTGTGTGTGTGTGTGTGTGTGTGTGTGTGTGTGTGTGTTTGTCCTTAGGATAATTTAGGTTAAGTAGTGTGTAAGCTTAGGGACTGGTGACCTTAGCAGTTAAGTCACATAAGATTTCACACACATTTGATTTTTTTGAGCCAGAGCAACAACAAGGTAAGAAAAATACAAGCAGAAAATGAAGCTGCATCCAACACAAAATTCTGTGTAATAACGATTAGATTCGAACTTATAGGGAATACCCTAAATGTTTTCGGAGGGTAAAAGCACTCAAGGAGCTCAGATATATACACAGAAAATCAGTTACTTTAAAACACTGCAGCGTTTGTTCAGAAATAATATTGGGATAAACCGTACAAACGTTTGGTATCAACAAGAAACAACCTCCAGGTGTCTGTAGAAGGAAAACTCAACTGACACCCACAGAAAATCTGTGGAACAAAGATACACGTCAACAAGGAATAAAGACACGAAAGTAGAATAGAGACGCATCTACAAACCTTAAAATAAAATCCAAAATATTAAAGTTCAAATGGTTCAAATGGCTCTGAGCACTATGGGACTTAACATCTATGGTCATCAGTCCCCTAGAACTTAGAACTACTTAAACCTAACTAATCTAAGGACATCACACACATCCATGCCCGAGGCAGGATTCGAACCTGCGACCGTAGCGGTCACGCGGTTCCAGACTGAAGCGCCTAGAACCGCACGGCCACACTGGCCGGAAAATATTAAAGTGAAACCAAAAAAAATTATAAGTTAACTTAGCGTTTGAAACAATGTTCGTTAAGATACAGCTACAAAAGAGTGCGATGAAAATAACTGACTCCTTCGTTTCACTCAATCCTAAACGCTTTCCATCCATTCATTACAAACTAAAAGCCAATCATCTGTGAATTCAGAATTATGTACTCTAAAAGACACACACTTACGATATGAAACAACAGAAACGGTAGACACACAAACGTTCACTATGTCATCAAAAGTATACGGACACCCAAAGAAACATACGTTTTTCATATTAGGTCCATTGTGCTGCCACCTACTGCCATGTACTCCATATCAGCGACCTCAGTAGTGATTAGACATCGTGAGAGAGTACAATGGGGCGCTCCGCGGAACTCACGGTCTTCGAACGTGGTCAGGTGATTCGGTGTCACTTGTGTCATACGTCTACACGCGAGATTACCACACTCCTATACATCTCTAGGTCCACTGTTTCCAATGTGATAGTGAAATGGAAACGTGAAGGTAAACGTACAGCACAAAAGCGTAAAGGCCGCCATCGTCTGTTGACTGACAGAGACCGTCGATAGTTGAAGAGGGTCGTAATGTGTATTAGGTAGACATCTATCCAGATCATCACACAGGAATTCCAAACTGCATCAGGATCTGTAGTGGACTGGCCCGACAGCCAATCCACTATGACTGGTAGCCGAAAGGCACGCGCTTAAGCTCACGCAGGCTGGCGCGAGGTCTGGAACAGTTAAGGGAATTAATAGTAGCAAATAAAGTACGTAGTTGATGTAATACTTAACTTTAATCCATAATTGGTTTACATCGCTCTTGACGGTACATGTTTTACTATCTCAATATTAACTGGTAATGGCGCCTTGCTAGGTCGTAGCAAATGACGTAGCTGAAGGCTATGCTAACTATCGTCTCGGCAAATGAAAGCGTATTTGTCAGTGAACCTTTCCTAGCAAAGTCGGCTGTACAACTGGGGCGAGTGCTAGGAAGTCTCTCTAGACCTGCCGTGTGGCGGCGCTCGGTCTGCAATCACTGACAGTGGCGACACGCGGGTCCGACGTATACTACCGGACCGCGGCCGATTTAAAGGCTACCACCTAGCAAGTGTGGTGTCTGGCTGTGACACCACAGGATCCACTTCAAGTATTCTGACAGTTAGGCGGTAGGTGAGAAAACTTTGATTTATTGGTCGAGCGGCTGCTCATATGCCACGCATCACGCTGATAAATGCCAAACGACGCCTCGCTTGGGGTAAGGAGCGCAAATGTTGGACGATTGAACAGTGGAAAAACGTTGTGAGGAGTGACGAATCATGGTGCACAATGTGGCGATCCGATGTCAGGGTGTAGGTATGGCGAATGCCCGGTGAACGCCATCTGCCAGCGTGTGTAGTGCCAACAGTAAAATTCGGAGGCGGTGGTATTGCAGTGTGATCGTGTTTTTCATGGAGTGGGCTTGCACCCCTTGTTGTTTTCCGTGGAACTATCACAGCACACGCCTACAATGATGTTTTATGTACGTCCTTGCCTCCCACTGTTGAAGAACAATTCGGTGATGGTGTTTGCATCTTTCAACACGATCGAGCACCTGTTCATAATGCACGACCTGTGGGGAAATGGTTACACGACAATAACATCCCTTTAATGGACTGGCCTGAATCCTATATAACACCTTTGGGATGTTTTGCAACGACGACTTCGTGCCAGCCCTCACCGACTGACATCGATACCTCTCCTTGGTGTAGCACTCCGTGAAGAATGGGCTGCCATTTCCGAAGAAACCTTACAGCACCTGACTGAACGCATGCCTGAGAGAATGGAAGCTGTCATCAAGGCTAAGGTTGGTTCAACACCATATTGAATTGCAACATTACCGATTGAGGGATCCACGAACTTGTAAGTCATTTTCAGCAAGGTGTTCGGATACTTTTGATCGCATAGTGTAGTAGCAACTCTCTGACTATTTCTTCAAAATCATTTGGCAAGGTTCTTAAACTGTGAAATGGTGATCAATAATTTCTCATACGTGAGTCTTGCAAAAACTTTTATTCACACATTCCTGCGTCTTCCGAGATTTATTTCTCTGTACAGTACTTTGGTTCTGATTTTTCTGTGTTACTGATTTCATGTGTTCAGTCCTCACCACGTTTCTTCACTCCCCTATCCCTGATATCCGTATCTGATCCAGTCTGGAACAGCGCGACCACTACGGTCGCAGGTTCGAATCCTGCCCTGGGCATGGATGTGTGTGATGTCCTTAGGTTGGTTAGGTTTAAGTACTTCTAAGTTCTATGGGGCTGATGACCTCAGAAGTTAAGTCCCATAGTGCTCAGAGCCATTTGAACCATTTGAACCGTGTCTGATCAACATGACTCTGTCCAGAAGGTGGAGGAAAAAGGAAGGAATTACTTCACTATTATTAAATCAGACAACCAGTTTGTTGAAACAGAGGGACGAAACGTCGAATTTGTGTGTGTATATTTCCATATTAGGATTTCTTGCCTCAATTGGTAATAAGGTAACCCTTAAAGGATCACTTCGTGTTTATTTGTCTTTCTGTCTGTCCGTCTGACTGTTGAAAACTGTTTTTCTCAGGCTCAAAAATGGTTCAAATGGTTCAAATGGCTCTGAGCACTATGGGACTTAACATCTTTGGTCATCAGTCCCCTAGAACTTAGAACTACTTAAACCTAACTAACCTAAGAACATCACACACATCCATGCCCGAGGCAGGATTCGAACCTGCGACCGTAGAGGTCGCGCGGTTCCAGACTGTAGCGCCTAGAACCGCTCAGTCACCACAGCCGTCTCTTGATGGTGGATGAGCTATTTATATACATAATGAAGTTCGTACGGGGCCCTCCGTGCATCAGTTCTCTTCGAACATACCCGGATTTTAATTAAATAATTAGAATAACCCAGTAACACAACGTTTATGAGCTAATCTGAATTATGTGAGTATACACAGGATATTAGAGGATTTTATAGCTATTCACTTTAGTCACTGGCGAATTACTGGTCTTCGTAAGTGGATGTTTAGAGTACATTATGGGATTTAAAGTATCCGGACACCCCCAGGGACATGCGTTTCTCGTATTAGGTGCATTGTGCTGCCACCTACTGCCAGGTACTCCATATCAGCGACCTCAGTATTCATTAGACATTGTGAGAGAAGTAGAATGGGGCACTCCACGGAACTCACGGTTCAAATGGCTCTGAGCACTATGCGACTTAACCTCTGAGGTCATCAGTTGCCTAGAACTTAGAACTAATTAAACCTAACTAACCTAAGGACATCACACACATCCATGCCCGAGGCAGGATTCGAACCTGCGACCGTAGCGGTCGCTCGGCTCCAGACTGTAGCGCCTAGAACCGCACCGCCACTCCGGCCGGCGGAACTCACGGTCTTCGAACGTAGTCAGGTGATTGGATGTCACTTGTGTCATACGTCTGTACTCGAGATTGCCACACTCCTAAACATCCCTAGCTCGATTGTTTCCGATGTAATAGCGAAGTGGAAACGTGAAGGGACACGCCAACAGTTGAAGAGTGTCGTAATGTGTAATAGGCAGAAATCTATCCAGACCATCACACAGGAATTCCAAACTGCATCAGGAGCCACTGAAAGTATTATGATAGTTAGGTGGGAGGTGGGAAAACTTGGATTTCATGGTCGAGCGGCTGCTCATATCCCACACATCACGCCGGTAAATGAGAAACGACGCCTCGCTTGGTGCAAGGAGCGTAAATGTTGGACGATTGAACGTCATCTGCCAGCGTGTGTAGTGCCAACAGTAAAATTCGGAGGCGGTGGTGTTATGGAGTGGTCGTATTTTTCATGAAGGGGGCTTGCACCCCTTGTTGTTTTGCTTGGCACTACCATAGCACAAGCCTACATTAATGTTTTAAGCACCTTCTTGCTTCCCACTGTTGAAGAACAATTCGGGGATGGCGATTGCATCTTCCAACAGGATCAAGCACCTATTCATAATGCACGGCCTGTGGTGGAGTGGTTCCACGACATAAACATCCCTGTAATGGACAGGCCTGCTGAGAGTCCTGATCTAAATCCTTTAGAACACCTTTCAGATGTTTTGGAACGCCGACGTCGAGCCAGGCCTCACGGACCAAAATTGATAACTCTCCTCAGTGCAGCACTCTGTGAAGAAGAAACCTTCAGCACCTGACCGAACGTATGCCTGCGACAGTGAAAGCTGTCATTAAGACTAAGGTTGGGCCAACCCCATACTGAATTCCAGCATTACTGATGGAGGGAGCCACGAAATTGTAAGTCATTTTCCGCCAGGTGTTCGGATACCTATGATCACATAGTGTATCATCAAACTAAAGCAATTTCAGACAGAAGAGAACGACGGCTTCGCGAGTGAGAAAACAAGAACAGCACCAAACTTAGAACGTCATTTGACGCAACATCACTTTTACATTAAAAATTGGTGCATAATGTGTACCCAGGAATCATTCTGCGAAACGTTGTCTTTGCTGTCACGTGGACTAGATTATGTATGTTTTGAATAATTATTCACGTACCAAAGAACATGGAGTGATCCGAACGAATACGCTGTTTCATTGTATTGCAAAAAATGTGTTTCTTATTCTCATTCTAGGCGCAACGAGAGAAACGGAATATGCCGCCTAAATTTTAAAATGTTTTCAGCCAACTGACTTCAAAATACGTAGTAGATAATTCTACTTACATCGTGAGAAACTCGACTAACGTTTGAACTACATAGTGTCGCAGCTACAAGTTCTCAAAATAAAAACCCGGTTGGAAACTTAACGGCTATATCGAGATTTCTATACGTAATCAGATCTATAGCCGGATATAAAATAAGCATTAATTGAAATACCCGTAACTTTTAGGCCAAATAGTTTATTTTCTAGTAAATACTGCGTCTTAATTGACTAATGCTGTAATTAATTAAAAGTAAAGTAAAGATGGATCAACATATTTAGATTAACAAAGTATCCTGTCTCTTTTAAAATGCACCAAGACTCAGTCAGGTGAAACACAAACTATACCCAGGCGTGGCAGAGTGCATAGAATTAATAACAAAGTATAGCACCGTCTTCTTTGTAGAAAACTCAAATGTTCGGACAACGTACATCCAAATGGTGGATAAGAGATTTTAGCTACATGAGGAAAAACATAAGCTTGTATTTTATTGTAACTCAGTAGCTTCCTCACCTTCAACCTTCAGAGCTGTTGTTGATATCAACTGTATAACAACATTAGAGTATTTACATTAAGTATTGCTCTTGGTAGCAAATATAGTTATTAAAAAGGCCGTATGTGGATGAAGTAAGAATCTCGCAGTGAACATGAAAACAGTGACATAATAATACCTCTATTTTGCATTGATTTATGCCTGATAATGGATACAGACCAAAAAACGGTAAAAAATTAATTAGAACGAAACTAAACTCCCCCCGAACAGGCCATGAAGGCCAAACCGTACAGACCAGCTGCCGGGTCATCCTCAGCCGATAGTCGTCACTGGATGAGGATAAGGAGGGGCATGTGGTCAGCACACCACTCTACCTGCCATATGTCTGTTTCCGAGAGCGGGGCCGCTAATTCTCAATCAAGTAGCTCCTCAGTTTGCCTCACAAGGGCTGAGTGCACCACGCTTGCCAACAGCGCTCGGCAGATCGGATGGTCACCCATCCAAATGCTAGCCATGCTCGACAGCGCTTAACTTCGGTGAACTGACGGAAACCGGTGTTACTACTGCCCAAGGCCGTTAGTAAAAAATTAACTGATAAGGTGAATATTGCAATAAGTTCCTGTATAAACAGTGACAACTCCAACAGTAAATAACACCGTATAACAGCTAACAGAAAAATATGTGTGCATACAACATTCAGAAAAAGTTTTATATAAATTATCAAACCTGTCACGAGGAAGGAATATCTTAGAGTTAACTTTTGCACTAATGACTAAATAAAGAAGAAAATCATCCATAGTATTCAAACAAGAGCAAGCCTTACATTAGATTAGTGATATTCAGACTGAAATGCTGTTCACGTCCAAAGATATACACTGATTAGCCAAAACATTATGAGAACTGCCCACTGTGTGGTTGGGTGCCGCCTGGTGGCGTTGTGGGCACGTGACGCGGTAAAAAAGGTATGTAGACGGAGCAGACACGGACGGGGGATCACCCTAGCGAAGACATGGGCTGCAAGTGGGGAAGTCCATTGAGATAGTCGACTTTCACAAACGTCAGATTATTATTACGTAGAGCCTGTGAACGAGTATCTCGAAAATGGCGAAGCTGGTCGAATGAGCTCGTCGTACTGTAGTTAGTACGAGGGATGGAACTTTAATAGTGGCAACTATTTATTTACAGCTTGTACAAAATAGATACGTGTTTCAAAGTCTTACTAAACTTCAAAGTAGTCACCAGCATTGTGTATAACCCGTTGCCAGCGATGTGGAAGTCGTAGGATACTCTTAGCAGTGCCAGTTGTGTTGACAGTTCGAGCGGCCCGGTCTATTGCCCGACAAATTTGTAGCAGCTCTGAAGCGAATACCGCGAAGTGTTTCCTTCAGGTCCTGCAGAAAGTGTCCTCACTTCTGTCTCTATGCTGTTCATTTTTACAACACAACCTACGACCAGCTTAGAGACAGAAGTGATGACACTTTCTGCAGGACATGACCATCATTTTGCAGGAGAATCCTCAAGCACGAACAGTGCAAGCTGTTACTGATTTGTTTGACTGATGGGGCTGCTAAGTGCTATATCACTTACTGCGCTCCGCTGACCTAAGCCATCGTGAGTTCAACTCGATTTCTAAACTGAAGGAAACACTTCACGGTATTCGCTTCAGAACTGCTACAAATTCGTCGGGCAATAGACCGCGCCGCTCGAACTGTCAACACAACTGGCACTGCTAAGAGTATCCTACGACTTCCACATCGCTGGCAACGGGTTATACACAATGCTGGTGACTACTTTGAAAGTCAGTCGAACTTTGAAACACGTATCTATTTTGTACGAGCTGTAAATAAATAGTTGCCACTGTTAAAGTTCTAACCCTCGTACCTACTACAGTGAAACTACCACTACAAGCTAAGTGGTTGGACATCAACGACTATTCACGGAACGTGGGGTCGGAGGCTCATCTGCTCTGTAAAGCAGGGTAGATGGCGATCTGATCTGTGGCATCTCCGCCGAAAGAGCACAACGCTAGTGCACACATAACTGCTTCGGAGCAAACCGTTCATCGCACATTGTTGGACATGGAGCTCCGCAGCAGGTTATCTCTACGTGTTCACATATTGACCCAACGACATCTGCAATTACGGATGCAGTGGGCACGGGAATATCAGTATTCGACTATCGATCGATAGAGACGGGTCGGCTCTTCAGGTGAATCACATTTTATCTACACTATATCGATCGTCGTCTCCACAAACGCCGTCATCGAGGTGAACGGTGACTCGAATCGTGCAACGCTCCAAGGACGCTGGCTGGTGGGAGCAGTATTATGCTATGGGAGACATTCTCCTGTGCTTGCGTGGGACCCGGTATTAATCGAAGACACGCTGACAGCTGCGAACCTCCTGCATCCCGTCATTCTTGTTGTCTTCCCCGACGGCGATGTCATCTTTCAGCAATACAATTCTCAGTGTCTCGGAGCCAGAACAGTGCCACTGTGGTTTTAGGACCATTACAGTGAGCTCACGTTCATGTTTTGGGAACCAAATTCACATGATGCAAATGCAATGGAACCCGTGTGGGTCGCTATTAGTCACCATCACCGCGTACACAAATCAGCGGCTCGTATTTCCGCTGATTACATGACCTGTGCGTAGACATCTAATGACTCATATCTCCACTAACCTACCCACAAACCGTAGGATCCCTGATACGCAGAACCAACGATGTATTTCGTTCTAAATACCGACGAACAAGCTGTTAAGAAGGAGGTCATAATGTCTTGGCTCATCACTGCACATAGCCCAAAAATAAAAATATTTTAGTACACGATTTCTCGAACATGTGGATACTCTTCATTTAAAATGTCTAAACAAACCGACTTTTGCCTTTCACGTTGCTGCAGACGGACATCCAATGACAGAAATGCTGCACCTGGTCAACAATGGCAAGAGAATGAATCTCCTTGGAAGACAGAAATTTGTTCCCACAAGTGCACATCTCAATTGGCATCCTAATGGTTCAAACTCAGAAACCCATAAACATATTGGTAAAATATTTTTATAAATCACTTGTAAAATCTACTCATCAAATACAGTCCTTGCAAAAACATAATAATAATAGATAACAAATAATGCCATAATTTTCTGTCCTTCTCCCTAAAGTGACTGCTTAGTTGTTGTCACGATTCCGAAGACCGCTTTGAAGCTGCTCTCCACGCTACGCTGTACAAGCGTCTTCATCTCCTAATAACTACTACAACCATCACAAAGTTCCCTTCGCCACAGTTCTACTCAGTACCACCTCATTGGTCACATGATTAACCCTCTTGTATTCTTCATTCTGAAGTTTTTTCCAGTATGTCAGTCCATTAACTGCACGTAGAGTATATGATATTATTTGTTGTGTGTAAAATTTCCGTTTCACTTTCGAAACATTCAGTCAAATTTATTTGTCGTTCTGTTAATGACAGCCATTCTATGGTAAACTAGTTAGATAAGGATTCAGGTAAAATGCTAGTGTAGTCGTTGTACATCGTTAATGTGAAAAATTAAAAACTAACTGTAAAAAGCGTAGCACTACACAATACAGTATATAAATTATATGTTAAGCAAGTAATATGACACGATGTCGGTTTTTAGTCATTCAGAGGCATGCATGAAGTTTTAAGGTCCACAGTATTAATTCGATAAGCACAAATGCCTTATAAACAATTCTAGAATGTATAAGAAAGTTGTAAATTGATTTTAGGTGCAATTTGCGATATAAACAAATCCATAAATCGCCCACATGGGGAACGCAGCACACCATCAGTGAATCTAAAAGTGTGTGTTATATAAGGAAATGAGGAAATAACTCCTACTTAATGAATAAAATTAAGGGCATCAAATTATTAATTATGCATAATTATGCAACTAAATACCTAGGAATTACAATTACGAACAACTTAAATTTCAACATATCAATTACGTCAAGAGCTGATAGGGAAAAGCATGAAATGCGTTTTGGTTGAACTAACTGAATATGAAAAGTGTCTGGTTGCTGAATTCCTAGATGTAACGCAGTTTGGATTGCTGAAAGAGTGAAATACTTTTCTTAAAAGATTCTACTCCCTTGATGAAATTGCAGACTCACAACAAGAAAGCAGTTTTCACAATTAACCCGATTTTTATTGACATTTTTAGTTTCTCTCTTGGAGAATGGATGGTTCTCCCAAAGAATTATCAGAACTGTTATATGTAAAGTGTCAGCTGTGTGTCAGTGGTCCACGAAAGGCCGTCATCCTAGTTCCGGACGCTAGTAGTGTGAAGAATGGGCCGCCGCATAAGGCGATCAGCCTTTACTGGCCACCCTGCGATCACTACAGAAACTGACACAAATATTATTCGCAGAGTGACAACTGAGAAGCGTGCTACTCACGAAAGCCTTCTTCCACATACCTTGACCAGGAAGTTTATTACTGTCGTGACGACACTGCGCTCTTGTTCTGAAAGAAACCGTTTGAAGCCGTTTTCCGGCCGTTTTTGATTTATATTTTCTCCCACTGTATTTAGAGCCGATTCCATCATACGTTTCCTTTCTCAACGCTTGATGAGCTGAGCTACGTCTTAAATCATGGGAGCTTTATTGTAAAGAAATTCGATTCACATTTCTGCCCTCCTCGATACTTTGACTTTTCTGTGTTTAACATGAAACCTAATTTCGGTGCGACTAAATGCAATTACTTCCCACATATTTCTCCAGTTCAGCACATACACTGAAGCGCCAAAGGAACTGGTATAGGCATGCGTATTCAAATACAGATGTTTGTAAACAGGCAGAATACTGTGCTGCTGTCGGCAACGCCTATATAAGACATAAAGTGTGTGGCGCAGTTGTTAGATCGCTTACTGCTGCTACAATGGCAGGTTATCAAGATTTCAATGAGTTTGAACGTGGTGTTATAGTCAGCGCACGTGCAGTCGGACACAGCAACTCCGAGGTAGCGATGAAGTGGGGATTTTCGCGTACGACTATTTCACGAGTGTCCCGTGAATATCAGGAATCCGGTAAAACTTCAAATCTCCGACATCTCTGCGGCCGGAAAAAGATCCTACAAGAACGTGGCCAACTACGACTGAAGAGAATCGTTCGTGACAGAAGGGCAACCCTTTCGAAAATTTCTGCAGACTTAAATGATGGGCCATCAACAAGTGTCAACGTGCGAAACATTCAACGAAACATCATCGATATGGGCTTTCGGAGCCTAAGATCCACTCGTGTACCCTTGATGACTGCACGACAAAAAGCTTTACGCCTCGCCTGGGCCGGTCAACACCGACATTGGGCTGTTGTTGACTGGAAACATGTTACCTGGTCGGACGAGTCTTGTTTCAAATTGTATCGAGTGGATGGACGTGTACAGGTATGGAGAGAACCTCACGAATCCATGGATCCCGCATGTCAGCAGGGGACTGTTCAACTTGGTGGAGGCTCTGTAATGGTATGCAGCGTGTGCAGTTGGAGTGATATGGGAACCCTGATACGTCTAGATACGACTCTGATGGGTAACACCTGCGTTAGCATCGTGTCTGATCACCTGCATCCAGTCATGGTCATTGTGCATTCCCACTGACTTCCGCAATTCCATCAGAACAATGCGATACCCCACACGCCCCGAATTTGTACAGAGTGGCTCCAGGAACACTTGCCTGATTTTAAACACTTCCGCTGGCCACCAAACTCCCCAGACATGAACATTATTGAGCGTATCTGGGATGCCTTGCAACTTGCTGTTCAGAAGAGATCTCCACCCCCTCATACTCTTCCTGATTTATGAGCAGCTCTGCAGAATTTATGGTGTCAGTTCCCTCCAGCACTACTTCGGACATTAGTCGAGGCCATGCCACGTCATTTTGCGGCACTTGTGCGTGCCCGCGGGGGACCTTACACGATATAAGGCAGGTGTACCAGTTTCTTTGCTCTTCAGTGTATAATAGCCCGAATAACACCGCTGACAACGAGACGCTAAAAATTAGCGTTTCCTCCTTTGACCTCTCGTCCTCTCTGAAACCTCGTCACGTTTCACTGTGTAGTCTGCAAGAAGTGCTTTATAGGGCAGATGAGACCTTGTACAGAGCAGGATGATAAAGCATGTAAGTTTAATACGCAAAGTGAAGGATCTGCTATAGCAATGTAAAAGTAAAAGTAACTTAAATGCAAGGGATGCTGGCAGTATTTTGCCGAAACGCTCCGTGGTAACAGATTTTACAAAAAGTGACTGAAGTGGCAAGAAATATTCCATAAATTAGAACATATCTGTCGTGCCGAGCAACATGTGTGCCAATCACAAGGCGTGATATACGTCGGATGCTGTCCGTCTAACAATACAAGGATAACCGCCTATCTAACATGCATCTGCTCGGTTAATTTCACTCTATAATTTTGTTTCCTCATCTTAAACGCAACAGACTTTGTGTCTGGTGTCTGCTCAGACATATACTGTATACTAAGAAACTTAAGATGAGCAGATTGCTTGATTTTAACTGTTGATTTAGCGGACAACCAGTTGAAGAATGGGGTACCTGAGTGTTCGACAAACCAGGAGCATACGCGTGGAGCTCTGTTAACAAGAGTATTTTAATCTTGGAAGACGGAATTGTCCGCAACATATTCATCACAAAGATGCAGAGCTAAAGGAAACACTTTGTCTTTGAGAATGTTGAAATAAACGTATTGGATCAGTGGGCCCAAATTACGGTACGAGGAGTATTCAAAAAACATCATAGAACTATTCCCTTCGCTGAACTATACCATCAATATACTGGGGGCTTAGCGTCCCATTAGGCCGTCGGTGTACGTGATGTCTTGCATCACTTGAAAGCAGGCAGCATCGCCACTTGCTCGACCACGCTACCCGCCTCCAGTCGTCTATTGCCCAATTTCTACACTACTGGCCATTAAAATTGCTACACCAAGAAGAAATGCAGATGATAAACGGGTATTCATTGAACAAATATACTATACTAGAACTGAGATGTGATTACATTTTCATGCAATTTGGGTGCATAGATCCTGAGAAATCAGCACCCAGAACAACCACCTCTGACCGTAATAACGGCCTTTATACGCCTGGGCATTCAGTCAAACAGGGCTAGGAAGGCGTGTTCAGGCAGAGCTGCCCATGCAGCTTCAACACGATACCACAGTTCATCAAGAGTAGTGACTGGCGTACTGTGACGAGCCAGTTGCTCGGCCACCATTGACCAGACGTTTTCAATTGTTGAGAGATCTGAAGAATGTGCTGGCCAGGGCAGAAGTCGAACATTTTCTGTGTCCAGAAAGGCCCGTACAGGACCTCCAAAATGCAGTCGTGCATTATCCTACTAAATGTAGGGTTTCGTAGGGATCGAATGAAGGGTAGAGCCACGGGTCGTAACACATCTGAAATGTAACGTCCACTGTTAAAAGTGCCGTCAATGCGAACAAGAGGTGACCGAGACGTGTAACCAATGGCACCCCATACCATCACGCCGGGTGATATGCCAGTATGGCGATGACGAATACACGCTTCCAATGTGCGTTCACCACAATGTCGCCAAACACGGATCCGACCATCATGAAGCTGCAGTCAGAACCTGGATTCATCTGAAAAAATGTCGTTTTGCCATTCGTGCACCCAGGTTCGTCGTTGAGTACACCATAGCAGGCGCTCCTGTCTGTGATGCAGCGTCAAGGGTAACCGCGGCGATGGTCTCCGAGCTGATACTCCATGCTGCTGCAAACGTCGTCGAACTGTTCGTGCAGATGGTTGTTGTTTTGCAAACGTCCCCATCTGTTGACTCAGGGATCAAGACGTGGCTGCAAGATCCGTTACAGCCATGCGGATAACATGCCTGTCATCTCTATTGCTAGTGATACGAGGCGTTCCGTATTACCGTCCTGAACACACGGATTCCATATTCTGCTAACAGTCATTGGATCTTGACCAACGCGAGCAGCAATGTCGCGACACGATAAACCGCAATCGCAATAGGCTACAATCCGACCATTATCAAAGTCGGATACGTGATGGTACGCATTTCTCCTCCTTACACGAGGCATCACAACAACGTTTCACCAGGCAACGCCGGTCAACTGCTGTTTGTGTACGAGAAATCGGTTGGAAACTTGCCTCATGTCAGCACGTTGTAGGTGTCGCCACCGGCGCCAACCTTGTGTATGTGCTCCTGAAAGCTAATTATTTTCATATCACAGCATCTTCTTCCTGTCGGCTAAACTTCGCGTCTGTAGGATGTCATCTTCTTGGTGTAGCAATTTTAATGTCCAGAAGTGTATTTTGCTTGGTGCTTTGAAGAAGTGGAGCTTTATGAGGCTCTGTGAGCAATTACCTTATGCGAGGTACCCGCCTCCTGTTACCTATTACCTGTAGTTCTCTTTGGCTGCGACTGGTACAGCGGCCCCAGCAGACCAGTTGGTCTATCTCTGTTGATATACCAGCAAACCAGGTAACTTCTATCGCGGTGTGGCCATGAGCACGTTCAATTACGATAGTTCCATTCTTTGATTCTATGACGTCTCCACGTCGACTATCCCACAACACTGATTCGCTGCAACCAACTGACACATTCACACCACATCATTGTCCCCCTGGTAGCTGAGTGGTCAGCGCGACGGAAAGTCGCACCTGACGGCCCACGTTCGATTCCCGTTCAGGGACTGGGTGTTGTGTTGTCCTTATCATCATCATTTCATCCCCATCAACTCGAAAGACTTGCACCAGGCGAACAGTGTACCCGACGGGAGGCGCTTGCCACACGACATCCTACTACATTGATTCCATACAACCACATCATTGCCATGACTAACGTCACCGGTGTAGGGTCACATGAGTGACTGGTACTAGTTCTGAAACATCTACAACCTTCCAATGCCACGGTGTGCTCCTTTGAGGACTGAGTAATAATTTGCCCATTGTGCTTATATTTACATAGTTTTTTATTTGTACAGTTCTATTTTAGGACTTTTCCAACAGTCTCATTATGACCTATTAAATACAGTGGTTTTTCCAGTGATGGTGTTGATCGTCTTTTATTTTCCTGGCGAATTATATTGTCCTATATGTAGCACCTTTTGACCTGAAAAGACTGAAACCCAAAACAAACACGTAGATTCAGTGATTCAAAGTTCTGTTATGCTAAGCAATATAGTCCACCCCCGTAGCGTTAAGCTGAAAAAAATGGCTAGCAAATACATGATTCTGTATTTATCTGAGGCGAACGTATTTAACGAAAACGTTTTTAAGAGATTCTGGTCTTACAAATTATCTTATCTGAATAACGGGAAAGCAAATATAGTAAATCAGCAACTATTAGAACAAAACCGGCAACTCAAGCAAAGGCACATGAGTTGAATGCAGCTTCCGTAACACTACGTCGCACATGAATTAATGCGGAAGGCCCTGTTCTGCTATTAAATCCAAAAAATGTTTGTACAAACTACTAACTCGTTTGACATTATTAATACTAATGTTACCATAGTTATCACTGTTTTCTACGTTAGCAGCCAGAAAGAAGAAAAGAAAATTCGAGTTTGACAATGTACGGATGACGACACAATTACGGCCGGAAAGAAGTTCGAATTGGTCAATCGTACGGGAGGAAATCGATCGTGGCCTTTCTACAGAAATCATTCACGTATCTGCCTTAATCTGTTTAGGTAAAACCTATATCTAGATGGGCGGAGCGAGATCAAAACCCTTGTCTTCCCGAATGTGTGTCCGGTGACTTAATCACGGCCCCAGGTCTCTCGGTCTAGCGCATAGAACTTACTTCCTTGATGTTACGGGAATTGCAGATGTGGTTAAAATTGGGAAAAGACCGCCCTTAAGAAAATGCACTTGAATGGGTCCTTACAGCTGAAAGCTGATCCATGTGCAAAAATGGAATCCTACGCTTATACAAATTATTCTTCCCAGGTACACTATCTAATCAAAAATACCCGGACATTAATATGGGGTGCGTCTACCCTTCGACTTTATGGCGGCTTCAACTCTGTTGGGGACACTTTCGCGAGGTGACAGAATGTCTTTGGAGGGACTACAGACCATTGTTTTGTGCAATACGTCAGTCTATTAACTACGTGCAAACTATGTGATATTACTTGTTGTGTGCCCAATTCCCCTGTTACTTTCGAAACATTCAATCCAATTTATTTGTCATTTTGTTAATGACTACAACGCTAGTTGGGTAAGGCGCTGCAGTCATGGACTGTGCGGCTGGCCCCGGCAGAGGTTCGAATCCTCCCTCGGACATCGGTGTGCGTGTTTGTCCTTAGGATAATTTAGGATAAGTAGTGTGTACGCTTAGGGACTGATGACCTTAGTAGTTAAGTCCCATAAGAACTCACACACACTTGAACATTTGAACAGTTAGGTAACCGTTCGTGTCAAATGCTAGTATAGTCTTTGCACATAATTAATGTGGAAAAATTAAAAACTAACTGTAAATAACACTGCAATACTCCATTCAGTATATACATTATATATTAAACAATAATATGACACAACGTCGTTTTTTAGTCATTCAGGGACATGTATGAAGCTTTAAGGTCGGCAGTATTAAGTCGATTAGCACACCTGAATTCACAAGTAATTCCGGAATGTATACGAAGTTGTAACCTGAGTTTAGGTGTGATTGCCAATATAGACAAACTCGTAAGTCGCCCACATGGCGAACACTGCACACTATCACTGAATATAACCCTTTTATATACATCTGGAAAAAATGACTCCTTATTACAGAAAAATTTAAGTCCATCTGCAGGCCAGAGTGGCCGAGCGTTTCTAGGCGCTTCAGTCTGGAACCGCGCAACTGCTACGGTCGCAGGTTCGAATCCTGCCTCGGGCATGGATGTGTGTGATGTCGTTAGGTTAGTTAGGTTTAAGTAGTTCTATGTTCTAGGGGACTGATGACCTCAGATGTTAAGTCCCATAGAGCTCAGAGCCATTTTTTAAGTGCATCTAATTATTAATTAAGCCTAATTATTCAACTAAGTTCCTAGGAATTACAGTTACGAACATCTTAAATTGCAACAAATGGATTACGCCAGTAGTAGATAACGGAAAACCTGAGAGGTGTCTTGGCTGAACCAAATGAATACAAGAATAATTTCTGTTTGCTGAATTTCTTGAAGTAACGCAGTTTGACTTACTGAAAGAATGGCCCTTTTTTTAAACGTTTTACTGGCTTAAGGAACTGAAGACTCATCGTACGAATGTAGTATGCATAAAACTAAACAAAACTGAATTTTAACGGGATTTTACAGTTTATCTGTTGGAGAATGCGTGGTCCTCCCAAACAACTATCAGAACTGTCATATGTAAAGTGTCAGCTGTGTGTCAGTGATCCAAAAAGATACATCGCCCTCTTTCCGAACACCATAGGTGTACAAAATGGGCCTCTGCATCAGGTGAGCCGGCCGCGGTGGCCGTGCGGTTCTAGGCACTTTAGTCCGGCACCGCGTGACTGCTACGGTCGCAGGTTCGAATCCTGCCTCGGGCATGGATGTGTGTGATGTCCTTAGGTTAGTTAGGTTTAAGTAGTTCTAAGTTCTAGGGGACTGATGACCTCAGATGTTGAGTCCCATAGTGCTCAGAGCCATTTGAACCATTTTGCATCAGGTGATCAGCCTTTACTGGCCACACTACTACCGCGACATAAACAGAGCGACAGTTGAGAAGCGTGCCGCCACAAGCAAAAGCTTTCTCTCACACCCCTTGACCAGAGATCTTTTCGCTGTTGTGACGACTCTGGGCTCTTGCTCTGAAAGAAAGTTCAAATGGCTCTGAGCACTATGGGACTTAACCTCAGTGGTCATCAGTCCCCTAGAACTTAGAACTACTTAAACCTAACTAACCTAAGGACATCACACACATCCATGCCCGAGGCAGGATTCGAACCTGCGACCGTAGCAGTCGCGCAGCTCCGGACTGAGCGCCTAGAACCGCGAGACCACCGCGGCCGGCCTCTGAAAGAAAGTATTTGAGCCGTTTTCCGGACATTATGATTTCCATTTCCCTCAAGCATTTAGGGCAAATTCCATCATTCGTTTTGCAGATCCAGGACCAATCCCATTCCGAACGCTTAGTGGACTAAGCTGACTTGTATGTATGTATTTGTGTGTGTGTGTGTGTGTGTGTGTGTGTGTGTGTGTGTGTGTGTGTGGACGAGACGTGAAACTCCAACTACTTCCGAGCGTTACAGAGGGAGGTGCCTCGCTGATTAAAACACTGAATCCTAATTGTGGAGCAACTGCAGTCACTTCCCTCCCTTCTCGTCGCTTTAATTTTCTGTGGTTAACATAAAACTTTACTTTGGTAGGACTGAATGCAATTACTTCCCACATACTTCTTTAACTGAGTACATGTAATTGCTACAATGACCTTGCTTGCTTCCGAAGAGACACTTAACACCAGCATACCCTCCTTTTACCCCTCGTCCTCTCTGAATCCTCAGAATGTGTTACTAATTTGTCCGCTAGTAATACTTTATAGCTCACATTAGCCCTCGAATGGAGCAACATTATAAAGCATCTAAGTGTAGCATAGCAAGTGAGGAAAGATTCTACTATACCGTCACAAACATATGTAACTGTAATGCACCTGACGATAGCAGCATGTTGCTCAAATGTGTTGTACTAAGAGATTTTAGTAAAATGTGACTAAAGTTATAAAAACTATTGTCTAGGTTTATAAATCATGTTCCGTGCCAAGAGGTCGGTGTGCGAGTCAGAAACCGCGATAGACATGGCATGCCACGCGGACGATCAATACAAAGGCATTCCGCCTGCCGAGACTGCGTCTCTCGACTTTCACTTCCTCTTCTGAAACGCTATACGATTCATCTCTGGCGTCCGTTCAAAGATCGAAAAGAAGAAGGTAAATATATTAATGTTGAGGCCAAGGGAGGTAGCAAGACACCGGACAAATGTCACCTCGATAGCCATCACGCTAATGCGAGGGTCGTTCAAAAAGTCATTCAAGGAATTTTCTTTCTCGGCCAGTTTAGGTTGAAAGAATGCGGCATTTTCTATGGGATATCGTGGAATATTCTCGCTTTAGCCCATATAGTTTCACAAAGTTCCGATACATGGCGGCGCTATACGGTGTTTGTAACGGAGATGAGTTCCAAGCAGAAAGCTGCCGTTGAGTTTCTTTTGGCGGAAAACCAGTGCATCGCACTTGCAGAATGTCTACGGAGAGCTCGCAGTGAACAAAAGCACGGTGAGTTGTTGAACGAGGCATCAGTCATGATTGCAAATCTTCCTCATCTTACAGCCCGGATCTCGCCCCCTCGGACATCCATCTGTCTGGCCCAATGAAGGATGTACTCTGTGGAAAGCAATACGTGGACGATGGGGAGTTTATTGATTCAGAAAGACGTTCGCTTCGACGTCGAGCAGTAGAGTGGCACCATGCTGGCATACAGGCCCTCTCAGTTAGGCGGCATAAGGCCGTCACATTAGATGTAGATTGTATTGGAAGTGGGGATTTGTAGCCAGAAGAGTGGGGAATCATATGGTATACTGCAATCGTAAATACAATGAACCTGCTTTCAGAAAAAAAAATGTGTAGCATTACTTATGAACACCCCTCGTTGCATGTAACACCACCTAGCACTGATAATGTATTCGATTCAGCGAATAAGAGAATCCTCAAATTTCTTCACGTATACTATATCCAGCTGAGCCGTTCGTTGATGGTTAGATTCCGTGGAGCTACCAGATTGAAGGGACGCTGATTAATTCATTCCACCAGCTGTTCCAAATGGTTCAAATGGCTCTGAGCACTATATGACTTAACATCTGAGGTCATCAGTACCCTAGAACTTAGAACTACGTAAACTTAACTAACCTAAGGACATCAAGCACATCCATGCTCGAGGCAGGATTCGAACCTGCGACCGTAGCAGTCGCGCGGTTCCGGACTGAAGTGCCTAGAACCGCTTGGCCACCGCGGCCGACCCCAGCTGTTCCAATTTGTATGATATTCAGATCGGGTGACTGAGCAGACGCGTCAGACACAACGATACAGGACTACGGCAAATATGGTAGAAGTAAAGGATCAAAAACTCTAAGACATGTCTGTGGAACGAATGGGACAGTTACAGAGGCACTGCAGGGATGAGACTTTAGGTGCGGTGGGAAAACCAGAAGTCACTTCTGTTTGTGTAATACCAGTCCATCCGGAGCCAAACACTAAGTGAAGACAACAATTCAGAAGGGCAACGTGAGATCCCGTAAGAGAAAGGAACTAAAACAAAGTAGGTAATGTCTCTTATCATTCTAGCGGTTTTTTGTGGCCGGGAAGTTATAGTGTACTGTAGGAATGTGACACGGGCCATTTCAGATGTATGTTCACTGTGAATGAACGTGGGAACAAGTGCGAGTGATCACTTGCAGTATGAAAACGATATGTTCAATTCTTTTCTTAACACTGGACTGAAGTCTTCAAGATCACCTAGCAGCTCACAGAATTGAACTTTCGTATTTCATTCATTATTTATTTTTTTGTAATAAATTAATTCTCATAGTAAAAGCTATAGCTTCTTTTGTAAATTTTTCTATGTTCCTGAAAGTTTTATTGCAAAATTTTACAGCCGTTCCCTAATACGATCAATTAGCAATCTTAATACGTTACCCCTGTGTGTGTATGGGGTTATCCATTAACTTACCTTTGCTACTCAACACACATGAAATTAATAAAATATCAAACTTACAGTACACAAGGAATCATCTGTTACTGTTTCTCCCTATGTCGTGAATCAAGTTTCTATTACGTTCTTGGCAGACCTATTTTGCTAAATGAGAAGCTGATTTTCATGTGTTGTAGTATGCGTTGTGGGAGACAATAGCTAGTTGTTCTAATTTGTGTGGATTTCTAAGGGGCCAAACTGCTGAGGTCATCGGTCCCTAGAATTGCACACTACTTAAACTAGCTTATACTAAGGACAACACACACACCCATACCAGAAGGAGGATTCGAACCTCCGGCGGGACGGACAATAGCTAGTTAAAATAATTAATACGTTATAATGTTCGTAGTCATAAAAGATAGCAAAATTAGAATCTCAGATACTCTTAAAGTTTAGGAACAAGTTTTTACTTTTCTTTTCAATTGTTTATTTACTTATTGCAAAACTAGACCTCACGCTGGTTAATTTGTCCATTTCTCACTGCTTGTGTGGCTAAGGAAGTTCTAAGAAATACATTGTATAATTTTTACCCATATCACTAATTACGTTTTTATTAGATACCCTGACTACTTTAAAAATTAAAACTCTCATTGAAAAACTACACCTCACCCCATTTTTCCATTTCCTTCTGGGATGATATTGAGACTAGACCCTATTGGCAGTGGCTGATTAGGGGAAAAGGACAGACACACAACCAAGGTACCCAAAATTTATTTTTAAATGACAATAAAAAATTTTATTCTTCCTTTGGAATTCAACAACGATTGCTGAATTTTCCATATTCCTTTTACTATATTACAATAACAATAAATTTTATTATCACAAATTCGTCAGAATTAAATTTTAAAACACAAGGAACTTTGCTGAGATTTAACCAGGGAGATCTTTACAATCAACAGTTGAGATTTTTGTAATGAAAAACAGGGTAAGTCAACCACGTAAATCTATAATCAAGATAATTAAGCTGACCAAGGCCTTCTAAATTAAAACCTTGTGAAAAGACGTATATACATGCAGTATTTTAAATTTCTTCACATTTCCCTGCCATTTAAAATTGTTCATACTTTCTTTCTTTCTGTCGGGCGCCAAAGGGCTCTTTATCGCTGTGGATATTGGGATGTTGTTCCGGTCGCCCCAGTTTAGTTCAGTAGGTGGCACTACTTCTTTCATCGCGGGCAGTGGTTTGCATAGCAGCTTCTCGTCTAGCCTAACGGATACTGCGTTCACTTACGAATCTTGGAACAAACGCAACGGAGAAACGACCATTGGTCTGGTGTGCAGAATGCCAATGCTGTTTTTTAGTAGTTGGCGAAGATCAATGAGGCAAATGCTTCACGGTTTTCGCCCTATAAAACAATGTACACAAACAGTTAAATTCGACAAAGCACACAACAGAGTTCAGACGACTCACAAACGACTTTCTGCCTTTGCGAAGTTTTTTTTTTCATTTTTTAATAGTTTTCATCCGTTACGTTAACTGTGGCAGTAGGAAGAGCATTCTGCTGCAAAATTGTAAATACTAATAACTAAAAACGTGAAAGAAGGCAACGATCGCCAGAACAAATGGCTGATATAGCACAAGGGAATTATCAGGAATAATAAGGAATAAAATTAAATAACCTTCCTCAATTCCTGAATCTTAATATTGATGTTGATAACCCATCTACAATATTAGGACACGGCTTGTTGTCTTAAAGTAGCAGTAATTTTCCTGGAAAATGTAGTTTTCCTAAATAAAGACAGACCATCTTCAGTTCCACTTTTTAAGCAATCCAAAAGCACTGAAGACTCAAAGAAACTGGTCCACCTGCCTAATATCGTGTATGGCCCCCGCAAGCTTGTTTAAACTAGGAAGAGTGTTCCAGGAAGCACCCTGTACCAATTCTGGACGTGTGAGGTGTCGCATTGTCCTGCTGGAATTGCCCAAGTCTGTCGAAATGCACAATGGACACGAATGGATGCAGGTGATCAGACAGGGTGCTTACGTACGTGTCACTTGTCAGAGTCGTATCTAGACGTATCAAGGGTCCCATATCATTCCTACTGCACACGCGCCACACCGTTACAGAGCCTTCATCAGCTTGAACACTCCTTTACTGACATTCAGGTTCCATGGATTCATGAGGTTCTCTCCATACCCGTATACGTCCATCTGCTCTTAGTCAAGACTCATCCGACCAGGCAACATGTTTCCAGTTATCAACAGTCCAAAGCTTTGTGTCATGCAGTCATGAAGGGTACACGAGTGGGCCTTCGGCTCCGAAAGGCCATATCGATATGTTTCGTTGAATGGTTCGCCCGCTAACACTTGTTGGTGGCCTATCATTGTAATCAGCAGCAATTTGCGGAAGGGTTGCACTTTGTGACGTTGAACAATTCTCTTCAGTAGTCGTTCGTCCTGTTCTTGCAGGATCTTTTTCCGGCAGCAGCGATGTCAGAGGTTCGATGTTTTACCGGATTCCTGATATTCACGGTACACTCGTGAAATGGTCGTACGTGAAAATCCCCACTTCATTGCTACCTTGGACATGTTATCTCCCACCGCTCGTGTGGCGACTATAATACCACGTTCAAACTAACTTACCTCTTGATAAACGGCCATTGTAGGAGCAGTAACCGGTCTAACAGCGCCAGACACTTGTCTTATATGGGCGGTACCGACTGCAGCGCCGTATTCTGCCTGTTTACATTTCGATGTATTTGAATACGCAGCCTATACCAGTTTCTTTGGCGCTTCAGTGTAATTAACTTACGACAGTAGTTTGAAATTAATTTAATTCGTCTGATTTATCTTTATCGGTGTCTGCAGACGGAACTAATGTCGGGAGCTTTTAAGGTAGGGCAGGACAATTCAAGTACTAAGAGCAATAAGTAAAGACAGTCCAGTCAGTATGACACACCACAGCTACTATTTGCTACACAGTTAGTCATATAAGGTGAAAGGAACGCAAGGGTTTAATGTCCTATCGACGAGGAGGTTAAGTTTTTGAACACATGCTCATATTGGACAAATATGTTAAAAGAGATCGGTCGTGTCATTTTCGAAGGAATTATACAGGCATTTCCCTTAAGTAATTAAGGAAAATTAAGATCAACCTAAATCCAGATAGCTGAAAGCGGATACATTCTCCTTTTTCGGCGGGATGCGGTTCCTATGTCTGAACCACAGTGCCACCTCACTTGCTAGAATCTAAAATTTAGTGTATTCAGTTATAAGAATTGTTTGTAAATCATACATTCCCGACAGTGACAGGAGAAAGCTAAATTTTCGCTAATACTCAGCAAGTCCATACAGTGTTAGAAAATGTAGATTCAGCCTCGACTCACTGCACAGTCGCATAGTTTCTATGTCGACAAACACAAGTGCGTTCTCTCTCTCTGGTCAGGCTTCTTTCCATAGTGCTAGATTAAGGCAGCGCAATGGTTAAGACACTGGACTCGTATTCTGGATTAGTGGGGATAGAATCCCTGTGCAGTCATCCTGCATTATAGTTTACTTGGTTCTCCCGCGTCACTTAAGGTGGATGTTGAAATGAGTCCTTGAACAATGTTACGCCAGATTTCCTTCCTCATTCTTGTTCAAATACGCGTATGCTTCATCGCTAATGATAACGCTATCAGAAAAGAGAAAATTTTGTTTATATTGGTTTTGCAAAAATGGTTCAAATGGCTCTGAGCACTATGGGACTTAATATCTGAGGTCATCAGTTCCCAGAACTTAGAATTACTTATAACTAACTAACCTAAGGGCATCACACACGCCCATGCCCGAGGCAGGATTCGAACCTGCGACCGTAGCGGTCGCGCGGTTCCAAACTGAAGCGCCTAGAACCGCTCGGCCACATTGGTTTTGCAATAAGTTGCAAGAGAGACTCTGAAAGAAGGAGTGAGTGACAAATTGTTTTCACTCTCGTTTCTTTCTTTTGGCTAAGAGTGCAAGAATAGAATGACACAACTCTCGATGAATAAACAAAAATGAAGTCTGAATTGTGTCCACTGATAATGGATGTAACTTTGGTGAATTAGATATCGTGTAAACATAATGTCCTGATGTGATGTGATATGACGTGATGTACTGTGATGCCAAACTTACTGACCGCGCTAATGGACTTGAAGAGCAGCTTGTGAACCCATAACAAGCCGGCCGTCTGGCCGATACTCCTTCTCCTCCATGTGATGTAATCCAAACGATTTATGGGCACACAAGGACACACAATCCCGCCGTCCTGGTATAAAGGTACTAGTTCCTCAGCTGGTGCAGTGGCGTCTACAAATATTATTCTGGCTTGTGTGATTTAAAATTTCCCAAGTAAACCTTAATTCTGAACAGAAATAAACTCTCTACACAGTCTTTGTTGCGTCATCAAGAGGTGTTGGAATAATAAAACAAACTAATGGTCTCAGCTCATAATGATCTCAGTTTTGTCCGATATTACACGTAAACATGTAAAATGGTCTGTGGGTGTACGTGCGACAGAGAGACAGACAGAGAGGAAGAGGGAGAGAGGGATTTCGTACTTGCCGAGCTTTCTTCTGTATGAACTTTGACGGATCTCTGCATTACATACATGTAATGCAATGTGTCCGACATCTCAATATTGCCTTCGGCGTGGAGCACTACTACATACATTCAATACTGGCTCAGTACCCGACGTTCCCTGGGTATGTATTTATTCTTCTAGTCATCTATTAAACCATCTCCTCTATCCCCATCTCTCTGTCCACCTCCACCCCTTTCAATGTACACCACTGTGCCCACCTCCTCCTTACTCGCTCTCTGTCTCCTCCTATCCCTACCTCTGTCAATCTGCTCCTCCCCCCTCTGTCCCCCTGCTCGTTTTCCCTCTGTCTATCTCCCCCTCCCTCTCCAGTTCCAACTACTCCTGCCTTTCTCTCTGTCAAATCAGAGAGATTAGAGCCCACACAGAGGCATACCGACAATCTTTCTTTCCACGAACAATACGTGACTGGAATGGGAGGGATAACCGATAGAGGTACCCAAGGTACCCTCCGCACACCGTCAGGTGGCTTGCAGAGTATGGATGTAGATGTACGTAAATGTCCTCGTCCCCCTCTCTCTGTTCATCTGCTCCTCACTACTTTCTCTTTCCATCTCTTCGTCTCCCCACTCTCCATGTGTATCACCTCCCCTTCTCTTTCTGTGACAATCTCCTCCTCTTCCCTCTCCCCTTCCATGTCCTCCTCTTCACTACCTCTGGCGACGTCGTCTTCCTTCTGCCTGTTCATCTCCTCTTCTCCAATCTCTCTGTCTATCTCTTCCTCCTCATGTCTCTCATGTCTCTGTCCATTTGCTGCTCTTTCCTTCCTCAGTACATCTACTCCTCTCGCCTCTCTGTCCATTTCCTCCTCCCCTATCTCTGCCCATCTCCTCTTCCTCTTCTATGTACCTATCTCTTGCTTCCACCTTGCCATCTTTCCATCCCTCGTCCCCTCTTCTCTCCCCACGTTATCACACTCACCCCACCCCAATAGGAGGATGGTGGTTCTTACCCCAACAGTATTTCTTTCCAAACTGCAAGTAATATGTGTAGCAAATTTGGTTCATTTCGTTCCTGGAGTTAAGGATGAGCTTTCTGCCCATGACTTCTCCCACATACACACACGTCAAATACAGTTCACACATGTTTAACATATTTCATGAGTATTTGTACACACATTTTACCAGTATGTCCAGTGAATTTTGCTCAGCAGTTTCATTTTCACGCAGCCAGGGGCGAAGATAATTTTTTCTTCTCGTGATGGCTGGAGGGGGGGTGGGGGGGGGGGGGAAGGGGAGGAAGGGGGGATGGCGTTTCGGTTCAAAAACAAGATGTTCATTCAGATCAATATTGCAGAATGACAGCAGCTGAATTTTCATAAACATTACTAAATATTGTGGTATGATGGTGGTAGTTAGAAGTCGTAGCGCCAGGTTGAGAAGTGTGCAACAAGATCCATGAAACATTTTTATTAAGCACATAAGCACATGAAGTCTTAACTGACATATCAGAATCAAGAGACGCTACTCTCCCCCACCCCAGATAGCCATTCAATACAATACACAGCTTGTATGGAACTCAAAACCCGTCCACTAAAAGAAAATACAGAAGAAAAGTCCCAACAGAACTAGGTGCGTACCATTTCGAACTAAACAATATTATATTCATATCTGATGACGAACTACAGTTTCAAATACTGAAATCTATTACTGTAATTGAACTTAACTGTAATAGGCTTAGGTGTAATATCTAAAGCGATGTATGAAAATTTGTCTAGGATCTGTACCCGAACTGAGATTTCTCGCCTATCGCGAGCAGTCGCCTTACCACTGAGGCAATCTGAGCGCGCCCTCCACAACGACCTAAGCTGCCGTATGTCACACACCTACCTATTCCTTCTCATAAACTACTGGACATTAAAATTGCTACACCACGAAGATGACGTGCTACAGCCGCGAAATTTAACCGACAGGAAGAAGATGCTGTGATATGCAAATGATTAGCTTTTCAGAGCATTCACACAAGGTTGGCGCCGGTGGCGACACCTACAACGTGCTGACACGAGGAAAGTTTCCAACCGATTTCTCATACACAAACAGCAGTTGACCTGCGTTGCCTGGTAAAACGTTGTTGTGATGCCTCGTGCAAGAAGGAGAAAAGCGTACCATCACGTATCCGACTTTGATAAAGGTCGGATTGTAGCCTATTGCGATTGCGGTTTATCGTATCGCGACACTGCTGCTCGCGTTGGTCGAAATCCAATGACTGTTAGCAGAATATGGAATCGGTGGGCTCAGGAGGGTAATACGGAACGCCGTGCTGGATCCCAACGGCCTCGTATCACTAGCAGTCGAGATGACAGGCATCTTATCCGCATGGCTGTTACGAATCGTGGAGCCACGTCTCGATCCCTGAGTCAACAGTTGGGGACGTTTGCAAGTCAACAACCGTCTGCACGAACAGTTCAAAAATGGTTCAAATGGCTCTGAGCACTATGGGACTCAACTTGTGAGGTCATTAGTCCCCTAGAACTTAGAACTAGTTAAACCTAAATAACCTAAGGACATCATACACATCCATGCCCGAGGCAGGATTCGAACCTGCGTCCGTAGCGGTCTCGCGGTTCCAGACTGCAGCACCTAGAACCGCACGGCCACTTCGGCTGGCGCACGAACAGTTCGACGACGTTTGCAGCAGCATGGACTATCAGCTCGGAGACCATGGCTGCGGTTACCCTTGACGCTGCATCACAGACAGGAGCGCTTGCGATGGTGCACTCAACGACGAACTTGGGTACACGAATGGCAAATCGTCATTTTTTCGGATGAATCCAGGTTCCGTCTACAGCATCATGATTGTCGCATCCGTGTTTGGCGCCAATGCGGTGAACGCACATTGGAAGCGTGTATTCGTCATCGCCATACTGTCGTCGCGTGGACTCCGAGCGGAGAGAATCCCGCAGCGCAGCCGCAGACCGCCAGCAGCCGTAGCTCGCCCTCTACCCCCTCCAGCCGGCCGCGCGCTAGCCGGCCGCTACCAGCGCTCCGCAGCCAGTCGCCCGGCAGCGCCCGGGGAGTTCGTATCAGACGCTTCCGGCGCAGCCGCCCAGCGGCAATCGGCCGAGTGCCCAAGGGTTGAGCTCGCTCCCCTCCGGCACAAAGTCGCGCAATCAGTCGCTGACTCCCGCGAAAGAGCTTCGGCTCGCAGCTCCCGGTAGCCTCCGGTTACCCAACGTGATTCTCACGTTCTTTTAGGGACTCTGAGGCAGTACCAGGGCTCCTACACCGGACCACGCCCGCGTGCTACAGGCCATTCTTCTTCCGCACCTCCTTTAGGTGCCGCGCTTGCACCAAAAGCACATGTTAGCATAACGTAGGGAACACCCACTTCAATAGGGAACAAGGCACTTCTCTCGCCTATCGAGAAAAGCAAAATTGTCGTTTCCCCCCTCCCACCTAATAAATAATCCTAAGTGCGAGATGGCGGACGCTGCTAGCACTTCCCCTGCTGTTACCCACAGTAAGACTGCAACACACGAGGCGCGAGGATCGACTGCACCCGCCGAAACTCGCGCCCCGCCCGCTACCGAAGGCAAGGGAGCGACTGGCGACGTTCGATAGCTTGGCGCGAAAGTGCAAAAGCAGCTCGAGTCACGCCGGCTAATCACCGAACTATTCGGGGCGGACGTCTCACCCACCGAAACAGCAACACTTAACATAACCTTACACTCCCCTGTCACTGGACAGTCATTTACCATTGTCCCACCGACGCCGCAGCCTCAAGAGATCGAGGCGGCGGAAGCGGACCCAGAAAACGACTACACAGAGCCCTGGCCGGTGGAGGGCCCAAAACGCAGACCCAGAAAAACACCAACACAAACAAGCGAGCAACCAAACTCGCTAGGCAACCGAAAGGCGCTGTTGCCTGCACCTACCAGCTCATCTCCGGCTAGCAACAATATTAACACGAAACAAAACGCAAACATAGCTGTGGCGAACAACAACAAAGCACACAAAGCCACAGCGGTGCCCACACAACATAAGACTGGTTTCCCCCCAGTCGTTATACAAACCTATGGGAACCTTAGTGCCCTTAACACTGCATTCGCGGAAAGGCACATAATCGGTACACTACACGCAAAGTACTCTAGGGGTAGGGCCTCACTGTACGTTGCCACAGACAACGAATATAAAGATCTTCTAATCTTCCTCAGAGATCGGAAGATCGAACACTACACGTACAGAACGCTGGACCAGAGAACCCAGCAGTACGTGATGAAGGGAGTGGATCTCAGTACCCCCAACGAGACAGTACAGGCGGCGCTCTGTTATCTGGGATTCGACTGTAAAAGGGCCTCCCGGATGACAGGGTTCCGTACACACGCACCGCTACCACACTACACGGTTGAGTTAGCCGACACGGCTGATTACCGCGCCATCCTGCAGATAAAGAGCTTTCTGCGGATGGACGTACGTGTAGAACATTACGAACCACCCAACGTCCCCCAACAATGTACCAACTGCCAGCGGTTCGGCCACTCGCCCTCCGCTGCGGCCTGGCAACTCGCTGCCGCGGATTCGCTGGCAATCACAGATCCAACACTTGCACACAAACACAGCCAAACCAGCGACGCTGTGCCAACAGCGGTGGGCTCCATGCGATAAACTTCAGACAGTGCAGCGCATACAAACAGGCGTTGAAGCGTAAACGAGACAAGAGCAGGGTACAGTACGACATACCACGCCCGAGGCCATCGCCGAACCCAGTAAGGAACGGCGTAACGTTTGCCACGGTTGCACGCCCCGGCGGAACGGCACAGGCCGCGGAACCTCAGCGCCCTTCACACAGACGCAAAACAACCGCTGCAACAGCTACACAACAGCCGCAGACAACACTTGGAAACCAACAAGCATCGGTACCAACAACTATGCCCCCAAACAACACGACCCCACTCCCGGAAATCACGTACTGCGAAGAAACGCACGCTATACAGGAAAACACATCCACACAAGAACCCACAGAACCCCAAGCCCAGAGGAGGAATAGACGTACACGTAAACACGGGGCGGGGAACACGAAATCACCACAACAGGCCACCCAGCAACAACAGATCAATAACACACAGGAAAACAGTCAACAAGACACCGAGACTGTAACTCACACAACCATCCCCCTCACCACAGAAGTAACACAGGCGCCACAACCTCTGTCATAAAACATAAACACAAATGCCACTCCTAACAACACACCAATACCCACACAAGCGGCCGCTAACTCCACAACAGCACCTCAGGCTGCCACACCGAACACCAACACATCACCTGGGGAAATACTGGAAACACTATTCCCTCGACACACGACCGTTCAAATCCTTACCAAGGTACTGACGGCCGTCACTACACTCATCGCCTAGCTCTTGAGCGCCGAACCCGGGCAATACTGGGTTGTCATACACACTGCCATCACAACACTCTTTCACACTCTTACACGGCCTGCTCGTTCACCGGCTCTCAACCCGTGCGATTTCTGGTTATGGGACCATCTCAAAAGTATCGCGTATGCAGAGCCCGTTGCAGATTTGGAGACACCTGAGCAGCGTATTCATGCTGCCTTTGAAACTGTTCGGATGCAGCCTGGACGATGTGAACGTGTGAGACAGAACTTGCTTCGGCGCGTACACGTATGCATTGAGGAACACGGAAACCATTTTCAACACGTGCTGTAACTGTGGCTGCGTGGTACAGCGCGTATTAGGCCACAAGCTCTGTAATAATGTATGACTGAATAAAAGGTCTCCAGCACCGAAACCATGCATTTCTGGACGTAAGTTCATTAGTCCTGTTTTGCTCGGTATCCTCTCATCGATCAAGCCCTAGAGTTTGTACACTGTGGAAAAAATCGCCCTGTAGAAACGTAGCGCAGGGCGTCTCAGACGTCAGCAGGGGGCTGGTGCCGACCGCGCGTGGTCCTATCCAGCTGAGCGGGGTGACGTAAAAATCGTGCGAAGGTAATTGGCGAGGAAGGTGCGATATCGCAGTTGGTGCTCCATTTCATTGTCGGTGGTTCGTAAGTAGTGCCAGAAGTCAAGGTGTGATTTATCACCGTCATTATGCAGGTAAGTAATCGTCCTTCCCTTGACCCATACAGCAGCGTGACTTTTGATGGAGGGGATATGAGTGTCCTCAGGATGGATGAAAATCCTTGGGTCAAACGAATCCGACGGAACGTGGAGTTAGCAGGCACCGAATTGTCGATCCAGTTTAAGGAACTCATTGGCGGCAGCACAAATCAGGTGGCAGTCATCATCGTCCACGAGGTGGTACCCAACTATCCGATTGCGTGAAGACATTAATTTGTGGCGAATTTTGTACATACAACATGATAACGTGTTGGAGGCAAGTAAAGGCTGGTTGACATGACGCCAAACCGTGGACCACCGCGTCGATGGATGTTTGAGTTCTACGTTGTTGAGGGATATGCAGCACACTAGTGGATTTTTTTTATTTTTTTTTAACTAGCTGCTTATATTTTATGACCCACCGTCTAATTTCTTATGGTGGGTCGTATGTTGCCACTTAGTCGCTGTGACTGGGTGCGGAGTCCGGAGTGACTGAAAGCAACATCACACCGGGTCCCTTCCCCACTCACATCGTTGCCCGTGTTTAGCCACGTGGACGTGGGCTCTATTTGTTTACATCCATTTGATATCTTTTTTGTGCAGCATTATAAAAACTTATAACTAATACAAAATCAAGTGAGATATTAATAAACAAAACGAAATTAAATATTTAGAAAGAAGGAAGGAAGAGAGTTGAATAGAGAAGAGGTAGGTATAATATTGTGCGTCACCTGGTTGTGGGCGGCGGCCCGGCTCTTGGAATGACCCTCAAGACGCTGGCCGTCGTTCACCATGCCTTTAACATCTACCATCCTAAAAACTAACTTAACTAGAAGAGATTAGGGTACGTTAAAGCTAGAAACTAAGACTAAGACCTCCATGTCCAGCCTGCTAAACTACACTCCTGGAAACTGAAATAAGAACACCGTGAATTCATTGTCCCAGGAAGGGGAAAATTTATTGACACATTCCTGGGGTCAGATACATCACATGATCACACTGACAGAACCACAGGCACATAGACACAGGCAACAGAGCATGCACAATGTCGGCACTAGTACAGTGTATATCCACCTTTCGCAGCAATGCAGGCTGCTATTCTCCCATGGAGACGATCGTAGAGATGCTGAATGTAGTCCTGTGGAACGGCTTGCCATGCCATTTCCACCTGGCGCCTCAGTTGGACCAGCGTTCGTGCTGGACGTGCAGACCGCGTGAGACGACGCTTCATCCTGTCCCAAACATGCTCAATGGGGGATAGATCCGGAGACCTTGCTGGCCAGGGTAGTTGACTTACACCTTCTAGAGCACGTTGGGTGGCACGGGATACATGCGGACGTGCATTGTCCTGTTGGAACAGCAAGTTCCCTTGCCGGTCTAGGAATGGTAGAACGATGGGTTCGATGACGGTTTGGATGTACCGTGCACTATTCAGTGTCCCCTCGACGATCACCAGTGGTGTACGGCCAGTGTAGGAGATCGCTCCCCACACCATGATGCCGGGTGTTGGCCCTGTGTGCCTCGGTCGTATGCAGTCCTGATTGTGGCGCTCACCTGCACGGCGCCAAACACGCATACGACCATCATTGGCACCAAGGCAGAAGCGACTCTCATCGCTGAAGACGACACGTCTCCATTCGTCCCTCCATTGACGCCTGTCGCGACACCACTGAAGGCGGGCTGCACGATGTTGGGGCGTGAGCGGAAGACGGCCTAACGGTGTGCGGGACCGTAGCCCAGCTTCATGGAGACGGTTGCGAATGGTCCTCGCCGATACCCCAGGAGCAACAGTGTCCCTAATTTGCTGGGAAGTGGCGGTGCGGTCCCCTACGGCACTGCGTAGGATCCTACGGTCTTGGCGTGCATCCGTGCGTCGCTGCGGTCCGGTCCCAGGTCGACGGGCACGTGCACCTTCCGCCGACCACTGGCGACAACATCGATGTACTGTGGAGACCTCACGCCCCACGTGTTGAGCAATTCGGCGGTACGTCCACACGGCCTCCCGCATGCCCACTATACGCCCTCGCTCAAAGTCCGTCAACTGCACATACGGTTCACGTCCACGCTGTCGCGGCATGCTACCAGTGTTAAAGACTGCGATGGAGCTCCGTATGCCACGGCAAACTGGCTGACACTGACGGCGGCGGTGCACAAATGCTGCGCAGCTAGCGCCATTCGACGGCCAACACCGCGGTTCCAGGTGTGTCCGCTGTGCCGTGCGTGTGATCATTGCTTGTACAGCCCTCTCGCAGTGTCCGGAGCAAGTATGGTGGGTCTGACACACCGGTGTCAATGTGTTCTTTTTTCCATTTCCAGGAGTGTATTTACGATATACAATAGAGAGGTAACTGATTTTGTGCTTGGCTCAAAGTTGCTAATTAAAGGGTACTTGTGGTAAAAGTAGTAAGGTAAAGACGCTAACGGTTTGTGTTGAGCCTACAAGGCTCCTAGTAGAGTACATCAGGCGCAAGCACCTCCCGGCCCCGCCAACAACACGACCTGAACGGTGGTTTTCCCCGATCTACCATAGGTATCCGTCGGGGTGGGCTCAAAAGAGAGCAACCACAATTAAGATCCTTCCATACAGGCAGTGAGCCGCCTCTTACCAGGGGGCGTAGGTCCCTTGAAGAGGTGCCTAACTTTAAGCTTCAGATCAGAAGTTATTAGTGTAGTGGAGGTTGAGGTATATGCTGTGTAGGTTGGTTGTACAAACAATTCATGTTGAGCCAGTGAGATTTACAATGATACATGGTGTGGCAGTTAGCACCTTTCGGCCCCGACGGCAACACAGCCTGAACGGTGGTTTTCCCCGATCTACCATAGGTATCCGTCGGGTTGGGCTCAAAAGAGAGGGACCACAATTAAGATCCTTCCATCCAGACTGTGCGCTGCCTCTTAACGGAAGGCGTAGGTCCCTTGAAGAGGTACCTAGCTTTAAGCTCTTATTAGACATGGAGATGCTGTTAACTATTTACATATAAGGCGCAATCTGTTTTTAGGATTGTGTGTGACTTGTGCACCTCTTGTCGGTTGTTCCACTCTGTTCTTTGAATTTGACTTGTTTGACACTGTGGATCATCCGCGCTGGACGCTTCAATATCTGTGTTGGTGCCCTGGTCTGTATCTGTTTCTTCTTCATCACTCGTGGTGCTAATCATATCTGTGTCCCCCTGGGCATCGTGATGTCTGTTTGGACCGACTTGCCTTCGGTAGGGTCTGTTGCGCAAGTATTCTATTTGTTGGATCTTCGAGATTTCGTCAGTTTGTTGAGTTCAGTCCACCTTTCCGGGTCGCGTATTATGGCATGTAGTTCGTTCTGTGTGTTCAGGCGATTTATGTGTACTGTGTGTCTTGTGTTCGTGCGTTGTCCGCAGAAGAAGACAGTATGTTCAGAGGAACCTTCTTCCCCACATGTGCATGTATTAGTCTGCTGCAGGTGCGTGGGATAATGGCCATGTCCTGTGATGAAATGTACCATACCGCGGCTGGGATCGATATGTTTTAGTTTTAGTCTTTCCCGGATGTCAGGGAAGAACTTGTATACACGGCGGCCCTTATCGCTGTTGGCCCACTCGCTCTGCCAGGTATCCGCTCGCCATGCCCTGAGTTGGCGTGTTGTCTCAATCGGTACACCAGTGATCTGCCAAACCTTGTCTATTCTCCCCATCCTAAGTCATTACATTGCTGCGCGGTACCTGATGGTGATATCTATGGGGAAGATTCCCATGACGACACATAGTGCGTCATTTGATGTTGTGTTGAATGCCCCTGTTAGTCGAAGTAGAACACTTCTTTGGCCTCGACGTACAATGGTTCTGTTGGTTGAGAGATTTAATCTGTGGGCCCACGTACTGGCAGCAAAGCATAGTACTGACTCGAAGAGAGCGCAATGGTATGTTCGTGTGACTGACAGGGATAGTCTGAATTGTTCTGAATTTCGCCTAGCCAGTTTGTGTAGTATCTTTTCTGCTTTGTGTGTGCATATTCGCATGTGTTCGTGGAAGTTCAATCGTTCATCAATGTATACTCCTAGATAGCGTGTGACTGCTAGTCTTTTTATGTTTGTGTCCCCGATTTTGACTATTGGGTTCCTGCGCAGGATACCCTTTAGCAATGTATAAGCTGTTTTGTTTCCTGCTATCTTTAGTTTACCATCTGTGCACCATTGGGTTATTGTCCGAAGTGTTCCATTGGCTCTTTCATCTAGCTGGGCACGGTTGTTTGCTGAAACTACGACGAGTTGATCATCAGCATAAGCGACAACTCCATCTGTCAAGATGTGCTCCTCTAGTAACTGTAGGAGCGGTTCTATAACTATGTCCCAGAATATGGGGCCGCAGATCGACCCTTGTGGACAGCCCTTTGTAATTCGTTTATTCACTTTCTGGTTGTCCATTTGCGAAACGACCGTTCTGTCTGTGCAATAGTCCATGAAACTATTATACAGAGACTCCGGTACCTGCAGGTGTCTGAGCCTCTTAAACAAGGCCGGGCACCAGAGGTTGTCGAAGGCACCTGAGATGTCTATCATAATTGCAAGTGTGTATTTGGAGGGTGTGTCGTGTACTATTTGGAGTGCTCTGTTAATTGCGTCGTCTATAGATTTCCCTTCCCTGAAGCTGTATTGGTGTGGTGTCAGTCCCCGTAGTGTTCGGTGTGCTTGTAGTCTTTTGCAGAGTAGTTTTTCTTGCACTTTACCGAGTGTATTGATAAGGCAAATTGGTCTGTATGACTTGGGGTCTGATGTGTCTTTGCCGGCCGCGGTGGACTAGCGGTTCTAGGTGCTCAGTCCGGAACCGTGCGACTGCTACGGTCGCAGGTTCGAATCCTGCCTCCGACATGGATGTGTGTGATGTCCTTAGGTTAGTTAGGTTTAAGTAGTTCTAAGTTCTAGGGGACTGATGACCACAGATGTTAAGTCCCATAGTGCTCAGAGCCATTTGAACCATTTTGATGTGTCTTTGTCTGGAGCCTTTTTATGATAACCGCCTTCGAGGTCTTCCACACTGCAGGCACACGGTCCAGCCTTAATGCATCGTTTAACAACGTTGTGAGAAACGGGGTGATCTGCGGTGCAATTTCTTTCAGTACCTCAGAGTGGATACCATCCGGTCCAGGTGCCGTTTTGTTTTTGAGTTCTGAGATCGCTGTCGCCACCTCTTCCTGCGCAAATGGACAGGTGACGGTTGGTGTGGTGTATACTGTGTCTACTTCGCGTCTCAGTGCTGCATGTTGTGGTGTGTCTGTGTCTGCGATGTCGTCAGGCAGGAGTTTGCTCAGCAGGGACTCCGCTGTGCGTCTCCAGCCCTTAGTCATCTCACCATCCTCCTGTCGCAGCGTTCCCAGAACCAGTGTGCTCTTAATTTTGTCTGTCACGCTTTTGTATGGTTCCCCCCAAATGTTTAGTTGTGTTTGTGCTGCTACATGGCTATTCCAATGGTCTTTCCTGGTCTTATTCAGCTCAAGTTTATATTTGTCCTTGGCAAGCCGGTAGTCGTGTAGTCGTAATTGTCTTTCTCTATCTGAAATTGCTCGTTTTGAGTCTTGTTTGAGTCGTGTTAATTGTGTAGTCCAGGGAATATTTTGGTGTTTTGTCATTCTTTGTGTGGGTATGCAGGTGTTCTGTGTCTGTGTGTGTGTGTGTGTGTGTGTGTGTGTGTGTGTGTGTGTGGTGTGTATGTGTGTGTGTGATGATATCTGTCAGCATGTGTGCTCTGTAATCAACACTGCCGGTGCTGTCTTGCGGTATGTGCTCATGAATTTTTAGTCTGACCTTGTCCCAGTCTGTTTTGTCAAATAATAGTCTTTTTGGTTGTGTTTCTGTGTTGACGTTTGGTGTACCACTTACGGTTAGTGTGATGATGTGGTCGCTAGCAGTGATCTGGTCATGTACGGTCCAGTCTCGTACGTGGTTGATGGCGGCATTATTAACGAGCGTGATGTCTATGTTTGATGAATGACAGTTGTGTCAGATGTGAGTCGGGTGATGTCCTTGCTTGTTGAGTACGTGTAGTCAGTTTTCTTGGATGATGTCATTTATTATTCTACCTCTGTCGTCAGTTCTGTCTGAATGCCACAAGGTTGATCTGGCATTTGTGTCTGCACAGATGAGAAGTATTTGGTGTCAGCGTATTGCGCAACATCTCTGATGAGGTCTGCGAATGGTTTGATGCAATGACAGAAGTGGGCGTACAGCGACGCGATGATCCAAGTGTGTGACTTCAACTGTAACTAGGTGCTCGGAACAGAGTTCTGTAATTTTGACTGGATGTATTTCTTTGTTTAAGATTATGACAGATGCCGTGCAGCCTGTCCCCTTCGCAACTGTCACCGCACTTGGAGGAAAGTTGGGGATATGCCCTTGTCTAGTGTAGGGCTCCTGTATGCACAGAATGTCACTTTTTAGTTCACGTAGGACCCGTGGGAGCTCCGAATTTACAAGTATACTCCGCATAGCATTAAGTTGTGCTATTAGCAGTTTGGGAGTTTAACGGTGGCGTAGCACTTGCTGCCAGTTTGACTGTAATCGAAGTATGTTCTCCCATGAGCCCTTACGTGATCCTTGTAAAGCTTGTCCATATCGAATGGTTCCTCCCTGCGGGCGCACACCTGCATGAGCGGGTCTAGTAGGCTGTCTGGATCTGTTGGAATATACTCCGTTTTGAGAATCAGTCTATCGGTTTGCTCTGATGTACGGAAACAAACAGATTGGCCGTACGGTTGTAAGGTGCGGATGAGCATCCGCTGTACCGTCTCTAAGATGTCTCCTTTTTCTAGTCTACTTAATTTTACATTTATATCTAGCTTGTCGTGACTAAAACTAGCGGTGTCGATGGCGTGTGTTGGCGTCTCTGCAGCCGTGACGTGTCGTGATGGTGTAGTGACGTTGCTGTGCACCTCTGCGGGGGGCGCTGGATTGGCGTCCATGTTGATTGATTATTGTGGGGGTTTCCTTGGGCGTCGGCATTGAGGTTGTTGGTTGGGGGGCTGCGAAGGTGTTGGTATCATCAGGGGTATGCACTTTTGTATCACTAGGTTTTGAGGCAGCCTGCGATTGCGGCGATTGGTCGTCACACACTTTCACTTTCTTGACTCTCTTAGGCTGTTTGGGTTTTCAATGCGGTTTTAGTTTCCTAAAGGCTGTGATGATTCGTTTTTTTTTTGTGCGTGTGTTTCGTTTGTGCAGTCTAGATGTGTATCAAATGTGTTGAGTGCTCGTCTACGTTATTTGTGACAGACATAACAGCTTTTGGCATGTTATGCGCACTGTCGCCTCTATTGCCAGACCCTCTGCAAACTTTTGTTGCGGTTGTTGCTGCGGCTTTTTGTGTGGCATTCGTGGTGTCTGCCGGCGCTGTGGCCTGTTCAAGGTCGGTATTACGGTTTTGAATATCATTGATATGAACACTACAATCTCTGGCGTATGGGCAGTAATAGACGTCGACTTCTTCCTCTGTCAGTGAGTCCGAGAGAGTTGTTTTGCGTTTGATTTGATTACAGTCTGGGGTGTCTGGGGTGTCTGATTTGTCCGTGTTTTCCGTTTGGGCTCCAGTTGTGCTGGCTTTCGTTACGGTTGTGTTTAGCACCGTTGGGTTCAAGATCTCACCTTGTATGAATTTAATTGGTTTTATGCGTCCTTCGCATTTTGTAGTGTCGTATGTGCGTCGTTGTGCTGGAGTGGATGGATGATCTTGAGTCGTTAGCAACGCTGTTTTGTGCAGTTACTTTGGTTGGTCGTGTGTGGTATGGTTTTCTGGTCTGTCGGTATCAGGATTTGGGGTTATCATGTCTATTCTCAGTATTTCGTCTTCGAGTTCGTCTATCCTGTTCATAAGGGTTGTCTGGAATGTCATCCAGTACATTATTTGTCTTTCGATTAGTTTGGCGGCTTCTGGTGACATTTGTCCTGTGAGTGTTAGGTCGTCTATGTATTCAGTGATTGCGTGATGGCTGTCGTCCAGGTTTGTATTGTGTATCAAACCTGGAATGTGACCATTGTTGGGATAGTCGTCAGGTAATAGTTTTTGCCTCTTGCGCCAGAGTATTGCTCGTAGATGGTTTCGGTGCCTGGTGGATGGTGACTTGTATGATCTTGTTTTTTCAGGGGTTGATTTATGGAACATGCTGGTTGACTCTGGGGGGGTGTTCAGTTGCCGTAGTCAGTACTGTCAATTAGTCTATCAAGCAGCTGTTTGTAGGTCTGGCAGATGCCACCCCTGCTCTTATTGCAGATTCGGTTTCTGTTCCTGCAGGGAATGCAATCGATGGGCTCTGATGCTCGACAGTCCGCGCGTTTGTGGCCCATTTTACCACACCATGAACAGGTCGTACCTGTGTCTGCGCAGGCTTTGGTTGTATGGCCAAGGTCACAACATTTGTAACACTGGCTCACTGACGTAAAGTCTTTAACAGAAAGGGATTGGAAGTCTATGTACACTCTTACTTTTTTGGTGAGGTACCAATAAATTCTGGGTGTGACTTTCAACACTTGATGGTTGTATCCCTTTCCTTTGGGCCCTATGCAGAATCTGATTTTCACGTCTTTGTTGAATTCGTCTTTTGTGAAATCGTCACTGAGATTTTGGTCGTATAGACACTCAAGAAATTCTCTATCCGAGATAGTGTCTGTCACTCGATAGACTATCACCAAAGGTTGCCGCTTTCTGGGCCCCTCACACGCGATACTCTCAATGTATTTCGTCTTTTCTATTATTTTCCTACAGTCCTCCTGTGTTGCTGCTTCGACAGTCACAGCTGTCTTCGTGTTTCTTATTGACTTAATGTGTAGGTTGTCTCGTCTTGGGTTGATGTTTTTTGTCAACGTTTGTTTTATAGTTTTCGTGTCTTGGTTGTTGGTAGACGTTATGAAGAGAGTGGTTGCCTGCTTGGCTTTTGCCACCTCAATGCGTTTATGTTCTTTGGGTGCGGTGGAGAGTGCCGCAGCGTATGTTAGTGTCTTGGCCTGTTGCTGTGCCTGTTCAGTAACCTTTCCTGTCAGATCCCTAAATTGGTCCCTGAGCTCTTGATTTATTTCAAAGAGTTTTGTATTGTCTTCCTCGAGTTTGTTGACCTGTTCTGTGAGAGACTCAATTCTAAGGTCCTTAACTGGGTCAGCTGAGTGCTGAAGTTCGCGCAGTAGATCTTTGTTCTGCTCTTGGAGCAGCTCGACCTTTGCTTCTGCTGACGTGAGTTGGAAAGCCGAAGGGAATATTTTATTCCTTATTGTATTCAGTACGCTACTCGATACGTGTTTGGCCTTTAATTTCGCCCCAATGTCATTTAATAGCTCGTCAATTGCAGCGATCTTCTGGTTGGTTGGTTGTGTTGGGGAAGGAGACCAGACAGTGAGGTCATCGGTCTCATCGGATTAGGGAAGGACAGGGAAGGAAATCGGCCGTGCCCTTTGAAAGGAACCATCCCGGCATTTGCCTGTAGCGATTTAGGGAAACCACGGAAAACCTAAATCAGGATGGCCGGACGCGGGATTGAACCGTCGTCCTCCCGAATGCGAGTCCAGTGTCTAACCACTGCGCCACCTCGCTCGGTGCGATCTTCTGGCTCGGTGACATGACGGCATATTCGTGAGCACTAGACGCCATGCCTATAGGCGATACTTTGCTACTGGTGCTGCTCTGCGCTCTACTAAACGTCCCTTTCGTGGGCTTGGGTGTGGTGTTAGCACCACTTAGTTGGCGTGCTCGATCCAGGATTGCGGATCTGTGTTACAGTTCTTAAAGAGTGACCTTTATTTGGCGTGTGTTGCGTGTGCGGCACCACACTACGACACGTAAGTCCCAAAAGCGATACGCCACAGAGCGAGGCCGAATGTGGGCTGGGTGGCTTCGCCGGCGATGCCCGATCGACACTGAGCGCCGCGGTCAGCTCCTCACGTCAGCCGGCCACATAGTTCGCGGGACCAGTTGGGGACTGTGAGCTCGCGTACGCTGCTGACTCCGCGGTTGGGCGCGGAAACACGAGTCGTGCTTAGCAACTCCGGTTCGCTGCGGCCAGCGCAATTTGGCCTACTTGCGAAACCTACGCGTAGTGCGTATCAGCTGGCGCACTGCGACCTACTCTCGGGACTTTGCTTTCCGTCACTCGGCGTATCGCTTTACGTTTCTCGTAATCAGTTTTCCTCACTTTCGACAGTTTATGACTTTTACCTATAATATGTCTATAACTCAGAATTATGTTCGTTTCCCTTCACTGTATGGGTATTGTTCATGTGGTGTCACCGCCAGACACCACACTTGCTAGGTGGTAGCTTAAATCGGCCGCGGTCCATTTAGTACATGTCGGACCCGCGTGTCGCCACTGTGTGATCGCAGACCTAGCGCCACCACAAGGCAGGTCTCGATATACGATAGAGCACTCGCCCCAATTGTACGACGACATTGCTAGCGACAATACGGACGAAGCCTTCCTCTCATTTGCCGAGAGACAGTTAGAATAGCCTTCTGCTAAGTCCATGGCTACGACCTAGCAAGGCGCCATTAGCCTTACCTAGTTTGAGAGTTATCGTATAAATGTCTCAAGAAGAACGCTGTATTCATCAAATAATAAAAGTTAAGTATAAAGCAGCTACGTACTTTTCTTGCTACCATTCAATAGTTATCCTGTTCCAGACTTGACGCCAGTCGGCGTGTGTGTACGCGTGCCTTTCTTTCGGCTCCCTTCCCAGTGTGGCGTAGCAAGCTTGTTACGCCACAACAGTTCAAAATGGTTCAAATGGCTCTGAGCACTATGGGACTCAACTGCTGAGGTCATTAGTCCCCTAGAACTTAGAACTAGTTAAACCTAACTAACCTAAGGACATCACAAACATCCATGCCCGAGGCAGGATTCGAACCTGCGACCGTAGCGGTCTTGCGGTTCCAGACTGTAGCGCCTTTAACCGCACGGCCACTTCGGCCGGCAACAGTTCACACTGGTTTTGTTCAGATTAAGCTAGTCTTTTCTGCGAGATTTGCTACCATATGTTAGTCTTTGTTTTTAGTCTAAGTCCGTTATTATCAGAGCTTTTGATTCGAGACACTTTTGGAAGCTACCCTTCACCGTTCTAACATGTTATCGTGAGTTTGGTGGATAGTTACCGTCTAATTACGGAGAAAAATCCTACCATATGTTACTTTGATAATTCGTCACACGGTAACTTTCCTTTAATATTATTTTTAACACTTTCACAGCACTGTGGTTAGTAATGTTAGTAATGTCAAGCGTTCCTAATCGTATTAGTAGTGTTTGTGGATGTTAGTTGTAGTGAAATACCTTTGATGAGGTTCGACATGCTGTAAATGTGCCCGCGAAGTCACTAAATGCACTATTTCTCTAGCCGAAACCAGAGAAAAATTTGTAGGACTGCTTCACTTCACTATTATCCATCACTGGTCACTGTTTTTCCATTCACTGGCGTGATTGTTCCCGATAGAACCGACAAAAAGACCGTAGTTGCGGGAGCGCGCGCGAGACACGTCCGGACAAAGCAACACCCAGTGTAGAAACCTTTGGTTCGAGGAAGGCGCGTGTTAACTAAGTGACTGAGAGCGTTACTGAACTCAGTGATGAAATCAGAAATGTGTGCCATATGAGGCGTAATGTGTCCTGCTGATACCGGTGGTGATATGGTTGTGGGCGTAAGGATGTCCAGTAAGCTGCACGTAAGGGAGGCGCCCCGTCCCAAACCTTGTGCGCGGTGGTCACGTACATAGACGCCGCTCGGAATGGCACTTTGACAAGGCCGAGGCTCCCCGCTCCCATGGGGAGGGTGAGCGTCTCGTAACGCACCTTAAAGAGCGTACCGGCTGTAAGAAAGTAGCCGAACCCGACCTGGATGCTGCGTCCAATATCTGATGGCAGTGGGATGTGGAACATCTTGGACGCCATATGTTGATTGAGGTATTGGATATTTTATAAAGAATCGGGTCGGCGGAGGAGATTTTGTCGCACTGCCATGCGGAAACTTAAAAACTACGCTGAAAATTAGAGGGAACGGAGCGGCGCACGGTGGGGATGAAAATAATACCAAAGTATCGTAGGTTATGGACGCACTGGAGGGGTGCGAAGTCGTCGTGTGAGAGGCCGCGTCCAATGGACATCGCCGAGGCTTTAGCGACGTGCCTGGCACTGCTTGCTGCAGCTACGTACACTGCTATCAAATCGGCTACTATTTGCGTTTTGATCGGCGACCGGACTAAGGGGAGAAGCACGTCCGCATAAGCACGACGACAAAAATTCTGCTATCGCAACGTGAGACCAGATAGGTACCTCAGCTAAGGAGATGCGTAATCGCTCTATTCACCGCTGAGAGAGTACTTGCGCTCGGTATTCTGCATTATTTTCCCATCTCTATAACACATGCCGATCAAATAAGGTCTTTTGTAACAGTTTAAATTTCGTGTACATTTATGACCTATTATACGTTTGTAGCAGACATCTGATTTTCTCAGTAAATGCTCTGTTCTCTTCAGCATGAGCTACCCTTACACTCCTCGAATCTGCAGGAAACCTCACTCACACCTCAAATGGTAAGAGAGAGTTGCTGCGAATAGTGAGTGGATGTCATAGGGACGCACAACAATCAATACTTGCAGTATGGCTGATACGTAGCATTTCACCTGGCCTCGGCCGGAGGGTTGAGCGTGGGAGGAGCACGTGGCTGTCTCCATGGTTACGGCCGGCGCGGACAGCTATCGAGCGGGCGGCAGCTCCCGCGGAAGGAAATGCTGTCTTTCATATAATGAATAACTTAACGTTTACGAACTGCGCTGGCTTGCAACGTGGATGTCCTAGACTGGAGTCCATACTCGAACATAAGTTTGTGTTTTGAAATTCACTTTACTGAGTGAATCATTCAGGCTGAAAGAAAGCATTCACGGAAATGATTGCAGATATATTTCAGTAACGAATATAAGATTATGCAAGTAAATAATCAAGATTATAAGGCAGTGAGTAAATTTATGATGAATGTATCAATAGATGTACTGTCCGCATGGCCGAATGGCCAAAAAGCGAGAACTCAGTGCAAAACAAAATTAATTTTAGAAGAGACTACGTGCACACAAGAAAGATAAGCCAAGGGCATCTGACTCGTTATTGTAATTTTCTGAACAGACAACATACAGGTACATAATTACTTACTGGTGCTGAAATTTATATTTCGAAGTATGTCATTTTGGAAAAATTTCAGTTCACGGTGCGAGAACTTTCAGATTAAAATTATGTTCGCCTTCTTCCTCTTGTTTGTTCTGTGAAGTAATCCATGCAAAATGAGCTGTAAAATTGCAAAACTTATCGTTTTCAATCATAAGTTAACGTACTACTCACCAGAGATACAGCGTGCTGTGTTTTGTTGACTTTTAGTAGCAACACTAGTACAGTATAAAGAAAAATAACGTCTTTTCTTACAAATATAGCTCTCTTCTTGAAGAAATGCAAACAGGAAACGTTTCATACAATAAATTCATGTTTTAAGTAAAAAATATTTCTGTCATCACTCTGTCCCTTAAAAAATGCAAACAGCAGACACTTCATGTAACCAATATTCTCTATTAGAGTAAAACAAATTGTTTGTTACTCATGGGACTCACTGCTGAATACAACGATAATGAGAATATTTTCATAAATTAAAAATCGCAGATAATGTTACATACCGAATATAAGACAATTATTGTTGTTCATAGTCGTTCACATGCTGTTAGCTAAATTTATATTCCACGGCTGTGTGAAACGTGATCCGTTAAAAATTTTCCTAGTTCCTAATAGGTTGTCACTAAAAGCAAGACTGAGTTTCGGCTGCATGACATGCAGACATTTATTCACATAATTGATTACAGTTGATAAAGTGTAAGGTGAACTTCGAAAGAAACAAACAGGACGCAAAAATAATAATTTCTAAATTCGCAAACCATGTAAGCTATTACTTTTATAGAAGAAGCAGAGAACTTAGGGTCATGTGTTAGACTTGGCCATGGAATAAGAACACTCTTTTACTCAATGATGAGTTACCCCAGAATATGATGCCATACGAAAGCAGAGACTGAAAATAGGCGTGGTAAGTTAATTTACAGAGATGTATATCGCCGAAATTTGCAATGACCCTACTAGCATAAGTACTGAACTCAAACGTTTTAGCAGATCTTAAGTGTGTTTTTTCCATTTCAACCCCTCATCAATGCATACACCTAGAAATTTTGAATATTCTACCTTAGTTACCGACTTTCTGATCGAAGTCTATATTTATTAATGGTGTTATTACATTTACTGTGTGGAATGTATATACTGTGTTTTGTCAAAGTTTAATGAGAGCCCATTTGCAGAGAACCACTTAATGATTTTCTGAAAAACCTCATTTAAAATTTCATCAGTTAATTCTTGTCTGTTAGGTGTGATAGCTATACTTGTATCATCGGCAAAAGGTACCAGCTTTGCATCTTCGCAACTATAGAATGGCAAGTCATTAATATACATTAAGAACAGCAGAGGACCCAAGACCGAACCTTGTGGCAACCCATAGTTGATTGTTCCCCAGTTTGAGAAATCACCAGTTTTTTGCATATTATGTGAACTGCTTATTTCAACTTTCTGCACCCCTCCAATTAGCTATGATTTAAACCATCTGAGCGCTGTCCCATTCATACCATAGTACTTGAGCTTATCTAGAAGTATTCCATGATTTACACAGTCAAAAGTCTTTGAGAGATCACAAAAAGTCCCAATGAGTGACTACCGGTTAGTCAGAGCATTTAATATTTCATTAGTGAAAGTATATATAGCATTTTCCGTTGAGAAACCTTTCTGGAATCCAAACTGACATTTTGTTAAAACTTTATTCTTAGGAAGGTGTGAAGCTACTGTACAATACATTACTTTCTCAAGAATTTTGGGTAAGGCAGTCAGAAGAGAGATTGTGCGGTAGTTGTTGACATCAGACGTATCCCCTTTTTTATCCAGTGGCATACTTCAGTCTATCTGGGAAAATACCCTGCTTCAGAGACCTATTACATATGTGACTAAGAATCCCACTTATCTCTTGGGAAGAAGCTTTTATTATGCTGCTGGAAATGCCATCAATACCATGTGAGCTTTTATTCTTGAGAGATTTTATTATCTTCCTAATTTCAGAAGGAATGGTGGGTGGAATTGCAATTGTATCAAATCGTGTGAGTAAGGCCTCTTCCATTAATTGCCTTGCTTCTTCTAATGAACATTTGGATCCTATTTTCTCTACAACATTAAAAAAATGATTATTCAAAATGTTTTCGACTTCCAGCTTGTTGTTTGTCAAGTTTCCATTCGCTTTGATGGTAATGCCATCATCCTGTACTCTTGGTTGCCCTGTCTCCCTTTTAATAATATTCCAAATTGTTTTGATTTTGTTTTCAGAGCTATTAATCTCAGACATTATGCACATGCTTCTGGACTTTTTAATAACATTTCTTAATGTAGCACAGTAGTTTTTTGTAATATCTGGCTATTTCTGGGTCATTACTCTTTCTTGTTGTTAGATACAGTTCCCTTTTGCGGTTACAAGGTATTTTTATTCCTTTAGTAAGCCAAGGTCTTTTGCATGGTTTCTTATAATTAGATTTAACTACTTTCTTGGAGAATCAGTTTTCAAATTCTCTTAGAAGTTTATCATGAAATAAGTTATATTTTACATTAGCATGGGGTTGCTTGTACACCTCATCCCAGTCTAACTGCTGAAGATTTTCCCTGAAATTTCTAATCGTTGAGTCATTAATTGAACGCACAACTTACTACTGAATGAAGCTATGTCATATACTCTAACTAGCTGAGAACCATGATCAGGAAGGCCATTCTCAACAGGACAAGAGCTTATGTTTTTAAACCTATCTTGGTCTATAAAAGTGTGATCTATCAATGTGCTGCTGTCCTTTACTACCCGAGTAGGAAAATCAATGACAGATGTCAAATTGAAAGAACCGAGAAAGACTTCCAGGTCATTCTTCGTGTTACACTCTTTCAGTGAATCAATATTGAAGTCCCCACAAATAATAATTTGCTTACCCCTATCTGCAGATAGCACAACAAGGCATCCAAGTTTTCCAGGAATAAATGAAAGTTTCCTGAAGGGGACCTATATACTGTTACAATTACAAAAGAGCCCTCCTTCAGTTTAAGTTGACAGGCACATGCTTGCATATGTTGTTCTAGACAAAACTTTTTTGTATCCAAACTTTTAACACACTGATAACTTTTGACATATACAGCAACTCCTCCTCGCACCTTATTCTCTCTACTCTTACGTGCAGCTAGTTTATAACCACTGACATTTACCTTTTCCATATCAGACACAATATGATGCTCAGACAGGCATAGTATATCTATCACGTTATCAGATTTAATGTCATCTAAACAAATCAGGAGCTCAGCTACTTTATTCTTCAATCCCGGAATATTTCGGTGAAAAATGGTAACATTATTTTTTACTTTACTTTTGTGAAAATCTAATTTTTTCTTTAATCCACAAATATTTTTGTTAAATATGGTAACATTGCATAACTTAATCATAGTTAACACTTGGTTCAAGAATCATAAAAGGAGGATGTATACATAGAAGAAGTCTGGAGATACTGGAAGGTCTGAGATAGATTATATAATGGTAAGACAGAGATTCAGGAACCAGGTTTTAAATTGTAAGACATTTCCAGGGGCAGATGTGGACTGTGACCACAATTTATTGGTTATGAACTGTAGATTAAAACTGAAGAAACTCCAAAAAGGTAGGAATTTGAGGAGATGGGACCTGGATAAACCGAGAGAATCAGAGGTTGTAGAGAGCTTCAGGGAGAGCATTAGGGAACGATTGACAAGAATGGGGGAAAGACATACAATAGAAGAATGGGTAGCTTTGAGAGATGAAATAACGACGGTAGCAGAGAATCAAGTAGGCAAAAAGACGAGGGCTAATAGAAATCCTCAGGTAGCAGAAGAGATACTGAATTTAACTGATGAAAGGAGAAAATACAAAAATGCTGTAAATGAAGTAGGCAAAAAGGAATACAAACATCTCAAAAATGAGATGGACAGGTAGTGCAAAATGGCTAAGCAGGGATGGCTAGAGGACAAATGTAAGGATGTAGAGGCGCTTATCGATAGGGGTAAGATAGATACTGCCTAGAGGAAAATTAAAGAGACCTTTGGAGAAAAGAGTACCACTTGCATGAATAGCAAGAGCTCAAATGGAAACTCAGTTTTAAGCAAAGAAGAGAAATCAGAAAGGTGGAAGGAGTATATAGAGAGTCTATACAAGAGCGATGTTCTTGAGGACAATATTATAGAAATGGAAGAGAATGTAGATGAAGATGAAATAGGAGATATGATACTGCGTGAAGAGTTTGACAGAGCACTGAAAGACCTAAGTCGAAACAAGGCCCTGGGAGTAGACAACATTCCATTAGAACTACTGACAGCCTTGGGAGAGTCAGGCTAACAAAACTCTACAGTCTGGTGAACAAGATGTATGAGACAGGCGAAATACCCTCAGTTGTCCAGAAGAATATAATAATTCCAATGCTAAAGAAAGCAAGTGTTGACAGATGTGAAAATTACCGAACTATCAGTTTAATAAGCCACGACTGCAGAATACTATGACGAATTCTTAGAAAATAGATTAAGGTAAGGCAAACCTACGTTTCTCGCATTTGTAGACTTAGAGAAAGCTTTTGAGAATGTTGACTGGAATACTCTCTTTCAAATTCTGAAGAAGGCAGGGGTAAAATACATGGAGCGAAAGGCTATTATAATTTGTACAGAAACCAGATGGGAGTTATAAGAGTCATGGGGTATGAAAGGAAAGCAGTGGTTGGGAACGGAGTGAGATAGGGTTGTAGCCTTTCCCCGAAATTCTTCAATCTGTATATTGAGCAAGCAGTAAAGGAAACAAAAGAAAAATTCAGAGTAGGAATTAAAATCCATGGAGAAGAAATAAAAACTTTGAGGTTCGCCGATGACATTGTAATTCTGTCAGAGATAGCAAAGGAACTGGAAGAGCAGCTGAACGGAATGGACAGTGTATTGAAAGGAGAATGTAAGATGAACATTAACAAAAGCAAAACGAGGGTAATTTAATGTAGTCGAATTAAATAGGCTGATGCTCCGTAAACTGGATATGGAAATGAGACACTTGAAGTAGTAAATTAGTTTTGCTGTTTGGGGAGCAAAATAACTGATGATGGTCGAAGTAGAGAGGATATGAAATGTAGACTGGCAATGACAAGGAAAGCGTTTCTGAAGAAGAGAAATTTGTTAACATCGAGTATAAATTTAAGTGCCAGGAAGTCGTTTCTGAAAATATTTGTATTGAGTGTAGCCATGTATGGAAGTGAAACGTAGACGATAAATAGTTTAGACAAAAAGAGAATAGAAGCTTTCAAAATGTGGTGCTACAGAAGAGTGCTGAAGATTAGATGGGTAAATCACATAACTAATGAGGAGGTATTGAATAGAATTGGAGAGAAAAGAAATTTATGGCGCATCTTGACTAGAAGAAGGGATTGGTTGGTAGGACATATTCTGAGGCATCAAGGGATCACCAATTTAGTACTGGAGGGCAGCGTGGAGGGTAAAAATCGTAGAGGGAGACCAAGAGATGAATACACTAAACAGATTCAGAAAGATGTAGGTTGCAGTAGGTACTGGGAGATGATGAAGCTTGCGCAGGATAGAGTAGCCTGGAGAACTGCATCAAACCAGTCTCAGGACTGAAGGCCACAACAATATGGTAACATTATTATTTACTTTACTGTTATGAGAATCTTATGAGTTTTGGACCTCTTTAAGACCTGCCTGCCCGATATTAGTCTAAAAAAGAGGTAGATCCATGAGTACTAGTGTCCCCCCTTACGGATTTCGCTAACAACCCTGCCAGTTTACCCTTCCCTTTCTTATTGAGGTGTAGGCCATGCCTTGTGAAATCCCCCTATCAATAGTCTCGACAGGAACGAATCCAGTGTCTGACAGAGTGGCCGCCCTACGCAACTGATCCAACTCCATATTTACCCTCCTGTCAGATCAGTTCAACTGGGGCTGATGATGCTGCACAAAAGCAGGCACCAGCCCAACATTGGTATGGGTAGTTGCAGAGGCTATTTTCGCCAGGTCACACTCAATACTCTAGCCCTGATCCCTATGAATACTGTTTCCCACTCCACCCACTATCATCACATGACCCTGCTTTGAGAAACCCTTGCACAAGGAACCTATATCCTCTACCACCAGGCTAAGACATGTACTTGGCTTGAAAAAGTTTGTGACCTGGTACCTGGTACGTGTCACCTAATTTTTCCTGCAAAATCTGGCCCACACCTCTTCCATGGATGGTACCTAGCAACAGAACTTTCCTCTTACTTTCTACTTTTTTTGAAACATTTAGTTTCCTAGTGAGATTCTGTTGCGTCTTAGCTACATTTACTTCTACTGGAGCCTCTTCCTTACTTAATTGTGGTAGCAAGGCAAATCTATTGGGTGTGCCAATTGGGAAACTGTCAGCTACTGTTATCTTTCTGTGGCCCCTGTTCCCAGCTACCACTTCCAACCGCTGCTTATCCTCCTCCCCCCTTAACCTCTTCAGCTTCTCCCTCGCTCTGTCCAAATCAGCCTGAAGGGCACTAATTTTCTCATCCTCTTCAGCTACAATCCTATCTCTTGAGCAAACCCTGCACAAGAAGGGAAGAGTCTCGTTTGCTTCCCCAATTCCCACGCCGCTACAATTTCCTCAATGAAACCACCTGTCACAACAGTTGCACAAAACCCCTGAACTAACTCTCCTACTGCAGCTCACACACTAAGTATCCATGGTAGTTTGGAAATTAGTTAAGAGATTTACTAAGTGCTAACGATAATATATTAAATACAGATGTAAAAGGACACTAAATATGTTTTGGAAACTAATGTGTAAGTCAACTATTAGCAAATGCACTTAAATTTGTGGTACAACGCTAAGTATGCACGTTCAAAAATTAGGCCTAAGCAGCCGAATGTAACCCAAAAGAACTTTTTGCGATTACAGGAAGAATACACAAATAAAAGAGTAAGCTTTAATGGCAAGCTTGAAGAGCACACTAATGAACGTATTTAATCAGTTAATCTACAGCAGATGCACTTAAGATTGCGGTATAAGGCTAAGTATGCACACTCGGAAAGTAAGGCAAAGCCGCGAAACGTAAACAAAAGTCATGTCATGTCATGTCTGTGAAAATTGGTATTGGAAATGAGAGATATAAAACTGTAGAACACCTCAGTTTCCAGCATCCCACCCACACTCGTCAACCTCCAGGGTAAGACGACCAGCTTAACCGAACGTACTGTCTGCTGTCCTCTCCGCTATACACAGCTTTCCATTTTCCCTTTCCTCCACATGTGTCTTGGGCGTCCGTCCTCTTGAACGAATGCCAGATCACCAGATCGGAATGCAAAAGATCTAGCAATGTGCCTCTAACTTCGTGGAATCTCCTAAACTCCTGGTCCACCTTTGCCAGAAGTCGTCTGCCACTTTTTGCCGTAGTTTACATCCTTTAGTGAGATTGTGGGGGACAGTAGGTTGTGGTCCAGTGGGCAGTTTTAACAAGCCATCACCAACCTGAAATTGTGCTGGCGTCAGAGTTTCCGTATCATCACCCAGAGAGATTGGCCTCGAGTTTGCTGAGGCTTCAGTGATGGCCTGTATGATACAGAGTTGTTCTGCAGTTAATCCTGATCGTCCCAACACCCTCTGTAAGCTTCGCTTGACGGCGCCCTTCATCCTCTTCCACCATCTTCCCCCTCAGGACGCTTGTGACGCAATCAATTTCCAAGCGATCCCGTTCTTGGCGAAGAAGCGATGGGTCTCTCAGGTGGTCACTGAGTTTCATAGTTCCAACATTTCTTTGTGGAAGAGTAAAAGGTCTTTGCGTTGTCGGTGTAGATTGTGTGCGACAGTCGACGTCTACTAGCCCATCTCTGTGAAACCATCAAAAATGTGTCGATGTTCATATTAGAGCAAAGTTCTAAATGTATTGCACATGTTGCTGCACTTGCGAAGAGAGCTGTACAGGCCGTTTCCATGGTCATGCATATATTGATGTAGAGATGCCCTGCAAAGTCTATCCCACTGACAGTAAAGAGCTTAGATGGTCTCATTCGATCTGCACGTGGAGGTGCTTCAATTTTTTGTGCTCTTGGATTCTTCATGATCTTGCATGGTAAGCATGTATACAGGACCTCTTCAATGGTTTGAGGACCTTTAAATATCCTAAATTCTTTCCAAAGTTCGAATAACACTATTCTGACACCAAGATGATTAAGATCAACGTATTTGTAAAAGGTGAGGTGTCTCGTAAAGTGATGTAACTACTCTACAAGTATTGGATGTCATTGTTCCCAGACGGATGAGTCCATCTTGAATGAATAGATGAAAGTGTCCAATTTTAGATTCTTGCTAGGTCGGTTCACCGTTCTGGAGTGCATGAAATTCCCGCGTGAAACATTGGCGTTAGACTGTTTTAATCCAGTAAGCGCTTGCACATGCAAGATCGATTTTTGTGAACTCTTCAGAAAGTTTTCCTTTGTAACAAATGTTATGTGTGAAGCGGAGGATCCAACCCGTCGTACGATTTAATCTTCAGCAGGAACTGAATTAAGAAATGCCTATAAGCCAAGAGGCAATGCCATCACAGGTTTTTTACATTATTCCTTTCTTGCGGGAGATCAAGACTCATGTTTGGAGTACCAGATAGCCAACTTTCTCTGGGCGTGTAAGCCATGGTCGTCCCTGCCACCAAACATGTGCAGATTGGATTTGATTATCAATAAGGCCCCGTATCAGGTGATCCGCTGGGTTGTCACGTCCAGAACAATGCCTCCACTGACTAGGCGACGTGTATTATTGAATATCTGTCACTCTATTGCAGATGAAAGTCTTCCATCGATTCGCGTAACTGCGTATCCAGCCCAAGGTCACTGTGGCGCCCGTCCACAAAGTTGCCTGAGTAATGTCATAGCTTTCAGCTGTGTAGAAATAACTTAGTAATAGTGCTCCCACAAGTTCACCTTGAAATTTCAGACTTGACAATATAATCCTTTTGATAGGTACAGGTCTGTTCTTGCTACAGTCTAAGTGAATCATTGTGTTGTCGTGTAGAACACTGTGGAAGAACAGAAGAGCTGCCCCATACGGTCGTTCCGAAGCTTCACAAAATACTTGAATTAGAACATCGTGATCTTTAGTAGTTAATATCAGTTGCGGGATACGGAGAGATATAGAGGTACAATGGACACCCAAGTCTTCCATCGTTTTACCAGATTGTTGGACAGTAATTCATTCCAATCATTTCCCTACACCAGGTTTCTTGGACTAATAGTTTTGCCATGATTCACACTTGACAGAATAACCCTAGTCGCAAAAATTAGCTGTAGTCTGTAATAGTTTATTTTTGGTACTAGGTCTATCAGATAAGTTTTCTGTGTCGTCATCCGTATTAATGTATAAACTGTCGATTGTTGTGTCCCAGTATACGCCTAAAACTTGAGTAGCTGCAACGATATCTCGCCCTTCGGTTTTTCATATGTTGTGTAACTAATTTGAAGAAGTGGCCCATTGCGCTAATACGCTGAAGTGCCAAAGAAACTGATATAGGCATACGTATTAAAATACAGAGATATGTAAACAGTCAGAGTATGGAGCTGAGTGCGGCAACGCCTATATAAAACAAGTGTCTGGCGCAGTTGTTAGATCGGTTACTGCTGCTACATTGGCAGGTTATCAAGATTTAAGCGAGTCTGAACGTGGTCTTATAGTCGGCGCACGAGCGATGGAACACAGCCTCTCCGAGGTAGCAATATGTACAGAGAATATCAGGAATCTACTAAAACATCAAATTTCCGACATCGCTGCGCCCGGAAAAAGGTCCTGCAGGAACGGGACCAGCGACGACTGAAGAGAATCTTTCAACGTGACAGAAGTACAGCCCTTCCGCAAACTTCTGCAGATTTCAGTGCTGAGCCATCAACAATTATCAGTATGCGAACCATTCAACGAAACGTCATCGATACGGGCTTTCGGAGCCGAAGGCCTACTCGTGTACTCTTGACGACTGCACGACACAAACCTTTACGCCTCGCCTCGCCTGGGCCCGTCAACACTGACACTGGTCTGCTGATGATTGGGAAGATATTGCCTGGTCGGACGAGTCTCGTTTCAAATTGTATCGAGTGGATGGACGTGTACGGATATGGAGACAACCCCATGAATCCATGGCCCTGCTTGTCAGCGTGGGGCTGTTCAAGTTGGTGCAGGTGTAAGTAGGCTGTTTATGTTTTCTCTATGTAAGTAGGCTGTTTAGGTTTTTTATTAGTAACGCCACCTCTAGGCTGTGCTGTGGGCAGTCTGTGTCTGCTTTGCATTGTTGTAATACTCGCCATTGTAGTGTTAGGCAGCTGGCTGTGAACAGCGCGTAGCGTTGCGCAGTTGGAGGTGAGCCGCCAGCAGTGGTGGATGTGGGGAGAGAGATGGCGGAGTTTTGTAATTTTTCATGAACTGATATATTTATATATGATGATATCAAGGTAAATACATTGTTTGTTCTCTATTAATATCTTTCATTTGCTAACTATCCCTATCAGTAGTTAGTGCCTTCAGTAGTTTGAATCCTTTATTTAGCTGGCAGTAGTGGCGCTCGCTGTATTGCAGTAGCTTGAGCAGCGAAGATTTTTGTGAGGTAAGTGATTTGTGAAAGGTATAGTTTAATGTTTGTCAGGGCCATTCTTTAGTAGGAAATTTTGAAAGTCAGATTGCGTTGCGCTAAAAATATTGTGTGTCAGGTTAAGCACAGTCTTGTATAATTGTTCAAAGGGGACGTTTCATATGGCGACCCTGCCAGGATCGCCATATGAAACGTCCCCTTTGAACAATTATACAAGACTGTGCTTAACCTGACACACAATATTTTTAGCGCAACGCAATCTGACTTTCAAAATTTCCTACTAAAGAATGGCCCTGACAAACATTAAACTATACCTTTCACAAATCACTTACCTCACAAAAATCTTCGCTAACATTTACCAGTACTGCTAATGAGATTTTAATGCAACATTTTGGTTTATTTGAAAATACATTCTGAATTTAAAGTGCTTTCTGAGAGATACCAGATGACACAGAGGTTAGTTTATGTAACAGCTACACGATTTTTATCACGACGCTACTAAGGAGTGACAATTTACAATGTTGCTTTTGCGGTGTATCTGTTTTATATCTGCACAGTTTTCTGAATTCTTCTGGAAATCAAAACATGTTTTATTAGTAACTTTTGTGGTATAGCTACAAGGAGACAGCCTTTTCCATAGCACAACAATACGTTACAGCACAGTACTTTCATCATCACAACAATAAGCGTAATAACTAAGATATCTCTACGCAAAGCATTTCACTTTTGTTTATCATGAGGTAAGTACATTGGCTTCTGCAGAACTTAGCTTTTGGAGGAAAATAACTACGACACTTTCACAGAGATTATGCACATTTAGCGCTACAGGACACGCATTTCAGTGATTAATTTTGTACTTAAAACATTTATTTTTAAAGATTTTTGAATTACAAAGAAAGTTTTCAGTGATACATTTCATTACATTGCTGTAATCTGTAACACCTGAGGGTATAATTACATTAATCCTCAGGGGGGTACACGCTTACTTTGTGTACCATGTGTTTGGCAAGCACAAGGAACCCTAGCTAATATGGTATTTGCTTATACAACTTTACACATCGGTACCATATTTCTCTAACACACAAATTACACAGCTATCTGATCATTTAACTGAGAGATAAACATTTTTTTTACTACGTCAGTGACAGATGTTTACGCAATTACACAGTTGGATAACTTCACACTTATGAAACTGTATTTTGTCTGTACTTTGTAAACTGTTCATATTTTTTCGGAATCACTGTGATACTATGAGAGCTTTGAATGATATATTGGGTATGAGATCATGATTTTTAAAGTACGTTTGAGGTAGATGACACTATTTAAATGAGCAGAGAATTCTTTTTAGGCTTAGAAATTATTGGAGGAAGCTACGACGATTTTGAGATTTGACTGAGGTGTTATGATGTTATTATTACGACGACGATGTGTATTATGTTGTTGAGGAATGTTTATTATGCTACGTATTTCTTATGATGAAATACTGAAGAAGTGTCGACGAATAAGGTAAGGAATAATGAGTAGTGTTTAGGGACTCTGATTTGTGGAAAAGGTTGTTGGAAACCAAGAATCGTACTTTAAGAGTTATGAAATGTGTGTGTATATTCGTGAATGTATTACAATGCAGACGAAAATTTTTTTGGACACTGTTATATCTATAGCATTTTGTTTCTACAGATTTGCAACGCTAATTCTTGACCTGTGAAATATTTCTATGTGAGACGGTAGCAGAAACTGCTGTCGTAAATATTTCCGTACGAAAGTTAAGTGACCACCTGCACATAATGCGTCGTGGGCACCCAGGTGTGTCAGACACCTGGAGAACAAGCCATTAGTGTGAGTGCCTCGTCAGAAGCACAGGTAAAAAAAACAGTAAGGGAAGGCCATTGTCCGCGCTACTGACATCTCCTTGTTGAAAGCATACTGTGGAGCTCGTAATTTATGATATTTTACTGAAATGCCTAATGAAACGATGAGAAACATTTCACAGCTATTGTCTTGCTAGTTAAGAAAAATGCCAGATGGCTTGCTTTATGTATTTATTTACACATTTTGTTTAATATCAAGTTTCTAGCTGCACTGCAGCATTGGTTAAAATAAAATTTAATATATGTACTAATATAGTTATTTTATGCCTACAGATCCAGTCAATAAGAAATTTATGATCTACTTACAAGACAACGAGGGCACATAAATAGACATTTCCCTTCACAGGAATTGCATAAATAATTTCTTTACGATTTGGTAACTTATCTGCTAGTGTAAGTTCTCGTGATGCATCACTCTAATGTTAAGATGTGACATAGGTATTAGACATGGCCATTTTAGTGTAATATTTTTTCTGCTTGCGCTATGTCATGTTTAGGTATAAGTTGCTGCTGTTTGCCAGGCATAGTGTTATTGAATTTGACTTTTACTAATTTATACTGTAGATTTATACTGTAGCTTGCTTTGCAATTTTCCATTTTTTTATTGCTGTTTATAATAATTGTTTTACGTGCTGCTGCATTGCCTCGTCCATTAGTTTAGCATCTGAGCTCAGTAGATTTAAGTTAGCTTAAGAGGGGGTAGACTATATGAGAAACTGACTATGGAGAATAGGTAAAGAATGCATTGCGAAGTTATATAAAAAGGATTTGGGCCCAAATGAGTATTGTACAATCAGAAATAATTATTTTGAAAGAAATATGAACAGAATACAGAAAGCATGCTTGGATAGGATTTTTTTTGGTGGAAACAAAGGATGAAATAAGGGGAAAGATATATGAAGTTTTGGGTTGGACTGCAGTACCACATGTTACACTGACAACGAACCCTGTCCTTTCCTATTGGTGTTATCCCACTATGTGTTTGTGTACCCTTGAGTATTTGTTTTCTTCCTGTCTCTGTGTACTGTTTCATAGAATTTTTTTTCTCTTCTAATACTAAGCTATATTCACTAGGAGGAGGAATACTGTTATCCTCAAATATAAGTTGCATTAATAATATGTTATTTTCTTTGTAAAGTTGTTTACAATTCTGTTCTGTTTCAATGTTCATGTGTGAAATTAATGTTTCGAAAACTATTCTCATTATTTTATGTATGTACTTATGTCACTATTTTTGTAACACTGATGTATATGTTTATTTCTATTCTTTTGTAAAGCCTGTACTACAAATGTTATCTGTATTATTATGTTTTTAATGATGTATTTTGTACCTTTGTAATTGTATTCTTATGTTATAAAATTGTAATTGTCACCAGTTCATGACATTATTAACTTGTTAGTTACATTTCACTGCACACGTTTCTGTTGGTCATAGTATATGGACAATATGTGAGAAGTAGGGACTGTTAGTGTTTGCATGTGTGTTAATAACTCAGCAAGGGACTGGATAACAGCATTGCTGGTTCTAAGGACAATTTCAAAAACTTTGTGAGTGCACAAGTGGTGGTTTATGGACTTGCTATATTATCCGCAAGACTCTTCAATGGTGATTGTGCACCTGCACAGTCACAACAGATGGCTGCTGGCCATCTCTACAAGGACTACAGTGGGTCTACATCTTTGATGACCCACCAATACCATTATCTCTACAAGGACTACAGTGGGTCTGCATCTTTGATGGCCCACCAATACCATTATCTCTACAAGGACTGCAGTGGGTCTGCACCTCTGGTGGCCCACCAATACCACAATCTCTACCAGGACTCCAGTGGGTCTGCTCTGTGATGACCTACCTACCAATATTCTTCAAAACTTCGAATGACTCTGCTGTGGGTTTGCTCCATTGTGGCCCATTACCTGTCAGCATGTCGAGAGTCAGCACTGTCTTTCCGTTGGAAGGACAACACTACTTCTTCAAGACTGCATGGAAATCCACTACTTCTGTGTGCAATTTCTTTTGCTAATGAGACTTTGTGAAAAAAAAAAAACCTGTGATTACCGTAATGAACAATGTGGACTGTCTTTATGGATTGTGAGAAATTTTGATCTTTTGACCAACATAATATTAATAAGTGTGTGCATTTTATATCTTTGTTACTGTAATTGTGAAAAATTTTTGTCAAATCTGTATTGGCCAGTGCCCAACACCATTTGTAAAAATTTTTGTGGGGAGCATGGGGGCTATGTAAGTAGGCTGTTTATGTTTTCTCTATGTAAGTAGGCTGTTTAGGTTTTTTATTAGTAACGCCACCTCTAGGCTGTGCTGTGGGCAGTCTGTGTCTGCTTTGCATTGTTGTAATACTCGCCATTGTAGTGTTAGGCAGCTGGCTGTGAACAGCGCGTAGCGTTGCGCAGTTGGAGGTGAGCCGCCAGCAGTGGTGGATGTGGGGAGAGAGATGGCGGAGTTTTGTAATTTTTCATGAATTGATATATTTATATATGATGATATCAAGGTAAATACATTGTTTGTTCTCTATTAATATCTTTCATTTGCTAACTATCCCTATCAGTAGTTAGTGCCTTCAGTAGTTTGAATCCTTTATTTAGCTGGCAGTAGTGGCGCTCGCTGTATTGCAGTAGCTTGAGCAGCGAAGATTTTTGTGAGGTAAGTGATTTGTGAAAGGTATAGTTTAATGTTTGTCAGGGCCATTCTTTAGTAGGAAATTTTGAAAGTCAGATTGCGTTGCGCTAAAAATATTGTGTGTCAGGTTAAGCACAGTCTTGTATAATTGTTCAAAGGGGACGTTTCACAGGCTCTATAAAGGTGTGGGGCATGTGCAGTTGGAGTGGAACCCCTGATACGTCTAGATACGACTCTGAAAGATGACACGCAAGTAAGCATCCTGTCTGATCATCTGCATCCATTCATGTCCATTGTGCATTCCGACGGGCTTGGGCAATTGCAGCAGGAAAATGTGATATCCCACACGACCAGAATTGCTACAGAGTGGCTCCAGGAACACTATTCTACGGTTAAACACTTCCGCTGGCCACCAGACTCCTCACATATGAACATTATTGAGCATATCTGGGATGCCTTGCAACGTGCTGTTCGGAGGAGATCTGCACCCCCACGTACTGTAATTGATTTACAGGCAAGCCCGCAGGATTCATGGTGTCAGTTCCCTCCAGCACTACTTCAGACATTAGTCGAGTCCATGCCATGTCGTGTTGCGGCACTTCTGCGTGCTCGAGAGGCCCCTACACGATGTTAGGCAGGTGTACCAATTTCTTTGGCTACTCAGTGTAGAAAGTTCAATATTTTCACGAGGGCTGTTGGTTCATAATACATAATACGGCTGATGAATATGGATTTTGGCAAACTGAGAAAATCACGAAACAGTAGCTTTGAATTTTAAACTTTTGATTTCAAAAACTGACATCATAAATAAAGAATGTATATGAATTATGTATAATGAGAATAACAAATTAATATTTCGCCTATGTAACGAGTAAGGAATATCACACGACTAATGGACAGTTATTGTGTGTAGATGTTCCTGCGTTTGGTTCGAGGGGCATTTAAGACACTTGTTTATTGTTAATGGACAACTACAGAAAGTATAGTATGCAGGTACAAGCCAGAGGATTGAATATTATTACAGCTATGAGTCAGTATTCTGAACTTATGGTTAAAATAGAACTTTCAGACAGTACAATGTCTTGTATGAGCAATGCATGTGAAGCACATTTTTGTAAACTGCTTATACGATATAAAAATTAATACTCGGAGCATCGACGTTGGAGGAGCTGCTTTGGAAAACAATAAAGATCAGTCTATTACGTATCCATGGCGGAGGTTACAAATGTTTACAGTTCATGACTAATCTTCATAAGTAGTACAGTACTTGCAACATGAAAGTCGTAGTCACACATTCAAAACACGGTGCAACAAGATGTGACCACAAAGGCAAATAAATGTAGTGTGTTCGGATATTTCCGTTACAAGCTTCTAGGACTTGTAGAGGGGAGTGAGTACATAATATTTTGAATAGAAAACCTTGTCCGCATAAGTACTGTTTCCTTTCTACGACGGTTTTCATTCAGACGCTGAACTCATCCACTTCTGCTTGACGACATGAGTTAGGAGTGACGCAGTACAATTGTATGTAGGCTGTTTAGGTTTTTATATTGGTAACGTCACGTAGTGCTCTGTATGAAAATCACTGGCTGTGCTGTGTGCAGCCTGTGGCTAGTTTGCATTGTTGGAATCTGCTATTGTAGTGTTGAGCAGTTGGCTGTTAACAGCACGTAGCGTTGCGCAGTTGGAGGTGAGCCGCCAGCAGTGGTGGATGTGGGGAGAGAAATGGAGGAATTTTGAGAGCGAATGATCTGTACGTGTGTCCATCAGAAACAGTACATTTGTAAGAATGGATGTCATGAACTGCTATATATATTATGACTTTTGAACACTATTAAGGTAAATACATTGTTTGTTCTCTATCAAAATCTTTCATTTGCTAACTATGCCTATCAGTAGTTAGTGCCTTCAGTAGTTTGAATCTTTTATTTAGCTGGCAGTAGTGGCGCTCGCTGTATTGCAGTAGTTAGAGTAACGAAGATTTTTGTGAGGTAAGTGATTTGTGAAAGGTATAGGTTAATGTTAGTCAGGGCCATTCTTTTGTAGGGATTATTGAAAGTCAGATTACGTTGCGCTAAAAAATATTGTATGTCAGTTTAAGCACAGTCATTTATAATTTTTCTAAGGGGACGTTTCACAATTATTAGGTGGCAGCTGGAAAGGAACATAACGAAACGTCCAAGCACATTTTTTTTGTGTGAACACTTAAACAGTACGTGTTTACGTTATTTCAAAACAAAAATAACCCACCGTACCGTACGTGCAGAACAGTAATGACGCATTACAACAGCAGCTCGATGTGGCGACCACCTACGCTGTTACAGACACTGTGCCCTACGAAGTACGTTCTGTTACACACTCTCTCCATCCCACTTGGTGTCTCTTCAGTTTCTAGTGCAGCAGCCAGAACTTGTGCCAGCAGATGTTTCTCTGTCTCTACAACAGTCTCGTAACAAGGCAGATATTAAGTGACATCAGGTGAACGTCAGACGCAGTAGACGTCATCCTGTCTACCCTACTTCATACCAGGATAAGTGACTGACAATTTTCTCTTCCCGCAGCAGACTTGGTCACGTTACACATCTGAAATAAAACCCTTGTACAACAGAAACGGTACGTTTCTGGACATGGGTTCCTATTCAAAATGCTATGTATTCACACGCCTCTACAAGTTTGTAATTGTAATTTCCGAACTCCCTGTAACAGATAAAACGTTGCAATGAATCTCCTTAATTGAAACAAATTTATAATTGTGGAGGAAAACGAGAGCGAAGAAAGATTGTTCAAAACCAAAGAGAGTTGGAAAAAAGTCCTCGACAAAGAATTGTTCACAACACAGGGTTTGAGGAGATGTCCTTGGATTGTGTGGGAGAGGACTTATCAATAACTGCTCTTCAACTTGTCGGTGAAAAGCAAATGTCGAAGAATATAGTGTGAAGTATGTGTCTGAAGCAGCAATTACATGTCATCATAAACAATGTGTTGAATCAAGGGGATCAAATGATTTTCTATTGGCTTCCGGGACATCTCCATATAACCATCTCCGCAGTGGAATGTCACTTATGACGATATGAACGTTAGGACAACACAACATCCAGTCTCCGGCGTAGAAAATCTCCTTACCTGCCAGTTGGTCCCGGCCGAGGTTCGTGTCCTCCCTCTGGCATGGGTGTGTGTGTGTTTGTCCTTGGGATAATTTAGGTTAACTAGTGTGTAAGCTTAGGGACTGGTGACCTTAGCAGTTAAGTCTCGTAAGATTTCACACACACAGAATTTAATGGACGGGCATCAATAGCGAAACTTGTGCATGTCAAATAAAAACCGTTTCACCTCCTCTATATCCTTTATTTAAGGCACGGCCAGTTTCGTAAGTTAAATTGCATCATCAGGTGCAAATCTGAATAGAAACGAGAAAGAGACCGTACATACGGTTACACAAAGACCTTATCAGAGTGTTAAAGTGTGCCAGTAATACAAAAGTAAACATCTTAATAAAGATAGCAAATGTCAAGTGAATAACTCATAGACTATGAAATAAGAGCCTGGACCCTGTTCTGGGCTGTATATAAACGTAATATTTTGAATTTAAAATCTAAAATTTCTTACAGCTTTTAAAAAACTAAAAAAAGCTTAAATTTTCATAATCGAGAATCGTTCTAGCAAAAGGCACGAAGGAAGAGGAGGTAAGGGGGAAAGAGCGAATGAACCAGGCTATTCATTTAAGTGATCAAAGCTAGCCAACATGGATATATGCCTTAAACCTATCTTCCTAGGTCCTTCCAGTTTGACCCACATATTTCTACTGACAATCATCACTGGTGATGTTGTAAACACCTGACGACTCGTGAGGCTCGCGTTTCGTCCTTGCTCTGTGTTTTAAAAAATGGTTCCAATGGCTCTGAGCACTATGGGACTTAACATCTGAGGTCATCAGTCCCCTAGAACTTAGAACTACTTAAACCTAACTAACCTAAGGACATCACACACACCCATGCCCGAAACAGGATTCCAACCTGTGACTGTAGCGCTCTCGCGGCTCCAGACTGAAGCGCCTAGAACTGGTCGGTCACAGAAGCCGGCTCTGTGTTTAAACTTCAGTCTATAATTTCTAAGAATGAAACGTGCTGGGTCAATATCTTTTTTAGCCAACTGTACACCCACTCTGTTTGAAACCGTTCAATTGCACCGAATACTATGATAAGAGAAGATCCTAGGGGAGTAGTGAAGATGAAACATCCTGTTGATCCTGGGCCGGAGCAGTTCTACGGCTCTTTCTCTTTACCTGTTTTAAAAGGCTCTTGTTAATGCTCGGAGCAAAATCAGCGTGGTACACATTAGAACCTGCTACGAACTGGATGGCCCTATATTAGCGTCCATAAGCTACTTTATGTAACGGAGCGTTACGTAATCCATGAACTACTGACCAGAAACCTGTCTTTTTACACTCCAGATGGTAGGAGGAAGAGCTGTGAATAGCCAAATCCGTGGTTGCTGTTTTCCTATGAATGTCGTTTCTCAAAAGGATTCCCTGACATAGTGACTGACATGTCCAAAAATGGTAACATCCTATTTCTGGACACTACGTTAGGGAATTCTTAGAGAATGGCATTTATAGGAACCAGTAAACACGAATTTGATTCTTCACAGCTCTTCCTATCACCCTCTAGAGTACAAAAAGGCAGCTTTCCGGTCAATGCTTTATAGATTACATAACACCTCATTACGTTAACTAGCATATGAACGCGAATATAGGGCCATCTAGTTCATAGGACATTCTAATGGAAACCACGTACATTTTGTCCCGAGTAATGGCAAGAGTCTTCTAAAAAAGAAAAAAAGGAAAGAGCCGTAGGACTGCTCCGGCCCAGGATCAACAGGGTATTTCATCTTCATTACTCTCTGGGAACGGGAATGGCCCTAGGGTCTTTTCTTATCATAGTATTCAGTACTACGACACTGTTTCAAATGCAATGGGTATACAGTTGACTACAAAGATATTGTTCCCGCACATTTCATTCCTAGGAATAATGCACCGAGATTTAAATACAGGGAAAGGACGAAACGTGAACAACAAAAGTCGTCAGGTGCTTACAACATAACAAGTGATGATTCAGTCGAAATATATGGATCAAATTGGAAGGTCGTTGGAAGTTATGTTTAGGAAACAATTTTCTGGTTGGTATTCCAGTTATGCCTTGCGTTCAAATTTATCCGGAACGTGTCACTCAGCTTCTGGTATTACATGACGTTTTTCAGTTTTGCGTACGGGACGCAAGGGTAACGTTGTCAATATCTTCGAACAGTAGGAGATCTACCGTGCATTAAGATAATTTTCAAATCAACCACTTAATTTTCAAAATGAATTAAGTCATAAAGTAATTTTGGCTAGCTTTGATTACTTAAATGAATAGTGTAGTTCAGTTTCGCTGACCCCTTACTTACTCTTCCTTGGTGCCTTTGCTAGAACGATTCTAGATTACTGAAAATTTTTAAGAATCGTTCAAATTTATTTTTTATTTTTTTTTAAATTTTAAGAATTTAAATTCGAAAGGTTATGTTTGTAAATGGCCCACAACAGGTTCTAGGCTTTTATCCCTATGGCTATGAGTTATTAATATGTTTATTTTTGTATGCTCGATTCCCAACTGTTTCCTTAAAGTTCAAAATGGCTCTGAGCACTATGGGACTAAACATCTATTGTCATCAATCTCCTAGAACTTAGAACTACTTAAACCTAACTAACCTAAGGACATCACACAACACCCAGTCATCACGAGGCAGAGAAAATCACTGACCCCGCCGCGAATCGAACCCGGGAACCCTGGCACGGGAAGCGAGAACGCTACCTCACGAGCACGAGCTGCGGATCCTTAAAGATCATCGGATGATATTTACGCATCCGTGTATGCGCCGCGTCTCTCGGGGCTATGTTTTCATAACCTGCTAGTTCATGTACGGCAGTCGCAGCATTCCGTTCCGGCGCGGCTTCGGCAGATGTACCGTTTACTCTATATTTTGTGTTTGCCCCTCCTTCATTTTCTTTTCGGTGTTTTTTATAATCTACTCTCTCGTTCCATTTGTTAACAGGTTCGTGTTTCACGCCACATTTTTAATCCATGACTATCGGTTTATGTGGAACTTCCCGAATTTTAAAAAGGGGTTGGGATCGGTCTGTAAAAGAGGCTTGACTACTATAAGCCTTGTGGCCACTTTTTATTACTGTGATATGGTCTTTGCGTACCACTGTCCACGGTCTCTTTCTTGTTTTTACACAGATTTGCGTCTGAGGATGTAATTTCAATTACGAAACCGGCCGTGCCTTTAATAAAGGATTTAGAACAGCTGCGGCGGATTTTATTCAACACGCTTCTGTTTTTTATTGTCTGAACGGCTTATCGCCACGTTTCACTCGCGTACAAGCCTGCATTTAATATAAATTCGGACTGAAAAGACTTCCTAACATTTAAATTTATTATCAGTGTAAGCAACTTCACAGTACACTTTATAGTGGTTTGCGTAATATGAATGTAGAGGGAATGCTCTGTTTTATCTTGCGTTTCAATGGCTGGCTGGACAGTCCTGACGATATGTGCTGTCACATGTCCTCCGAGTTCATTAAGTCATGCGCGACGGTGTCAGCGTTGGCAGACTGTAAACAGTTTCTGGTTTCCGCATCGCTGAGCGCCGCCTGGCGGGGTAAGGCGTTGCTATCCGCTCACACCGGCCGGGCGCGACAGTACGTAGAGGGAAGCCTTGTGGGCGCGCGTGTCTGACCATCTGGACAGCTGCCTGTCTGCCCGTTTCTCGTAGCGGACGGTCGTGGAATCGGATCCTGCTCCGTCACACGGCGCCCACGCATCGCCAGCCGGCTTTGTTCCGCCGCGACATCATCCTCATCGCAGCCTGGAGGTGGAGGTAGTGAGTGTTGAACTGTTATTGTTCTAGGCCACCGCGAGACTGCTGAGCCGGAAAACTGAATAAGAAGACCCGAGAATATCTATTTTAAGTTTAGCTTTATTTGCAGCTTAACAGTGTCACGAAATGGTGCCTGGCTAGGAAATACGGAAGCGTCCGATACCGCCCGTCTGCTTTGACCCATGAGGTCACAAATATGGCGGAAACAAAAAAACACACACACACACTTTCCACAAGAAGCCTAATGACACTAACGGGACAAGCGCGGGAAATGAGGTGTTTTGGGTGGGGGGCAAACTAAATATAAACAAATTTAGACGCCTTGCGTAGCTACAACGTGTAAGTGAAGACAGCCATGCATGAATCCCCACCCACCTCCCCAAGGGTTGTAACCCCTGCAACCCATAGAAGATAAAGATGCTTCAGTAGCTGATTAGTGTTTTTTGTCTTTTTTAAAAAAAATCTCATGGGATAGAACGAACAGATCAGAAAAGTAAATAAAATAAGATAAAACAGAACTGGAGACAGCCACACTCAAACCAAACTCCGCGCCGTCATGACGTCACACCCTTACGTCACGGGTCAAAGCCGACGCGTGGGATCGGACGCTTCTGTCGACCCCCTGGCTACTCTACTTTCATTGAAGCTGCATTTGTCAACAATATCTACATCTACATACTTACTCCACAAGCAATTGTACTGTAAGCATTGCGGAAGGTACCTTTTAGTACTGTTATTCCCTCTCCTGTACCACTCAGAAATGGAGAGAGAGGGAAAAGTTACTGTCTATACGCCTCTGTACGAGCACTAATTGCTTTTATCTTGGTTTCGTGGTCCTTATGGGAAATGTACGTAGGTGGCAGTAGAATTGTACTGTAGTCATCAACAAATGCCGCAACTCTAAATTTTCTCAATATTGTTTCGCGAAAAGAATGTCTTCTTACATGCAGGGATTCCCATTTGCGTTAACGAAATATCTCCCTGTCGATCGAACCTACTGGTAACAAATCTGCAGCGCGCCACTGAACTGTTTCGAGGTCTCCCTTTAATCCAACGTGGCGGGGATCACTAACATTCTCTCAATAATCCGAAGACGACCATTCGCCCTCCCTACTACCGACCTTACGCTTTGCGACGTTGCGCCTGTATATTTAATCGATGTTACTGTGTCAAGCACAAAATCACTAACACCGTATTTGATAAGTAGTGCTGTGTTCTGCCAAATCATCGACATCAACTTCCAGTTTCTACATTCAGAGCACACACTAAATAGATGTTGTGTCTAAGTCATTGTTTTTCTCCGTACTTACCGGTACAGGTATACGACAGAACCATCAGCAGACAGTCGCAGATTGCTGCCCACCGTATCCGTCAGGTCGTTTATGTATAAAGCTGAGTTTCACACGACCTATGCTTTCTAAACCGTTGCTGATTTGGGGACGGAAGCTTTTGTCTCAAGAGACTTCATTATGTTTGATCTTAGAACGTGCCTAAGAATTCTGCAGTGGACAGATGTTCGGGATATTGGTATGTAATTTTGCTGGTCCGTTCGTTTACCTTTCTTATATACGATAGTCACCTGTGGTCTTTCCCGTCGCTTGGAACTTCGCCCTGGCTTTGAGATTGGCGATAAATGCAAGCTAAGTAAAGGTCTGACGAAGAGTACTTTGTATAAATCGGACTTGGGAGTCCATTCGAACTTGGCGACTTTCCTGTTTTCAATTGTATCAGTTGCTTCTCATATTTCTGTATCTAGTGCGACGGTTAAACGATGGTATGACTGTACGATCCTCCTTCGTGAATGTTTTAACCGTGATATTTAAATATTGAGCTTTCTTTTTTCCGCCTATTACACCATTTTGTTTCGACGAGTGGCTGCATATAATCCTTCGACCCACATACTAATTTAGCTTCGTACAGAATTTTCTCGGATTGTCGCCAAGATCATTCGTTAAGGTATGACGGGGGATGTTGTGTGCTTCACGCAAGTCTTTTAATACACGTCAGATTTACTATTAACTGTTGCCTGTTGCCACTTTTTTGTTGTTTTTTTGACCGAGAATGTAACAATTTCTGCTTTCTCAGCATTTTCCTGATTTCGTTATTAAATCAGAGCGGGTAATTTCCGCCTCGGCACATACGTCTCCAGAGCACGATTTACAGTCGGGTTAAATCTGGCCACAATTCCTCTACGTCCGTCATATCGGAACTAAATGATGTCCATTCACTGCTTAGTAGGATGCTAACAACTGCTAATCTGCTGTTTCTAGCATAAAAACTCTCCCAGTATTCTTAATAGATTTGTTTACTTTGGAAATCGTCGTTATGTCATGAACACTGATACCTGTCTGATACTATCCATAAGGTCCGACTTCTTTGCACCTAGAAGGTACAGAATATTTCCATTGGGTGTGGGTTGTCGAACTAGCTGCTGAAGACAATTTTCGGAAAATGTACTCAGAACTAAACTTTCTGTCCATACCACCTGCAATGAATCTACAGAGGTCCCAGGCTATATTCTGTAAGGTAAAGTCGCATTTCCGCGTTTCTGAGTGCAGACTTCCTTTGAATGATTCTACTACTGTTACGGCGGAATCGCGTGGCCGGTAAAAACATAAGATGATTATGTTTTCACCTGCACCGGTTACACCCATCCACATGAATTTTGCAGTCAGACCTCTATAGGCACAATAATTTTGTCCGCTGCCGTTAAGTCCCTCACCTATGGTGTCTAACCTGACTTTTCGATATACGTTCCACACCTCGCTAAATATTTCACTGCTTTCTATTTTGGGTTTCATCCAGCTTTCGGTTCCGAGTGTAATTTGTACGCGACAACTTTCCTGTAGAGCGTTAAATTCAGGTACTTTGTTACAAATACTCCGGAAAAACTTACCGTTAAAATTTTGACAATCTAAATGTCAGTATTTTGTACGCGGTCTGATTTAGCCCCACGCGGTCGACGAACGAGCATTCATCAGAAGACCTTAAACTATCGCATAGCCTTCTTCCTTAAAGAAAAAAAGGAATGTGCGCTCCGCACGTACTCTATCCTACCCGACTAGCTGCTTGCTCTATATAGTGCAGTACAACACTGACTTGTCATGGCGAGTCCTTCAACTCTCCACCCCATAACGCAAGTCCGTAAATCTTCAGTCAAGATTTTCACAGAATCGACAGAGCCTCTGGTTCAGACGCTCCACTCGGCTCCATAATAAAGGACTCGATCAATTCTAGCTAAATTATGAACTCTGTTTGAACCCCGTGAGAGAAGTCAGCAGTCTTCATCACTTCCGCCAGCTTCACCCATGAACGGGGGATGCCCTCAGAACCCATGCTACACGCATCACTGATGTCGACATGAGCCTCAGATTAAAGATGACTGCACCCTGTACCCTCGATATTTAGTTTTTACTATTGATTTAATGACTTGTTTAATTGTAGTGTGGCACTATGCTATTTCTGTTATTAGTTTACTATTTCTGTGAAATGGGGGAAAATTTTTAGAATATAGGTAGAGACAATTAATGGTTACGACAAGCAGGTGTGATGGTAAATGGAGCAACACAGGTGTTACAAGTTGCCCGAGTGGATACTATTTCTCTTGTTATTTAATTAATGATTGAATTATACGTTACTCACTTTAAATACTGATCCACGAGAAAGATTTTTGTATATAATTTTAAACATTCTGTACAAATTGTCGGAATTACAATGAATTGAAATAGTTATGAAAACGGAGCCACTGCCACCTACGAGACAGAGGCCGTAACTTGAGAGAGCAACAGTGCCTTGACTTGGCAGAAAGAGTGGCCAAGTTTGCATCAGGTGTTAAGGTTCTGCCTGTTCCCGCCTCTATCGTAACGCTGCGAGAGTTTCCTTGTTTGCCCTCAGTTCTGCGTGAGTAGTCGTTGTCCACGTCACATCGTGGTTTGTCTCTCGCCGTCTCGTGTTTGATATTCCATTTTGACGCGGCGTTGTCTTGGTTCATTTTGACGTCCATCTCCCAGGAGCGTTCCCGCAGTTTTAGTTCTGACAAGTCCACGCATCATGTGCCTCCCAGTTTGTTAGAAATTCATGTTTGGCTTGTAGATACGATCAAGGTCACTTCAGACCAGGTTCACACGTCTTGCTTAGATTCTGAATCGTTTGAGTTTTTAGTCAAGATTCTAGACCCGCTTCAGATTAACAGGTTCGCTTTACAGCACGGACAAGAAGTCCCTTTCATTCGTCGCCATGGCTCTAATATTTTGGTTATTGTGGCGAATGCGGAGGTAGAATACACGAACGACTGACGACAGTTTCCTCAAGATAGTTCTGCTTCCGTTTGGGGATATACGGAATATATGGAGCGAACGCTGGTCCGCTCAACATCGTTCGCAATTTCATAGCGGAGTCCGATCCGTGGACATGGGTGTCAAACTGAGTGTTTGAAGGGAGATATAATTTACACAGGACAAGAAGATACTTGTCTTACATGTAAGGAGAGTGGACACTTCCGAACAAATTGCTCGTGTCGTGTTACGGTCTTAAACTCCACTTACTAACAACGTAAGAAGCTAACTTTAACGGACCTGGATTCCCAAGTGTCAGTCACTGTGCCTGAGTTTCTGAGGGGCGAAACGAGTCATTTCGAGATGGTCCTAGCGCATTTCCGCCGTTACCTCCCGTAGGCACTTTGCCACTGTAGCTTCCGCGCCGGCACCACCTCCACTTCAAAACAAGCGTAGATGGATGCAATATGGTGAGGAGTCAGATGATTCCTCTTCGCTCCTCCGCTCTACTGAACAGATTCCAGTGAGGAAGCCTCTCATCTCCCTGAGTTTAGATCGGATGACAACATGTCGGTTACTGTTAAAGATTCGAAAGCGTCCTGCAATCCCTCCGACTTGACTCCCTAGACAGAGAGCGCCCCTTCGGAATCACGCGAGGATAGACATGTTCTGGAGCTCCGTAATATATCTATGGACTTGCCAGACATCCCTGAGTCTGTAATACATTCCTACCATTCTTCTGCGGCCCCGTATGGGGAAAGAACGCCACAAACCGTAGCTGTTTAGAACCTGATCGGTCCAAATGTGCAAGCGGGACATGTGATGGTAAAAGACGTACAGTCAGTTTTCTTTTTCGTTGATTTCTAGGAGTCGCACCACCCACCTGTGAAAGAGTGGGGTGTATCCTCTGTACCTGATGCTGAATTTCCGCACGATTCCTCCTCCCCCCCCCCCCCCCCCAGTCCCCTTCTCCACTCACATTACCCCATGAGGCAGTCGCCTTACCCAACAGCCTCGTCAGTGTTTTCTACCTCAGCGTGCGGCATCGCGGAAAAGTAAAAGCAGAAAGAGGGTGGGAGAGAGGGTTCCACCTCTCTACAGTCAGATTCATTCGTTGACTCTGCCATGCATTGTTAGCGGTCATTTGCAAGTAACTAACTGCATAGTTTTTGTACTAAATAGATGCGTGCCTATACCTTTCTTACTTTGAGTGTGAACAGAATTAGTTCCAAGCTTAGACTTACGGTGTTGCGACAGTTCATTTACGATTCGCCGGCCGTTGTGGCAGAGCGGTTCTAGGCGATTCAGTCAAGAACCGCGCAGCTGCTAAGGTCAAAGGTTCGAATCCTGCCTCGGGCATGGATGTGTATGATGTCCTTAGGTTGGTTAGGTTCAAGTAGATTTAAATTGGCTCTAAGCACTATGGGACTTAACATCTGGGGTCGTCAGTCCCCTCAAGTAGTTCTAAGTCTAGGGGACTGATGACCTCGGATGTTTAAGTTCCATAGTGCTCAGAGCCATTTGAACCATTTTACTTAGGTTCAAGTGAAGACGTGATATTTTTTGCAAGAAGTGCTATTTGACAATTTTTCTCTTCCCAGTTTTTCTACTTTCTTTAATGTGGCTCCTGAACTATCTACTGGTACAGCGTTATTTTACATACAGAAAAACCCATGACTGACTGATTTCTAAGTTCTTTATATTGGACGAAGAATAAGCCGCATTTCTTGTGACCTTAATTTAATTCTTTTTTATTCCCCTTAAGAATATGGTAGTTCCACAGATCATGCTCGTTTTCATAAAAAGGATATACTTAATTTATTTCGTAAAACTCCGCAGAAACTTGTGTTACGCGAAGATTTTAATTGTTTTGCGTCCTGTGGATGAGACCCATAATTTTAATTTCAGGAAAGAACTAGACGATTTGGTCCGTTCTTCGCTAATACGAAATGGGTGGATCTGTCAACATTCCACTCTTGTGTACGCACTTTACAGCTACTTCCCGCAGCCGATTCGATGGCTTTTATCTTTCTGACACTTCATGTGGACAGCTGTTAGCGATGGACGTGATACCAGCTTGTTTCACTGATCACTGTGCCGAAGCTGCAACTTTAAATCATGTGCTGCAACCAGTAAAACTATATGGCCTGCTGTTGATGCTGAACACATCTCTCATAAAGGCCCCTTCCATCGAGATTATCGTTAGAGAGGTTTGAGCTCGTAGCTTTCGTTCGCAGGACCGTTACCCTTGTCTTACGGAATGGTGGTCATGGCATGCCAAACTTTTGCTCCGGAAAGCATTAATGCATTACGGCGCCGAGAGAGCGAGGTATCTCCGTCGGACGCAGGAATTTTATTACTCCGTCTTGCGTCAACTTTATGACGGTGCCAGACAAACTCCCTTACGGATTATGAAAGTCCTCCATGTTAAGGCGAAGCATTTTCGGTTAAATAGGCAACAACTGGAAGGACTCAGGGTGCGGTCAAAATCCCGCTCCTTCCCACAGGATGAGCTGACCACCTTATATCACCTTACCCGGTGGCGGAAGCGTCGAAAACGAGCATGTATCACATCCCTTACAAAAATTGTCACATACTGACATCCCGATGTTACGTTTCTAAAGCGATCTATAATTAAGACCTTTACGATATCCGTGCTACTGATGCGTTTCTCCCTGATGGATTTAGTCCTCTCCTGGACTGTGGGGTTACTATCGCATTAAATGACTTTCTAAGTAATTTTACTTGTGTGGTGTCCAAAATTAAAGCGACAAACGGAAATAATTATGAGCTTCATCTCACAAGGCAAATCACAGAACCTTAGAAATAATATATCTACTTGCGAGCCTAAGAGACCGAAAAGACTAAATCTGGTCATTTAGAATTCCAGACTGTCGCTATTTGACAATTTTTCAGAAAATTGTCACGTAAATACTTTACGAAGTCTGGAAGCCTCTCTGTCTCCGATATTTCGTTCGTTTTAATGTTACGTAGAAAAAAGTGACTTCTTGCAAACCTTTACGATTTTCTCTTTTCGTTCAGCGATGGTATTCTACACGCTGCAGTTGCAGCCGATAATTGTCTGTTACACTTAAAACGTTCCTTTCGGCCGTGCCTCGTAGTTTCCGCAGCGTCGCGCTGACTCTCACGCACGGCCACTGCCAGAATACCCGCACTCATAACGTATAGCGCGCGGAGTACGTTACGCGATGCAGAGTGCCAGAATCCTGGAAACTTAGCCAAAATTTAAAAATCTGCTCCAATATGGGCATGATGGGGTTTTGACCCTTCTGATAACGATTTTTATATCAAAATTGAAAAATTAAAAATAGCGTATCCAATAAGACGAAAATAATCTGGAATAAATTAATGGACAAGCCATGTAAGCGCCAAACGGAAAGCGCCACCGCAAACACTAGATGGGAAGCGAAAGCACTCTGCCTGGCACGCTTTTCGAAGAGCCGGACACAACTACACCTCAACCTCCCCCCCACCCCCCCCCCCCCACCCCCACCCCCCCACCAACCCCCGGCCAAAGGTGACCACGCACTGGTAACCGAAAGCAAACTTAACCGGACTTAACCTGCCGCCGATTGCTATTACATCTCAATGCCTGTCTACCATAAGCGGCAGCAATATTTCGGCGCACCCCATTCCAATTCTTCTTAATCAGACATTGGGTTACCCGCTCGGGGATTAAGTCTTGAATCCGCCACAAGTTCGACAAGCGGGAATTGACCAGATAGGCGAACAATAAAGAAGCTGAAGGAACTTTCAACGCCTCGTGTACCGCCGTATTAAGTGCGAAAAGTTGATCTACGGTAAATTGGAGTCCCACCTACTCGGACTACCTTGATGGTAAATTATGAGGGCTGATTTCAAGTTCCTATTCACCTGCTTTTTAAAAGATCCCTGAGGGTAGTGTGGGGTAGTGGTTCACCATACGAATGAACTTTGCCACTCCCCGCTTATCCTTATGAGGGGGACAAGGCGCGCAAGGCTTTCGTGCGATCCTGATCGATCCGGACTGACTGCCCCGAGACGATATGGCCCAAACAGGAAATTTGTGGTTTCGCCTGCGTAACCTTAGGTGGTTTGACTGTTAGACCAGCCGTCTGGAGCCTAGCCAGGACCTGAAGCAAATGTTCTTCAAATGACCTACTATAACTAGATCGCCTAAATAATTGCAGACGCAACGTAACTTTAAATCGCCCAACAATAAACGGGTCAAAACAGCAGCCCCAGTACCAAGACCGAATGGAACGCGATTGAATTCATACAGATACCAATCGGTACAGAAGGCAGTAACATGCTTACAATTTTCAGTCAAAGGAATCTGATAATAGGCCTGATTCAAGTCAAGTACAGTAAACCAAATCGCGCCAGCAAACCAAGTAAAGGAGTTGTGGAGGTCGGGAAAGGGTACTGATTCCAAAATGACTTTCTCATTATAACGTCGGTAGTCTACTACTGGCATGAAATCTCCCCTCCCCCTCCCCTTTTATGTTTGGGGACCAGAAATATCGGGGAGGCATACGGAGATGTGGAGGGACGAATAACCCCCTGGTCTAACATTTTACGTACCTTCCCTCGTAGTATTTTCATTTTGGGAGGAGACAACCGGTACGGGGACTGCCTAACAAACGCCATCGGTCAAACGAATGTCATATTCCAGAATGTTAGTCACCCCCAGTTTATCTCTCAGTAAATCCGGAAGCTCTCCTAATAACTCACGCACCTGCCGACCTTGCTGGGGCGAAAGGTGGCTAATATCCCCTTCATAAACAGAAGCTACCGGAAAGGCAGGGACCACCGACGACAACGCCTCCCAACATTCACAGAGACCAAACTTCTGCAGAGGAACAAACTTACAGATGAAAAGCCCACCAAAATAACCCAACACCAGCTGCGTTTTAGAACTAAAGTCACAGCCAAGTACCAGGTTCACTTGCAAAAGGGTCACGAGAGCGAAGGTGATTGGCCAAGAAAACTGCCCTACCGAAACACTACCCTTAACCCACCCCACTAGAGTCAACACATGACCATTAGCGACAAGACATCTCCGAAGCGGGATGTTCTCGGGTTTAAGTTCAGTAAGGTGGCCGAACTCCAAAAACCAAGCCTCACTAAGTAAGGAGTACGTGCTACCAGAAGCCAACAAGGCGCAAATGGATTCGTGGTTAAGTTGAACACAAATATAGGGAAGACGCGATCTGGACTCGGCTATGACGGCACGCCCACAACAAGCTGTAAATTTACCAAAAAAGGTGCGTCGCTTTCCCTTATGTCAATTGTTACTCCTACTACAACGGGGAACAGGACAATCCCGAACTAAATGACCACCCTCACCACAACGAAAACATCGCCTTGCCTCAACCCCGATGGTTCTACCCCGACCGCGCTCCTCGGCCACCACAAGTTCTTTTACGGGCCTAGAAACCCTAGCGCCCCCTGTTTCCTCTAGCAACTTTAACGCAGACGCCGTGACTATTTCTCCACGCAAATCCTCCCATGTAACCGGAGGGGATTTGAAGATAAAATGCAATTCATCTTCAGCAGCCATCGCTTGTTGGCAACTTTCACCCTCTCCACATACTGCTGTAGGCTCTCGCACTCCCCTGTACCCTCCAAATGTAGTGATACTAAATGCTTCCTAAACCCGCAGTAAGTCTCTCAGTAATAATCTTCTGCCTAAGCTGAAGCAAGGACATCTGTTCAGCGAGAGCTGTGGAGACAAGATCTCTAAGACCCCCTTTGGCTAAAGGGTAGAGTAAAGCTAGAAGGGTGGAGTGCGCTACCCCAAAGGAGTGGGCGTGCTGTTCAAAGTGAACCAGCAACCAAAATACCTCCTCAATCTTACTCAAAGAATCGACACTTAACTCTCCTATATCCTTCAAAAGAAGTCCAATCGGGTTAGGTAATTTAGCAGAAGGTTCCAAACTAACTTCCATCTTCTGGTTTTGAACACTAGGCAAGACCCCCGCCTGGGCCCGATCCGGTTAGACCTGCCCACTGAATTCCTCAGAATCAAACTCTAAATAAGCTAAGCTTAGCTGCAACGCAGCCACCTTCTGCTGCAACTCCGAAACGATCTTACGATCAGCGTCACTCGAAACTATTTGCTCCAAGTCAGAAATCCAGTTAGAATTATGCACCAAATGTGCACGTTATCTAGTAAGTTTCCGGCTAGACTGATCTACTGAAAACCAACTAAGAGACTTTTCCAACTCACCCATCGCCTCAACGGCCGCGGCTACGCCGGCCGGCGGACCAATGACTTCCTTAGTAACAACAGGCCGCTGCAAGGAATCTCGTAAACATGCGGTCAGCTCTGGAACCGCGCCCTCCTCGTCAATCCCATGAATTTTAATTTCGTACAAAAGCTGCTCGCGCCGGAGCAATCCTAAGCCCGGGCACTCCCTCGCCGCCATCACACCCTGGAATATACACTTTAAGTAAATGTGAACAAATAAAACAAAATATTAATAAATACTAACTAAAAAACTTCCACCAGCAAGTAAAGAGGATCAGGTAGCAACGTACAACCACGCTCTGCTACCAGTAATGAACCGTCAATTAGGGCGGTTCAGAAACTAGAGTAAACATTTTATTCCAAAACGTTATCGTGGAAGTGGGGGCCAGGAGGTGCTGGTGAAATAACACACTGCTAAAGATACCTGTTCATTTTAAACTTTCTCAATAATAAAATTTTAAGTCTGGCACTTGTTTAAAAAAATAATTTCAAATAGCTTGACAGTTTTCATTATGAAAAGATTACCAGGTATGATATTAGCAACTTGCCAATAATAAGATTTTAACTTAACACACACACACACACACACACACACACACACACACACTATAAAGACAACAGTAAAAAAACCCTTTTTAAAAATAGCTCTATGTAAAGGATATTGCAAGGTTTGACGTTAACAGCAGTAAGAAACCTAACTAACCGAAGGACATCAAACACATCCATACCCGAGGCAGGATTCGAACCTGCGACCGTAGCAGTCGCGTGGTTCCAGACTGAAGCGCCTAGAACTAGAAACGCTCGGCCACGGTGGCCGGCTATCGAGAACGTTTTGAGTTTTTTGAACAGTGTTTCCCCTTTATTTATTTTATATATAAAATATTAGCCTGTGCCCGTCTGAAGGTTCATTAGAATATCGTGTAAAAATTGGTTGAAGTAAATCGGTCAAGGAATTTGAGATTTTTGATTACGACGTTTCAATTTTATGTATTACGTGTTTTCTATATATAGTATATATTTAAAAAATAGGTACATAAAAACAAGCTCTTTTTCGAATGCAACTTTGTATCAAAATTTTGGAGTTTTGCGAGCACAAACATACGCAGGATGAATATTTATATGTTACGTAACTGACGAACCGGCCGGCTGCTCATGTTTAGCATAAAGTATATACGGCCAGACGACTTAAAGGAAAGACAGATAGACAGAGGGAGAGACATCCGGATAACTTTCTTAACGACCAGTTAATCAGCTGACCATAATTTTTTAGCATTTTTGATCGTATATTATGTTTAGGTAAGGTAGTAGAAGAGACTGTTTACAAAATTGGCTGGTTTATGACTAAAATGCGTGTTAACGGATATGCAGGCGCTTATAGTAAAACAGTCTGAATGTACCATGGCATTACTCCCAAATCTCATACGTAACCTGTCCCACAGGCAATCTTCACACTGTATGTTTGATCCAGCACTTAGCGGGTATCTCATATGGCAGTCATTTAGTATTTAATCGTCTCGTTCATTAATTTGAAGCTTGGTCAGTGTACACCCTCAGGAGTTGCAGATGTATTCCGTCTCATCCCTTAGCCATTATACTAAATATGGACCTCGTACTCAGCACATTTACTTCTTTTTCGTCATTGCTGAAAGGTGGCTACACTGAGCGACAGCGCCAGAGAGTTTTGTTTCGCCGCCTCCACTGGCAGTGATTATTGAGACGTAGCGGAGGGCAGTGCTTGTCGAGAACTCGTAGTAGTCAGTGCTTGCTGAGATGTCGTAGTGAAAAGTTCTTATCGAGAAGTCGTAGTGGAGAGTGCTTGTTCCATGTTTTCTGCAGTTGTTTGATGGATAAGATGTTGTTCTAATGGAGATATTGTAATGATCAGAGTGCTTTTCGTCAGTATATGAAGGCAAAAGAAAAAAAATTTTTCCTTTTTATTATCTCAATGTCTTAAATAATGCGTCATTACAGGTTCAGTCAACAAAGCATCTGGCTTGTGTTCTTGTATTAGTGTAATTCTGGTTTTCTTGCGCAATTATAGTATTTCTATTTTTTTATCACTTCAGTATAAATGGTATTTGAAATTTCTTGTCTTATCGAAGAAGAACCGTGCCAGATGTGTACGTTGAGTCATACTTCCACACACAGAACAGTTATACTTGTGCTTTGGTTTCGTAGGTTTTATAGTTGCTGGGGATTTATTTAATTGTATTAACGGAAATTTTCATTTCATTCTTGTTGTTGTTCTATTCAGTCAGATTGCGTACAAATACTAATCAGGGCCAACCGTTTACGAAACAGCGTAATCGGACATACAGCTACGAAAAATAAAAATTTTCAAATTTTTTAATTAAGCCCCCATGCACGTGGCGACCGCTGCTTCGGATCGTCCCTTGGAATCTTCTGATTGTAAAAATAGTAGACAGTAGTATTGTTGTAGTAATTTGTAGTTTATATTGCATGTGTAGATTTGGTAATTGGCATTCTTCTAATGGTATTTTTCAAAATTTAAATTTGTTGTCTTGTCTATGGGTTTGACAATTTAGTGCAATTATTTCAATTGTTCGTTAATTGTGTTTGAGGGAAACATTTCGTGTGAATGGTATTGTTGGAGATAAGGAGTCATTGTGTGTAATTTTCGTACAGAGACGAGTTTTGTATGTTTTGTAAATGATTACGCGATCTATGAAGGCAAAAATGATGGATAGTCAGAATGACGAAATTGTTGACATGGCGAACTCGCCAACACAGGAGAACAGTATGATGAATAATGAAGTGGGAAACAATTTAATAAATCGGGAAGATAGTCCGGAACCATTTCAAAATTTTTCTCAATCAGAAAATTCACAGAGTACGAGATTAACGATAGAAGATTCTGGAATAGTATCGAACACAGATAGCTTTACGGCTATGACGAAGGAAACTGGTTTTGCGGGAAATGTTAGGGGCGAAAAAAATTTCGAACAAGTTAATATGGAGCAGTTGAGTGCAATATTAAATTTACGATCTGAATTAAAAACAGATAGGGGAACAATGGAAACACGGTTAGACTCACTGGGATCACAAATAGGAACAATTAAAACCGAGATGGGAACTTTGGGATCTGAATTAAAAACTGATATGGGAACAATGGAAACACAGTTGAGATCTGAATTAAAAACACAGATGAGGACAATGGAAACACGGTTAGGATCTGAATTAAAAACAGTGGCAACACGTTTAGAAACAGAGACGGAAACAATGGAAACACGGTTAGACTCACGAATAGGGACATGTTTCAAAAATATGAAAGATGAATTAAAGAAAGAAATCAGAGAAGTACAACCGATTCTGAATGCTCACAATAATAGATTAATTGCAGTAGAGATTAGACAAAAGGAACAGGATAGAGAACAGGAAGAAAGAGATCGCGTGATAGTACAAAAATTTTCACAGTTAAATTTACAACGTGCACACGATAAGGAGGAAATATTTGAGAGAATCGAGGAATCCGTACCAAATGACAGATTAAATAACCTAACACAACAATATGAACAGTTAACTACCAAATGTGTTAATACTGAAACCCGAGTCGCGACACTTACGGAAGACGTAAATAAACAGAAAGAAAAAATAGGTGACTTATCGGAAAGAGTTGAGGAGCTTTCAGATAAATTGACAAGTTTTAGTTTAAATGGGGATAGAGATTCAGATGATACAGCTCCATTACCATTTGCAGAAACCGAAGAGTACCAGAACATAAATAAGCATGTTGAAAATCAGGGAAAATTTAATGAACGCGTTAAAAGGGAAGTTGAGGCATTAAGAAAGCAAGTCAAACAAATCGAAGGCGAAATTGTAGGAAAAGACAGCAAAAGAAATTTGGAATCACAGATAGCAGAGGGGTTTGAAGAAAGTAATTTGTTTCGTGTACGGGATGCAACAAGAGAGCGCCAGGTGCGTGAATTTAACAATAATCGTCATTGTGACTGGGACAGACGCGGTAGGTCTTTGTCGCCACGAGGCGAAAACTTTGACTATAAACACTTTTTGACTGTTCGGAAATTTAAGATCTTCCGCAATTCTAAGAATGACATACATCCATGTTCATGGTTAGATCAATTTATGTACGCACTTCCACCAAATTGGCCACTAAGTCACAAACTGGAATTATGTGCGGCTATTAAAGTCCTCAGGGGATTCACTACACTAAGTGAATATGTGCCGTAGCGTGCATAGGGCCCCGAGCTGTAGTGGTGCTATTTCCCTTTTAGTTTTCTGCACCGCTGCCTACTCTTTTACTATTCTTTGCATCTGTCAAAACAACTCTTCAACTATCAATCTATCTATAGAGTCGTTAAAGAATAACCGGATATGACTATTTTACCTAAAAGTGATTTCGGAAATTACCGTTTGGACTTACTGTACCTTCAGCAGCATTCATTCCTAGTTTAAACGAAATTTTACCTGTTTATCTTCGTGACAATATTACTTCATATGTTGACGATATTCTTATTGCTAAACGTTCTTGGAGTGAGCACAACAAAATTTTGGATTCATTATTACGTATTTTTGCAAGAGTTGGCATTACAGTGAACTTGGAAAAATCTGAATTTGGTCGTTCACAGGTGAAATTTCTCGGTCACATTATTTCTACAGAAGGTATTCTTCCTGATCCAGAAAAATTAGACGTTATTCGTAATTATGCTGTTCCTACCACAAAACGTGAGGTTCGTAGTTTCCTTGGTGTCTGTAATTTTCTTAGACGCTTTGTTAAATTGAACGATTTGGCCACACCTCGTTTATGTGAACTATCCGGAAAGAATTCTAATTGGTGTTGGGATGAGGAAGCTCAGTCAGAATCTGAACAACTTCGTGATGCTTTAGTTGCTGCTCCACTTCTTTCACATCCGGATTTATCTAAAGATTTTTGTTTGGCGACGGACTCATCATACAAAGGCCTAGGTGCACATTTATTTCAAGAGATAGAAGAAGAAGACGGCGTTGTAGTACAGAAGACTATTGCATTTGGAAGTCGTGTTCTCTCTCAATCAGAAAAGAATTACTCGATTACGGAACTTGAAGCTTTGGCTGTTGTTTGGGATTTCACAAAATTTCGCACATTTTTGTTTGGCAGACATACTAAGGTTTACACCGATCATCGAGCTCTGGAATTTCTTATGTCGACAAAATTAACTCATGGCAGATTGTCACGATGGGCGTTGTATCTACAGGAATTTCACTTTAGTATTGTTTACATATAGGGTTCTTCAAATATTGTTGCTGATGCTTTATCACGTGCACCTATGGGTTTGAAACAAAGTGCTGAAGAGGACTGCATAGAAAACAATTATTGTTTGATGTATATTCAAGGTGTTGCGTTTGAGAACTTTATTGCGTCTTCGCTCCAGGACATCGCTAAGGAGCAAAATAAGGATCCAATCTGGAAAGACATTAAGGAGAAGTGGAGGAGAAAGGAAAGCGTAGCGATTAGACAGCATTATTTAGTTCGCAATGACATTCTTTTTAAACGAAAATCGGTCGACAACTCTGTTTGGTTAGTTTGTATTGCTGATGAGTGGGTTAATAAGCTGATTTGGTATACGCATTTCAGTTATGCACACTTTGGTCCCAGAAAATGCTTTCATAAATTACGAGAAAATTACTACTTCAGTAATATGGAAAAACGTATTCGATCTGTTCTTGCCAAATGCAAATTATGTCAAAAGGCTAAGCCGCCAACAATTTCTCACAGAGCACCGTTGTTTCCTATCATTTCAGCGAAATTAAAGGACATGGCTGCAGTCGATTTGTTCGGTCCAGTGGTTCGTTCTACTAATGGTTTTGCGTACATTTTAGTAGCAGTGGAGTTGACATCAAAATATGTGTGTTTTACACCTTTACGCAAAGCAACAGCTCGATCAGTATCTAGCGCTTTCATTAACCATTTTCTTAAAGAAGTTGGTCATGTTGATAAGGTTTTATCAGATAATGGATCACAGTTTCGTTCTAAAATTTGGCTTCGTACTCTACGGCGTCGTAAAATTAAACCAATTTTCATTTCACTTTTTCACCCTCAATCTATAGCTTCAGAGAGATGGATGAAGGAAATCAATAAATTGTGTCGTCTTTATTGTCATCAGAATCACAGAACATGGGATCAGTATCTTCATATTTTTCAAAACATTCTGAATGAACTTCCTAATGACTCAACTTCTTTACCGCCTATACTGATATTAAAAAACAAAGCACCGACAAATCGCATTTCTGAAATCGTTCCTTTTCCGCCTTCACGGAAACTGCGGCATTCTGAAGTTGTCAACCTTGTTCTACAAAATATTGCATCTGCGGCTGCTAGAAGAGAGAAATCAGCTAAGCGTCCTGGTCGTTTAAAAATCTTGTCAGTTGGTCAAAAGGTGTTAATTCTCATCGTTTGTCTCACAAAGGAAAAGGCTTGTGTCGCAAATTTTTTCTGCTTTATAACGGTCCATATAGAATTCGCAAAATTATTCATGATAACACTGTTGAAGTAGAAACTCTTAAATCGCGACCTCTAAGGGAATACATCATATATCAAACGTTAAAATTTTTGTGGAATGACATACTTTCGAGAAACCAACAGTTTACGTAAACATGCAGAGAATACAAGGATACCGCGCTGTTTTTTGGCGGCGGCATATACTCAAAGCAACAGTCAAGTCTGCGCGCCGCACAAGGCAGTCGTTGACCGCTAACAATCACTTCCTACGTCACGCGCCTACAGCTGATCGAGCACTCAGTGCGAATGCACTGACAGCCGTAAACAAATAGACAGTCTAATTTCTCCAATTAAATTCAGTATAAAGCTATAGTGACTTGATAAATTATGTTATTAACGTTCAGTATTTTTCAGAATACGGTTGTATAAAATATTTAAGACCTTCAGGTAAATTCTGTGTGTGTCCGTCTTAAAGAGGACTTGCTATCGAGAAAATTTCAGGAAGAATGTAATTTCGAAGAAGAAAGTAATAAACTAAAAAGGTAACTATTAATTGAGTTTATCTTTCAGGTAACATAATTCCACTTAGGTACGTACTTTAGACGTAATTTGCTGCTCGCGATTACGTGATTCATACTCTGTGCTAATTTCATGTTCTATGAATTTACTTGTGAAGCGACGTGCTTGCGTACATTTACTGATTTTGACAATGATTGATTAATGAACAGTGTTATTTGTATATATTATGCTTTTTCACTGATGTCATTTTTTTTGTGCCTGCTGTGCTTATTTATTTAAATTATAATTGTCACCTGATTAATTGTGCTGACTATGATTATGTATGTAGGTTACACTTTGTGATTCATCTGCTTGCGCCTTTATGTTTACTTATTAAGATTACATATTAACATTTATTTGCTTATGCTGATATGATGCTAATGACCTGTTTATTACGTAAGATATGTTTGCTACTATGCGTATGGATTGCATATTTATACATTTGTTTGTTGTCATAACTACTCTTTCCCCCCAGGGGATCCACAACTCTTTTGTGGATACGTGCGTAGCGAGCACGGGGCTCCGAGCTAATGTGGCCTTCCTTCCTTTCCGGGCTGCATACCTTCCCTTTCCGCATCCTTCCCCATCCCCTGTCTTCACCCCCCCCCCCTCACCTCTGGCTCTTTCCTTCACTTTCTCCCCCTCTGGGAGTATGGTTTGCGCCTACGTCCGGAGACGGACGCTTGTCAATGTACCGCATTCTTCTTCTTCCTTGCTTGTATGTCTTCTTCCTTCCTTTGTCCTTCTCCATTCCTTACCTCTTCTCTTTACCCTTTTCTCCGCTGCGGCGTTTGAGACCCCCTCTTCTTTCCTTTCCCTTTCTCTTTCTTCCTCCCTGTGCGTGTCTGAAGGCCGACCCACGCACTTCCATGCGTAGCCGGTGACGGGGTAACGCGTAATTCCCCGCCCCGGGTAGACAGGTAGGACACGTACGTACCCCCTGGTAAAGGCCAGGCCCAGGGAGGGGTGATTACCCGAGCTGATACCTTCCGAAAGTGCCGATTGGTCCCTCCGTCCGTTTGTCGGGAGGTGTGACCTGAGGTGTGAACAATCACCTAAGGCGGGTGTGCCCTCGGTGAGGGCCCCCACAAGGGAGGAGCGCGCCATCGGAGACGCCGGTAATCATGGGGGATTCTTCCGCAATGGTTTCCTCACCTTCCACTATGTCTGCTCACAAACGTAAGTTCACCGAGTCTCAGCCACAGACGGTTCTTCCATCGTTGCCACAGTTCCTTGTTGTTTCTCGGTCTGACGAAGGTCACGACTTTTCCACGGTCAACCCTTTCATTATTCAGAAAGGTGTCGACGCAATTGCGGGTCCTGTAAAGTCTTGTTCCAGACTACGGAATGGCACCCTGTTGTTGGAAACACACAGTGCCCTCCAGGCTCAAAAATTGCTGCGTACTTCTCTGCTCCACACCTTCCCTGTCCGGGTGGAACCGCACCGTACCTTAAATTCCTCGCGTGGAGTCGTTTATACACGCTCCCTCGATGGATTGTCTGACGAAGAAATTCAGCACTACCTGTCTGACCAGGGCGTCACCGCTGTTCATCGGGTTACGAAAAGGGTTGACTCGAACATCATTCCAACCCGCACTGTCTTCTTGACATTTGACAAAGTTCAACTCCCATCAAAAATCAAAGCAGGCTATGAGATAATTTCCGTTCGCCCTTATGTCCCGAACCCTACGCGTTGCTATCGATGTCAGCGGTTCAATCACACCAGCCAGTCCTGTTCCAATCCGGCCAAATGTGTTACGTGTGGCAGGGATGCCCATGAGGGTGCTTGTCCACCTCCATCCCCTCGCTGCATCAACTGTATGGGTGACCACGCTGCTTCCTCTCGAGATTGCCCTGTTTTTAAGGACGAAAAGCTGATCCAGGAAATAAGAGTGAAGGAAAAGGTGTCGACCTTTGCTGCTCGAAAGTTACTCGCCAGTCGACAGCCCACCGTGCCTCAGAAAGGAAAATACAGCGCTGTCCTTGCTTCTCCTCGGCCAACAAAGGAGGCGGCCACGCAGACTTGCGACCTCACATTTAGTACCACGGTCGTCAGATCGGCCAGCGCAAAGATCGCCCGTTCAACCTCACCTCTTTCGCCTGCCCACTCTATGGCTCACCCTTCGTCGAGTTCTGCTAAATCTCGAGCCCAAAAGTCAGACGCCAAGTCTTCAAAAAAAGAGCATTCTCGTGAAGAGTTTTTACGTACTGCAACTTCACAACCATCGGTTCCTCCTTCATCTAAACATACCTCCAAGAAGGCTACGAAGAAACACAGTTCCTCTCCTTCTCCGCCACGGCGTGTCCCATCTACAGCACCACCTGGCGGAAATCGCCCTCGGCCATCTTCTGTGTCGCCGAGGCGCACTGTTGGTGGCCGGTCAACTGGCCGATCGTTGGTGGCAGGAGCTGCTCCTGACCAACCTATGGATCAGGATCTTCTGCCTTCGACTGAATGCCATTCCATCCTGTCGGTCGCAAGCTCTGAGCAGTCGTTGAATTAACAGCACCCTTGGTGACGTTCCTCCATTTCTGTTCACCCTATGTCCATTATCCACTGGAATATCCGCGGCATTCGCGCCAATCGGGAGGAATTGTCGATCCTCTTACGATCCTACTCGCCGGTCATCTTCTGTCTTCAGGAAACAAAGCTGCGTCCCCATGACCGCTTTGTTCTCCCTCATTTTCAGTCCGTCCGATATGACCTCCCCTCTGTTGAAGGCACTCCAGCCCATGGAGGACTCATGATTCTGCTCCATGATACTCTCCATTATCACCCAATTCCCTTAAACACTTCCTTCCAAGCTGTCGCCGTCCGTCTTTCCCTTTCTGGATACACGTTCTCTCTTTGTACGGTATACATTCCATCGTCTACACCAATGGAACGAGCTGATCTCCTTCATCTTCTTGATCAGCTTCCACCCCCCTACTTGCTGGTTGGGGACTTCAATGCCCACCACCCGCTTTGGGGATCTCCACATCCTTGTCCACGTGGCTCACTATTGCTAGACGTCTTCCACCAAGCGGATCTAGTCTGCCTCAACACTGGGGTCCCCACATTTTTGTCTGCCTCCACGGCAAATTTATCCCATTTGGACCTTGCGGTCGGTACTGTTCCGCTAGCTCGGCGCTTTGAATGGTTCGCCCTTGATGATACACACTCGAGTGACCACTTTCCATGTGTTCTTCGACTGCAGCCTCAACTGCCATATATGCGCTCGCGACGCTGGAAGTTTGCCCAAGCCGATTGGACACTTTTTTCGTCTCTAGCGACATTCGATGACCGTCGCTTTCCCAGCGTCGACGATGAGGTCACACATTTTACCGACGTTATTCTCACAGCTGCGGAACGTTCAATACCACGCACCTCCGAATTGCCCCGGCGCCCTCCAGTTCCTTGGTGGAACGAGGCATGCCGTGACGCAATACGTGAGCGGCGACGTGCTCTTCGCATTTTCCGTCACCATCCAACTTTGTCCAACTGTATCCGATATAAGCAGCTCCGTGCGCGATGCCGTCGCGTCATCCGCGATAGCAAGAAGGCAAGCTGGAAATTCTTCACTAGCTCATTTAACAACTTCACTCCCTCCTCGGAAGTTTGGAGTCGGCTTCGACGGTTCTCAGGCGCGCCTAGTTTCTCCCCGGTCTCTGGGCTCACTGTCGCGCATGATACCTTAGTGGACCCCGTCGCAATTTCTAACTCATTGGGTCAGCACTTTGCTGAGATTTCGAGCTCTTCAAATTACCCGCCAGCGTTTCTCCCGAAGAAACGTGCAGCGGAAGTGCGACATCTTGCTTTCTCCTCTCAAAATCGCGAAAGCTACAATACTGTTTTCTCCATGCGCGAACTCCAACATGCACTCTCTTCTTCTCGCTCCTGCGCCCCAGGACCGGATGGTATCCATGTCCAAATGTTGCTGCATTTATCAACCCATAGCCTGCGTTACCTCCTTCGCCTTTATAATCGAATTTGGACCGACAGTACCTTTCCCAGGCGATGGCGGGAAGCTATCGTCGTTCCCGTTCCGAAACCTGGGAAGGACAAACATCTCCCCTCTAGCTATCGCCCCATTTCTCTCACGAGTAGTGTCTGTAAGGTTTTGGAGCGTATGGTGAATTACCGTTTAGCTTGGTGGCTGGAGTCCCGCAGTCTTTTAACACCAGCCCAATGCGGGTTCCGAAAGCATCGTTCTGCTGTTGACCATCTTGTTGCTCTCTCCACTTATATCATGAACAATTTTCTCCGGAAACGCCAAACGGTAGCAATATTTTTTGATCTGGAGAGAGCGTACGATACCTGTTGGAGGACAGGCATCCTCCGCACACTGTTCTCTTGGGGCTTTAGAGGCCGGCTGCCCCTTTTTCTTCGCGAATTTATGGCAGAGCGCACATTTAGGGTGCGGGTGAACACTACTCTCTCCCGTACTTTCTCCCAAGAAAACGGGGTACCCCAGGGCTCCGTGCTGAGTGTTGTACTGTTTGCCATCGCCATTAATCCAATTATGGATTGTCTCCTTCCTGATGTCTCGGGCTCCCTCTTTGTGGACGATTTTGCGATCTACTACAGCTCTCAACGGACCAGCCTTCTAGAAAGACGTCTTCAAGGATGTCTCGATCGCCTCCACTCGTGGAGCATCGAAACCGGCTTCCGTTTCTCACCCAGTAAGACCGTTTGTGTAAATTTTTGGCGACGTAAGGAGTTTCTTCCGCCCTCCTTACATCTAGGTCCTGTCAACCTTCCGTTTTCCGACGTCGCAAAATTCTTGGGTCTTATGTTTGACAGAAAACTGTGCTGGTCCTCCCACGTTTCCTATCTTTCGGCTCGCTGTCTGCGTTCCCTTAACACCCTCCGTGTCCTGAATGGTACCTCTTGGGGAGCGGACCGGGTGGTCCTTCTCCGCCTCTATCGCGCCTTAGTGCGCTCGAAATTGGATTATGGAAGCATAGTCTACTCCTCTGCTCGGCCGTCTATTCTTCGGCGTCTCGACTCTATCCACCACCGTGGATTACGTTTAGTGTCTGGAGCTTTTTACACCAGCCCTGTGGAAAGCCTTTATGCTGAGACTGCTGAACCTCCGCTGTCCAATCGGCGGGCAGTCCTTCTGAGTCGTTATGCTAGCCATCTGTCTTCCATGCCTGCTAATCCAGCCTATAACCTTTTTTTCGACGCCTCCTTTGATGTCGAGTATGCAGGCCGCTCCTCCTCCCTCCTACCCCCGGGAGTCCGCTTCCGTCAACTGCTCCATTCTCTTTCCTTCCGCTTTTCTAAAACCTTCTTGACAACTTGGGGTACAGCACCGCCTTGGCTCCGTCCCCGGATCGACTTGCTCAGAGACCTATGTCAATTTCCCAAGGATGGTACCCCTACACTTGTTTACCGTCGGGCATTTGCTGCTCTATGTGCACAAATGACGGAAGCCACATTTATTTACACCGATGGCTCGAAAACATCGTTAGGTGTAGGGAGTGCCTATATTGTTGGCGACACCCCAAATCACTTTCGGCTTCCCGATCAGTGTTCGGTTTATACTGCGGAGCTTTACGCTGTTCTCCAGGCTGTCCACTACATCCGCCGCCATCAGCGGATACAGTACGTAATCTGCTCAGATTCTCTCAGCTCTCTCCTCAGTCTCCAAGCTCTTTACCCTGTGCACCCTCTGGTCCACCGGATTCAGGACTGTCTGCGCTTGCTCCACCTGGGGGGCGTCTCAGTGGCGTTCCTCTGGCTCCCGGGACACGCTGGTATCTGTGGAAATGAGGCGGCCGATATAGCAGCCAAGGCTGCAGTCTCTCTTCCTCGGCCAGCTCTTCAGTCTCTTCCGTTTACCGATCTACGGAGCGGTTTATGTCGCCAAGTCACTCATTTATGGCATGCGCATTGGTCAACACTTCCCCACAATAAATTGCGGGAAGTGAAAGCCGTTCCTTGCGCTTGGACCTCTTCCTCCCGAACGCGTCGTCGGGAGGAGGTAATTTTAGCCCGACTCCGGATAGGGCACTGTCTTTTTAGTCATCGACATCTTTTAAGCGGTGATCCTCCCCAACTCTGTCCCCACTGCTCTCAGCTGTGGACGGTCAGACACCTTTTAATTGAATGCCCCTATTTTAATCCGTTACGCTCCCGTCTACAGCTATCGCCTGATCTATCGTCGATTTTAGCAGATGACACGCGCTCAGCTGACCGCGTTCTACAGTTTATTAGTGACAGTGAAATGACGTCAGTCATCTGAAGCTTTTTTTTGGGGGACAACCAACCCCTTTCTATAGTGGACTTTTAAGCATTCCTTCTGCCTTTAGTTTCTCAAATTTTCTGACTTTGTTTCCATTGCTGCTGATTTTAAATTTCGTTTTTTTCCTGTTTTCTACGTCACGGGCTGGGCGCTAATGACCATAGAAGTTTTGCGCCCTAAAACCACAAACAAAAAAAAAAAAAAAAATAACTACTCTTTAATTTGGTATCTAGAAATGCTGATATACTGTGTACAAACATAGTTTAGGTCACACTATGGTATTAATTATAGATTGTTTGCTTGGCAGAGCCTCGTTGTAGGAATTGTGCTGCATCCACTTGTTGACATTCTGTTCTCTACTGGTATATTTACTCGCTATTGCATGTTTTGCTTACGCTCAGTGCCTGATATTTTTAAGATAAGAAAATGAACTGCTATAATTCGACGAACGACATTAGTACAAGAAGCTTTATAGAAGCCACATGAGCTGGAGGTTTTATGGAAGCTGTATAAATTTATGCTAATAGGAAGGAAGCTAACGACATGACATACCAAAACTAGGTTTAGACCATTGACAGCTATTACACTGCATTTTTCGTGAGCAATTGAAATAGGAAGTGACACTTGACACAAGAAATACTCCACATGTTTGCTTCTGTTTGCCATAATTCTTGAAGTGGTGTACACACTGTGAAACATTATGATCATTCACACTCCGTAATCGTACTTACTTACTGAGAGTTATTCGAACTAAGTCTGTTAGAGGTCATGTATGCATTTTTTATTTAATGATGGACAAGGTAACCAAAATCCATCTTATAATTTATAATGAGTAGAAGATTTGGGTCAGATGGATTACACAGAGGTTGTGTGTTGACAGTGTGTCTTCGGATTCTATGGGATGTTTGCATTAGGATTTTATCTGTACTTGTTCGAGGAGACTGACTAGAGGAAAGAGTTGTTATGGAAGTGAAATGATATTGGCGAAAGGTTTATATGTGTCGACGTATTGAAGAGGTATTATTGAGGTACTGAGATTATATGAAGTTGATGATTATTGGAGTTTTTGTGGACAAGAGGTAAGGTAAATCTTATTGATGATAAGATTTATATGTATCGATGTATTGACATTATGTGATGCTGATGATTATTGGAGTTTTGGTGGATAAGAGGTAAAGTGAGGTGCATATTTTTTTTTTGTTGGTCTATATGGAACAAGGAGGATGAAGATAGCAGACTACAACACTCAAGTAGAAGGAAGATTGTCTACACAGACTTTGTTAAATCAATAAGCAGTACATTTTGTTTTGGGGGGGGGGGAGAGAGAGAGAGGAAGTAATTGCATATCATGGCTCACTGACAGTTGTTCAGCAACTGTACATTTTGATCTAGCTTGGCAAACATTGGTCTTGACATGATGACTATGATGTTGACTAGTAGCGAATTAAAGACTCCACCTATTGAGTAAAGAGATAAACATTTTGGAATAAAATGGAAAGCAGATCTTCAGCCTGATTCGGCAGAACATAAGCTACCACGTGAGGAAATTTCAGGTAACGAAATAGAAATGACTGGAGAATATTCTGCACAAATTCGTTCTGTAAATAGTGACAATGGTACTGATGGTGGTACCAATAGTGTGGATCAGTTTTTTATGTGGAAAAGTATAGATGCTATTAAAAATGGTGATATACATTTTATTAATACTCACTTGTTCCAAGTATGGGGCTATGGACACAGCACGCAAGATATTAAAGAGGCTCAAGGTAATATTTATGGTAAACGTTACGTAACGTCTGCAGTGCAATGGTATTCTAATCAAGTCAATTTTTAGCTAAAGCTCAATTTCATAGTTTACCTGATTATTGTTATGTTAAATCTATATCTATTGATTTAATTCCAGTTGGATTAGAAGCTTCATTTTCCACAAGTGGTACATTAAGTGGATCAGGATCTATAACACATGTACCATTTATTATTTATAATAAAGGTGGAAATTTAGCTGTTGCTCATGAAATAGTTGAAATAAGTAGCACATCTACTTATCCAATGTTAATTAGTGGTATTAAGGGAAAGAAAGATGTATCAAAAATTATGTGGGGAGATGGATATAACGATTATCCTTCTTGTACAACAATAGTACGTAATTGGCCTAATTATGATTCGTGGATTATACCATTTGATAATAATGGTTCAGGAAAAAAGAATATGTGGAGTATACAGAATGAAGTAAGAGGACCAGTATTATTAAATAAAATATATTCACAAGGTATAGCTAGTTGTGCAGTTGATAACTCAGAAATTTTCTCATGGAATTACAAGCCACAAGTAGGTATAACTAAAACAGCACGGTGTGCTCATGGTATTGGTTTAGCAGATGATACATATATGTTAGGTTCAATGAATAGACCTGCTTCTTCAACTGTAATGAAAAATGTAAGTCCATCTGGTTTTGCAATGCAAGAAGAAAACGAAAAATTAAAACCAATATCTAATAATATAACGTTATTTGTGTATGACCAGTGTATTGAAAAAGGTCAGGAAATAGGTAAATTAAATGAAATTCATCAAGCACCTCAAATAACTAGTTTGTTTAGGTATTAATCCTGTACCAAATAATACTCCTACAGAAGAAAATTCATTTGTAAATGCTAAAATGGTAATTCAGATGACAACTAGAACTACTATAGGCACTAACTATGAAACATATAATTCTCAAACACGTACATTAAGTCATACTGATGAAATGTGGATGACTTCTACTAAATCATTTGTAGATGATTTTAGGTGTTTGTTTTGATTCTAATGCAATTTATGGTACTGATATATTACCTGGGTCTTCGGCACGTGTTTCTAGTAATTTAAATGTACCAAAAAATAAAGAAAAAAAGGTAGGAATCGTGATCATAGTAAGTCACCTATTTTAGGTGAAAAGGATGTTGAGGATTTACGATAAGACTATGTATTATTTTTGTAACAGTTTATATTCAATAAACAAATTATACAAAGAAAACGGATATATTTGTTTTTCTAACTTTATATCCCATGTAGTCCAATAATATTTACAAATCCTTTGTTCCCATACATCCCCTTTGAAATATTCAATATTAGAACGTACAAATACAGGAGTTTTATCAAGAGTAAAATCTCTTTCAAACTTTATTTGAATATTAGTAGGACCACCACTAAAACTACATTTTAATTGTTCAAATGATCCTGGATCAAAATTGGGATCATCCATACATATTAATCGTTTATTAGCACATTCCATCAACCGAAACGTAAAATGTTTATTACACCATCCTGTATTTATCATAGCACTCGCTATTACATGAGCAAATGTAGATTTAAAACTATTTGGTGGACCTATTAACTGAATACAATTTCTTTTTCCATTTGTTTTGTTTAATACATTGTACAAATAAAATCATAAATAACATCCGTCACCAAATTGATATTCTAACAAATGTTTAATTACATCTAAAGATTGTTTTTCATTGAAATAATGAATCAAATTGTTGTGCATATGCCTGAAAATACACTTTTGCATTCAAAAGATAATTATACAATTGCCATAAGGAAAAATCACTTAGCATAATTTGAATATGTTTTACAACATTTGAAAAATCTTATTTAAAGTACATAAAGAAATATTTCTCCAAAATGTATTTTGTATTGTTAATTGGAACAGTAACATGATTTTTTACAATACTAACTAGTTCTGAAAACATGTACTTTCTTTTGTAATTTGGTCTCGATTTAAATTGTCCAGATAAATTTGTGTACTGGTTATCACATTCTGGGCTGCTTGAGTCACTTTCGAATTGGGATTCTCCAAATTCACAGACATTTGAATTTCCCTTAATTTGGCTTTGTACCAAATATTGCAGGGTAATGTTTTGATTTTCTGCCCATCGTAAAATTGACAAATCCTAAATACATTTTCCGGTTTGTCCAACCATGACGAAGAAACATATCCATCTTGGTTTCTCAATGAAATACTTGAGATTCATTTTTCCGTCGAAGTCATAAGGTCCGATGACACTAGTAAATTCGGCCCTCCCGAAGATAGAAGTGATGCTGTTATGGAAGATACATCTGCATGATCCGTTACGTCGTTTACAGTTGTGGATGTGTTCTCTATTACTTCCTGCTTTTTCGAGGAAGAGAGACGAATTTTCCATGTTTTGTATTTTGTGTGAATTTTCTATAAAAATTTGTAATGATTTTATAATTGTTTTTATATTGGTTTTGCCTGAAGACGTTATGTGACCAATTGCTTTCGAATTTGAACATATTGCAGAAATTAACGAAATGTTCTGGTTTTTGGAACGGTTCCACTTGTCTTGTATGCAATTCGCTATTTTGAATAGTGACACTCGTATATTTTTTGATAAAGTGGTTATATAACCATACAAGGAATCTATACATTATTGTTCTGATTGATATAATTTAACAATTTTAATTAGTAAAGTTATAATTTCTAAATATGGTACTGAATCAGTGCTTTCAAGTTTCCTTTTTCTACCCCTTCTCTTAGGTGCTGAATTTTTATTGGTACTTTCTTGTTATTCCTCTGCTTGAACAACTAAATCATTACCTGGGGTTGTAGGAGGTTCTTGGTCAGTAATGTCTTCAGTATCAGAATAGTCTGAAGAGGAAACATTAGCACTAATTTTATTATTAGACATGATTTTAGATCCAAATAATTGGTTAATGTCTTTTTGATTCAGACGAAAATGTCTTCCTTTCCTGTTTTCAGTAACCTAAAACATTTTAAAATTACACTTTAGTCTGTATTTGTGACACATCATGATAAATATATTTATCAACAAATTTTGTATGTATTCTTTCTCCAAATGTCGCTTTTAAACATACATTGCAAAACAGAATTGAGCTCATATGCAATATTGTTTCAAACATATTTGTAATATCTTTACACCTAATTTCCATTGTCTGAAACGCATAATGATCTTGACTTGGAGAATAAGTTGCATAGATATAAGGTCTACTGCCAACAATCTTCATCAGATTCGTCTGAATCCCATTCTAACATTGCCCTTGCGTCTGATATAGATGGAAGAGAATCACTCGAATTGGTGTCCAAAGTTTCTACAGCTTCAAAGGATGGATTATGTGACATTTCTAGAAATAAAATTAATAAATAAGTATAGTAATAAATACCTGTTAGTGCTGTTACATAACAAAGACTACTTGCCAGAAGAGATGCAGATCAAATTACTCCGTGATAGTAGTACTGAACATCTGCTGTCTACTGCAGTCCTTTTACACCTACATCTGTTTGGATAGCCTTGACTGATCACTTGCCAACAACAACCCACGACCCGCCCCCCTGCGGTTTCTGACGTCAGCAAGTGCGCTTTGCGCGTTCTTCGAACGAGATGTCGATACCTATCCGAACGTCGATTCCCCTTTCGCGATACCGATTTTTTTCAGAGGTCCCCAATCCTATCCAATACTTCCTCATTAGTTATGTGATCTACCCATCTAATCTTCAGCATTCTTCTGTAGCACCACATTTCGAAAGCTTCTATTCTCTTCTTGTCCAAACTATTTATCGTCCATTTTTCACTTCCATACATGGCAACACTCCATACGAATACTTTCAGAAATGACTTCCTGACACTTAAATCAATACTGGATGTTAACAAATTTCTTTTCTTCAGAAACGCTTTCCTTGCCATTGCCAGTCTACATTTTATATCCTCTCTACTTCGACCATCATCAGTTATTTTGCTCCCCAAATAGCAAAACTCCTTTACTACTTTAAGTGTCTCATTCCCTAATCTAATGCCCTCAGCATCACCCGACTTAGACTAAATTCCATTATCCTTGTTTTGCTTTTGTTGATGTTCATCTTATACTCTCCTTTCAAGACACTGTCCATTCCGTTCAACTGCTCTTCCAAGTCCTTTACTGTCTCCGACAGAATTACAATGTCATCGGCGAACCTCAAAGTTTTTATTTCTAGTCTATGGTTTTTAATACCTACTCCGAATTTTTCTTTTGTTTCCTTTACTGCTTGCTCAATATACAGATTGAATAACATTGGGGAGAGGCTACAACCCTGTCTCACTCCCTTCCCAACCACTGCTTCCCTTTGTTGTCCCTCAACTCTTATAACTGCCATCTGGTTTCTGTACAAATTGTAAATAGCCTTTCGCTCCCTGTACTTTACCCCTGCCACCTTCAGAATTTGAAAGAGAGTATTCGAATCAACATTGTCAAAAGCTTTCTCTAAGTCTACAAATGCTAGAAATGTGGGTTTGCCTTTCCTTAATCTTTCTTCTAAGATAAGTCGTAAGGTCAGTATTGCATCACGTGTTCCAACATTTATACGGAATCCAAACTGCTCTTCCCCGAGGTCGGCATCCACCAGTTTTTCCATTCATCTGTAAAGAATTCGCGTTAGTATTTTGCAGCTGTGACTTATTAAACTGATAGTTCGGTAATTTTCACATCTGTCAACACCTGCTTTCTTTGGGATTGGAATTATTATATTATTCTTGAAGTCTGAGGGTATTTCGCCTGTCTCATACATCTTGCTCATCAGATGGTAGAGTTTTGTCATGACTGGCTCTCCCTAGGCCATCAGTAGTTCTAATGGAATGTTGTCTACTCCCGGGGCCTTGTTTCGACTCAGGTCTTTCAGTGCTCTGTCAAACTCTTCACACAGTATCATATCTCCCATTTCATCTTCATCTACATCCTCTTCCATTTCCAGAATATTGTCCTCAAGTACATCGCTCTTGGATAGACCCTCTAAATAATCCTTCCACCTTTCTGCTTTCCCTTCTTTGCTTAGAACTGGGTTTCCATCTGAGCTCTTGATATTCATACAAGTGGTTCTCTTTAATTTTCCTGTAGGCAGTATCTATCTTAACCCTAGTGAGATAGGCCTCTACATCCTTACATTTGTCCTCTAGCCATCCCTGCTTAGCCATTTTGCACTTCCTCTCGATCTCATTTTTGAGACGTTTGTATTCCTTTTTGCCTGCTTCATTTACTGCATTTTTGTATTTTGTCCTTTCATCAATTAAAGTCAATATTTCTTCTGTTACCCAAGGATTTCTATTAGCCCTCGTCTTTTTACCTACTTGATCCTCTGCTGCCTTCACTACTTCGTCCCTCAAAGCTACCCATTCTTCTTCTACTGTATTTCTTTCCCCCATTCCTGTCAATTGTTCCCTTATGCTCTCCCTGAAACTCTGTACAACCTCAGGTTCTTTCAGTTTATCCAGGTCCCATCTCCTTAAATTCCCACCTTTCTGCAGTTTCTTCAGTTTTAATCTACAGGTCATAACCAATAGATTGTGGTCAGAGTCCACATCTGCCCCTGGAAATGTCTTACAATTTAAAACCTGGTTCCTGAATCTCTGTCTTACCATTATATAATCTATCTGATACCTTTTAGTATCTCCAGGGTTCTTCCAGGTATACAACCTTCTTTCATGATTCTTATACCAAGTGTTAGTAATGATTATGTTGTGCTCTGTGCAAAATTCTACCAGGCGGCTTCCTCTTTCATTTCTTAGCCCCAATCCATATTCACCTACTATGTTTCCTTCTCTCCCTTATCCTACACTCGAATTCCAGTCACCCATGACTATTAAATTTTCGTCTCCCTTCACAATCTGAACAATTTCTTTTATTTCATCATATATTTCTTCAATTTCTTCATCTGCAGAGCTACTTGGCATATAAACTTGCACTACTGTAGTAGGTGTGGGCTTCGTATCTATCTTGGCCACAATAATGCGATCACTATGCTGTTTGTAGTAGCTTACCCGCATTCCTATTTTCCTATTCATTATTAAACCTACTCCTGCATTACCCCTATTTGATTTTGTGTTTCATGAGAATGGCTGGAATGAATATCCTGCACCAGCATAGAACTTACTCTGGAACTCCACCCTGCACAGAAAATCACAAGGCACAGTTATTTCACATCATTCTCAGCAAACTACAGAATCCTCTAAGGGACGTAAGGACGTCACCTTCAACTGTGAAGTTTCTTAGCAGCTATTGAGGTAAGAGAAGGTGGCCAATTATTAATTTTTTCAAAGCTCATTTCACTGTATATCGGAATACTTAGTGGACATCTTTAACCATCATATTTTGCTGTCTAAAAGATGTCAACTTTCGAGACTATTAGTATAAGCAGAGCTTGGTCTTTTCCATTCAGAGTTTGTTTAGAATGGGTATCAGGGAAGCAGATCCACTGGGCATTTAGAGCAACCTGCTTTAAACAACGTGAGCAGGCAGTAGACACAGAATTTGACTGACTGTTCTCCTCCTTATGTTGGCAGTATGTTAAGCTTGTGTGTTTCTCACAAAAGAACTCTGGCGAAAATGCTTGAATGGGGGGATGAAACCACGACAACCAGTACAAGCCTCAGACTGTGTAGCACGGGATCTGTGCTTCATTTCTCTGGAAGGTGGCTGGACGTCAACTTTCACTCCAATGACTTCACAGAACCCCTTATACTGGCACCTTACTAGCATATAAATAGGCTTGTTGGAAGTCCTCTGCACACTTGCACCTGAAGGTGACTGGCACGCTGCCTCATTGCCAACACACATCGGTTGTCCAATGTTCTAATGTCACAGCAACAAAAGCATCCAGTTTTTTTAAAATGTTTTATGACAGTTGCATGTCATGCACGCCACCCCCCCCCCCCACACACACACACACACACACACACACACACACACACACACACACACACACTTGCATCTCTTGTGATAAACATATTTTTTGACATTGCTGCACGGTCAATATAAATAGATTTTGGCTTTTTTTTCAACCTATAGATCGGCGGTGTCAAATATTTAAATATTGTAATTTATAAATATGATAAAATTCACATACACAGAAAATCTGAGTGGAAAAAGAATGCTACAAAGGGAAAAAAAGAGTACAAATGGAAAAATTTACACAGTGATTAAAATGATGTGATAAAGGAAAAAATTAGATTTAAAAATTTAAAGCCGTTATGAGTTTCAAACCTACAACCTTACCCTATTCGTTATGCCATGTAACCAGCCAATATTATACTATTATATTTTAATTCTATTGAGTGTCACATAAAATTCTGATTTCTTTTTCCATTGATTACTCTCAGACTAGATCCCACCGAGGTGAATGACTGCAAGTGCAATACCTGGTATCACAACCTACATCATCATACAGATGGTTTCACAAACAGTCAATCTCACCACTGAGGATCTCTCCTTGTAAGTGCTGATCTACCGCTGAATGCCCCTATTACGCAGTGATGGGACATCTTTACTCTTTCTGCTCTTCAGTGTACATTTCAACTAATTTAATAATGGGCAGTTGTTTCAAAAATTCAATACTCATGCTGACACTTTACAACTGCTTATGACCAATTTACGCTTGTGCTGTATAGCCATGGCTACTAACTGAACGTTTGTAGAACATTTACTCTATTGACAGGGCACTCATCAGTGAAGCCGCAATGTGTGGAGGAATGCAGATAATCCCTCCATAAGCACTAAAATGCCCACGGTAAGCACTGCCCACAAGGCAAATACCAGCCATAGGGCAAAGCCTCCAGTCCATTCTTCATCACCATACTCCACAGCACCTCAGACACCTCTGGAAAACCATTTCAACACATGGAGTAAGCAATCTACTGGACATAAAATACCTGAAGACAAAGGGCAAGAACTTACTGAGAACAATGCACAGAATCTCTATAACAAATAAAAAAAAGGTACAATGAACTGTTTATACTATTCATCCCATGTTGTACAGATTTTATGAAATTATTAAATATGATAGATAATACTGAACAAAGTACAACACTTCCAATTACAATTATGCCTAAGTTTTCATACTACAGTTTTTGCTCTCACAGTACAGTACTATCATTTGTGGTTCAGTAAGCATGTGTCTCATGTGATTTATATGGGGTGACTTGGGCCTCTGTACCAAAATTACCTAAAACATAAAAAAACTGTCAGAAATGAATATTTAATTCTTAACTGTGAAAACACCTAACTGCAGAAAGCTGAGCTCTCAGTAGTTCAAAATGACATCTTCCATTCTTGATACACATATCACAGTACTGTAGTAGACAATATTCCGACAGGACAGAACTCCGAGTTCAAAATCACCTTACTGCATTACTTGCACAAGTTATTTGACAGTGTAACTGCTGCATCAACACATTCCACAATGTGTTATTCAAAGCTGATGCGTTCTTATTAATAAATCTGTTCCCTAGCAATCTGACACCATCTCCTCAAATGCTGCTGTGCAAGTAATTCTTTGCTGAGAACCTGAGCTGTATTGGTGGCGTTATTTATCAGCACTATTACTTAATTTTCGTGTCACTCTATGAAAGAAATCAAAGAAAATTCTGGGAGATGAGTAATACTGCAAGATGACCCAATAACAATGCTATAGCTTACACAATCATGATCGTCCTGGCTGGAACACATCTAATGTTATCATGACAGGTATCAAATGGATGTTTTCCTCTTGCCTCTGCCTTTTCCCTGACCTGCTAACTGCATCCATTTTTCACATCATCCAGCAATCCAGATTGTCATTGTTCTCCCCCTCCCTTTCTCACTGTTTCTTTTCATGACTTTATTGCAGATAATTTTTCTACATTCTAGCCGAGATATTTTCCTTATTCATATCATTCCATACCTTTTCTTTCCTCTTCTATCCCTAGAAGCACTTCTTCCTTCATCATTGTCACTCCATTTCACTTTATGTATTTTTTCCACTACCATATTTCAAAACCACCACAGGATTATTCCTCTTTTTCTTTCTGACTGTCCGCAACTCATTGCTTTATAATACTGCACTCCCGAAATGAACTTCTGAAAATTTACATGTGAGAGCTGGCATGAGTCATGCTCGGATAGCTCAATAACATAAAGGACTTGCCCACAACAAGCAAAGTTCCGTGGTTTTAATCAGTCAGGTTGTTCCAACAATATCCTTGTCTACCACCTCTCATATGTTTCCTCACTGACAATTTTTTTGTGCTTGTTCTTGCTTTTTATACAGCCCCTTTATCGCTCTTTTGTCCTTCCAGTCTGCAACTACATCTTCCAAGGTGTTCAAGGGAATACGATAGTCAACCAAATCAAACACCTTTCCTCAATAAATAAAACAATAAAATTTAGCATTTAGGTAATTGATTTTTCAGATAACTCAACATTTACAGTAACATACTGTACTATGTGCTATATCACATATTGCAAACCTGTTATAGCTTGGTATTTACATAACCTCTAGAATCATCACATGATCACCATGCTTTTAACAAGTGAAAAAGGCCACATCAGCTGCAATGCAAGACAATTTTTGAAACACAATGGATGTTCCATAAAGGATTAATGTGGTAAACCACAATACCTGACAAAATGAGACCTTCATAGAAGTAATTCCAGTCACAGCATCTCTAATGTATATCCCCAGGGTGACGGACGGAATCGGCCACATTCTTTGAAAGCACAGCATCGAGATAGTGTAGATACTCACCAACATAAAATTAGTGAGTGCTTCAGATAAACCAAAGACAAATAGCACCCCACTCATTGCATCAGCAGATTACACTTGCTGTATACACTGAGACGACAGAAGTCACGGGGCAATGATGTGCACATATACAGACAGCAGCAGTACCACATACAGGAGGTGCAAAAGGCCAGTGCATTGGTGGGGCCATCATTTGTACTCGGGTGATTCTTGTTAAAAACATGTCCAATGTGATTACAGCTGCATGAAAGGAATTAAACTCTGAACATGGGGCTGTAGTTCGAGCTAGACACATTTCTGCCAACAGAGGCACAGGACCCTAAAATGAAGTATTTCATTTTTATTTCATATTTGATATTTGATTTATTAAAATAATGCTTCAATATTTGCCAATTAACATTTCCATTAAATTGAAAGTAACGGTACTGACCAAATTCCACAATCTGTATTAAATACTTTAACAAAATTAGATACCTGGTTTGATTTAAATTTGTTAAAATTAAACATGAAAAAGAATGAGTTAATGGAGTTTAAATAAAAACAAGCAAATTTATATTATATCTAGGACAGTCACAGAAACCAGGATTTGCAGGAAGCTAACTATGTGAAATTCCTAGTAATGCAACTAGATAAAAATCTATAATGGTCATCACATATACAGTATCTTCCAAATAAATTAAATAGCCTAGCATTTGCAATGAAGATATTGTAGAATGATACCAGTATAGGCCCAGGAAAAGTAGTATATCACAGCTACTTTGGGTTGGTAGTAAGGTATGGAATTTTATTTTGTGTTAACTCAAACAATGTGTGTCTAATACTAAAACTTCAGAAAACCATCATTACAAATACGAACAATGTAGGGTGAAGAAAATCATGCCAACCACTCCTAACAATTCTTAGCATATTAAGTGTTCCCTCACTGTACATATGAGCTGATTATCTTTGTACACAGTACCCCTGATTTATTTGTAGCAAATCATTTTCAACATGATTGCAACACCAAAAATCAAAATAATTTTGTGCCCATTGATCATTTAAAACTGTGTGCTCAAACTCCATGAAAATTTATAACAAAGTTAAAGGATGCGAATTGCTCAGCATTAATTTAAAACACTGAAAAAACCTTATATGAGAAACTAGTGCAAAATGTTGCTATTCAGTAGAAGAATTCATAAATGACAATCTAAAAATTTGATAAGTACTTAGGACTTAATTTTTCTTCAAAAGTAACACACTTTTAAAAATTAATTGCTTAATTAATTGTTCAGTACCATATATTACTGATATTACAAGGAAAAGTATAAACCAGTTTTTGTGTTTTGACAAATCTCCTGTACATTAAGTCAATAGCTTGAAACTGTAGGTTGAGAGACAAACTTCTATTCTATAATAAATATGGAATTTTTAGAAAGTAAGGAAAAATTGTTTCCCATCCAGTGAGTCTGTGCTTAGCGGAAAAGCTCAACATGTAGAACTCCAAAACACACAACTCTGAAGTGATGTATTGTTCTGCTTAAGGAATTTACATCCCAACACTGACTTTCAGTTCCCTTGTAAGTTACAAAAATGCCAAGTTAATGATATCATCTGGTGAAATAAGCAAGGTGCTCCCTCACCAATATGCACTGCACTGGGGAAGGCATTATGCATCTCATCTCATAGGTGACAATGTGAAGTGAAGGACCTCTCATTAGACTAAGTGCCACCAAAGTTATTTACTTTCAGTGGCACCTCTATGAAATATAATTTCTCTTACTCTATATTTAAAATATATTGCCATAGTGAAATAAATTATTTGAAAAACAAGTGAAAGATAGCCACTTATACTTACGGATGTGCGCCAGTGACAGTGCCCAAATTCACAGATAAGAGGCAGTGAGAGAGACAGAGCCTAGCACGTACTCTATCGTGTGGATGCCCTGATGGATGAAGATTTCTCCAAGGTTGTGGTCTTCACTGCTCTGTGGCACGGGAGCCCCATCTGCACTGTCCTTGTGGGCTGTCCCTGACATCGATCCCACCTCCGCATCCATGCCGTTCTCTGCAGGTACGAGATGGCTTGAAAGCTGGGGAAGGTCAGAGGATTGTCTGTTAAATGAAAGAGCAAACTGACTCAACACAGTATCATCTCCTGCGAGATATTTACCCTGAAATGTGTCAAATGCCTCAAAACATTGCAGGGGGTACAGATTATTACTTACCGTTTGGTGGGCTTTGCAGTGCCTCATTATCAAAACAATGGGTTTTGCAAGAAGCATCCAAGCAACACACAGTAGAGCAAGAACAACAAAGAACCTCTGCAAGCCTTTCTGCAATACAGAAGAAAGAAAAAATTGCATATACTAAAAGTAACAGAAAAATGCGAAACTGGTGAAATTAATTTCCAGGGCTTGTTTGAAAACAGATTAATTCTATTTGAGGTAAGACTGAAGATAATGTAGAGTGAAACCAAACAAATTCAATGAAACTTTTTTCCACTCTTGCTCAACTGTCCACTATACATGAACTCATCACAACCTTTGGTAGGAACACTACCTTTGAACAATACCATATTGATGAAAGTGATTAACATTGATGGATCACACGCTGGGCCTGCTGTGAAACCTGAAAAAGGAAAGGTTGTGTTTAGTCATCTATCAAATCACAAGCTATAAATTTATTCTAATGCTCCGACAGTGAAAACCAAGACGACTTTAACAAAACCTCCACTGTAATCACAAATGCTGTCTATTATAGTAGAATTTCAAAATGTCCAAAATTTAATTATCACTTACCAAATGTCAGTCCATAATTCACCCATTTGACAAACATCAAGATACACATGTAGAGGAACAAGAAGATCAAAAAGTTATCCGTGGGACGAACTCACATATGATGTTAATGGAATTTTTGAAATACCTGGAGAACAGAAATGGAGCCACGTAAATAAATTTGCCTTATCGTCACCTGTTTAATAAACATGGAGTCAATACTCTATTGTAAAACAAATATGAGAGTGATATGTGAATTACTCAAATGGACTCTGATGAAAACTAACATCAAAATTAACACATGTACACTATGTACCAAAAGGAAAATTCAATTCAGAAAATCATCACCAAAACATAGCTTCAGCTGGCAAAATACAAAGTACTGCTGATGGATAAACTTAAAAGAATAGAAAACTATTACAAGTGTGGGGAACATATGAATTCCTTCATTAGAGATGGAAGTGGCATTAGTTTGGGAAGGCTGGAATGGAGTGGCAGCTTGCTCAGACCCACCTATTGTAAGCATGATAGGAGGCAGAGATGAAAGATGTTGGAGAAAGTAGGAAGTCAAAGGTAGGCACTACAGCAGCATCATATTTAAGGGAAAGTGTGACAATCCAACACTACTACTAACGCTACTCACTCTTTTACCTGCTTTCTCGCTAACCTTTGTTTCATCTTTTTCTCAACAGCTAGGTCGTTCACAACCTGGCCTCAGACACTGCCCTCACTTCAAATTTGTCTACCCTATCTAACTGCCCTCCTAAAGAAAGAATACAGAAGTTCTGGAAGTGTGTGATTTCCTCTTCTTCTTCTTCTTCTTCTTCTGCTTCTATCAATGATACTCAGAATTTCACCATCAGGAAGTAAGTGCAAGGGTGGATCAAATATATATCAGAATTTTTATTTTGTGTGCCTTTTTGTAAACGGAGAGTGGTGTGATCTCTCCTCGTTGTTGTTTTGGTTTCCAATGGCTGTTCTCCACAGCTAGATTGACTGAAGAAACAGTAACGTCAGAGCGAAAGGTAGTGTCCTCTGTTGCACATCACATTATAATAAAGTTTGTCACAATAAAGGTTGTAAAACTGTTCAACTTTTTGGAAAGACTTGCAGCACATTTCGGAGACAACACCCTGAGAAAGACTCAAGAGTATGCATGGCACAAACATTTGTATCAGGACAAGAAGCAATTGAGAAGGCAGCTCACCAACTTCGCACAAGGACTAGCATGACATAACATCCACACTGTTAGCCAGCTTACTGAAGACAACCAGTGAATAACAGTTGCTCAAATTGCTACTGGACCAAACAAAACATCATGGCAATGCTTGACCGAACACAGCTGCCCAAACTCAACAAAAAAATTCAGAAACTGTTGTGGACCACAGTAGAACATGCTCTCTACAATCTGGACTTAATGCCCCACATGTTTCATTTGTTCGGACCACTAAAAAAAAAAGCAGTCTGAGTGCACACATTTGACAATAATGGTGCTGTCAAAGCTTTCATGGACAACTGGCTGCTGCCACAGCCACATTCATTTTACAGAAACAGATCAAGACACCGTCTAACCACAGGGAAAAATGTGTTTCCAAGTCAGTTGACCTCACAGAAAAGTAATTTTGTGTGTATGAATTTTTCTAAAGCTTAAATAAACTTAAGAAGATTCTGGTTTATATTTAATTAACTCTTACTGACCACCCCATCACATATATATTTTCTATGACATACGGAACAGAAGAAATTAGTGAGAGAGAATTCTAGTGAAACACAAATACATACAAGCTCTAAAATGTGATTGGATAACATGGGATGTATCAATTTTGATGCATCAAGAAAACCTACACATCACAGCTTCATTCGCTTAATCCTGCTCTGAGCAAGTCAATAGTTACTTCCACGATACCAATCGCAACTTGCAAAATGAGAACATCAGTTGTGTCTAGGAACAACTAAGGATGAACAGAGATATGGAAAGGAGAGGCTAGGGTTCAACAACCCATACACAATGAGATCTACAGTTTTGGCAAAATAAATCTGGCACAGAAAATAATTTTAGTAAGACTGATGTGGGATTACAGTTTTTATGCACTACAGTTCCTGTTTGGTACCATTTTGCCACTAAGTTTTGCATTGTACACTTTGCTGGAGATTTTACCAAAATACTTCCAGTCAATCTCTTACACTAACAGTCCTGAGCATGTTTTCCATGAACTTTTTTGTTTGTTTGTGTTGCACTCATGTAGTCAGTAAAGACATGTGCTCGTCTTACTCAAACATAATGACACACGCAAGTACTCAACACAGCATGAGGGAGAGAGACTTGCAGACATGTACTAACAATCGATTGACGCATCAAAATCACGGTTTCCAGCTTTTTTTATGATGAGCAGCCCCCTGTTTATTAACAACAGTCAGTTCCGTGTCAAGTCTTACAAATATTTGCTGATGCCTTGAAGAAATCATCAATGCATACCTACAGCAAGACAGCCAAATGAGATCTGAACCTCCATCCATTTCCTTAAGGGGTACAACACAATTTTTAAAAAAATCTCATTTGAAGCCTAGATGCTTTCCAAGCATTATAAATACGAGACATTCACAAATTTGTTGGCAGCTAAGTGCATAGCGTAAGCAGACTATAATCATGAGGTTTTGAATCTCACTAGAAGCATAACATTCATTCTTACTTTTCTGAATTTCTCATTAATTAACTAACAGAAATGTTAGTTAACAAATACGGACTCAAATTTGTTAATAGAACTTTATTTTTAATTACTATCAGTGTGAAAATCCAAGTACGCACAAATTAAATTTTGTTACATAAATGTGAAACATCAGTTGGAAAAAACAAAACATTATTTGAATCTAGAGGTTTATTTATTTATTTTTAAGCCATACAAAATTCTACCATATTATGTAATACCACTAAAACCACAATTTACATGGTTTACATAATCAACTACATGATCTTGGCTCAGAACTGGGCCACAGCAACTGCACTGCCTTCAGTCTTCAGCTATCCATCACTACATGACTGCACAACTCAGGGCAGCATGGGCAGTGGCACAGGTGATCCATTCTTTGTTGTCCTTCACATTTCACAGTGCCATTCCACTGGAAAATTTCCATTTGACAAGATTGTCCCTGGATTTACAAACACCCGATCTTAGCCTCTTTAGTCATCTTGGCTGATCAAGCTAAAGTACTACCTGTTTTGGTTGGCAGGAGAGCCATCATCGTGTTACTAGAGGAGGCCGAAAGGCACGTGTTTTAGCTCACGCAGGCTGGCGTGAGGTCTGGAACAGGACAAGGAAATTAGAATTTAGGAAAAACGACGTAGCTGGTGGAATACTTAACTTTAATCCATTAATGGTGAACGTCGGTCTGGGCGGTACATGAATCAATATCAATAGTAACTGATAATGGCGCCTTGCTAGGTCGTAGCAAATCACGTAGCTGAAGGCTATGTTAAACTATCGTCTCGGCAAATGAGAGTGTATTTTGTCAGTGAACCATCGCTAGCAAAGTCGGCTGTACAACTGCGGCGAGTGCTAGGAAGTCTCTAGACCTGCAGTGTGGCGGCGCTCGGTCTGCAATCTCTGATAGTGGCGACACGCGGGTCCGACGTATACTAAAGGACCGCGGCCGATTTAAAGACTACCACCTAGCAAGTGTGGTGTCTGGCGGTGACACCACATTCCTCCCCCGCAAATCGGCGTACGGTTGTGACATAAGGCTTCCGCGTGCCGTGGGGAGGACCCAATGTTGACGTATGCGACGAGGTGGGGAGCCTAACAACAGGCGAGGCTGTGTCACCCGCAACCTGCCATTCGGACCGCGGGGAGCTAGGAAACGCCTGAAAACCTGCTCCAGGGTGCACGCCAACATGCGATGTATGCGCCCGCAGAGACAGGCGAGGCCGATGGGTCGACCTCCATCGGGTCGGGGCACCCGACGGGCAAAGACGACATATGGTCCGGAGCGGGGAAGAGTTCCATGTCTGAGGACATCCGATCGGCACCGCGTGACCCAGGGAGGCGCCCGGCGGTTGCAGCGACGCGTCCACTGCGGGCGTCGCCGGCGGGAGAACAGGCGGCGGCGCGTCGCCATGGGGCAAAATGGAAGGCAGCGTCGGTAACACCTGGGGCTGAGGCGAACCAGTAGATGGGTCCCCAGGGCGCTGACCGGACGGCACCGTCGCTGAAAGCAGACGGCGAGCGTCAGATCCCATGAGACGACAGAGGTGCAGCTGGTTGAGATGCCGGCGCACCTCACCAGAGGCCCCCAAAACCAGATACATAGCGCGTCCGAATGGCAGTCGGTTGAAGCGATACAAACCAAGATGGGTGTTAACCACCAAAACTCGCTGGGATTCTTCGTCCACCGGTATTTGCAAGTACGCATCTGCTAGGTTCAACTTCGAAAAATATTTACCCGAGTTCAGTTTGTCAAAAAGATCTTCCGGGCAGGGTAAAGGAAAAGTTGCAATCACTAGTTGTGGATTCACTGTTGCCTTGAAGTCCACACAAAGTCTCAATTTTCCGGAAGGTTTCTGCAAAATTACTAAGGGTGATGCCCAGAGAGAAGCATGCACACGTTCAATTACACCTTGTGATTCCAAATCGTGTAATGTTTTTGCGACCTCATCATGCAATGCGTGGGGAACATTGCGCGCACTGAAAAATTTCGGTTGCGCATTTACTTTCAGTTCCAAATGTGCTTTATAATTCTTAGCGTAACCGAGGACTGGTGCAAAAATGTCTGCAAATTCTTCACATAAACGAGAAACACTGTCTGAAGGCACAGTCTGGTTCACTGATAGGACCTGATTTACTATAGACAAGTTAAACAACTGAAATAAATCCAAACGAAACAAGTTCACTGCAGAAGAAGAACGAAGGACGTAAAATGACAAGTTTTGTTTGACCTTTGTATGGTGCAAGAAGGCTGCACTGTCATAACACAGGGATCTTTTGACCTGCATAGCTAGTTAGCTTAACATTTGCGGCACGCAACGGAGGTGTGCCCAGCAGTTTGTATGTGTCTTGATTGATCAGTGAAACTGTAGCTCCGGTATCGAGCTGGAATGGTATCACAAAAAGTTTATTGTCCTGCTGACGACAAGAGCGACTGTCTCGTGCAACAGGAACTGACACTGGCACATAATCACTTGTGACTTGACGGGATTTCCGGCGATGTAGACGCACACTATTTGTGGGACGAACACAATCACTGTTAGAGAGAGTGGCACTGGGCGGAGTGGAATGAACTACATGAATTTCGATGGGCGAAGGTTCACGAGCCTGAGTATTCTCGGTTCGATTGCGATTCCGGCGCGAAGCAAAGGGCCTGGAATGGTTGTGAGTGTCCGATCTGAGCTTTTTCTGGCAAACACTTTGAACATGTCCTTTTTTATTACAGAAAAAGCAAATAGCTTGGCGTGACGGGCAATTCTCATGCGAATGTCTAGTTGCACACTGCGGGCATGATTTTAGCACTGCATTGGCTTGCTTGCGCGACGAACATAGCGGAGAGCTTGGCGGCAGCTGCGCGGACGAGCGCGAGGGCTGTTTACTGTTCCTTGCAGCTCGCCCGGCGGGCCGGTTAATGTGACACACAGCTGGCGAAGTTTCAAATGATTTCTGAGCAAAGTCAAGTGTGTCCTGCTTATCCAATATGTCCACCACTTGCTGAAGGGAGGGATTGACTAGTTTCAAAATTTGCTCCCTTATACGAACATCAGAAACGTTCTGTGCAATTGCATCACGCACCATAGTAGCTGAATAAGGGAGTCCACATTCACACTCAAAAGCACAATCCCTTGTAAGGCCTTGCAAAGTAGCAACCCACTCCCCATTCGTTTGACCGGTCATACGTTTTGTACGAAAGAAGGTATACCTGTTTGCAACTAGATTGACTGATTCTTTGAAATAGGCATCTAATGCAGACAAAATCTCGTCGTAGGACAGAGTTGCTATGTCGCGTCGGGGAAACAATTTCACTATCACTCAGTAGGTGTGCACCCCGACGGATGCTAACAAAAAAGGCTGCCACTCGTTACCTTGAATTCTGTAGGTGGCGAGATAGAATCCAAATTGGCGTGACCACTCCGTCCAGCTTTCCAGTGCAGCATCAAAAGGACGAAAAGGTGGTGCAACTGCGTTTGGTGGCGGTGGTAGCGGTAAAGCGGCGGCTGCTGCATCGTTTTGCATTGCACGTTGACCCTGGACGAGCTGTCCAAGGGCATCCAATAAGGCCTGCGTCTGCAGATTCTGCAAGCGATAAAATTCGGACAGTACATCTGGAGATTGTAGCGAAGCCATGACACAATGAAATCAATCTATCAATACGAACACAATCCTCGGCGCCATATGAAGTGTTGGCAAAAGTGCCAACACCATGTTGATAGAGGAGGCCGAAATGCACGCTTTTAAGCTCACGCAGATTGGCGTGAGGTCTGGAACATTACAAGGAAATGAGAACTTAGAAAATGGACGCAGTTGCTGTAATACTTAACTTTAATCCACAATTGTAGAACATCGGTCTGTCGGTACAGGCATGTTTTATAATAGCAATATAAACCGTTAATTGCGCCTTGCTTGGTCGTAGCAAATGACGTAGCTGAAGGCTATGCTAACTATCGTCTCGGCAAATGAGAGCGTATTTTGTCAGTGAACCATCGCTAGCAAAGTCGGTTGTACAACTGGGGCGAGTGCTAGGAAGTCTCTCTAGACCTGCCGTGTGGCGGCGCTCGGTCTGCAATCACTGATAGTGGCGACACGCGGGTCCGACGTATACTAACGGACCGCGGTCGATTTAAAGGCTACCACCTAGCAAGTGTGGTGTCTGGCGGTGACACCACACTTACAGACGGTAGAAACGCAGGAAGTTAACCCACCTTTGAAGTGTGTCACATCTATCTGCCCACAGTTGTTCTCTGGCAGTGCATGAAGACATATATATAGCGTGGACGTTCAAGTGAAGAAACTACTACTGGAGTTCACCCTGTATCTTGGTGGTTTATGGCCATAGAGTATATAATTTTTTTATCATTTAACAAAAATGTATTTTGCGTGTGTATCAATTTTTATTCATTTTCACACTAACACTAATTAAATATAAAAAGTTTGCTATTAGGTGGCGACAATGGTAAGTAGCGGACGAAAGAAACAGATTGCAGACGTCAAGCAGTTAGCTTGGACCTCAGTCAACATAACTTCATTCAAACATTAGTCGATTTGTGTCTGCATCGTAAAGTTGTTCTTGATTGAAAATCTCAGTTTATGAGCCTAATTCTCGTCATTTGCAGATGGTGTTACGATTTTGCTTCAATATGAAGGAAACAGAAGCTGAGCCTCATCGAATGCGCTCAAGTACACACTTCAAGAACGGTGATTTTAACGTCGTAGACCGGCATAGGGGTGGGAGAGAGAATGTTTTCGAAGATGCAGGATGCAGAACTGGAGACATTGCCGAGTGAAGACTCGCGTCAAACTCAAGAAGAATTGGCACGATTAGTGGGGAGTGACACAGAAAGCCATTTCAAAACGTCTCAAGGCTATGGGCATGATTCAGAAAGAAAGAACTTGAGTCCTGTGTGAGCTGAAACCAAGAGACGTTGAACGGCATTTGTGTGTTTGTGAGCAGTTGCTTCAGAGACAAAAACGGAGGGTATTTCTGCATCGCATTGTGACCGGGTGCAAAAAATGGGTTCATTACGATAACCCTAAATGCAAAAAATCATGGGAATATCCCGGCAATGCTTCCATGTCGATGGCCAAACCGAATATTCGCAACTTCAAAATCACACTCTGCATTTGTTGGGACCAGCTCGGCGTCGTGTAGTATGAGGTGTTAAAACCAAGTGAAAGAATCACAGGTGCTCGTTATCGAATGCAATTAATGTGTGAGCAGAGCATTAAAAGACAAACCGCCGCAATACATGGAGAGGCACGATAAAGTGATTTTGCAGCACGACAATACTTGACCCCTCGTTTGAAAGGAGGCCAAAAACTTGGAAATGTTAAAATGGGAAGTCCTACCCACCCACCGTATTCTCCAGACATTGCTCCCTTTGACTATCACCTGTTAGGTCGTGTGTAACCAATTTGTTTCATTAAAGCCTCAAATATTTGGGGGGAAAAAGGGCAGAAGCAAAGTTTTACACCTTGTATGATTCAATATTTGTTAATTTCCATTTTCTTTTTTCAATAAATATGATATTTAGAAAACAGGATACCGAGATCTGAATCAATCTTTCGATGATTTTGTTGCTGAATTATACTTGCTTTATACTTGTTAGTGCCCAGAAATCATCTAATTTTAATAGGACATTTAATTTTTTTTATATTTCTTATTGCTTTACGAAACTCCTGTCCTGGCACTGACCTTCAAATCTTACAAGTCTGCCAAAAATTTAAGATTACCAGACCTTAACATCCAATTGTAAAGACATCTTCATATTTGAAGCTTCTATTCTGAAGCTTCTATTTTGAAGAGAATCTCTGCACTCTCTTCGCACTTTTGCAAGCACTGCACGCTGTGTACAGGACCCTCTTCCATAACTATCATTGTCGATCTACAACTAGCAACAATAAAGACTGCAAATGACAAAATAATTGACCTAAGCAATTTTGTGAAAGGGCAGTTTATTACGGTCCAGCGACTATGATTGAGCACCTCTGAAATGGTGGAGCTGGGTAACCATCAGTGTTGTGTGAGCATTTATGGAAAGTGGTTGACGGACAGTGAAACAACAATTAGACAACATGGTGTTGGATGTCCCTGCATCACAGAATGTGTAGGTCAGAGGCCTGCCCACTCTGTAAATCAGGGCAGGTGCAATCTGTGGCAGAACTGATGACAGTAGAAGACTGGTGCAAGCTTAAGTGTTTCGGAGCACACCATTCAGTGGGGACATTCATATGGACTTCCAGGGCAACTATGGTAGTAGAATGAGATTTTCACTCTGCAGTGGAGTGTGTGTTGATATGAAACTTCCTGGCAGATTAAAACTGTGTGCCCGACCGAGACTCGAACTCGGGACCTTTGCCTTTTGCGGGCAAGTGCTCTACCATCTGAGCTACCGAAGCACGACTCACGCCCGGTACTCACAGCTTTACTTCTGCCAGTATCTCGTCTCCTACCTTCCAAACTTTACAGAAGCTCTCCTGCGAACCATGCAGAACTAGCACTCCAGATAGAAAGGATATAGCGGAGACGAGGCTTAGCCACAACCTGGGGGATGTGAAGTGCTAGTTCTGCATGATTCGCAGGAGAGCTTCTGTAATATGGCTATTGGCATCTTAAATAAGAAACTTGCTTCCAGGAAAAATTTTGTTGCATTACTTATTAAATGCCCCTCATATTTCCAGTACAGTAGCACGTTTTGTTAAGTAAATAAAAACTTTTCTTTAACTATTGTACATAGCACAACCATTAAATCTTGACATGTAATACACTGTCTGTGCAAGTAAGTTTTAATTCTGTGCAAAAATCGTACTGCTGTTCTTTAAATGTTCAGTGTATTTTTCTTCTTATTTTCTTGTATGTATGAGTATGTGTTAGCAGTGCGTGAAGGAGGGCAATGGAAAACAACATTGTAAAACTTTATAAATATTTTTGAAGACTTCCACAAGGGCTGGTTTGGGAAGTGGGCAAGTGAAGACTAGGTTAGTCGAACACTTTTCTATTCAGAACACACATTTGAAGAAAAGAAATGCGAGCAGGGATCTTGGCGAGAATCAGACAGCCACTGCTCTGAAATTGCAGTAATATTTGACTAATGGTGTATGGAGCATTTGTTTAAGTGCATCTAAGGAAAAGATTTAGCCAACATAGCCTGTACATTGAAACTTTAGCAGGGTTTTTCCTTTAATATAGTAAAGTTGTGTCACAATCATGGCTGAATAGGAAATACAGATAACTGCTGATCATTAGAATGTAGCATTCGCTCCCTTTAAATGTGTTTCTGTACTGTGTTACAGTCAACATTGTGTTCTGAACTTATTTTGTGTGTAAGTATTGTTAATATGAAACCCGACCCCAATAATTATGATCTGTTAACTGAATGCGTCATGTGCAGATGTACAACATTCAATGCTCATACAACAGTCATGTGCAATTATTAATCTGATGTGGCACTAAAATCATCATTGCACTGCCATGCTATAAAATTAATAATGGCTGCTTGAAACAGGTAAGGTTTTATTGTACATGGGAGTGGCAACTCATTAAATAGTGAAGGTGCAAATGAGCAATGTGGATATGTAGATTGCCTTAAATGAGAGTGTCTAAATTATGCTTTCAGGTTTTCTTTCCAAGCTGCATCAGAAAAACAATCTCTTCAGTGTTGACCAACCCTAGAACCACAGTGCCATTCTATAGCATCACATCTCCAGTTTATTAGTACACAGTGTAACTGCATCTTGTACACATATTTGAACAAACAATAAGCTAACAAGTATTGCCATAAATTCTGCTTCAGTAAGCAGTATGTGCATTATTATTCAAACAGCTGTGAGCCCTAATGCAAATGGTTTGTGCATTATATACTCATAGTTATGGGTACTAATTAACAGTGTTACTAGACACATATCATCCTTGTATTTGACTTCACGACAATGCATTCTGATAGCCAACACATAAATCATGCTTTTTTGATTAATTTTCATGGTACTTAATGTTTTCATCTGTTTTGGGTTTATGTATTTTATGTACATGAAGATGTGTGTGTATTATGGAGCTACTGAGTGCACTTAGGCTCCCATACTGTGCAATACACTATTAACAAGTTCTCAGCTTTTTTTCATGTTCCATGTTACCTCTTTAATTATTTACAGTGCAGGCATATACTAACTGCTCAACAATTATTCAAGATTGTCATGTTTTGTATTCTACATGCCAAATTCTCTCAGAACCAATAAATGTGTGTTCTGTTCGAGATAATGATGGTGGCGGCTGAGTGTGCGTAAAGTGTGCTTGCTTGTGTGAATGTGTGCATTTTCTTTGATGAAAAAGGCTTTCGCCGAGAGCTGCATGTGTAACAGTCTCTTCATTAGTCTTTATGTTGTGCCTGTCTGCAACTCAATGGATCATCTTTATGTTGAGTAGCAATCTATCCTGTCTGTTGTATAGTTCTTATTACAAACTGGAGTTTCTACTGTTTAGCTATCATATATACGATGTCTCAAGAGGAATGGTCAATTGTCAATAATCTATCAGGAATGATCATTTGAAGCACAAGAGTCCGTTAAATAATTCTTTTATGTTTTTTAATAAATGTGCAGAATCTTTTTTGTTGAAGTTTATTCCACAATGCTTAAAACTTGTGGCAAAAATTGAACATGATTATTCAGATTTAAGTTGTGTGTGTGTGTGTGTGTGTGTGTGTGTGTGTGTGTGTGTGTGTGTGTGTGAGAGAGAGAGAGAAAGGCACGAAAATATTACTTTGTAATTCTCACTATTGTGAACTATGTTGGGCACAATGAAGGCGCACAAATCAATGCTTGTAACAATCTATGGGCACAATTATCTCATAACCATTACTATCAATATTTTTCAAATTACACACTAAGAAAAGTTCATGAGGAAAACATTATCTGATATTTAAAGTAAATCACATAATCAGGAACACACAAGTGATTCCAAAGACTCAGAAAAACTCCGAACAGCATGTGCAGCACACCAAGAATGATTGAAATTTTCATCTTTTAAGAGTTCATGAAGATGATTTTATTTCCAGCCAGCTGAAATGGAAGGAATGTATGTATATTTAGATTTATATCATACACAGAACAATGATTTTTCCTCTTACTATTAATAGAAGGTAATCTAGCTATTCTCTCTAAATTGTGTCAATAGTGTTCTCAAGAAACAATGTCACCTTCCCTTCACAAGTAATTTTTACAGGTTCCATGAGTACTTGTTCAGCTACAACAACATATCGCAGGGACTGTTTGCTCTAGATGGCGGGTGATTGATGTTGATCTGCAGTGAATATCCTGCTGCATTGGTTGGCTACATTGGTTGTTATGGTATCACTTCCTGTTTGCCAAATAAAGCATGCTATTCATTCATGCTTCGTAAGGCGTATTACGTGTTTCACTGCATATATTTGGACTGGTTACTCATTATGTTTCTCTCTTTGATAAGACTCAACCAAAGCAAATATTTAAGAAGAGAAACCTGAGGAATCCTCCCGTTTTCGTTGTTTGCTGTCGTAATGACGTAATGCCAGATCGTCATATTGGTCGCTTTTCTCTCGAAAACGTTTACATTTATCGTCTGCAAACTTATGTTGCGTGTTGAAATATGCGGTGACACTGCATGTAACAAAATAGAAGATTCTAAGCTGATGTAATCGGCCAGTAAGCAGCAGTACAATTCAAGTTTTAGTTATCGATTATTGACTTAACAGCAAGTTTTGGTGCAATGGACATGACCGAGGACCTTAAGATTTTGCATGAACCGAGGTCTGGCTGCCACGTTACACGAGAAAATGTGAAAAGTGTTAATATGTAGTAAAAACCTAAGAAATCCTTTCGTTTTGTTCATTCGCCATCGAATCGACGTAATGTCAGATCGTCACATTGGTCGCTTTTCTCTCGGAAACATTTACATTTATCGTCTGCAACCTTATGTCGCGTGCCGAGGTATGCGGTGACACTACATGCAACAAAATATAAGCTTCCAAGTTGAAGCAATCGGCAAGTAAGAAGTAGTACAAGCCAAGTTTCAGCTATCGATATTACAATTATTGGCCGGTTTTGTTGCGTTGCCGTTGACCGAGGACCTTAAGATTTTGCATGAACTGAAGCCTGACAGCCTCTTTACACGAAAAAATGCTAAAAGTTTTAACATGTAGTAAAATCCTAAGAACCTTCCGTTCTCGTCATTTCCTTTCGTAATGATGTAATGACAGATCGTCACATTGGTCGCTTTTCTCTCACAAACGTGTACATTTATCTTGTATATTGTAACAAACAAGCCATCGGTCACAAATATTAAGTCAAAATTGACCTGGTTTCGACGCTACTATGAGCGTCGTCTTCAGAATTGGACTAACTATACTAAAACATTAGGTATATAGTAAATTAATAAAATTAAAGTTTGTACTGACTCGAAAAGTTGCAGTACTTGCAAGTCACATATTAAAAAAGATGTAAGCCGGAAAGGCGACGTCATCAACAGTTGTGAGATGGCGAGCCGCTAAGGGCTGATCGTACTGTGAACAAGGGATGCAACGAGACTGAGGTGCCCACTTTAGAAACTGTGGGCAAGTAAACATGGTGTTTCTACGAGCGCCATCTAGTAGCCGCAGAAACAACTAGGCTACTGTACATTCAAAATTACACACATGAAATTGTAATGAAGCTGATTCAGCCATAACGTAAGCTTTAATAATAACAAGATGTAGATACATATTTACCTGCTTTAAATAGAGATATATTTTGTAACTTAAAAACGTTAGTTATGACATACAAGAAAACAGCAAAGATGTGACAGGAAAACAACATTTCGGTAAACTGCATGAGGAAGTCTGACTCAAAGATAAAGCAATGGCTTTATACGTTCAAAAAAGTTTTCATTTCGCAACTGCAGCTGTTTGTTGAGAATGAGGCCATCATGAGTGAGATGTTTGAAAATCTCCATTTCCTCTAAAACATCTAACCTACGCCCCTTCTTTTCTGTATGCCGAATATTGTTATCGCCTATGGCTTTAGACACGTGTCCAGTAATTAAGAGATAATCGGCAAAGGATGAATTTAGGGGATTGGTGCCATTCTTTCTCAAAAGATGTTCTTTATATCCGATGGTGAAAGCACGGCCAGTTTGCCCTATACAATAGGGGAGCATATATCGCAGATGATCTTATAAAGGCCAGAACTTTCTGTAGGGGAGCGAATGGAATTCAAATTATGAAGTTTCTCTTTAGATTATTATTAGTAGAGAAGGTAACATTGCAGTTTTATATGTAGTGAAGCATGCGTTGAATCTGATAGGAAATGGGTCCTATGAAAGGAATAGAAAAACGTTTCTTTGGGTTAATTTCAGTGCATGAGGTGTTGAGTGTGGTAGTTCTTACAGTTTTCTTTTTTAGGATATCGTCCACTATGTTAGGCATATATTCATTATTGACTGCTATGGTTTTAAGTAAATTAATCTCCGCATTAAACTTTTCTGTTGAAAGTGGTATGGAGGTGGCTCGGTGTACGGCAGAGTGAAAAAAGGCAATTTTTTGAGACTGTGGATGAAAAGAGGAAGCAGGCACGATTTTAAGTTTAAATATGATCAATTCTATCGGCGGGTCCGTTATAGATGACTAGAATATCATCAACGTATCTTGTGTAAGAAATGATACCTAGTGAAGCGGCAGACACACAGTTAAACAGCTTTTTTTCAAGGAATTGATAAAGATGTCTGCGAGGATGCCGGCTAAAGGGTTGTCCATAGCAAGCACATCAGACTGCTGTTACAGTTGTCCGTTGAATTCAATGTAGTTGTACCTGACAACGACATTAATGAGATTCATAAAATCAGTAATCTGTTCAACTGATCGTTTTTAAATTGACGTAAGTTTTCTTCCACAATGATGAGCGTATCATGTACCGGGTCATTGCTATAAAGATTTTTAAAATCTAAGGGAAAAAGCTTGGTGTGTGAACTGCATACTAAGTTTTTAATATTTTGTACCTAAACGTGGCTGTTAGGAACCGAATAATTATTTTCGAAAACGAAGGATTTTTTCAAAGTTTCGTGCAGAAACCGGGCCAAATCGTGATATGCGTTATTCATGCTATTGGAGATTGGACGTATTGGATGATTAGGTTTATGAATTTTGAACTGGGACCGAAGTTTAGGGTGGTGAGAGTTCATATTGATGAGTTTCTTTTGGAAAGGATTTATAAGAAATTTGGCATTGTTAATGGCTGACCATACTTCTTTCTGTAATTTAGGAATCGGATCATCATGCAGCTCCGATATGTTGTTTTCACTGAAGAAATTTTCAGTTTTAGAAATATATTCAGAAATATAAGCAATGACTAGACAACAACCTTTATCGGATTTAGTTATTAAAGCATTTACTGTTTCAAGTTTATTATTAATGGAAGTTACTAAAATTCCGTCGTTATGTGTAGCATAAGACAAAGTAGCTGCATTTCTCTCTAGCATGCGGGTTACATCATACGCAATTCTGGCTTCTACATTTACATGACTACTCCGCAATTCACATTTAAGTGCTTGGCAGAGGGTTCGTCGAACCACAATCATACTATCCCTCTACCACTCCACTCCCGAACAGCGTGCAGGAAAAACGAACACCTAAACCTTTCTGTTCGAGCTCTGATTTCTCTTATGTTATTTTGATGATCATTCTTACCTATGTAGGTTCGGCTCAACAAAATATTTTCGCATTCGGAAGAGAAAGTTGGTGACAAATTTCGTAAATAGATCTCGCCGCGACGAAAAACGTCTTTGCTGTAATGACTTCCATCCCAATTCGCGTATCATATCTGCCACACTCTCTCCCCTACTACGTGATAATACAAAACGAGCTGCCCTTTTTTGCACCTTTTCGATGTCCTCCGTCAATCCCACCTGGTAAGGATCCCACACCGCGCAGCAATATTCTAACAGAGGACGAACGAGTGTAGTATAAGCTGTCTCTTTAGTGGACTTGTTGCATCTTCTAAGTGTCCTGCCAATGAAACGCAAGCTTTTGCTCGCCTTCCCCACAATATTATCTATGTGGTCTTTCCAACTGAAGTTGTTCGTAATTTTAACGCCCAGGTACTTAGTTGAATTGACAGCCTTGAGAATTGTACTATTTATGGAGTAATCGAATTCCAACGGATTTCTTTTAGAACTCATGTGGGTCACCTCACGCTTTTCGTTATTTAGCGTCAACTGCCACCTGCCACACCATACAGCAATCTTTTCTAAATCGCTTTGCAACTGATACTGGTCTTCTGATGACCTTACTTGAGAAGCATTATCTATCATTATAATCGAGACCGATTTTTAAATCAACAAACATATTTTCTCTCACATTTCTGTCTGACAAGTTAGGCCTGACGTATTTTAGTCTTTTTCCTAACAGGACTTTTTCATTCTCAGTAAAGACGATGTTGGTTTTATTTAAAATTGTTTCATGACAGACGTGACTGCTTTTTTGAAATGCATTCTGAGGGCATTTTTCATCAGAAAGCAGACAAAAATGATTGCTGAACTACTTCTCGTGTTTCTTCATTATACCTATTTTACAAATCACTAGATGTTCGTTAATATGCGTCCACAAGTCGTCAATATTAAAATTATAGTAAACACGATAAGTGTTTGTGATATTTAAGCACACATGGTATGCTTCGTTAAGACCGTATTTTTTTAGCGTACAGCTCTTTTATCCTATTACAAATAATATACTTAATGATAGGTCTAAAAGACTTTGGATATTTCTTACATACAGAAAAATTGACGTAGGCATTTTTATAAGTCGGGACAAGCCCCCTTTTTTCACACTGCTTGTTAAAATAGATAGCCATGCTTGTATTTAAAATTTTCTTTTTTAATTCTTTATATTTAGAAGCAGCCTTAGATACCTGGGCAGGTAAGAAACATAAAACTTTGAACATAGCTGCTAAGGTTCAGTGACCGTGTCAGAATTATATTCTAACAAATAAGCCCTTGGTCACAAATATTAAGTCAAAATTGACCTGGTTTCGTCACTACTATGAGCGTCGTCTTCAGAATTGGACTAACTGTACTAAAACATTAGGTATATAGTACATCAATAAAATTAAAGGATGTACTGACTCTAAAAGATGCAGTACTTACAAGTCACATATTAAAAAACATCTAAGTGAAAAGGCGACGTCATCAACAGTTGTGAGATGGCGAGCCGCTAAGGGCTGCTCGTACTGTGAACAAGGGATGCAAGGAGACTGAGGTCCCCACTTTAGAAAGTGTGGGCAAGTAAACATGTTGTTGCTACGAGCGCCATCTAGTAGCCGCAGAAACAACTAGGCTACTGTACATTCAAAATTACACACATGAAATTGTAATGAAGCTGATTCAGGCATGACGTAAGCATTAATAATAGCAGCATGAAGTTACATAAGTATCTGCTTTAAATTGAGATACATTTTGTAACGTAAAAACGTTAGTTATGACATACAAGAAAACAGCAAAGATGTGACAGGAAAACAACATTTCGGTAAACTGCATGAGGAAGTCTGACTCAAAGATAAAGCAATGGCTTTATACGTTCAAAAAAGTTTTCATTTCGCAATTGCAGCTGTTCGTTGAGAATGAGGCCATCATGACGAGTGAGATGTTTGAAAATCTCCATTTCCTCCAAGACATCTAACCTACGCCCCTTCTTTTCGGTATGCAGAATATTGTTATCGCCTATGGCTTTAGACACGTGTCCAGTAATTAAGAGATAATCGGCAAAGGATGAATTTAGGGGACTGGTGCCGTTCTTTCTCAAAAGATGTTCTCTACATCTGATGGTGAAAGCACGTCCGGTTTGCCCTATATAATAGGGGAGCAGGTATCGCAAATCTTATAAACGCCAGAACTTTCTGTAGGGGAGCGCATGGATTTCAAATTATGAATGAAGTTTCCCTTTAGATTATTATTAGTAGAGATGGCAACATTGCAGTTATATTTGTTGCGAAGCATGCGCGGAATCTGATAGGAAATGGGTCCTATGAAAGGAATAGAAAAACGTTTTTTGGGGTTAATTTCAGTACATGAGGTAGTTCTTGCAGTTTTCTTTTTTAGGATATCGTCCACTATGTTAGGCATATATTCATTATTGACTGCTATGGTTTTAAGTACAGGGTGTTTCAAAAATGACCGGTATATTTGAAACGGCAATAAAAACTAAACGAGCAGCGATAGAAATACACCGTTTGTTGCAATATGCTTGGGACAACAGTACATTTTCAGGCGGACAAACTTTCGAAATTACAGTAGTTACAATTTTCAACAACAGATGGCGCTGCAAGTGATGTGAAAGATATAGAAGACAACGCAGTCTGTGGGTGCGCCATTCTGTACGTCGTCTTTCTGCTGTAAGCGTGTGCTGTTCACAACGTGCAAGTGTGCTGTGGACAACATGGTTTATTCCTTAGAACAGAGGATTTTTCTGGTGTTGGAATTCCACCACCTAGAACACAGTGTTGTTGCAACAAGACGAAGTTTTCAACGGAGGTTTAATGTAACCAAAGGACCGAAAAGCGATACAATAAAGGATCTGTTTGAAAAATTTTAACGGACTGGGAACGTTACGGATGAACGTGCTGGAAAGGTAGGGCGACCGCGTACGGCAACCACAGATGGCAACGCACAGCTAGTGCAGCAGGTGATCCAACAGCGGCCTCGGGTTTCCATTCGCCGTGTTGCAGCTGCGGTCCAAATGACGTCAACGTCCACGTATCGTCTCATGCGCCAGAGTTTACACCTATATCCATACAAAATTCAAACGTGGCAATCCCTCAGCGTCGCTACCATTGCTGCACGAGAGACATTCGCTAACGATATAGTGCACAGGATTGATGACGGCGATATGCATGTGGGCAGCATTTGGTTTACTGACGAAGCTTATTTTTACCTGGACGGCTTCGTCAATAAACAGAACTGGCGCATATGGGGAACCGAAAAGCCCCATGTTGCAGTCCCATCGTCCCTGTATCCTCAAAAAGTACTGGTCTGGGCCGCCATTTCTTCCAAAGGAATCATTGGCCCATTTTTCAGATCCGAAACGATTACTGCATCTCGCTATCTGGACATTCTTCGTGAATTTGTGGCGGTACAAACTGCCTTAGACGACACTGCGAACACCTCGTGGTTTATGCAAGATGGTGCCCGGCCACATCGCACGGCCGACGTCTTTAATTTCCTGAATGAATATTTCGATGATCGTGTGATTGCTTTGGGCTATCCGAAACATACAGGAGGCGGCGTGGATTGGCCCCCCTATTCGCCAGACATGAACCCCTGTGACTTCTTTCTGTGGGGACACGTGAAAGACCAGGTGTACCGCCAGAATCCAGAAGCAATTGAACAGCTGAAGCAGTACATCTCATCTGCATGTGAAGCCATTCCGCCAGACACGTTGCCAAAGGTTTCGGGTAATTTCATTCAGAGACTACGCCATATTAATGCTACGCATGGTGGATATGTGGAAAATATCGTACTATAGAGTTTCCCAGACCGCAGCGCCATCTGTTGTTGACAATTGTAACTACTGTAATTTCGAAAGTTTGTCTGCCTGAAAATGTACTGTTGTCCCAAGCATATTGCAACAAACGGTGTACTTCTATCGCTGCTCGTTTAGTTTGTATTGCCGTTTCAAATATACCGGTCATTTTTGAAACACCCTGTAAATTAATCTCCTCATTAGTGGTATGGAGGTGGCTCGGTGGACGGCAGAGTGAAAAAAGGCCATTTTTTGAGACTGCTAACTTATGTCGCGTGCTGCGGAATGCGGAGACACTACAAGTAACACAGTTGGTTGGTTTGTGGGAGTAAAGGGACTAGACTGCTACGGTCATCGGTCCCTTTTTCCAAACACTAAAAACACACACAGAGAATAAAAACGATCAAACGGAATAGATGACAGACGACACAGAACAAGAGAAACTCAGACAACGACCAGACAAGGCGAATTAAAATCACAAAGAGTGTGACAGTGGCTGGCCGACCATAGAAACAAAAAAGGAAAAGCCAACCACGGAGAAACACATTAAAAAATCAGACCAAAATCGTAGGCCATAGGCCAGAATCAACACAAAAAGACACACACTTACTTCAAGCGATAAAAGCCCCCTGTCCGAATAAAACACAAAACTAAGTCCGCTATGGCAGAGTCGTCAGTTAAAAGGGCAGGGAGCGTATCAGGCAGCGCAAACGTCTGCCTGAGCACAGTTAAAAGGGCGCACTCCAACAGAATATGCACCACCGTCAAGGCCGGCCCACAACGACACAGAGGAAGGTCCTCACGACACAGTAAATAACCGTGTGTCAGTCGGGTGCGCCCAATGCGGAGCCGACAAAGGACGACTGAGTCCCTGCGGTTGGCTCGCTTGGATGACCGCCACGCAGTCGTCGTCTCCTTTATGGCACGGAGATTATTGGGCGTGGTCCGATGGCGCCATTCAACATCCCAAAGCGCAAAAACTTTTCGGCGGAGGACTGCTCGCAAATCAGTCTCTGGGAGGCCAATGTCCAGAGATGGTTTACTGGTGTCCTCTTTCGCCAGGCGGTGAACAGTTTCATTGCCGGGTACACCAACATGGCCTGGGGTGCAAACAAAGACCACAGACCTGCCGCAATGGGCAAGAGTATACAGGGACACCTGGATAGCCATGACCAGACGAGAACGAGGGAAACACTGGTCGAGAGCTCGTAAACCGCTCAGGAAATCGCTACAGATAACGGACTCACCTGAGCAGGAGCGTATGTACTCCAGGGCTCGAAAGATGGCAACCAGCTCAGCAGTGTAAACGCTGCAGCCAGCCGGCAATTAACGTCGTTCACAATGGTCCCCTAGAGTTAGCGCATAACCGACACGACCAGTAACCATCGGACCGTCAGTGTAGGCAACGCCAGAGCCCTGATACGTGGCTAAGATGGAATAAAAGCGGCGGCGGAAGGCCTCCGGAGGGACTGAGTCCTACGGGCCCTGTGCCAAATCCAGCTGAAGGCGAGGGCGAGGCACACACCATGAGGGTGTACGCAGAGGTGCCCGGAAAGTAGGCGGAAGAGGTAAAGCCCCAAGCCCGGATAGAAGCTCTCGGACGAGGACCGCGATCGTACAACCTGACCGGGGCCGCCGTTCTGGCAGATGGACGACCGATCGCGGGAACAGAAGACGACAGTTTAGATGCCCGGGCAAGCTAAAAACATGGGCAGCATAAGCGGCCAATAAATTTTGGCGCCTGAACCACAATGGAGGGACACCTGCCTCCTCAAGTACGCTGTTCACTGGGCTGGTCCAGAAAGCACCAGTGGCAAGGCGTATGCCGCTGTGTAGGATTGGGTCCAGTACCCGCAGTGCAGATGGGGATGCTGAGCCATAAGCCAGGCTCCCATAGTCCAGACGAGACTGGATTAACGCCTGGTAGAGCTGTAACAGGGTAGATCGGTCGGCGCCCCAGCGGGTGTGGCTCAAGCATCTCAGAGCATTTAGATGCCGCCAACACGCCTGTTTAAGCTGCCGAATGTGAGGCAGTCAAGTCAGCCGGGCATCAAAAACTACACCCAAAAACCTGTGGGTCTCCACCACAGCAAGGAGTTCGTAGGCAAGATAAAGCCGCGGCTCAGGATGGACTGTTCGGCGCTGGCAGAAATGCATAACGCGGGTCTTGGCAGCCGAAAACTGAAAACCATGCGCTACAGCCCAAGACTGCGCCTTGCGGATAGCGCCCTGTAGCTGACGTTCAACAGCTGCAATGCCAGTAGAGCTGTAGTAAAGGCAGAAGTCGTCAGCATACAGGGAAGCTGAGATAGAATTTCCCACCGCTGCAGCGAGCCCGTTTATTGCGATTAAAAACAGACACTGAGGACAGATCCCTGCAGTACCCCGTTCTCCTGGACGCGGAAGGAACTATGAGAGGCCGCGACTTGCACGCGGAAGGTACGATACGACAGAACATTTCGGATAAAGATCGGCAGACGGCCCTGAAGACCCCATCCATGAAGTGTAGAAAGGATGTGATGACGCCATATCGTATCGTATGCCTTCCGCATGTCGAAAAAGACAGCGACCAGGTGCTGACGGCGGGCAAAGGCAGTACGGATGGCCGACTCCAGACTCACCAAATTGTCGGTGGTGTAGTGGCCTTTACGGAATGCATCCCGAGACGGAGTCAGAAGGCCCTGAGACTCCAGTACCCAATTCAAGCGCCGGCTCACCATCCGTTCGAGAAGCTTGCAAAAAACGTTGGTGAGGCTAATGGGGAGGTAGCTGTCCACGTCCAAAGGGTTCTTCAAAATGGGGATAACAATACTTTCCCTCCAATGCGACGGAAACTCACCCTCGACCCTAATGCGGTTGTAAAGATCGAGTAGCCGTCGCTGGCAGTCTACTGAAAGGTGTTTCAGCATCCGACAGTGGATGCTATCAGGCCCAGGAGCGGTATCAGGACAAGCGGCAAGGGCACTGTGAAATTCCCACTCACTGAATGGAGCATTGTAGGATTCAGAATGGCGGATGCAAAAAGAAAGGCTCCGACATTCCATCCGCTCTTTAAAGGAGCGGAAGGCCAGTAGGTAATTGGAAGAAGCGGAACTAAGAGCAAAATGCTCTGCCAAGCTGTTGGCAATTTCGTCGGAGTCTGTACAAACTGCTCCATTCAGAGAGAGCGCAGGAACGCTGACAGGGGTCTGATAGCCATAGAGGCGTCGGATCTTGGCCTAGACCTGCGATGGAGAGACCTGGAGGCCAATGGTGGACACATACCGCTCCCAGCACTCCTGATTGCTTTGGCGGATAAGGCGGCGGGCCCGTGCATGCAGCCGTTTGAAGGTGATGAGGTGTTCAATGCAGGGATGTCGCTTGTGACGCTGTAGCGCCGGCCGCGGTGGTATAGCAGTTCTAGGCGCGCAGTCCGGAACTGCGCGACTGCTACGGTCGCAGGTTCGAATCCTGCCTTGGGCATGGATGTGTGTGATGTCCTTAGGTTAGTTAGGTTTAAGTAGTTCTAAGTTCTAGGGGACTGATGACCACAGTAGATAAGTCCCATAGTGCTCAGAGCCATTTGAACGCTGTAGTGCCCGCCGGCGATCTTTAATCGCCTCAGCAATGTCAGGCGACCACCAAGGCACAGTCCGCCGTCGAGGGGACCCAGAAGAACGGGGAATGGCAGATTCGGCGGCAGTAACGATGCCTGTGGTGACCGATTGAACCACCGCATCAATGCCATCATTAGAGAGAGGCTCAATAGCGGCAATGGAGGTAAACAAGTCCCAGTCAGCCTTATTCATTGCCAACCTGCAAGGGCGCCCAGAAGACTGACGCTGTGGCAGTGACAGAAAAATCGGAAAGTGGTCACTACCACACAGGTCGTCATACACCCTCCATTGGACAGATGGTAAGAGGCTAGGGCTGCAGATCGAAAGGTGAATGACGGAGTACGTGCCATGTGCCACACTGAAGTGTGTGAAGGAACCATCATTTAACAGCGAAAGATCGAGCTGTGCCAATAAATGCTCAACGGTGGCACCTCGACCTGTCGCCACTGACCCACCCCACAGAGGGTTATGGGCGTTGAAGTCACTCAGTAATAAGAAAGGTGGCGGCAATTGGGCTATCAGCGCAGCCAGGACATGCTGCGTGACAGCACCATCCAGTGGAAGGTAAAGACTGCAGACGGCAACAGCCTGTGGCGTCCACACCCGAACAGCGACAGCCTCTAAAGCTGTTTGTAGAGGGATAGACTCACTGTGAAGAGAGTTAAGGACATATATGCAGACGCCACCAGACACCCTTTCATAAGCTGCCCGGTTCTTATAATAACCCCGATAGCCACGGAGGGCGGGGGTTCGCATTGCTGGAAACCAAGTTTCCTGAAGCGCAATGCAGAAGAAAGGGTGAAGGCCGATAAATTGGCGGAGCTCAGCTAGATGGTGGAAGAAACCGCTGCAGTTCCACTGGAGGATGGTATTGTCCATGGCTGAGAAAGACGTGACGGGACTGGGAAGGCAGATTACGCCACTGGGTCGCCTGCTGCCTCCGATGGAGCACCCGTGCAATTGCTACCCATTGCGTCTGAGGGACCGGCGAGATCGAGGTCCTCAGCGGACGCAAGAGTCTCCACCTCATCCTCAGACGCAGAGCTTGTAGGTAGAGGTGGAGTAGGTGCCACCGCAGGTGCCTTGGTCTTACGGGTCTTCAATGTCGTTTTCTCTCGCTGTTCCTTTGGTTGTCGTTGTTGAGAGGGCTTATTGGAGTCAGTCTCTGGGACCAAAGATGATTGCGAAGCTCGACGACCAGCGACCTGTGGCTTCTTCAGCCACTGGTTGGTGTCTGCTGTGCCGCTGGTAGGAACCTGGGAAGGGAGTGACCCAAGGGATCCCTTCCGAGCGAGAGAAGCTGAAGAAGACTTACGCTTCTCCAGCTTAGAAGTGGGGACTGGTGTCCCCGGTGGTTTAGTGGGTGCTGCTCCTGAGGTAGATGGTGTGGGAGCAACAGCGAGAGAAGGGGCTCCCATTTTCAAGGGGGCAGGTGAGGTCCTCTCACTCTGAGAGCGGACTGTTTGTGGTGCAGCTAAAGGGGCTGGAGCAGGAGTGACAGTTGAGGCATAAGATGCCATCATGCGCACATGATGTAGCCGTTTAAATTTCTGCTTAGCCTCAGTGTAAGTCAGTCGGTCCAGGATCTCATATTCCATGATTTTGGGTTCTTTCTATAAGATCCTGCAGTCTGGCGAGCAAGGTGAATGAGGCTCTCCCCAATTGACACAGATGGGAGGAGGAGCACATGGAGTATTGGGATGAGATGGGCGTCCGCAATCTCGACATGTGAGGCTGGAAGTGCAGCGGGAAGACATATGGCCAAACTTCCAGCACTTAAAGCACCGCATCGGGGGAGGGATACAGGGCTTGACGTCACAACGGCAGACCATCACCTTGACCTTCTCCGGTAATGTATCACCCTCGAATAGGAAGATGAAGGCACCGGTAGCAACCTGATTGTCCCTCGGACCCCGATGAACGCGCCGGACAAAATGAACACCTCTACGCTCTAAGTTGGCGCACAGCTCGTCACCACACTGCAAAAGTAGGACCCTATGGAAAATAACACCCTGGACCATATTTAAACTCTTGTGTGGTGTGACGGTAACGTTAACATCCCCCAAATTGACACAAGCAAGTAACCTGCGTGACTGGGCGGAGGATGCCGTTTATATCAAAACTTACCCAGAGCGCATTGTGGCAAGCCCTCCACCTCCCCAAACTTGTCGTCTAAATGCTCTACAAAGAACTGAGGCTTCACGGATACAAAGGATTCGACATCAGCTCTGGTACAGACGAGATACCTGGGCGAATACGTGTCACTGTCATTCATTGCCTTTCGTTCCTCCCATGGTGTGGCCAGGGAAGGGGACGATTTGGGGTCATAAACTTTACCTTTAAAATGAGCCCTCAAACGCTTAGAGACTGCTGGTGGCTGGTCATCAGCAAGAGATGATGTGCCACGCTTCATTGCGTGTCATCCACCCTGATGCCACCTACTCCGACCAAGGGTCCTCCCCACGGGCGCCACCCAGCCACAGCAAGGGCCACCTGGCAGGATGGCCATTGCCGGGAGTCCTGATGCCCCAGGGAGACGGGCATCTACTCCTTGGCATACATGGGGAGTAAACGGCGCAGGCATGAGTAGAGTGATCCCTGTGTTGTCAGGGGGCTACAACCAACAGGGTACATGGCGGCCCCACCACAACGAACTGGCTTCCGTGCTGTATCTTAGGTGCAAAAATGTATAAGGTCGTCGTCACAGCTAAAACCAACACTGCACAGTGCAGCGTGATAATCGCACAAAGGGACATATCCTCGCCCAAGAGATGGAAAACGAGCGGGACACCATTGCAACGACGAGAAAGCCGGCTAAAGATCTCAATGCACGACAGATACAGTGCACCATGTAAGGCGCCCTTCCACAATTGGCTCGCTCTTCGGAACAATTTCGAAAGATGGAGGTCAAATCTGAGAGGAGACCATCACATAAGGCCGAAATATTTGAGACTCCTTTTAGTCGCCTCTTACGACAGGCAGGAATACCGCGAGCCTATTCTTAACCCCGAACCCGCAGGGGGGGGGGGGGGGCGGGGTGGGGGGGGGGGTTCATGCTAAATCTTAAGGTCCTAGGTCAACTACAAGGCACCTAATCAACTAATGCAGCCAATAATTGTATTTTCAATAGCTAAAACATGACTTGTACTACTCCTTACTTGTGGACTGCATAGCCTTGGGAGCTTCTATTTCGTACAGAGTGGTGCGACAGCACAGCTCAGCAGGCGACATTAATTGCAAGACAATAAATGTAAATGTGTCATAGAGGAAAGCGTCCATTGTGACGATCTGTCATTACGTCATTATGAAAACAAATGATGAAAACGCTATATTTTCTTCTGTTCTTACTACACAGTAACATTTCTCGAATTCCTCCTGTAATGTGGCCGCCATACCTCGATTCATGCTAAATCCTAAGGTCCTAGGTCAACTGCAAGGCTCCTAATGCGGCCAATAATTGTATTTTCGATAACTAAAACATTACTTGTACTACTCCTTACTTGTAGACTGCATAATCTTAGAGGCTTCTATTTCGTACAGGGTGGTTAGACTGCATACCTGAGAGGACGATATTAATTGACAGATGATAAATGTAAATGTTTCCGAAATAAAAGCGTCCAATGTGACGATCTGTCATTACATCATTATGAAAACGAATGACGAAATCGATGTTTTCTTCTGTTCTTATTACACAGATACACTTCTCGCATTTTCTCCAGTAATGTGGCCGCCATACCTCCGTTCATTCTAAATCTTAAGGTCCTAGCTCAACTGCAAGGCACGTAATGCGTCCAATAATTGTATTTTCGATAACTAAAACATGACTTGTACTACTCCTTACTTGTCGACTGCATAATCTTAGAGGCTTCTATTTGGTACAGAGTTTTGCGACAGCATACCTCAGCAGGCGGCATTAACTGGCAGACGATGAATGTAAATGTTTCCGTGAGAAAAGTGTTCAATGTGACGAAGTGTCATTACGTCATTATGAAAACAAATGAAGAAAACGATATGGTGTCTTCTGCTTTTACCACCCACTAACACTTCTCGCATTTTCTTCTGTAATGTGGCCGCCATACCCCGGTTCATGCTAAATCTTAAGGTCCTATGTCAACTGCTAGGCACCTAATACGGCCATTAATTCTATTTTCGATAGCTAAAACTTGACATGTACTACACATTACTTGTCGACTGCATAAAACGAGAAGCATCTATTTCGTACAGAGTGGTTCGATGCATACCTCAGCAGGCGACATTAATTGAAAGACGATAAATGTAAATGTTTCCGAGAGAAAGGCGTCCAATGTGTCGATCTGTCTTTGCGTCATTATGAAAACAAATGACGAAAACCCTATGTCTTCTTCTGGTCTTACTACACAATAACACTTCTCGCATTTTCACCTGTATTTTGGCCGCCATACCTCGGTTCAAGCTAAATCTTAAGTTCGCAGGTCAACTGCAAGGCACCTAATGCGGCGAATAAGTGTATTTTCGATCGATAATTAACACATGATTTGTACTACTCCTTACTTGTCGACTGCATAAACTTTGAAGTTTTTATTTCGTGCAGAGTGGTGCGACTGCATACCTCAGCGGCCGACATTAATTGCCAGACGATAAATGTAAATGTTTCCGAGAGAAAAGCAGCCTATGTGACGATCTGTCATTACGTAATTATGAAAACAAATGACAAAACCCTATGTCTTCTCGGTTTTTACTACACAGTAACACTTCTCGCATTTTCTCCTGTATTGTGGCCGCCATACCTCGGTTCATGCTAAATCGTAAGGTCGTAGGTCAACTGCAAGGCACCTAATGCGGCCATTAATTGTATTTTCGATAACTAAAACGTGACTTGTACTACTACTTACTTGTCGACTGCATAAACTTAGAAGCTTTTATTTCGTAGAGAGTGGTGCGACTGCACAGCTCAGCAGTCGACATTAATTGCCAGACGATAAATGTAAATGTTTCCGAGGAAAAAGCGTCCAATGGGACGATCTGTCATTATGTCATTTTGAAAACAAATGACGAAAACCCTATGTTTACTTCGGTTTTTACTACACAGTAACACTTCTCGCATTTTCTCCTGTATTGTGGCCGCCATACCTCGGTTCATGTTAAATCTTAAGGTCCTACTTCAACTGCAAGGCACCTAATGCGTGCCAATAATTGTATTTTCGATAGCTAAAACATGACTTGTACTACTCCTTACTTCTCGACTGCATAAACTTAGGGGCGTCTATTTCGTACAGAGTGGAGCGACTGCATACCTCAGCAGGCGACATTAATTGCCAGAGGATAAATGTAAATGTTTCGGAGAGAAAAGCGTCCAATGGAACGATCTGTCGTTACGTCATTATGAAAACAAATGAAGAAATCGCTACGTTTTCTTCTGTTCTTACTACAGAGAAACACTTCTCGCATTTTCTCCTTTTATGTGGCCGCCATACCTCGGTTCATGCTAAATCTTAAGGTCCTACCTCAACTGCAAGGCACCTAATGCGGCCAATAAATGTATTTACGATAGCAAAAACATGACTTGTACTACTACTTACATGTCGACTGCATAAACTTAGAAGCTTCTATTTCGTAACGAGTGGTGCGACTGCATATCTCAGCAGCCGACATTAATTGCCAGACGATAAATGTAAATGTTTCCGAGAGTAAAGCGGCCAATGTGACGATCTGTCATTACGTCATTATGAAAACAAATGACCAAAACGCTATGTTTGTAAGTAGGCTGTTTAGGTTTTTTTATTGGTAACGCCACCTCTGTATGAAAATCAGTGGCTGTTCTGTGTGCAGTCTGTGGGTAGTTTGCATTGTTGTCTGCCAATGTAGTGTTGGGCAGCTGGATGTGAACAGCACGTAGCGTTGCGTAGTTGGAGGTGAGCCGCCAGCAGTGGTGGATGTGGGTAGAGAGATGGCGGAGTTTTGAAATTTGTAAGACTGGATGTCATGAACTGCTGTATATATTATGACTATTAAGGTAAATACATTGTTTGTTCTCTATTAAAATCTTTCATTTGGTAACTACGCCTATCAGTAGTTAGTGCCTTCCGTAATTTGAATCTTTTATTTAGATGGCAGTAGTGGTGCTCGCTGTATTGCAGTAGTTTCAGTAACCAAGATTTTTGTGAGGTAAGTGATTTGTGAAACGTATAGGTTAATGTTAGTCAGGGCCATTCATTTGTAGGGATTATTGAAAGTCAAATTGTGTTGCGGTAAAAATATTGAGTGTCAGTTTAAGCACAGTCGTGTATAATTGTTCAAAGGGGACGTTTCATATGTCGACCCTTAGCCGAGGATACCTCACTGGAATCTTCTGATTTTTTTTCTTGTAGTTTGTGTAATTAGTGTAGCTATTGTTTATTGCTAGCGCGTAATTGTAGAGAGAATCTCCTTTGTAGTTGCAGTCTTTCATTGTTGTTGTGGCATGCATGTTAATTTGCACCAAGTACTTCGCTGCTGCGCTTGCAATTAACGAGATATTATTTTCAGTACTATGTTAATGTTTCTCTTATTTTTGCTCTTCAAATTGTGCTTTTCTGTGTTATCGTGTGAAATATTGTGACAATAATGGCGTGTGAAAAACGTAATACTAGGCTCCAAAGTAAACTGAGAAATGACAGTGAAAACGAAAGCAGTGTTTTAGCGCCACCGAGTAATGAATTAACTGATGTTCGAAGTAGTAATTTGGTAATTGTGCATAGGGAAAAGGAGCGGGCTGCAAACAATGGTGTAGACAGTGAAACAATTAGTGAACAGGGAAGCATTAACGATCGATCGGTCGGCAAGAGCTCGCCTCAGGAATCCGAAATGACAGAACACAATATTGCAAATACTGTACACTTAGGTTTTGGGTCCTCACCGTTTTCTCAAATGAGTCAAGACACATTTTCTGCTTGTCAAAATGTGAATGTTGCCGGTGAAAATGCACTGCCAAAAAGCGTAGAGAAACAGATTCCAGACACTAATACATTATTATTGCAATTAATGCAACAAATGGAACAAAATCAGAGACAAATGGAACAAAATCTTCAAAAGTTAGACACAATGGAACAACACCAGAGACAAACACAGCAACAGCTTCAAAAGTTAGACTCATTGGAACAAACTCTTAAACGTGTGAAGATTTAACTACTGAGCTACATAACATCGAATCGAAATGTCAAAAAGTTTGTAATGACGTAAAAACACAAATTTGTGAGCCTTTCCAACCTATTTTTTCGCGGCATGAAAATGCATTACAGAATCACGAAGCAGCCATAAAAGAACTGCAAATTATTGTTCATGAAAATCATGAGACCTTGCAAGCTAAATTTGACTCAGTTGCATCTACCGATTCGGTTACGCAACTCGCAAAAGCTCAGGAAAACTTAAAGGACACAGTAGATACTCTGAAACTTGGTTCGGAAAAACACACTGAGGAAATAAGTACACTATCGGAGAAGGTAGCCGAACTTTCGGATCAGTTCACTAATTTATCTACGAAGGTAGATCATAATCTGAATGACACAAAACCGGTAGTCTTTAATGACACAGAAGAGTGCGAACAAATTAGGAAACTTAAACAAAATCTGAATCAAATTAATACGCAACACCAAAGAGAAATCCGGGAAGTACAAGATCAGCTAACACAGGTAATACAAGAATTACATATTTCAGAGGACACTCGCGCTGCAGTACAGGAAGAGGGACATAGAAATACGGAACAGCCACAAAATAATAACACAGCGCATTTCGGAAGTTATGAAAGAAATTGGCAAGGTGCACCGAATTTTGAGATGGAACCGCCGACACGACGTAACAATGACCGATATGCTACTCGCCGACACGATGATTTTGACTATAAGCTGTTCATTACTACACGTAAATTCAAAACATTTAAAAATTCTGGCAACGACATTCATCCACAAGCATGGCTCCATCAATTCTCTCATTGTTTTCCTCCCAACTGGTCGTTAGAACACCGATTAGAATTTATGTGTGGCTACTTAGAGAATGAACCAGCTGTAAGAATGCGATCGGTCATTCACGATTGCCACAGTGAAGGAGAATTTTACCATGCCTTTCTCTCAGCATATTGGTCTCAAGCCACACAAGACCGAGTAAAAAATGGCATCATAATGATGAAACATTTCGAACAATCTTAATTCTCCAGTCTTGTGAAATATTTTGAAGACATGTTGCACAAGAATCAGTACCTGTCAAACCCATACAGCCCCTCGGAACTCATCCGCATTTGCTTAATCAAATTACCTGAACATTTACGACATATTATTTTAGCAGGACGTTGCAAAGAAGACATTGAGGCTTTTCAGGGACTGTTACAAGAACTGGAAATTGACACTGACAATCGGGGAACGCGGAAACAGGAGCACAACAATACGTTACAGCACAGTACTTTCTTCATCATGGCAATAAGCGTAATAACTAAGATTTCTATATGCAAAGCATTTCACTTTTGTTTATCATGAGGTAAGTACATTGGCTTCTGCAGAACTTAGCTTTTGGAGGACGACAACTACGACACTTCCACAGAGATTATCTTACAACAAGACGCATAGTTTAGCGCTACAGTACATGTATTTGAGTGATTAATTTTATACTTAAAACATTTATTTTTAAAGGTTTTTGAATTACAAAGAAAGTTTTCAGTGATACATTTCATTTCATTGCTGTAATCTGTAACACCTGAGGGTATAATTACATTAATCCTCAGGGGGGTACACGCTCACTTTGTGTACCATGTGTTTGGCAAGCACAAGGAGCCCTAGCTAATATGGTATTTGCTTATACAACTTTACACATCGGTACCATATTTCTCTAACACACAAATTACACAGCTATCTGATCATTTAACTGAGAGATAAACATTTTTTTACGACATCAGTGACATGTTTACGCAATTACACAGTTGGGTAACTTCACACTTATGAAATTGTATTTTGTCTGTACTTTGTGAACTGTTCATATTTTTTCGGAACCATTGTGATACTATGAGAGCTTTGAATGATGTATTTGGTATGAGATCATGATTTTTGAAGTACGTTTGAGGCAGCTGACACTTTTGACATGAGCAGAGAATTTTTTTAGGCTTAGAAATTATTGGAGGAAGTTACGACGATTTTGAGAGTTGACTGAGGTGTTATGATATTATTACGATGACTATGTGTATTATGCTGTTGCAGTATGGTTATGATCAATAAGCTGATGCTATATGAGTTATTCGAATATGCTACGCATCTGTTATGATGAAATATTGAAGAAGTGTCGACGAATAAGGTAAGGAATAATGAGTAGTGGTTAGGGACGCTGATTTGTGAAAAAGGATGTTGGAAACCAAGAATCGTACTTTAAGAGTTATGAATTGTGTGTAAATGCGTGAATGTATCACAATGCCAGCGAAAATTTTTTGGACAATGTTATATTTACAGGATTTTGTTTCTACATTTGTAACGCAAATTCACGACCTATGAAATTTTTATATGAGACTGTCACTGTAGCGGAAACTGCTGTCGTAAATATTTCGTTAAGAAAGGTAAGTGACCTTGGCGTAATGCGTTTTTGGCGCCCAGCTGAAAGGTCGGTCTCTGTAAGCACCCAGCTGCGTGACAGACGCCTGGGAAAAAAAAAAGCCAGTAGTGTGTGCCAGAGGCGCAAGTGGAGAAGAAAAAAAAAGGGAGGCCGTTAACCTCGCTATTGACATTCCTTTGTAGAAAGCATCGTAAATATGACACGCTCAAACTTGAAAACATGATTACACTGTAGAGTTCTTAATTTATGATATTTACTAAAATGCCTAATGAAATGATGAGAAACATCTCATAGCTATTGTCTTGCTAGCTGAGAGAAATGCCATATGGCTTGCTTTATGTATATATTTGCTCATTTCGTTTAATATCTAGTTTCTAGCTGCACTGCAGCATTGGTTAAAATAAAATTTTATAGATGTACTAATATAAATATTTTATTCTACAGATGGAGTAAATAATAATTTTTTTCAAAAAAAATGAGGGAGCACAAAAAGACATTTACCTTCACGGGAACTGCAATCATAATTTTCTTTTCAAGTACTTGGTAATTTATTTTTGTAGAAATAGTTGTGGTGCACCACTTTAATTACTTAGACATTAAGATGTGATTATACATTTCCCTTATCTGCATTGTTATCTTTAGTGTACTATTTTTTCTGCTTGAGCTTTGTCATGTTTAGATATAAGCTGCTGTTTGCCAGGCATAGTGCTACTGAATTTTAATTTGTGTTACTCTGCTAAGCCAGATTTATTTTTCTTGTTTGCTGCACATTGCCTTATATTAGTTGTAATATTGCAATTGCTTTGCCTTTTGTATTTTTTATCATTGCTGTTTGTGTTAATTGTTTTGTGCTGCTGCATTGCCTCATCCCTTAGTTTAGCATCTGAGCTCAGTAGATTTAAGTTAGCTTAAGAGGGGGTAGGCTATATAAGAGAATGAGTTGCGATGAATTGGAAGAAATGCATTGAGAAGTTTTACGAAAAAAGTACAGAAAGCAGGTATAGATAGCACTTTTTGAAATAATGAAGAACGAAGGGAGATCTCCAAGAAGTAAAGAAAGTTTTCTTTGCAAGATACTGCAGTAAAACAAACCCTGTCCTTTCCCTTTCTATTATTGCCATATGTGTTTGTGTACTCTTGTATATTTGTGTTTTTCCTGTCTTTGTGTGTTTAGCTAATAAGATTTATGTTGTAGAATTTCTCTAATACTCAGCTATATTTACTCTGATGAGGAATACTGTTATCCTCCGATATAATTTGCATTAACACTCTAAGCGCCAAGCCCGTAAAATTTACGGGCCTGGGATCGCGCGAAAATCACCAAGCCCGTAAAATTTACGGGCCGCTACATTTAATTTCATTCAAAACACTGCAACGTTATTTCTACGGGTTTGGCCAGCGCTATACGTTTTTCAGATGTTTATTAACAAAATGCGTCCATAGATGTCACGGCAGCGCTGTAATTCATGTTAAAACTTATCTTTGCGTTCTCAGTCTGTATATCATTCAGTTGTTTGTCATCATGTTTCGGCGCGGTTTATCAGACGCAGAAATTGCGGATTTGATCAATCATAGCGACACTCTGGATAATGTAGAGAGTGATTCAGACGATTCTGAATGCAATGGTGTGTTTGAAGGTACGTATTTCCGAATTTTCCACGTAATTGTGCAGTACGCACATATCTGTTGAACATGTGTAAACGATGTATGTAGTTACACATAATGTGATATTCTTTTTAGAAGACGAGATTGATGACAGTTTGTCTTCAGATGAAGACGAGAATGATGTTGAAGGTGTTGCTTCAAATCCAGCAGCTGTGCCGTATCCGAAAGACAGTGAGTGGACTGCAGTTGACACCTACCGACCTCTGCCTGTCAACACGACACCCAGGCAGATACTAGTGGATATTGATGAGTCGAGTTCTGTACTGGATTGCAGTAAAGTGTTCCTTACTGACAGTGACGTAAATGAACTCAAGAGACAGACAAATTTGTATGCATCACAGACAATACAGAAGAAAAGAAGAGGAAATAATCTGAAGCCCCATTCAGTTTTGAGTTCGTGGAAGCCAGTGACTATAAGTGAGATGAGGCGTTTCTTGGGTATTATTTTCCACATGTGTGTTTCGAAAAAGCCAAAAATTGCGGACCATTGGAGCACTAATCCTGTTCTTAGTTGTAACTTTTGTCCCCATGTCATGAGCCGTTTGCGTTTCACTCAGATACTGTCATGCTTGCATCTTGTTGACAATTCAAATCAGAAAAAACCAGGCGAAGATGGATTTCATCCACTTTACAAAGTTTTGCCATATTATAATAATTTGAAGGAGCGATGTATCCAGGCATATCGTCCCTCAGAAAAAGTGACAATTGATGAAGGAATTTGCCCATTTCGAGGTCGTGTGAGTTTCCGTGTTTACATGCAAAATAAGCCTCATAAGTATGGACTGAAAGTATATGCTGTTGCTGAAGCCAGTAGTGGCTATGTTGTAAATTTTGAAGTTTATGCTGGTAAGCATATTGTTGACAATTCTTCGTCTGCGGTTATTTTGCGATTGTTGTCTGACAGCAGCTTGCTGAACAAAGGCCACACTGTGTATTTAGATCGATTTTATTCCAGTCCAGAGCTATTTCAGCAACTGGCAGAGAAAGGCACTGGAGCTGTTGGTACTGTGAACAAATCCAGGAAAGGATTGCCTAAAGATTTAGTATCTGCTAAGCTGAAAAAGGGCGAAATGTCTTTTCGGCGTAAAGATAATGTATTGGCAATGAAGTGGAAAGATAAGAGAGATGTGTATACATTGTCTACAAGGCATCAAGCAACATTTGGTACGCATACTAAGAGAAATGGGTCTGTAGTATTGAAACCACTTCAGGTACTTGATTACAACCTCAATAAAATTGGAGTGGATATTGGAGACCAACGCCTGCAGTACAATCCGTTCCAGCACAGAACTGTGAAATGGTGGCGAAAATTATATTTCCATTTGCTGCTTATGGGAGTATCAAATGCATTTTGGCTGTACAATGCAGTGCACAGGAAGAAAATTACAATAACAGACTTTATAACAGTGCTTGCAGTTCAGCTTGTTGAAGACGACACACTTGAATTCATTCCAAGAAATGAAGGAACTGTAGGTCGGCTAACAAAGAGACATTTTTTGCAGCACATACCTGCAACTACTAAGAAGTATGCTGCTCGTGTGTGTCACGTGTGCAGTTCCAGGAGCAAGAAACAGAGTGGCAAGGCTTCTCGCAAAGAGACACGATACGAATGTGAACAGTGTGGCGTTGCACTCTGCCTGGAACCTTGCTTTAAAATTTTCCACACTAAAAAACAATATGATTCTGTGTGAAATTTATATGTAATACTGTATACTATCAGAAACATGTAATGTAGTGCCACAATTTTGGTTAAAAATAAATCACAATTGTATTCCCTTATTCGTATGACTTTTTCTAAATTCTTAAAACATCTAAGTGATTTCTATAACTGTACCTTAAAGCTGTGCATTGTAAAGTAGTTTCTTTCACTCAGAATTAAAGTAGAAATGTGCAGCTTCAAGATGGTACCAAATTTGCCACAATCCAAACAGTAGATTTGATGCAGTAATTTTTTTAATATTGGTAAAATTGCCCGGTTTCTAGGGACGGGTGCATAAAATAGGCCTGGTACAGAGAGTGATAATAATATGTTATTCACTTTGTAAAGATGTTTAGACATTTATTCTGTTTTGTTTTGTTTTAATGTCCATGTGTGAAGTTGATGTTTCGAAAGTTATTCGGATCTTTTATGTATGTACTCATGTCATAATTCCTGTAACACTGATGTATATGTTTATTTTTATTCTTTTGTAAAACCTGTATTACAACAAATGTTATCTCTATTATTATGTCTTTAATAATATATATTGTGCCTTTGTTATTGTGTTCTTATGTTATAAAATTGTAGTTGACACCAGTTTATCGAATTAAGTACCTTGTAAGGTACATTTCACTGCACACGTTTCTGTTGGTCATAGTATATGGATAATATGTGAGAAGTAGGGACTGATAGTGTTTGCCCGTGTGTTCATAATTCAGCAAGGGACTGGATAACAGCATTGCTGGTTCGAAGGACATTTCAAAATAAATCTTTGTGAGTGCACAAGTGGTGGTTATGGACTTGCTGCATTGTCCGCAAGACTCTTCGATGGTGATTGTGCACCTGCACATTTGCAACAGATGGCTGCTGGCCGTCTCTACAAGGACTACAGTGCGTCTGCGTCTTTGCTGACTCACCAGTACCATTATTTCTACAAGGACTGCAGTGGGTCTGCGCCTCTGGTGGCCCACCAATACCATACTATCTACCAGGACTACAGTGGGTCCGCTCTGTGATGACCTACCTACCAATAGTCTTCAAAACTTCGAATGACTCTGTTGTGGGTTTGCTCTGTTGTGGCCCATTACCTGTCTGCATGTCAAGAGTCAGCACTGTCTTTCCGTTGGAAGGACAACACTACTTCTTCAAGATTGCATGGAAATCCACTATTGCCGTGTGCATTTTCTTTTACTGCTCAGACATTGAGAAAAACACTGTTATTTTACTATGATGAACGATCAAGACTGTCTTTATGGGCTGTGAGAAAATTTTAGCTTTTGACCAACACTGTATCAATAAGTGTGTGCATTTGACATCTTTCTTACTGTAATTATGAAAAAAATTATTCAAATCTGTATTGGCCAGTGCCCAAAACAATTTGTAAAATTTTTTGTGGGGAGCATGGGGGCTATGTAAGTAGGCTGGTAACGCCTCCTCTGTATGAAAATCAGTGGCTGTGCTGTGTGCAGTCTGCGGGTAGTTTGCATTGTTGTCTGCCATTGTAGTGTTGGGCAGCTGGATGTGAACAGCACGTAGCGTTGCGCAGTTGGAGGTGAGCCGCCAGCAGTGGTGGATGTGGGGAGATAGATGGCGGAGTTTTGAAATTTGTAAGACTGGATGTCATGAACTGCTATATATATTATGACTATTAAGGTAAATACATTGTTTGTTCTCTATTAAAATCTTTCATTTGCTGTCTATGCCTATCAGTAGTTAGTGCCTTCCGTAATTTGAATCTTTTATTTAGCTGGCAGTAGTGGCGCTCGCTGTATTGCAGAAGTTTGAGTAACCAAGATTTTTGTGAGGTAAGTGATTTGTGAAACGTATAGGTTAATGTTAGTCAGGGCCATTCATTTGTAGGGATTATTGAAAGTCAAATTGCGTTGCGTTAAAAATATTGAGTGTCAGTTTAAGCACAGTCGTATATAATTTTTCTAAGGGGACGTTTCATGTTTACTTCGGTTTTTACAACACAGTAACACTTCTCGCATTTTCTCCTATATTGTGGCCGCCATACCTCGGTTCATGCTAAATCGTAAGGTCCTAGGCGAACTGCAAGGCACCTAATGCGGCCAATAAATGTATTTTCGATAACTAAAACATGACTTGTACTACTCCTTACATGTCGACTGCATAAACTTAGAAGCTTCTATTTCGTAGAGAGTGGTGAGACTGCATACCTCAGCAGCCGACATTAATTGCCAGACGATAAATGTTAATGTTTCCGAGAGAAAAGCGACCAACGTGACGATCTGTCATTACGTCATTATGAAAACAAATGACAAAACGCTATGTTTACTTCGGTTTTTACTACACAGTAACACTTCTCGCATTTTCTCCTGTATTGTGGCCGCCATACCTTGGTTCATGCTAAATCGTCAGGTCCTAGGCCAACTGCAAGGCACCTAATGCGGCCAATAATTGTATTTTCGATAACTAAAACATGACTTGTACTACTCCTTACATGTCGACTGCATCAACTTAAAAGCTTCTATTTCGTACAGAGTGGTGCGACTGCATATCTCAGCAGCAGACATTAATTGCCAGACGATAAATGTAAATGTTTCCGAGAGAAAAGCGACCAATGTGACGATCTGTCATTACGTCATTATGAAAGCAAATGACAAAACGCTATGTTTACTTCGGTTTTTACTACATAGTAACACTTCTCGCATTTTCTCCTGTATTGTGGCAGCCATACCTCGGTTCATGCTAAATCTTAAGGTCGTAGGTCAACTGCAAGGCACCTAATGCGGCCAATAATCGTATTTCCGATAACTAAAACATTGACAGGTGGCATGAGCCTCCTCTCATATTTCTATCTTACGATTCTCCTCTCTAACTGCATGCTGTGAAAGGTTGCTATTCCTTCACACGCGGACTTCCCACGCAGCGTCTCTCGTCACCCGGGTGTTCCGGTGACAGGCCAGCTCTTCTAAGCCGACGGGTGTGAGGAAGTCGAGTGAATGCTTTGCAAACGCCGACATTGTCAAAAGACATGCCCGGAGGGGTCTGAAGTAGCGGCTGGGCTAGAGGTTCCGTTACTTCGCAGAATCTTAGCGAAAACACTTTCTGGCGGGCTACCAGCGAGGCGTGGGAATGACTTGTGTACCCAGGCAGTTGTGGCGGGAAAATTCCCGCGCTTTCTGCAAAATAGTAACTGTGATTGGCTTGCTCAGGGCATAGCTTCGTGACGTAGAAAAATCAGCGCAGAAATTGGCGCCAAGAATCTCCATTGGTGGAATGGTAGTGCTCCGGCATTGGAGTGGAATTTTCCGCCGGTTTTCGAGTTGCTGATTGGAACGTTTAACCACGGCCACTGTGGTGGGGGCGGGAATGTTCGGTGTTCGGCATTGTACGGGTGCTCTGAGTAGTCGGGTCTCGCCTTTCGGTCGAGGACGTCGAAGCAACCAGCCATCGCCTGTGGTACGCCAGATCTTGTTCTTGCAGTTAAGAAGACAGTTTGGTAATGTATGTCTGCAGCACTGGCAGATAGGGATTTTCCTAGGTGATAATCAGAGTTCAGCAGAGTGCGCCTGTTCGTCTTTTTCTAACTTTGTTATGTCTTGAGTAGCAGCAATTAATGTTGGGTTGGCTGTGTGTTCTCTCTTAAGATTTGAGTTGCAAGGAATTGGCTCCACATACCACTTCGTCATAATCCTCACAATCTAGTTTAGGGACAACTTCACATTCACAGCATTTGTTTGAGTATCCAATTTGAGTCAATTTGATGTATTGTAAAGGTTTCAAGTGTTTTTGTTTATTATTTTGTGTTTAGTCTTAATAAATCATATTGTTATTTTGGACAAAACTTTCATTCTGTTAATCAGTAGAGCAACCCTATCATTCCTCACTATGTTAATGAAACCTTCGTTTATTTAACTTATTTATCAAATTAAATTATTGCAGGTGCCATACTCTCTTCTACTCCACTGGCAGGGTTGATTAGAGTCAGTTTGCGTATTTTTTTTATCCTTGTGCAACAGCAAAGGTCGGAGTTAGAATAGGGGGGGCTTAGATCATTATTTACGTATGTGGATTCTAGAAGAATTTAGTGTTAAATACACTTCTAGCCCCGGCACCTCGCATAAAATGGCGACCCTTAGCCTCGGATCTTTCCTGTGAATCGCTGATAAGCAACTATTATTTGTAGTAGGGACATTCAGAATTTTTTTTGCTTAATTTTTTTTATTGATTAATACCCAAGTTTTTTTTCTTGTAGTTCCGCGATTAGTTTTTAAGTAGCGGCGCATGTTCACTGTTTTTGTTTTCAGCATATATATATTTGTTTGTTTGTTCATTGTTTTTTGTGTTTCGTTGATGTGGTGTCCGTACCACATCGCACTTTGTCGGATTTGGGTTTCTGTACCACATCAAATTGTGCTTGTAATTACAGCGTTGGAACAGCGTTGTTGAAATTTTATGTCTATGTGTAAAAATACAGGGAGTAGATTATTTTTATTGTGTATTTTAGATAAATTTTGTTTCTCATGAATGATCACGAGAAGTTAGGCACGACTATTAGTGAGCGAAGCTAAAACAAAAGTGGATACTATAATGGATAAGAAACACGTTACTGACGGGGATAGGTTCGCAGATGAGATGGGCACATTTTTAGCAGGACAGGACGACAGGGTCATTGATGAGCACGGTGATTTGGACGCGATCTTAGAGCAACGTCACGGCCATGATTATGATAGTGAATTGGAGGATGGAACAGAGACAGGCACACAGGTCGAGACGGTAGCAGAAGTTTATAGTCAAACGAACGAGTGCAGAAAGAGGCCAGCTCGGTCACGTCAGAGCTCTAGCGCCCAGGTGTCCAGAGTTACATCGCCCATGTTTGAAGAGGATCAAAAAGATGACGTAAACCCAATACTGAGCTTCCTACGATCAATGAAAGAAGAAGCTGATGAACAACGTAAGAAGGAGAAGGAAGAAGATGAGAAACAACGTAAGAAGGAAAAGGAAGGAGAAGGAAGAAGACGAGAAACAACGTAAGAAGGAGAAGGAAGAAGCTGACGAACAGCGTAAGAAGGACACTGAGGCAATAATTTCGCACATAGGGGAAATTCGTGGGGAATTACTAACAATAAAGAAAGAATGTGGAGAAGTAAAACAAATGTCAATGGCTGCACAAAAAGTAGCAGGCCTAGCCAAAACGGCAGCAACAGGGGCAATGAAAATCGCAAAAGTAACTTCTCAACTCGTACGGCGCTTGCGACGTGCGACACAAGCTCACTCAAAATCCCGAGCGTTCTTAAAAACCCAAGGTAGTATCGCGGTTACGAACATCACGAAACGAATGAAAGAAGTAGAGAGTCGAATAGCAAAACTAGAGCGAAACGGGCACACGAGTACTGCGCGTTCGGATACCAATGATGGAGTACACAGAATTGTGTCTCCGAGGAAAAGCCCGCCGTGCTCCAGCCCAGTGACAGAGTGCGGAACTAACAATGCATACACAGAAACAGCGAGTAATAGTTCCAATAATTGCAGCCCGCTTAGAAGAGTGAATGCTGAATGCCACTCCCAGTGTGATACAGAGGTAGCACACAGTTATCAGAAAGATAGATCAGGACACTCAACAGACGTGCAAGTATCGGAAACGAGTGACAACACCAGTGCGAGGATCAGACAGGATTTTGATCACAATCACTTCCTGTCGATACTAAAATTCCAAAAGTTCAGAGATAATGGAGGGTCGATGCATCCCAAGAGCTGGGTAATGCAGTTTACAAATTCATTACCGGCATCATGGCCAACCCAGGCAAAATTAGAATTCATGTGTGGACACATCGAAGGCCAAGCCGCGGAGAAGATGCGGGGTGTGGCAGTGACGTGTCGGACTTATCAGGAATTTGTTGGTGCATTCCTGCGGACCTACTGGTCAAAGGAAACGCAAGACAGGATTAAAGAGGAAATAATATTTTGTCCTGAACTGGAAGTGTCCGGGCATAGGAGCGCAACGAAATTTCTTGATGATTTACTCAAGAAGAATCAATTTTTAGCTAGTCCATATAGCAACGGAGAAATCATTAAATTTTGCTTTTCCAAATTGCCAGTTAGGTACCAACAGACACTTGTCGACAAGTGTGGATCTGACATACAAGCATTCAAGCGTCTATTGCGCGAACTCGAAGTAGTCTTTGATAAACAAGACGCAAAGGACAGGAAGAAGGGGCAAAGTAACAAATACCACGGGCCAAGAAGGGAAGACGACAACAGATCGCATAATCGCACTGGTCAGTTAGGAAACCAGGGTTACGGAAGTCAAGGTTACGCTATTCAAGGTTATGGAAACCAAAGACACGGAAACCAGAACGTCAGGGAGCAGGGTCAAGCTAGGCAAGGAATCTGGGATAGGAGGAGTAACGAACGGCAAAGCGACCGTAATTGGAGAGAGCGAAACCAAGGACAACAGTGGAACCAGGAGATTGAAACTAGACCCGCAAATCCTAATGCACGTCAGAGGAGGGGGAGCTTAACAAGGGATTGACGCCAGACTAGTGCGAACACAGGCCGCCGGAATTTCGCACGTAATCTCGGACCTGGCCAACTACGGATGATACATTACGAAGATTTATCAGAAATCCTGCTCGAGGAACATAAAGCAACTCCTCGACAAGATCGGCAGCCTCTTATCACAGTAGCAATAGCTGAAAAGAGTATGAATGCGATAATAGATAGTGGAAGCCACATAACAGCAATATCTGAGGCAGCATACAAGAGGTGCTCTCAGGAGATGGACTGGCCTGTTCTATCGGTTAAGAAAACCAAAATAAAAGGGGCATTAGCGGGTAAATGTACGGAGGTCACCCAACAAACAAGACTGGAATTCTCCTGCCAAGGACACAAAATAGAGTCTAACTTCTGGATCGTGCCAAATCTGGCGATCGACATGATAATAGGAACGGACTTCCTAAATGAACATGAAGCGATAGTTGATCTAGGACGAGGTGAAGTGGTTTTGAGGAAAGGGAATCCCGTCCACAATAAGTTCGACGACCAGCTGATCCCAGCTCAACTACCGTCTAACTGTGTACGGATAAACTATGCGTGTCTGAAAGACAGAAAGGAAGAACAGGTCGACGTTGCGGGTAGGGGAGAGAACACGGATGAGAATGAAGTCGGAATAATGGGAGAAATAAAGGAGAAAATAGGAGAAAAAGTGGAAGCAATAAAGAATATAAGGTGCGAACACCGCAAAGAACTTCATAAATTACTAGTAGAACATACGGAGGTCTTCCTTCCCAAGACAGGATCAATAAAGAACTTCCAATACGAATTTCGTGTACGTCCGCACAACCAGTTTCGTGTGCCACCCTATCCAATCCCCTTGGCATATCGACAGAAAGTATCAGCTGAAATTACGCGAATGCTGAGTGAATGAATAATAGAACCTACGGCTTCATCCTATAATAACCCGTTAAGAGTAGTCGAGAAGGCAGATGGCAGTATTCGTTTAGTCTTGGACTCGCGACAAATTAATACCATAATAGAACCCGAAACAGACAGACCGGAACGATTAGAGGAACTCTTACAAAACTTCCATGGAATATCAATCTTCTCATCAGTTGATCTAAAATCGAGTTTCTGGCAGATCGAACTCCATCCAAATTGCAGACAGTACACAGCCTTTTTAGCATTTGGAAGACGTTACCGGTTTCGTCGTCTCCCATTTGGTTTGAACATTTCGTCTGCCGCATTCATTGGGGGGCTGGACGGCATACTAAGCGATAATTTGAAACGTCATGTCACCAGCTATGTGGACGATTTGCTGATCGCGGAGAAATCTTGGGGAGAGCACAATGCGGTCCTCGATGAACTCCTTGCGACATTCAAGGAATACGGAGTGACTATCAATATCGAAAAATCGAATTTTGGAACGTCCTCTGTCTAATTTCTAGGACATATCATCACGGGTGAGGGCATTGCGCCAAATCCCGAAAAGATCGAAGCGATTGAAAAGTTTCCCATTCCTACGACAAAGAAGCAGTTAAGGGGGTTCTTGGGGATCATAAATTTTTACAACCGCTTTATACATGTCAAAACTCAGAGCAGTCCTAGGTTGCATCAACTTACAGGAAAGAAGATTCCTTGGGAATGGGATGAGGCGGCCGAATCCGAATGGAAAGCATTAAAATTCGCATTATTACAAGCACCCATCCTATCACACCCTAATTTAGCAGAAGAGCTTTGCATGGTAACGGACAGTTCATACTCAGGTCTGGGTGTCATGGTGTTCCAAGACTATGTACATGAAGGAAACAGGGTGTGGAAGACAATTGCGTTTGGTACCAGAGTACTAGCCAAGAGTGAGAGGAATTACTCAGTAACCGAGTTAGAGGCGCTGGCTATTGTATGGGCGTTTGAAAAATTCAGATACCTTCTGTTTGGTCGCAAGACGAGGGTCTACACAGACCACAAGGCACTCGAGTTCTTGATGACTGCAAAGCTTAATCACAGGCGGCTCATTAGGTGGGCATCATATCTGCAGCAGTACAACTTTTGGATAGAATATATCCCCGGCAGTCAGAACATTACTGCAGACGCCTTATCACGGTCACCGATCGGATTTGAGCACAACATGGAAGAAGATCTGGAGGAAAATCACTACTGCCTTTTCTATATGCAGAAAGTAGCCTTTGAAAATTTTATTACCTGTTGTATGCAGGACATCAAGAAGGAGCAAGACAAGGACCCTGCCCTAGTGTTATTGAAACAGAAATGGATAGACAGAAGACACGCCACCATCAAGCAGTTCTACCTCTTGCGGAAAGGCATAATTTTCCACCGAAATTATGCCAATGACACTGAATGGGGGGTATGCATCCCTGAACACCTAATAAACAAGGTTATATGGCATACTCACCTCAGCTATGGACACTTCGGACCACGCAAGTGCAATCTCACGCTAAGGACCATGTGTTACTTTCGAAACATGGAGCGTCGAATACGGAGGGTACTGTCGGTGTTTAAAGACTGCCAAAAGGCTAAGCACACCACTGTGAGCATGCAGGCACCATTATACCCAATCGTACCGACCAAATTAAGACAATAGGCAGCAACAGATTTGATGGGACCTTTGCCAAGAACAAGAAGAGGATATACTTACGTATTAGTGTTTGTTGAACTAACGTCCAAATACGTTACCTTTACGCCACTGAAGAGGGCGACAGGACGAACTGTATCACGAGCCCTAATCCAGGATTTCCTACCAAAGGTTGGTCATGTGAGTAAAATTATTTCTGATAACGGGCCACAGTTTAAGTGAAAAACATGGAAGGAGACGTTGCGTGGATGTAAAATTGATCCCATTTTTATATCTTCACACCATCCGAGCTCGAATGCTGCAGAACGGGTTATTAAGGAACTCGGAAACTTGTGCCGGTTGTACTGTAACAAACAGCACACGACATGGGACGTTTTCCTTAAAGACTTCCAGGAGGTGATCAATGAGGCACCCCATGGGATAACAAAATTGGCATCCATTACAGTACTGAAAAACCGGATTCCTAAGGACTTGATAACCGAGGTCGTAAACTTCCCACCAAGGGCGCGAACGCAGCACCAAGCCATAGTGGATTTGGCTCTCAAGAGGATACGGGCTGCAGCAGAGGTCAGGAAGAGACGTGCCGACAGGGGAGCTCGTCTACGACACTTCCAAATTGGACAAAAGGTGCCCGTGAAGTCTTTCCGCCTTTCGAACAAACAAAAAATGAAATGCCAAAAATTCTATTCTGTTTACAACGGCCCGTACCGTATAAGGAGAGCAGCTCACCACAATGCTTATGAATTGGAGACGCTGAAAGGAAAGAAGTCCATAGGACTCCACCACATCTCTCACATAAAGGAGTTTGTGGAATAATAGTAGTTTAAGTGGTGTACATAGTAGAATAAGCAAATATATGAACCTTTCTTCGGGGAACAGTAAGTGTTGCATTAATACACTCCTGGAAATTGAAATAAGAACACCGTGAATTCATTGTCCCAGGAAGGGGAAACTTTATTGACACATTCCTGGTGTCAGATACATCACATGATCACACTGACAGAACCACAGGCACATAGACACAGGCAACAGAGCATGCACAATGTCGGCACTAGTACAGTGTATATCCACCTTTCGCAGCAATGCAGGCTGCTATTCTCCCATGGAGACGATCGTAGAGATGCTGGATGTAGTCCTGTGGAACGGCTTGCCATGACATTTCCACCTGGTGCCTCAGTTGGACCAGCGTTCGTGCTGGACGTGCAGACCGCGTGAGACGACGCTTCATCCAGTCCCAAACATGCTCAATGGGGGACAGATCCGGAGATCTTGCTGTCCGGGGTAGTTGACTTACACCTTCTAGAGCACGTTGGGTGGCACGGGATACATGCGGACGTGCATTGTCCGGTTGGAACAGCAAGTTCCCTTGCCGGTCTAGGAATGGTAGAACGATGGGTTCGATGACGGTTTCGATGTACCGTGCACTATTCAATGTCCCCTCGACGATCACCAGTGGTGTACGGCCAGTGTAGGAGATCGCTCCCCACACCATGATGCCGGGTGTTGGCCCTGTGTGCCTCGGTCGTATGCAGTCCTGATTGTGGCGCTCACCTGCACGGCGCCAAACCAAACACGCATACGACCATCATTGGCACCAAGGCAGAAGCGACTCTCATCGCTGAAGACGACACGTCTCCATTCGTCCCTCCATTCACGCCTGTCGCGACACCACTGGAGGCGGGCTGCACGATGTTGGGGCGTGAGCGGAAGACGGCCTAACGGTGTGCGGGACCGTAGCCCAGCTTCATGGAGACGGTTGCGAATGGTCCTCGCCGATACCCCAGGAGCAACAGTGTCCCTAATTTGCTGGGAAGTGGCGGTGCGGTCCCCTACGGCACTGCATAGGATCCTACGGTCTTGGCGTGCATCCGTGCGTCGCTGCGGTCCGGTCCCAGGTCGACGGGCACGTGCACCTTCCGCCGACCACTGGCGACAACATCGATGTACTGTGGAGACCTCACGCCCCACGTGTTGAGCAATTCGGCGGTACGTCCACCCGGCCTCCCGGATGCCCACTATACGCCCTCGCTCAAAGTCCGTCAACTGCACATACGGTTCACGTCCACGCTGTCGCGGCATGCTACCAGTGTTAAAGACTGCGATGGAGCTCCGTATGCCACGGCAAACTGGCTGACACTGACGGCGGCGGTGCACAAATGCTGCGCAGCTAGCGCCATTCGACGGCCAACACCGCGGTTCCAGGTGTGTCCGCTGTGCCGTGCGTGTGATCATTGCTTGTACAGCCCTGTCGCAGTGTCCGGAGCAAGTATGGTGGGTCTGACACACCGGTGTCAATGTTTTCTTTTTTCCATTTCCAGGAGTGTAGATTAAGACTGTTAAAGTATTAACACGCTGCGTTTTCTCGCATAAGAATTTACTGCTGTTAACCTTTTTTGTCTATGTTCGGGATCTCCTCTGTCGTTGCGATAAGAGGCACTACCTTTCCATGAGCAATATTTTTGTCCTTTCCTATCTGGTGTCCATGTTAATGGGTAAATATGAGTGACGAGATGTCGTACAAACGGGCGCATACAAGAACGTGCTCTTAGAAGCGTTCTGAGAAGTCGTGATACGCTCCATAGCGGCTACAACCAATTCGTGAGACGTTCATACCAATGCTTGCAGGCACGCGTCAGTGCACTGCAAGATTGTGGTATATTGCGTGATTTCGAGGATGAATATGGGCAGTATAGTTTCTTGCAGAGCTGCGCCAGCATCGTTGGCTTGCAAGTCGGGGTGAACCTGTGAGCGTTTGACTCCAATGGTGCCCTAGGGCCCAGACGGTAGAAATGCGGGCATAAAGCCTACCATGCCAATGTGACGGTTGGGGATTAAGCGTGCTGCTCGTGACTGTCACAGATGAATAACCAAGGAATTATACTTGGAAATTCGTGATATACTGTGTAGCTGATGTGTGGTGGGTGACGGAATCCTCAACAGGAACCAGTCCTGGCTTGGTCATATTACATTGCCTCTGGAAAGGTGTGCTTTGATCGCGAATACTGCATAACATAGATAAAGAAGTTGCAACTATAAATTTATTGTCTTGTATAGCCATGGCTAACCCAGTCTCTGGAGTTTCAGTGAGGCGTAGTGAGAACTCGGAGGCCATGTCGTACGGTGCGCACATCACTGTAGTCAATAGCGGCGAGGAGCGAGACATCTCAGCGCAACAGGAATTATGTAAGAGTATTGTATAAGGTAAACAAAATAAATAAATAAATAAATAAATAAATGGGAAAGTACGATATACTAGGATAAGTTAAACTGTAGGATTTAACAATAACTAGATTATTATTGTGGGGGTTTTCTACCACAAGTGTGGCGCGCGCCTGTTGAGATGCTATTTTTCAGGTCACCAAACCACAGACCCGAGATGGAGGGACGACGGGCGAGCGAAAGTAGCATAGTTGCATGTTCCTTATAGCACAGTAAAACTTAGACCTGCATAACAACATAATTGAATTAAATGACATAGGATGTAGATCGTTGGCAAATGGTAGTTAATTCTTGAGCATGTCTACTGTCGATCTATATCATTAATGGTAATATTAGTGCGGGCCCGCACATTTAGTTCTTCATCCAATATAGCGTCACACACCATGTACAATAGTGAGATCGGTCTCTATACAAATATCAAGATAAATTATTTCCATGATTTTTGTTATGATAGCTACAGATAAATAACTATAAAATTAAAATTAGAGTGTCTGAAATGACAGACCATCAATGTATCGGGATGTAAATTTATTATAACATAGAAGGTCATGGGGAAAAGTTAGGCATAAGATTTTTGTAAGAATTGTGCAGATGACGGGGATCGTGGCAATGCAGAGGCCAGCCGGAGGTCATCGGCTACCTGCAAGAAGAAAGCGTCAGCGCGCTACCTGACGTGAAAGGCGCGAGAACATCCGGTCCTACAAGCTGACAGTCACCGGGCCGTATACCTGAGGGATTACGCGGGATCCTCGCCGGGCCACAAGCGAAAGTGAGGCTGGCCATTGACACTGACACGTGACCCACACGCGACAGCCTGCTAGCTCTCCGGACGCAGCAGCCGTTTGGAGGGACTCCCTGCGGCAGACCACGTTGTCGTGAGTACACGAAGAAGATCACATATCGTGTAATAACCTGCGCCCCATGTGCCTCAGGACAGAAAGGGACGCTATATACTGACCTGCTTGGGTTTTTACAACTCACTAGCATTGGCCGATCTGCATACACAAACCAGTATCGTGCCACACTAACAAATGTATGGTCTCATTTCTAACTTCTCCTCTCTATTAGAGAGCAGTTTTAGCAATCGTCGCTCCTAGTTCGATCCTGTAAGGATGACCTCACACACTTGTGGAGTCACTCCACGTGCCATCATCCCTCGTCGAACTGCAATATTGGGAAACATAAAGTACTGTCCAGCGAGAGAAGAGGCCTAGACTAGTGATGTATCCCAACAAGTAGACCTCAGAGACAATTAATCGACGTGAGGAGAGCCTATCACTGTGTCTTCCTACCATATTGCCGTCATCATATGCGTGGGTCTTGGTCCAATCTCAACAGAGTACTGCAGATGCTCCAGCATACCCTATTGCCGTTGCAACAACGTAGCAACAACACCCGACGTTTAGCCCTATGTGATGTCAGTAATGTGTAATTTGTGAAGTGCTTCGAATATTTCTAACAATGTGATTTAGTGCCTCATTCTCAGCACAGTCGTGAACATTGTGCAATGTGCACGCACAACTTGATGCCCCATGAACATTGTTTTTTTTCCCTTTCTTTTCTTTCTTAAATTTCTTTCTCTAGTGTTGTTTTTGTAATGTATGTTATACCTGGTATGTGGTTGTGTTTTACACTGTAATTCTGATTACAAATTACTGTATTGTTCTCCACACCATGTTTTTTTTTGTATTTTGTATTTATTGTTGTGTGTATGCAAACAGTGTGCCTGAAGTCCCCATAAACTGAAGCAGATACCACCACTGTCAATGTGAATGGACCATCAGTTCAGGGAACATTTTGTAAAGGTTATTCTTGCTGCAGGGAGACAGAATGAATCGGAGGTTGTAATTAGATTCTGAAAGCTCACAAAGAGATTGTTAACTTAAATAGTATCATGTGTGAGTGAGTTCAGGTTAGTTTCAGGATTCAAATTGTTGTAAAATCTTGGACATTTAATTGCGGAGCACTCCAACTCTGATTGTAACGAATAAATTGCTCCATATTTGCCTCACATGCCCGGACCATATTTAGAGAGTGAATATCTGTGTGAATCGGTGTTTGGAAAGGGCTCCCTGGGTATGGATGTGTGATGTGAGTGTTAGAGTTCCATATTAAGAAGGTGAAGTTGGCTACATCATAAATAATCCTCCTCCTATGAGCTGCATTTTTCAGTTGCAGTGATTTTCTTTATTGAGTGCGGCATGTGGAGTCAGTTTGCAAGATTGTTCTTGGGCGATTGACTCACTACCTTGCTCCTAAGTGAGCCAACCGCTCACCAATTACAATCTAAAATGGCGTAGGGGCAATGAGAGGTGGCATGAGCCCCCTCTCATATTTCTATCTTACGATTCTCCTCTCTAATTGCATGTGGTGAAAAGTTGCTATTCCTTCACACGCGGACTTCCCACGCACCGTCTCTCGTCACCCGGGTGGTCCGGTGACAGGCCAGCTCTGCTAAGCCGACGGGTGTGAGGAAGTCGAGTGAATGCTTTGCAAACGCCGACATTGTCAAAAGACACGCCCTGAGGGGTCTGAAGTAGCGGCTGGGCTAGAGGTTCCGTTACTACACAGAATCTTAGCGAAAACACTTTCTGGCGGGCTACCAGCGAGGCGGGGGAATGACTTGTGTACCCAGGCAGTTGTGGCGGGAAAATTCCCGCGCTTTCTGCAAAATAGTAACTGTGATTGGCTTGCTCAGGGCATAGCTCCGTGACGTAGCAATATCAGCGCAGAAATTGGCGCCAAGAATCTCCATTGGTGGAATGGTAGTGCTCCGGCAATGGAGTGGAATTTTCCGCCGGTTTTCGAGTTGCTGATTGGAACGTTTAACCACGGCCACTGTGGTGGGGGCGGGAATGTTCGGTGTTCGGCATTGTACGGATGCTCTGAGTAGTCGGCTCTCGCCTTTCGGTCGAGGACGTCGAAGCAACCAGCCATCGCCTGCGGTACGCCAGATCGTGTTCTTGCAGTTAAGAAGACAGTTTGGTAATGTAAGTCTGCAGCACTGGCAGATAGGGATTTTACTAGGTGATAATCAGAGGTCAGCAGAGCGCGCCTGTTCGTCTTTTTCTAACTTTGTTGTGTCTTGAGTAGCCGCAATTAATGTTGGGTTGGCTGTGTGTTTTCTCTTAAGATTTGAGTTGCAAGGAATTGGCTCCACATACCACTTCGTCATAATCCTCACAATCTAGTTTAGGGACAACTTCACATTCACAGCGTTTGTTTGAGTATCCAATTTGAGTCAATTTGATGTATTGTAAAGGTTTCAAGTGTTTTTGTTTATTATTTTGTGTTAGTCTTAATAAATCATATTGTTATTATGGACAAAACTTTCATTCTGTTAATCGGTAGAGCAACCCTATCATTCCTCACTATGTTAATGAAACCTTCGTTTATTTAACTTATTTATCAAATTAAATTATTGCAGGTGCCTAACTCGTAAGGTCCTAGGCCAACTACAAGGCACTTAATGCGGCCAATAATTGTATTTTCGATAACTAAAACATGACTTGTACTACTCCTTACATGTCGACTGCATAAACTTAGAAGCTTCTATTTCGTACAGAGTGGTGCGACAGCAATCCACAGCAGCCGACATTAATTGCCAGACGATAAATGTAAATGTTTCCGAGAGAAAAGCGGCCAATGTGACGATCTGTCATTACGTCATTATGAAAACAAATGACAAAACGCTATGTTTACTTCGGTTTTTACTACAAAGTAACACTTCTCGCATTTTCTCCTGTATTGTGGCCGCCATTCCTCGGTTCATGCTAAATCGTAAGGTCCTAGGCCAACTGCAAGGCACCTAATGCGCTGAGGTATGTAGTCGCACCACTCTGTACGAAATAGAAGCTTCTAAGTTTATGCAGTCGACATGTAAGGAGTAGTACAAGTCATATTTTAGTTATCGAAAATACAATTATTGGCCGCATTAGGTGCCTTCCAGTTGGCCTAGGACCTTAAGATTTAGCATGAACCGAGGTATGGCGGCCACATTACAGGAGAAAATAAATGAGAAGACGCTATGTTTACTTCGGTTTTTACTACACAGTAACACTTCTCGCAATTTCTCCTGTATTGTGCCCGCCATACCTCGGTTCATGCTAAATCTTACGGTTCTAGGTCAACTGCAAGGCGCGTAATGCGGCCAATAATTGTATTTTCGATAGCTAAAACATGACTTGTATACTCCTTACTTGTCGACTGTATAATGTTAGAAGCTTCTATTTCGTACAGAGTGGTGCGACTGCATAGCTCAGCAGCCGACATTAATTGCCAGACGATAAATGTGAATGTTTCCGAGTGAAAAGCGACCAATGTGACGATCTGTCATTACGTCATTATGAAAACCAGTGACAAGACGCTATGTTTAATTCGGTTTTTACTACACAGTAACAGTTCTCGCAATTTCTCCTGTATTGTGCCCGCCATACCTCGGTTCATGCTAAATCTTACGGTTCTAGGTCAACTGCAAGGCGCGTAATGCGGCCAATAATTATATTTTCGATAGCTAAAACATGACTTGTATACTCCTTACTTGTCGACTGTATAATGTTAGAAGCTTCTATTACGTACAGAGTGGTGCGACTGCATAGCTCAGCAGGCGACATTAATTGCCAGACGATAAATGTAAATGTGTCCGAGAGAAAAGCGACCAATGTGACGATCTGTCATTACGTCATTCTGAAAACAAATGACAAAACGCTATGTTTACTTCGGTTTTTACTACACAGTAACACTTCTCGCATTTTCTCCTGTATTGTGGCCGCCATACCTCGGTTCATGCGAAATCTTAAGGTCGTAGGTCAACTGCAAGGCACCTAATGCGGCCAATAATTGTATTTTCGATAACTAAAACATGACTTGTACTACTCCTTACATGTCGACTGCAGAAACTTAGAAGATTCTATTTCGTACAGAGTGGTGCGACTGCATACCTCAGCAGCCGACATTAATTGCCAGACAATAAATGTAAATGTTTCCGAGATTGCTTATTTGACTCGCTGATATTATAGTCGTAGGATAAGGTTATTTCTTTTTGTGAACCGAACAATTTTACATTTCGGGAACATTTAAACCAAGTTGCCAGTCTTTGCACTACACTGGAATCTTATCAGAGCGTGGCTTCTTTCAGACAGTACTTCATTACAGACAACTGCATCATTTGCGGATGATGTGAAGTTCCAAACAGACCGCGTAACCACCACCCCCTTCTCCCCTCCAAATTGCTATCTGAAGACTGGAAGTCCCATATGTAAACCTCCTTCAGAAGTTCGTTTACATTCCGTATCAGTTAACGTGCTAAATACTTGACCTGAAGAAGCATAGCCCTTTGCAGTTGAAGAGGCTCTGTTTTAAGAGAAGCTAGTTTTTCGAAAACATCTCAATGTTTATGTAATGAACTAGGTGTTGTACAATGCTATAATTTTTCAGGTACATTCAGCGATGTGTGTGGATACTGTCTGGCAAATGTGTTGCGAATACAGTGAGTAGTAAAGAAGTAATAAATTCAAAATTCATGCCTGATGCTGACGCCTTACTGCATGAACAGCTAAAATATAGGAGCGATAGAAGTCTTTTTCCTTTCATCATTCTGTCAGGGATGTCAGCGGAAAAAAATGTTTCGGAAAGTTTCGACATTATGTGTGAAGTTTGTTGGAAGTCGGCAAGTGCTGCCATTCACAAATGCAGGGTGAATATAATCTGGATAATTTTCGCGCCATGAAATTATGCTGCCTTACACGAGTACGCGGTTTTTAACTTTTAACGCCCGACTTATTGCGTTAAACCTATGTCTTTAAATGAAGGACGGAAGGAGGATTGTATTTAATGTGCCATCGATGTCGAGGTCATTAGAGACGGAGCAGGAGCTGGTATTGCGTCAAGGAAGGGTAGAGGAAGTCAGCCGTGCCCTTTCAAAGGAACCATCCCGGCACTTACTTGGAGTGATTTAGGAAAATTACGGAAAACGTATCAGGATGGCCGGACGCGGATTTCAACCGTCGTCCTCCCGAATGCGAGTCTAGTGTACTAGTTGACAGCTCGTTGTCTAGAAGCTAGTGTTGCTGCTCTGGATCATGGGATTCCGGGTTCGATTCACGGCTGGGTTTTGTTCTCCGCCCGGGAACTAGGTGTCTGTGTTGTCCTTATCATTTCATCATCATTCGTGAAGGTGGCGAAACTGGACTGTGAAAGGTTGGGGCTTAGTACAGGCGCTGATAACCGTGCAGTTGAGCGCCCCACAAACCAATCATCATCATCATCATCATCATCATCATCATCATCATCATCATCATCATCATCATCATCATCATCGTACCATGTACTAACCACTGCGCCAGCTCGCTCGGTATACATTTAAATGGGTAGATTATGTCAGCATTTTTAGTATTTACATTGATTTCATTCTTCATAAATGGAAGCATGAACTACGAGCAGACAAAGGAATTGGGATAACGAATGAGCAATACCTGATTGTGCTTCTGTTTGTAGATGACATGATTCAAGTAAATGAAATGACCTCCAAAGATCTATATACCACCTGAACGAAACATGCAACGAATACAACTTTAAAATTTCTAGTAATAAAACGTAAATAAGTGCACTTCGAGGAAAATATTCAGTCAGATTAAAACTAGTTTTGGATAATCCTGCTTTAGAACAGGTCTCTTAAACCTTCATTTAGGGTACGCTGTAAGATCTGATTTTTACTCTGATACTGAAAATAAATTACACAAATTCTAAGCTGTCTGTGGCACCATTATCCGAAGATTGGGGAATAAAGTACAAAAAGAGATTTTCCCGAAATTCTGTAAAGTGGTCGCAGTTCCTGTGTTATGCTATGAAAGCGAAAACATGGTTAAAACAAAACAAAAATTCAGACGGCAGAGATGAGGATCCTAAGAAATTCGAAGGGCTGCAGAACAAGAAATGATTAGGAATGAAGATACTAGAGAAAAATTAAGTATTTTTAACAGAAACTAAAAAATTCAAAAATATCGTGAAGACTGGTGAGAATGCAAAGTCCCAGACTTCCCCAAAGTATTCTGAACTACAAGCGGAATGGGAGACGTGATATTGGAAGGCCTCGGACGTGGGAGTAATTTCGTTTGAGAGAATATCCCGCGCGGCGACTACTGAAGTACTTATACCATTCTTAAGTTATACACCAAAATAAGTAAGTTTTAATGTAGTTTACGTTCACTAATGTAAAAAAAAAAGAAAAAAAACGTTTCTCGCTTTCTAAAGTGGGCTATGTTCTTTCTCAGGGTTCAAACTGTCTCCATGCCAAATTTGAACAGTATCTGTTAAGCGGTTTAGTCTCGAAAACGAAACAGACTGTGTTACAAAGAAGAAAAACAACTGAGAGAAAGAAGCGGCGTCACTTTCTGCAGGACGCGCCCATCATTTTGCAGGACAATGTTCGGGCAGGCTTGGTTCAAGTCGTGACTGATTTGTTCGACGTGTGGGGGCTGGAAAGCGCCGCACCACTCACCACACTCCCCGGACTTATGCCCTCGTGAGCTCAGCTTGATTCCTAACGTGAAGAACGAACTTTGGGGTATTCGTTTCGGAGCTGTTATGGAGATTCGTCGGACAATAGACCGCTCCATTCGAACTACCTATACAACTGGCGTAGCTACGGGTATCTCGCTCTTTCGACATCACTGGCGACGGCCTATATACGAGAGCTGCTCAAAAAATATCCGATCTCTGGTAATTGTCGAAATCAACAATGGTATCAGGGCGTGCGTGCGCTCATGTTTTCAGGCATACATAGCACACATACCTGATTTTCTCCACTACTTCGGAACACTTGTAAGTGGTACACGTTGGATTTAGTAATGTGAGCAAAATGACGTCGTTGCATCACATCAGGCTTCAAGCTTGGCGATTCTCAAGTTGAAACCATCGTGTGTTTGTGGACGACGTAATGGGTACTACACGGCTAAAGGAGTGGTACAACCGTTTCAAAGGTAGCCGCTAATCAATGAAGACAGAAGCCAGTTAAGGTACGCCCTCAATATCCGCAAATCGGGTCGTTACTGACACCGCAAGATCCCTGGTGAAGCAGAATAGACGAATCAGTATCAGAGAAGCTGCAGTCTAATTTAAAGGACGTAAATTCAACTAAATAACTAGGTATTACAATAACGAACAACTTAAATTGGAAGGAACACATTGAAAATGTTGTGGGGAAGGCTAACCAAAGACTGCGTTTTATTGACAGGACACGTAGAAAACGTAACAGACCTACAAAGGAGACTGTCTACACTGCGCTTGTCCGTCCTCTTTTAGAATAGTGCTGGGAGATGTGGGATCCTTACCAGATAGGACTGACGGAGTACATCGAAAAAGTTCAAAGAAAGGCAACACGTTTTCTACTATCGCGAAATATGGGAGAGAGTGTCACAGAAATGATACAGGATTTGGGCTGGACGTCATTAAAAGAAGAGCGTTTTTCGTTGCGACGGAATCTTCTCACGAAATTCCAATCACCAACTTTTTCCTCCGAATGCGAAAATATTTTGTTCACACCGATCTACGTAGGGTGGAACGATCACCACGATAAAATAAAGGAAGTCAGAGCTCGTACGGAAAGATACAGGTGATCATTCTTTACGGGTGGTATACGAGATTGGAATAATAGACTTGTGAAGGTGGTTTCCATAACCATCTGCCAGGCTCTTAAATGTGATTTGCAGAGTATCCATGCAGATTTAAGTATAGGTGTTCACATTATTTTTCCTATCCCCTGTATGTGCATATCACTTCCCACGAACTCTGTTACCTCGATGTCGTTATCTGCACCATTTTCGAAATATGTGAGCTTACTTATATTATCTGTAATGTTAATATACAACATGAACAGTAAGACTCCCAACACATTTCCCTGTGGCCCAAGCGGTTACTTTTACACGTATAGATAAACTCTCCATTCAAAATGAGATGCTGTGTCCTCCCTACAAAAATATTTTACTGTGTCGTACTTTATACGATACAGGCAAACGGTCAACTACAATTGCTGTTAACTGTGCGGTAACCTCTAGCGTATCAGAAGCGGTTTAGGAAAATTGTTTCAAATGAGTATACGCATTCGTATTTCAGCAGGTGCACAGTTTTGCCTTTCAATTTTTGCACGTTTCCCAGATACTTTTTCGAAAATATCGAGCAAAACAAGTCGAAATGTTTATTACATCAAGAAACAATGAAGATGCAAATGCGGGTTTGTTCACAAAACCCGAAGCAACATCTGGTGCAAGAGTCATGGGTTTTAATAAAGTAGCTGTCGATAGGTTTATTTCGTTGCTAACAAATGTAACTGACAAACACAAAGTAATGACTTCTCAAATATCTAATTGTGATGAAACAGTCGTTTCGGTTAATCCTAAAAACCAATCGAAGATCACGACTTGCAAGGGGAAACGTCAAGTAGGAACGTTAACATCTGCAGAAAGGGGCGAAACTGCAACCTGCCTCATTAGTACGTCAGCAAGCGGAGCTTACATGCCTCCTAGCTTATTCTTCCACGAAAGAAGAAGCAGAAATAATTTGAGTTAGGACTGGCAGCAGGAGGTTGCGCTGAGGTCCACAGGACCGCATGGATGGCCAGAGTAATTCTTGTATGGTTTCGAAAATTTGTCGAATTTTCTAAGGCATCAAAGCACTTCCCAGTTCTCCTTATATCAGATGGGCATTCAGCACATACCACGAACATTGACGTTAAGGACTACGCGAGGGAGAGTGGCGCTTCGTTGCTATCTTTACCACCACATTGCTCTCACAGACTTCAGCCGCTTGATGTTTGTTTTATAAAGCCTTTAAGTCCTCGTTATAGTGATCAGCTTCGAAAATGGCTACGAAGCCACGCAGGGAAATTCGTAACTATCTTTCAAATTTCAACGCTTTTTGGTTCAGCTTTCGTCTAAAGTGCAACAATGAAAACCGCTATTAAAGGTTTCGAAGCTACTAGAATATGGCCCACGGACCCATCCATATTCACCGATCCAGATTTCCTCCCGGCAGACAACTGACATCGGACGTGACAGGCCGTCATATAAAGAGATTATTATATCTGAACAATTGTAATTGCCTCCACCTAGCACACCAGCTAAAAAAGACGACGGCAACGGGTTCGATAATCAAGTGGGCGAGGTTTCAGCGAATTGTAACAATGAACTGCTGCCTAAGAATGACAAAGTTATTGGGGCTAATTGTTCTAATGTTGGGTGCTCTTGGATGACAACTGACAACACGACCTCCTCATTTCATATTTCACCTGAAATTCTGATGGCCTTGCGAAAAGTTAACGAAAGCAAGGAAAGAGCGAAACTGAAGATGTGGAAGACCGTTGTTTTAACTGATTCGCCGTACAAAAACAGTTAAAAGCCGTTATTAGGAAAAATAGAAAAAGAACTTTGGTAAGGAAGAAAGAGCAAAGAAAAAACTATTTCCGAAAGAGAATAAAATTAAGAATTCAAAAAAGAAAGAAAGGGCCTGAAGACAAATGGAAAACAGGAGAGAGAATACAATGCTAACGAGAGTGATTATGAGGAAAGTTCTGACTGCGAATGTTTATATTGTGGTGGGTTATATTCAAAATCAGTTGAAGGTTGGGTCGCTTGTTCCACGTGCAAAAAATGGACACACGATTCTTGTGCAGGAATAGATAGCGACGATGATGAGTCCTCGTGTGTGAATTTTGTAAACAGCCTTAAGAAAAGGAGACAATACATGAAAACTGTAGTTTGACATTAATATTCACTTTAAACTAAATAAATACCGAGTAAGCCAATATTTTCTGCATTTCTGATAATTTTATACGGTTTTGTAATCACTTGTACTTACCACCCCATTCTGCCGCGTGCACAGGGCAGAATGGGGCAAATGTCATACATTTCTGTTTCTGAGTGAAAAATATTGTTGTTTTATTTTATGGCAATGTTCTTGTATTTTTGTGATTAATACATCATAATGTGTTCATATAAGAATTGGTAATTCTCTTACTTATCAATTTTGTACATGTACTCCAAGATTTCAACTTTGTACCCCATTCTACCCTGGGTTCCCAAGACAAAAATACAATCGCTACTGGTTTCTTTAACGACAATTTAAGCTGTGCTCTCGGGTTCCTCCCATCGTTCATCACGATATATTCCGAAAAAAATCGTAGTTAACGAACATTATAAATTGCTCTAGAAACGAAGTCAATCGCAGGTGACATTTAATAAGGCCACTGATATCCTTCTAAACTCAAACTAATGACCGTCATGCTGAACGTCATGAGTCAAAGCGGACGGGTGGAATCGAAATACACCCTTTGCCCACGGTCGCTTCCTTCTGTCAAGTTGTGCCATTAATTTCCCTGCTCCCTAATCTGATTTCGTATCTCCCCATCAGCTATTCGATCCGAACTTTTTTAGCATTCTTCTACACCACCACATTTCGATAGTTTCTAGTCGTCTCCTGTTTGGGGAACCAGGCATATTAACTACTGATTCGCAATATATATATTCCGAAGGGCAGAAGGTACCTCAAAAACAATGAAAATAATTTTTATTGGTGATTATACCAGTTTGATTTACACTTAGTGCGAATATAAAAGCATTTTTGTTCAAATCCTTATTTGAAGGTCCTAAATGTCAGTTTAAATGGTAGCTTGCTATGTAAGACATGCCCACTTGTTTCTCTGTGACAGCTCTTCTCTGAGATGATAAGCCTAGGGACATTTTTGCCCGTTGCTTTGAGCTTTCACCTATTGAATACATTTTTTCTTGTCTCGTAGTCAGTTGTTTGCTACAGTAATAACGTGTCAGGGGTGTTTTTCGTTTCTGAACAAAACAAATGCCAAGATCTACCCACAAAGTTTTCGAGAGAAATTGTAGAAGACTTGCAAGAAATAAAATAGTAAATATCATGAAACAAATGTTATGTTTTAGTACAGCACCCGTACTATTGGATAGGAACGATAAGCTTTACGAGCCATCTAAAAAATTAAAAAAAAACTTTACTGTGCACTGCTTGCAAATAAACGGCAGAGAAATCTATTACACATGCAGTGAAAGAAACTATGAATTTAAATGGGTGCATGTATGTCGTTAAGTGCAATACAACTTTAAATTTTCCGTAACTTTTCTAACTAAATGTACCTTTCCTCTCAAACCATTTATCCCAGAACCATGGAATTCTAGCGATCAGTTGTCTAACTCGAGGGCATGAAGTAATATTTTTTAATGCTTCATAGCTGTATTATAAAGAACACTGTGGGCTTTTTATTTTTGAAATTTTCCCTCAAAACGTGTCTTTCTAAATTTTTCCAAAATTACACTATTAATATATTATTCATGAAAAATAGTCAGCTTGTTGGAAAATAGTGGAGATGCATATAAGATATGTTCTGTGTTTTACCGTTAAAATAACACAGCTTGAGATAAGGGACATGGAAATAGATCAATTTAACATGGTGAAGATAGAAGATACGTACTCCCCGCGAAATTTGTCTTTAAAAACAAATGAATATTTTCAAATCAACAGCTCATTTCATGAAGGCATTACTAGAAACGTGAATAATCTCCACAAAAATTTGGAAGTTAATTACTTTGGTGCAAGAAAGTCTCCATCATTCAGGAAAACGAATTTTTCAATAACTTGCCAGCAGCCATAAAAAGCTTTACTACTGATAAATTTCAGTTTATGAGGAGCCTAAAGGATTTATTGCTAACCATCTCCTCCGACCCCATTAATGAAGTGAATTTTTTAGAAGGAATAGTGTGCGCGCGATTGAGAGAGAGAGAGAGAGAGAGAGAGAGAGAGAGAGAGAGAGAGAGAGAGAGAGAGAGAGAGGGGGGGGGGGTCAAATAATGCAAGTACAATCAAAAGTATGTCTAAATTTTCATTCCACATTCCATGTCCATGATCACTCCAGTTGCAATCAGTGGAAGATAAATTAGCATATTAGTTTCCCATTGAGTATCTCCTCATTATGGATCAATTATAACAGAAAGTACATATAATCCAACATAACCCTCTTGTCTGTCCCACTTCTGTTGAAGGTTACATATCAGACAAATACCTTCATATTGTTGTTTTTGTGGTCTTCAGTATAGAGACTGGTTTGATGCAGCTCTCCATGCTACTAAATCATGTGCATCTCCCAATACCCACTGCAATGTACTTCCTTCTGAATTTACTTACCGTATTCATCTCTTGGTCTCCCTCTTCGATTTTTAACCTCCACGTTGCCCTCAAATACTACATTGGTCATCCCTTGATGCCTCAGAATATGTCCTATCAACCGATCCCTTCTTCTAGTCAAGTTGTGCCACAAATTTCTCTTCTCCCCAATTCTATTCAATACCTCGTCATTAGTTATGTCATCTACCCATCAGATCTTCAGCATTCTTCTGTAGCACCACATTTCTAAAGCTTCTATTCCCTTCTTGTACAAACTGTTTATCGTCCTTTATTCACTTCCATACATGGCTACACTCAATGCAAATACTCTGAGAAAAGACTTCCTGATACCTAAAGCTATATTCGATGTTAACAAATTTTTCTTCTTCAGAAACACTTTCCTTGCCATTGCCAGTTTACATTTTATATCCTCTCTACTTCGACCGTCATCAGTTGTTTTGCTATCCAAATGGCAGAACTCCTTTACTACTTTAAGTGTCTCATTTCCTAATCTAATTCCCTCAGCATCACCGAACTTAATTCGACTACATTCCATTATATTCGTTTTGCTTTTATTGATGCTCATCTTATATCATCCTTTTAGGACACTTCATTCCGTTCAGCTGCTCTTCCAGGTCCTTCGATGTCTCTGACAGAATTACATCAGTGAACCTCGAGGTTTTAATTTCTTCTCCATGGATTTTAATTCCTACTCCGAATTTTTCATTTGTTTCCTTTACTGCTTGCTGAAAAACAGATTGAATAACAACAAGGATAGACTACAACCCTGTCTCATTCCCTTCCCAACCACTGCTTCCCTTTCATGTCCCTGGACTCTTATAACTGCCATCTGGTTTCTGTACAAATTGTAAATAGCTTTTCGCTCCCTGTATTTTATCCCTGCCACCTTCAGGATTTGAAAGAGTATTCCACTCAACATTGTCAAAAGCTTTCTATAAGTTTACAAATGCTCGAAATGTAGGTTTGAACTTCCTTAATCTATCTTCTAAGATAAGTCGTAGGGTCACCATTGCCTCACGCATTCCAGTATTTCTATGGAATCCAAACTGGTCTTCCCCGAAGTCGGCTTCTACCAGTCTTTCCATTCGTCGGTACAAAATTCGTGTTAGTATTCTGCAGCCATGGCTTATTAAACTGGAAATTTTAACATCTGTCAACACCTGCTTTCTTTGGGATTGGAATTATTATATTCTTCTTGAAATCTGAGGGTATTTCACCTGTCTCATACATCTTGCTCACCAGATGGTAGAGTTTCGTCAGGACCAGCTCTCCCAAGGCCGTCAGTAGTTCTAAGGGAATGTTGTCTACTCCCGGGGCCTTGTTTCGACTCAAGTCTTTCAGTGCTCTGTCAAACTCTTCACGCAGAATCATATCTCCCATTTCATCTTCATCTACATTCTCTTCCATTTCCATAATATTCTCCTCAATTACATCGCCCTTGTGTAGACCCTCTATATACTCCTTCCACCTTTCTGCTTTCCCTTCTTTGCTTAGAACTGGCTTGATATGCATACAAGTGGATCTCATTTCTCCAAAGGTCTCTCTAATTTTCCTGTGGGCAGTATATCTTACCCCTAGTGATATGCGCCTCTACATCCTTATATTTGTCCTCTTAGCCATCCCTGCTTAGCCATTTTGCACTTCCTGTCGATCTCATTTTTGAGACGTTTGTATTTCTTTTTGCTTGCTTCATTTAATGCATTTTTATATTTTCTCCTTTCATCAATTAAATTCAGTATCTCTTCTGTTACCCAAGGATTTCTACTAGCCCACGTCTTTTTACCTACTTGATGCTCTGCTATTTCTTCCTTCAAAGCTACCCATTCTTCTACTACTGTATTTCTTTCCCCCATTCCTGTCAATCGTTTCCTAATGCTCTCCCTGAAACTCTCTAAAACCTCTAGTTCTGTCAGTTTATCCGTGTCCCATCTCCTTAAATTCCCACCTTTCTGCATTTCTTCAGTTTTAATCCACAGTTCATAACCAATAGGTTGTGCTCAGAGTCCACATCTGCCCCTGGAAATGTCTTACAATTTAAAACCTGGTTCCTAAATGTCTGTCCTACCATTATATAATCTATCTGAAATATTGCAGTATCTCCAGGTCTCTTCCACGTATACAATATTCTTTCATGACTCTTGAACTAAGTGTTAGCTATGATGAAGTTATGCTCTGTACGAAATTCTACCAGGCGGCTTCCTCTTTCATTTCTTAACCCCATTCCATATTCACCTACTACATTTCCTTCTCTTCCTTTTCCTACTATCGAATTCCAGTCACCCATGATTATTAAATTGTCTCCCTTCACTACCTGAATAATTTCTTTTATCTCATCACACATTTCATCAATATCTTTGTCTTCTGCGGAGCTAGTTGGCATATAAACTTGCACTACTCTGGTAGGCGTGGGCTTCGGTCTTTCTTGGCCACAATAATGCGTTTACTATGCTGTTTGGAGTAGCTTACCCGCATCCCTATCTTTTTATTCATTATTAGATCTACTCGTGAATTACCTTAATATTAGCCTTCCTAATACTTAAAACTATATTCGATGTCAACAATGACGCCGGTGGGCAGACTAACATGAAATTACTGACCGTCGAGAAAGTCACGAACACATCCGACAAGCTGATGTGCCCTTCACAGGAAGAGGTTTTTCGCCACAAACGCGGAAAACTGAAATCCGGCAAATGAGTAAAAAATATATATTCACTGACAATAAATTAGTATACGTACACAACATACACCACAAGTCTGGGATTTCTCTATTACGTAATAGTTTTTGTGATTGTATCTTGCAGCTTTAACTTTGTTTAATTAAAAGAGATTTTAAAAGGACCCAAAGAACGTTTTGGACTACGCTACAAATCGTTCTGTTGGCACAGTCTTTACTTCGTAATCACTTTCGTTGAGTTCGGCGACTCTCAACCAAAATCTCCAACCTAACCGAGACAATGCGTTACATCACACTCGAACGAAGTAATTTTATATGGATAAGGATCTCCATGACCTGTCGACGTCTAATATAAAAAATCTCCGAAGCATTCTCCTCAAATAGATCGCAATCTTCACTTCACCTTTTAACTGTTACCATTTCAGAATTAAAAACCAAATTCATAGAAAATTTGGCTACCAATCACAAAACTAGAAAAATAAAAATAATAATAGTGAGAACGTGAAACAGGTTAGCAAAAACCATAAACAGGAGATTCTACAGAAATGAAAAGTGAGAAAGGGAATTATTAATATTATCGACCGTTTACGAAGTCTAGGCTACGAGAAGGATGAAACCACAAATCGATTAATTGGTGGAAGAGGTGTTTTAAGATTAAATATAAACAAGAATTACAGAAAAATATATCGAAGCTATATTATGAAAAATTGCTAAATGTGGAGACAAATTGTGTTCTTCAGTATTAAATGAGTTTGTGCCCCTAGTACGGATAAAACAGTAGGGCTATCTGCAGCATCAGAAGAAACATCGGATATGTGTTTCATATTTCATCGAAGCCTGCAGTCTATACATAAACAAAAAATCACTAAAGGGAATTTACCTACGAATAAGTTTTGGTAAAGAAACACAGGGCCCAAATACGTATGTAGCCTTAATACGCACTACAACTGTGTTTGAAAATCGCTATAGTTGCCTTGGACTAACGACGAGCAAATATCAATATAACCTGTACAGCCTGTACGCTTTCCAAAGCTGTTATCCATGAAAAAGCAAAACGGCGTATGGTTAACAAAATACAATTTGACTCCGAAACAATTACATTAGCTGACAATGGGCACTGACTTTAGTCAATGGGCACTGTTGAAAATTTGTGCCAGACCAGGATTAGCACCCGAGTCCCCTGGTTACTAGGGAGAGGCAATGATCACTGTGTCCGAATTACGCAGTGGTCAACATAATTGCACGAAATGCCCAAGCATGCCGTCCGCAGAACCAAATTCCCAATTCCTCCACAGACCGCTAATGTAGTGCTCCTTGTACATTATCATCCTCGCCTTAATTATACAGTATATGCCCAAAAAAACAGACACCGAATATATACAAACTTGGCCTTACGAACATTGCAGACGCCGTCTATGTAACACACGTCACACTTCAAAGAATTTACAAATTCTTTGCATTGTTTACTATAGACCACGAATCAAGTAACGTAAAAAAAAGCACTGCGTCTATTGCGATCATGATTCAGAGTTAAAAAAAAACTAAGAAGTCGCCTACATATTACAGTTGCTGCCGAAAGAGGAGAACCATTATTTTTCCACAAACGGAAATATAGTTAAAATTACGCTTCTATTTCGGCTAGTTTCGGCGGTACTAAAATTTGTAGTTAAAGTTACACAGCGGACTCTCTCCCCCCCCCACCCACCCGAAACGTAGTTTTCGTGGCTGTTGTGCAACTTTTGTACACAGCTAGAGAAAGTGTGTTAAATATGCCGCGGACGGAAACACTAGGCTACGCTACAGGGCAATCTGCAAGCACAACGTTTACTTGGCATTCATAATCGTTGGCATAAATAACTCTCAAACAAATTACCCGCTTACAACCTAAGTTAGATCTAGGACTACACTACCCATCGGCCTGTCATCACAACCAAAATTTCATTGAGGAGATGTTGGGGGGGGGGGGGGGGGTGGAGTTCCTGTATCTCTCTCTAGGCAAAACTGTCAGTTATTGTAAATTGATTGTCACTCTCAACTACAAGATTTACTAATGATAAACACTTTTGAGGCGGCTCCTAATTGTAGAATAGTTCTCTTCGTCTTACTTGGCATAAATTGTTCGCTGGCGTCCCTTGTTGTTGTCCTAGCAGACCGAACGCACCGCACATCCGACACCTTCGGAACGACTCACTGTCCAGTTAGCAACTGAGCCGGGCACTGTTTACATCCTGAAAGGAAACCTATGCAAAGATGTACACTCAAATGGTACGACTGAGTAGTGCACACACACACACACACACACACACACACACACACACACACATTAATATCTGTGGAATGTCCATCGACACGCCCAGAACAAAATTCTTCTCGCGAACGTACAGCATCTCCGAAAAAAAATCTCGTGACTATATTCCGGCGTTACGGCCAGGTTCTCATTCAACTGAGCAAAAAATGGTACATTAGGAATTTTTTTTTGAGACAGTGAAAATACATTCGAAGGATCTGTTTGGGAATTACGAGTGATCATACTATGAACTTTATTTTAGATTTTCAGTAAAAAAAAAAAAAAAAAAAAAAGAACAAAATGGCGCCCGTAATTGATCAAGGGCCTGCGAGTCTGAAGTACGCAGACTGCGTGCAGTGTTGCCGCTCAGATGTTACCTGAAATCAAAAATGGATAACATCAGTCGATATTACATAAAATTTATGGGAGCTCATACCTAACCGCAACGAAACAACCTTAAATTTAACGATACGGTGCAAATTCGAACTTTGAGTTCGATTTTTTGGGGGTTTGTTTCACTCCGTATGCCTTCACAAAAATTGGTTAATATTAATCAATGTCATATATTATAGGTATAAGCTCCTAAGAAAAATGTTTACTGTTCTGAGTCAGAGGTAGAAGTTAAGAGATTGAACCATTTTTAGATAATGCTGCATGCCGTTCTGAGAAAATCGTTTCTCGAAAACAAAAAAAAAAGTTCAAAGTTTAGGGAAAACTTTCAGTTATATTATTACTTCGATATGCATGAACTAAGTGTTACACATATTTTTTTAATGTCGCTGAACACGAATCTGACCTCCGTATTGGATTAGCCGTTTTGAATATTGAAAATCTAACTTCAAAGGATTATGTTTTGACCAATTTTTACCAAATATGTATTTTCGTTATTTACGTTTAGTGTGCAATTCAAGGAGTACTTATCACCCCTGCCTCTAGCTCGAATTGTTCCTAGATAGCAATTCCCTGTTCTTGGCAGGAAAAGCCGATCTGTCTAAGCTGGATATGCAGCACTCGGCAGCCTGCACTCGATATTCGTCCGTATTGTCGGCGAGTATGTTTGCATGCATTCTGCAGTATGAATCATTTTGTGCACGTGCGTCACGGGACGAGCTTTCATCTACATCTATATGGATACCCTGCAAATCACATTTAAGTGCCTGGCAAAGGGATCATCGAATTACCTTCACAATTGAAAATTAATTGAAACCCTCAGCTGTCGACAGGTGTTGTTGATACACTTCGATGGGGACAGCTGAAAATGTGTGCCCCGACCGGGACTCGAACCCGGGATCTCCTGCTTACATGGCAGACACTCAATCCATCTGAGCCACCGAGGGCACAAATGAATAACATAGCACGACTGCAGGGATTTATCCCTTGCACGCTTCCCGTGAGACTCACATTCCCAACTGTCCACAATCCACGTACGTAATGTACATAATAGGTATTTGCCCATCCACTCATTACTGGCGCACACTAAGGTGACGATTCCCGTAAGAATTTGGGCAACCTGTGCGCATTCGAACAGACGAAAGTCAATGGCTGGGTAGCGTTTAACCATATATATGAAGATAGTAACTGTTCTCGAAAGAACTGGCGCCACTCATGACCGAGCAGCTTCTCTAGAATACATGATAGACCGGCCGATGTGGCCGAGCGGTTCTAGGCGCTTCAGTCGGGAACCGCGGGACCGGTACGGTCGCAGATTCAAACCCTACCTCGGGCATGGATGTGTGTGATGTCCTTAGGTTTAAGTCGTTCTAAGTTCTAGGGGACTGATGACCTCAGATGTTAAGTCCATTAGTGCAAAGAGCCATTTGAACCAATAAATGATTAATTAATTGAAACCCTCGGCTGCCGACAGGTGTTGTTGACATACCTCGATGGGGACAGCTGAAAATGTGTGCCACGAAGTATATCAACAACAACAGTCGGCAGCTGAGGATTTCAATTCGATATATCGAAATAAATTGATATCTCGAAAGTATTCAACATCACGAAATATATCGATACGTCGAAATATATCGATACATCTGTAAATATGGAAAAATCGATATATATCGATATATCTATATATGGGTGTACCGCAAAGTACATCGAATTATCGAAATACGTCGAAATATCGAAATATATCGATAGGAAGTCATATATCGATATATCGACATATATACATATCACGAAATATATCGATATGTAGAAATATATCGACGTATCGACGTATACTGATATATCGATATCGCGAAATACACCGACCCCGCGAAATTCATCGATATTGCGAAATGTGTCGATATCGTGAAATGTATCGATACCCAGAAATATATCGGTATCACTACATAAACCTTTGTCTCGAAATAATTAGATGTCTCGGTAAAAATCGATATACCGATATATATCGATATCTCCAAATGGAAATGTCGAAATAAATAGATATCGCGAAATAAATCTTTAATTCGGCTAAAATAGATATCGATTTATGTCGATATATCGAAATATATCGATGTCTCGATATCAACCGAAATCCCTAAATAAATTGGTATCTCGAAATAAACCAATTACTGAAATAAATCGATACTTCGAAATAAATCGATATCTCGCGATAATTCGATATCTTGAAATAAATAGATACATCGGTATAAGTCGATATATCGAAATAAATCGACGTATCGAAATGCATGGGAAATTTTCTTTCAATAAAATGTTTGTTTTGTTAAAATGCTTGGTTTGAAAACAAAATTATTATTGGGGCGATTCTTCAACAAATTAATTACAGTTAATATGCATTACATTATCACATGTGCGCAATGCTGCTTCATTACCTTATTTAAAAATATACCTCGTGCCGAATCTTGACCAGAGACCCATGTCGACGGCCGCCGACTCCTCACACACAACAACGACCGACTACAACTCGCTACTGAACTGAACTCTAGCAACGATAAACAACTCTCTGGTCAGAGATTCTGTCATGCCTCGCCATCGCTGTACGCGTTTCAAGCTATCCGGAGAAAGCCTACTTGCTAATAAAAATTTCTAGAACATACCCTAAATTTTGAATACGCGAGGTGTGTTCAAAAAAATTTCGGAACATTCGTAATTTCGCGCCAATGGCGTGTTGGGTCGCACAGTTGGCGTACTTCGAGAGGGGATAGTTAGAGGAACAATGCGCCTGAAATAAATTTTGCGTGAAACTCAAGAAAACCGCCGCTCGGGGTAGCCGCGCAGTCTGAGGGGCCTTGCCACGGTTCGTGCGGCTGCCTCCCGTCCGAGGCTAGAGTCCTCCCTCGGGCATGGGTGTGTGTAAGTGGTGCCAGCGTAGGGACTGATGACCTCAGCAGTTTGGTCCCATAGGAACTTAAAAGTTAAACTCAAGAACACCTTTACGGAGACACACCAAATGATGCAGGAAGCCTATGGTGATGACTGCTTAAGCCGTACTCGGTGCTACGGATGGTTCACAGGGTTTAAAAAAGGGCGGACGGAAGACGACCCCAGTGCAGGACGTCCTTCGACTTCTGCCAGCAACGCCTGTGTCAGGAACGTCAACGAAACTGTGCGTGCTGAACGAAGACTGACTGTCCGAGAGATTGCAGAAGAATGTAACATTGCGGTTCGATCGTGAAATCCTAATACAGCATCTTGGAAACTATTACGTTCCCCCCAAATTCGTGCCACGGCTCATGAGTCAAGAGCAGATATACCTCCGCCTCGCAATCTGAGAAGAGCTTCAGGATCACCCAAATGAGAACGAGATGCTCCTTAAGAAAATTATAACTGGTGATGAGACGTGGGTCTGCAGTTATGACGTTGAGAACAAGGTTCAGTCATCGCAATGGGTAGGGAAATGTTCTCAACGATCAAAAAATAAAAAGCTTGTCAGGTCAGCTTGGCCCTTGCAGACATTTTCTTATTTCCAAAGTTGAAAACCAAGTTGAGAGGACGAAGATTTGTTAACGATAGACGCGCAGTCCAGCGAAAGGCGAACACAGTCTACTCCCGGAAGTGGAAACGGTGTTGGGAGCCGTGTATCAGTCGTGGGGGAGATCATATACAAATAAATGAAGGTAAGCGTAGAAAAATTTTGTGGACAAAGTTCCGGAATTTTTTGAACAGACCTCGTAGACGAAAGGTAGTGAATACTGGCAAGTGGTCTGCAAATGTTCGTACGGTTGCGTTCGGTTCCATTCGCTGCTGTGGAAACTGGACTTAATAATAGTAGTCCCGGAGTGAGATGTAATTGGCAACTTTGTAAACGCTGAGCTGTGCGCCGCTTACAGCCCAGGCAAAATTATTCTCGGAGGGAAACATCATTATCTCCTTCGTGCCTAAAGTTGCTTCGGCCAAACTCCAATTCAATTGCCAGGCCGATAGCTTGTTATCCTACTCCTCTGCAAGTAACACTTTGTCTGAAACCATATGTACGGTTATGTAGGTTAAGACACTGCAGCCACTCATAATGGTTGGTCCACGTTTGCGAGTAACTGACGAGAAAAGAAATTCTGTACTTTGTGTGACACTCGCTAGCATTAAGAAAGCTGAGTGACATTAGTTGCTTGTGAGGTGTGATGGAAAGGATAATAGCTTCACATGTTGTGTTCGGACACCAAGATTTAAAAGCCTGAAGTCTTCTATTTCAGAAGTAAGGAGCGCAACAATCAAGTGATTTATAACCAGTAAGTGCACACATTTTTGCTCAGTTGATTTTAATTGAGGTTGCAATGTGCAGGTCAAGCAAGTGCCGTACTGTAGAGAGGTTGGGCAAGAGGAGCGTTTTGTAACAAGTGTTTATCCTTATTTTGGATAGTTATCTTTCTTATCTGAGAAGTAGTTGTGGGTAGTACTTGAAATGCATCACGACTAACTAAATACCCTCCACCTCTCATGATTTTAAAAATAAAAGTGTTCCCAGAAAAGTTGTTCACTCTACAGTTTATTTATGTGCCAAAGTTAGTTGCTACGATTGGCTAAAGGAAAAGTTTTGCAGAATCACGGGAAATCACTTCTACAAGTGGCTGAGAATCTCGTAATGAATAAAAATTCTGTACTGAAGATTCCAAGGTGGGAGACGCAAGATTCCTCCCCCCCCCCGTCTCCCCTCCCCCCTCCACCCATTGCTATCCTCCTTTTCCTATAGCCCCCCCTGCGGATCCGGGGGTTAGAATACGACCGAGGTATTCCTGCCTGTCGTAAGAGGCGACTAAAAGGAGTCCATCCCCCTCAAGGGGGTAGTTAGCGCCTGCGTCCAGAGACGGACGGTTCCACAACCTATATTTGTGGTCTTTTTGGTTTTTCACTTCTCGTTTCTTCCTTCCTTTGGTTGGTTCCTTTCTTTGTTCTTCTCCATCTCACTGTCTTCCTTACTCTTTCCCTTGCCTTCTTCTCCTTGCCTTCTTCTCCTTGCCTTCTTCTCCTTCTTCTCCTTGCCTTCTTCTCCTTGCCTTCTCTGGTCTCCGCCTCGGCGTTTGAGACAGTCTGTCCTCTCTCTCTTCCTTTTCCTCTTCTTCCTTCCTCCCTGTGCGCGCCTGAAGGCCGACCCACGTGTTCGCACACGTAGCCGGTGACGGGGTAACGCGTAATTCCCCACCCTGGGTAGAAAAGTAAGGCCCGCACGTACCCCCTGGTAAAGGCCAGGCCCAGGGAGGGGTGATTGCCTGAGCTGATACCTTCTGACCATGCCGATTGGTCCGTCCGTCTGTTTCTCGGGAGGTGTGACCTGAGGTGTAAACGTTCACCTAAGGCGGGAGTGCCCTCTGAGAGGGTCCCCATAAGGAAGGAGCGCGCCATCGGAGATGCTGGCAATCATGGGGGATTCCTCCGCAATGGATTTCTCTTCTTCTCTCTCGACTTCTGCCCACAAACGGAAACATGACCAGCCACCAGTGACAAAAGTACTACCGCCTGCCCCACAGTTCCTCGTCGTTTCTCGATCTGAGGACGGAAAGGATTTTTCCTCTGTCGACCCTTTCGTTATCCAGAAGGGCGTAGATGCCATAGCCGGTACTGTTAAGTCTTGTACAAGGTTGCGTAATGGTTACTAGAAACTGAGAGCGGCTTTCAGGCACAGAAACCGCTTCGAACCACACTCCTGTACACGTTCCCTGTCCGGGTGGAGGCTCACCGAACTTTGAATTCGTCTCGTGGTGTGGTCTATACTAGATCACTCGACGGATTGACTGACGAGGAGATTCAGTCTTTCCTCGCTGAGCAGGGCGTGACGGCTGTCCATAGGGTCATGAAAAAGGTCAACAATGACCTTGTACCGACCTGGACACTTTTCTTGACCTTTGATAGTGTTAAGCTGCCATCGCGCATCAAAGCGGGCTACGGGGCTATTTCTGTTCGCCCCTATGTCCCGACACCTACGCGCTGCTACCAGTGTCAGCGTTTTAATCACACTCGCCAGTCTTGTTCCAATGCGGCTAAATGTGTCACTTGTGGCGGGGATGCCCATGAGGGTGACTGTCCACCTCCGTCTCCTCGTTGTGTGAACTGTCAGGGTGACCTTGCAGCGTCCTCCCGCGACTGTCCCGTCTATAAGGAAGAACGCTTTATCCAAGAAATTCGGGTCAAAGAGAAAGTGTCCACCTCGGCTGCTCGCAAGCTATTAGCTAGTAGGAAGCCCACGCTGCTCCCAGAGGGGAAATATAGTACTGTCCTCGCCTCTCCTCGGCCTACCAGGGAGGTGGCGATGCAGACATGCGATCTGACCTTCAGCACCACGGTCGTCCGTTCGGCCAGTGCTAAGATCGCGCGGTCGACGTCTCCTCTTCCTCCCATCACCCCACAGACACAAGCCCCTTCATCAGTTTCTGCTAAGATGAAGACCCAGAAGTCAGATGCACGGGCCTTCAAGAAGGAACCGTCCCGTGCAGACTTCCTACGTACCTCGACCTCCCAGCCATCGACCAGTACTTCCACCAAACGACCTTCCAAGAAGGCTCATAGGAAGCACAGTTCTCCTTCTCCGCCACGGCGCATTTCTTCTCCTGCGCCACCCAGCGGTTGCCGCCCCAGGCCGTCATCTGTTTCGCCTGGCCGCACCGCTGGTAGCCGAACATATGGCCGTTCACCGGCGGAGGAAGCTCCCCCTCCCGGCCATCTTACCAAGATGGCCGGTGAACCTATAGAACCAATGGACGATGACTGTCCGCCTACTGAGAGCGGCGGCAGTGCTCGCTCGAAGCCAGGCCCTCAGCGGCCTTCTAGGTGACCCCTTCTTTCATCTTCCTTTTCTTCTTACGATGGCACTTATTCACTGGAATATTCGCAGCATTCGCTCCAAGCGAGAGGACTTGAAGTTGCTGCTCCGCTTGCACCGTCCGCTCGTTGTAGCCCTCCAGGAAACGAACTACGCCCATGCGATCAAATTGCCTTGGCACACTACACCTCTGTGCGTTTTGACCTACCCCCTGTGGTAGGTATTCCGGCTCATGAAGGGGTTATGTTGCTGGTCCGGGATGATATTTACTACGATCCCATCACGTTGCACACCGGCCTGCAGGCAGTTGCCATCCGAACTACTCTCCCCACTTTTACATTTCCCATTTGTACCGTTTACTCTCCATCGTCGTCTGCCGTTACCAAGGCAGACATGATGCAAATTATTGCTCAGCTACCTGCACCATTTTTGTTAACTGGAGACTTCAATGCCCACCATCCCCTTTGGGGCTCTCCAGCATCCTGCCCGAGGGGCTCCCTGTTAGCAGACCTTTTCAACCAGCTCAATCTTGTCTGCCTCAATACTGGCGCCCCTACTTTTCTTTCGGACTCTTCTCACACCTATTCCCATTTAGACCTCTCTATATGTACTACCCAACTTGCACGCTGGTTTGAGTGGTATGCACTTTCTGATACATATTCGAGCGACCACTTCCCATGTGTTATCCATCTCCTGCAGCATACCCCCTCTCCGTGCTCATCTAGTTGGACCATCTCCAAGGCAGACTGGGGGCTCTTCTCTTCCAGGGCGACATTTCAGGATCAAACCTTCACAAGCTGCGATCGTCAGGTCGCACACCTCACGGAAGTCATTCTCACTGCTGCTGAATATTCCATCCCTCACCCTACTTCTTCTCCACGTCGCGTACCGGTCCCCTGGTGGACCGCAGCATGTAGAGACGCTTTACGTCTCGTCGACGTGCTTTACGCACCTTTAAACGCTACCCTACAGTGGCGAATTGTATCAATTATAAACGATTACGTGCACAGTGTCGTCGTATTCTTAAAGAAAGCAAGAAAGCCAGCTGGGCTGCTTTCACAAGCACCTTCAACAGTTTTACTTCTTCTTTTGTTGTCTGGGGTAGCCTGCGCCGTCTTTCTGGCACTAAGGTCCACTCACCAGTTTCTGGCTTGACGGTCACGAATGACGTCCTTGTGGCCCCTGAGGATGTCTCCAATGCCTTCGGCCGCTTTTTCGCAGAGGTTTCGAGCTCCGCTCATTACCACCCTGCCTTCCTCCCCCGCAAACAGGCAGAGGAGGCTAGGCCACCTAACTTCCGCTCCTCGAATCGTGAAAGTTATAATGCCCCATTCACCATGCGGGAACTCGAAAACGCACTTGCCGGTAACGGTCCTCCGCTCCAGGGCCTGATTCTATTCATATTCAGATGCTGAAGAACCTTTCTCCTGCGGGTAAAGGTTTTCTTCTTCGTACTTACAATCGCATCTGGATTGAGGGACATGTTCCCTCATGCTGGCGCGAGTCTATTGTTGTCCCGATTCCTAAGCCGGGGAAGGACAAGCACTTGACTTCCAGTTATCGACCCATCTCGCTTACCAGCTGTGTCTGTAAAGTGATGGAGCGAATGGTTAACTCTCGTTTCGTTTGGCTGCTCGAGTCTCGACGCCTACTTACCAATGTACAATGTGGATTTCGTAGGCGCCGCTCTGCTGTTGACCATCTGGTTACCTTGTTGACCTTCATTATGAATAACTTCTTGCGGAAGCGCCCAACCGCGGATGTGTTCTTTGATTTGGAGAAGGCTTACGACACCTGTTGGAGGGCGGGCATTCTCGGCACCATGCATACATGGGGCCTTCGCGGTCGCCTCCCTCTTTTTATTCGTTCCTTTTTAATGGATCGACAGTTCAGGGTACGTGTGGGTTCTGTCCTGTCAGACACCTTTCGCCAGGAGAATGGGGTGCCACAGGGCTCAGTTTTGTGCGTCGCTCTCTTCGCCATAGCGATCAATCCAATAATGGATTGCCTCCCAGCTGATGTATCAGGCTCCCTTTTCGTGGACGATTTTACCATCTACTGCAGCGCGCAGCGTACATGTTTCCTGGAGCGCTGTCTTCAGCGTTCTCTTGACCAACTTTACTCCTGGAGTGTCGTCAATGGCTTCCGTTTTTCTGCCGAGAAGACGGTCTGTATTAACTTCTGGCGCTACAAAGAGTTTCTCCCACCGTCCTTACGACTCGGTCCCGTTGCTCTCCCATTCGTGGAGACAACAAAATTATTAGGTCTTACATTTGACAGGAAACTTAGCTGGTCTCCACATGTGTCATATTTGGCTGCCCGTTGTACCCGTTCTCTAAATGTCCTCCGTGTTCTCAGTGGTATGTCGTGGGGAGCGGATCGAACCGTCCTACTTCGTCTCTATCGGTCGATCGTCCGCTCCAAGCTGGATTATGGGAGCTTCGTGTACTCCTCTGCACGGCCATCCATCTTACGCCGCCTCAACTCCATACAACATAGGGATTTACGAATTGCGATAGGAGCGTTTTACGCTAGTCCCGTCGAGAGTCTTCATGCTGACGCTGGTGAATTGCCACTCACCTACCGGCGCGATATACTGTTTTGTCGGTATGCCTGTCGGCTGCTGTCAATGCCCGACCACCCGTCTTATCGTTCCTTTTTTGACGACTCTCTCGACCGTCAATACGGGTTGTATGTCTCTGCCCTGCTACCCCCTGGAGTTCGCTTTCGTCGCCTCCTTCAACACCTTAATTTTTCACTCCCTGCAACCTTTCGAGTTGGTGAGAGCCACACGACACCTTAGCTCCAGGCTCAGGTTCGCGTTCACCTTGACCTCAGCTCGCTCCCAAAGGAGGTTACCCCCGTTTCGGTCTACCACTCCCGTTTTGTCGAACTTCGTTCGAAGTTCATTAATATGACCTTCATTTATACAGATGGCTCTAAGACCAATGACGGGGTCGGGTGTTCTTTTATTGTCAGGGCACAAAGTTTCAAATACCGGCTCCATGGCCATTGTTCGGTCTTCACAGCTGAGCTCTTTGCCCTCTACCAGGCTGTTCTTTACATCTGTCGCCACCGACATTCTGCTTATGTCATATGCTCCGATTCCCTGAGCGCCATCCAGAGCCTCAGTGATCCGTATCCGGTTCACCCTTTCGTGCACCGAATCCAACGCTCTCTTCAGCAGTTGGTGGACGTCGGTTCTCCGGTTAGCTTTATGTGGGTTCCTGGCCATGTCGGTATCCCTGGGAACGAAGCTGCAGATGCCGCGGCCAAGGCTGCGGTCCTCCAGCCTCGGACAGCTTCTTGTTGTGTCCCTTCGTCAGATTGTAGCAGGGTCATTTGTCGGCGCATTTTATCGCTGTGGCATGCCGATTGGACTGCACTTACGAACAACAAGCTTCGGGCCTTGAAACCTCTTCCCGCGGCTTGGACGTCCACCTCCCGCCCTTCTCGACGGGAGGAGGTCGTTTTGGCCCGGTTACGAATTGGACACTGCCGGTTCAGCCATCGCCATCTGCTGACGGCTGCGCCGGCGCCGTTCTGCCCATGTGGGCAATCGCTGACGGTCCGCCACATTTTAACGTCCTGTCCGAATTTTAACACACTGCGTCTTGATCTTGGCCTGCCATGTACTCTAGATGCCATTTTAGCGGATGACCCACGAGCAGCTGCTCGCGTTCTTCGTTTTATCAACTTGACAAACCTCTCTAAGGACATTTGATTATGCGGTTTTTTTTTAATCCTATGCCTGTCAATCTGTCTTTTATCGTGTTTTCCCTTTTAGTTGCTGTTTTAAACTTGTGCCTCGCGGTGCCTTCCTAACGTAGTCTGGGCGCTAATGACCATTGAAGTTGTGCGCCCTAAAAACACAAAAAAAATTCCTATAGCAAAAAAACTAGAGACATTTCCGCTGTGAAACTATTTGCAAACAAGAGAACGGCCCTTGAAATTTAACGCTTCAAAGTTTTAAGTCCTGCTTATTGCGGATATTGATTAGAAACTGTTAACCCACATGTGAAACCTGGGTACATAATGCTTGCGACATTTGATCAACGGTGTTGCTTAAGGTCAGGTTCTCATTCAGAACGTTCGAAAATTCAATTTCTTTGTAGTTACATTTTTTGAAAGGTGCACTTGTCTAGACTCTTGGAACGGAAAGGTTTTTTGTAATCCGTGCTTTACAAAAGTTTCTACAGCCCACTGTTTGAAGCAGTGTCACGGTTGCCATGATCCGCGCGGTGCAGCTGTGCTGTCTCAAACGCCTTACACCGGTTCGCGCGGCTCCCCCCGTCGCTACGATTGGCTACGAGGTTCGAGTCCTCTCTCGGGCGTGTGTATGTGTGTGTGTGTGTGTGTGTGTGTGTGTGTGTGTATGTTGTCCTTAACATAAGTTACTGTAAGTAGTGTGTAAGCATAGGGACTGATGACCTCAGCAGTTTGGTTCCATAGGAGCTTCCCATAGACAGACGGTTGCCCTGGGACACACTTGAGTCGGAAACGCTCTGCTCAGGTACGCTTGTCCGTCCGCTTTTAGAATACTGCTGCGCGGTGTTGGATCCTTACCAGATAGGATTTTCGGAGTACATCGATAAAGTTCAAAGAAGGGCAGCAGGTTATATCGCGAAATATGGGAGAGTGTCACTGAAATGATACAGGATTTGGGCTGGACATCATTAGAACAAAGGCGTTTTTCGTTGTGACGAAATTCCAATCACCAACTTTCTCCTCCGAATGCGAAAATATTTTGTTGAACCGACCTACATAGGGAGAAACGATCACCTCGATAAAATAAGGGAAATCAGAGCTCGCACGGAAAGATGTAGATATTCGTTCTTTCCGATCGCTATACGAGATTGGAATAATAGAGAATTGTGAAGGTATATGAAGATAGTAACCGCTCTCGAAAGAACAGATACCATTGATGATGACTTTGCCGTGTGGTTCTAGGCGCTACAGTCTGGAACCGAGCGACCGCTACGGTCGCAGGTTCGAATCCTGCCTCGGGCATGGATGTGTGTGATGTCCTTAGGTTAGTTAGGTTTAATTAGTTCTAAGTTCTAGGCGACTGATGACCTCAGAAGTTAAGTCGCATAGTGCTCAGAGCCATTTGAACCAACACCTGTCGGCAGCCGTGGGTTTCAATTAATTATCATTTATTCTAGAGAAGCTGCACGGTCGTCAGTGGCGCCTGTTCTTTCGAGAACATTTACTATCTTCATATATATAGTTAAAGGCTACCCAGCTGCTGACCGTCTGTGCGAATGGGCACAGGCTCCACGAACTCTTACGGGAATCGCCACCTCAGTGTGCGCTAGTAATAACTGGATGGGCAAATACCTATTAGGTACATTACGTATGTAGATTGTGGACAGTTGGAAATGTGGGTCTCACGGGAAGCGTGCAAGAGGATAAGTCCCTGCAGTCGTGCTATTCATTTGTGTCCTCGGTGGCTTAGATGGATAGAGCGTCTGCCATGTGAGCAGGAGATTCCGGGTTCGAGTCCCGGTCGGGGCACACATTTTCAGCTGTCCCCATCGAGGTATATCAACAACACCTATCGGCAGCTGAGGGTTTCAATTAATTACCAATTGTGAAAGTGATTCGATGAACCTTTTGCCAGGCACTTAAATGTGATTTTCAGGGTATACATATAGATGTAGATGAAAACTCGACCCGTGACGCACATGCACAAAATGATTCATACTGCAGAATGCATGCAAACATACTCGCCGAAAATACTGACGAATGACGAGTGCAGGCTGCCTAGTGCTGGATATCCAGATTATTAGACAGATCGGCTTTTCCTGCCAAGAAGAACAGGGAATTGCTATCTAGGAACAATTCGAGCTAGAAGAAGGGTTGGTAAGTACTCCCTGAATTGCAGACTAAACGTAAATACCGAAAATATATTTTTGGTAAAAAAATTGGTCAAAACATAATCCTTGGTCGTCCATATTGGATTAGCCGTTTTGAATATTGAAAATCTAACTTCAGATTCGTGTTGAGCGACATTCAAAATATATATGTAACACTTAGTTCATGCAAACTGAAGTAATAATACAACTAAAAGTTTTCCCTAAACCTTTAAGTTTTTATTTTTCGAGAAACGATTTTCTCAGAACGGCATGCAGCATAAACTAAAAATGGTTAGAACCGCTTTACTTCTACCTATCACCCCGAAAAGTAAACACTTTTCTTAGGAGCTTATACCTATAATATATCACATTTGTTAATACTAACCAATTTTTGTTAAGGCATAAGGAGTGAAACAAACCCCCAAAGTTCGAATTATCACCATATCGTTAAATTTAAGGTTGTTTCATTGTGGTTAGTTATGAGCTCCCATCAATTTTATGTAATATCGACTGATGTTATCCATGTTTAATTTGAGAGAAGTATGAGCTCCGATAAATTTAATGTGGTATCAACTGATGTTATCCATTTTTGATTTCAGGTAACATCTGAGAGGCCACACTGCACGCAGTCTGCGTACTTCAGGCTCGTAGGCCCTTGATCAAATCATAATTACGGCACCATTTTTTTTTACTGAAAATCTAAAATAAACCTCATAGTATGATCACTCGTAATTCCCAAACAGATCCTTCGAATGTATTTTCATTGCCTCAAAAAAATTTCCAAATGTACAATTTTTTGCTCATTTGAATGAGAGCCCGGCCGTAACGCCGGAATATAGTCACGAGATTTTTTTTCGGAGACGATGTACGTTCGCGAGAAGAATTTCGTTCTGCGCGTGTGGATGTACATTCCACAGATATTACTGTGCGTGTGTGCTACTCAGTCGTGCCATTTGAGTGTACATCTTTGCATAGTTTTCCTTTTAAGATGGAAACAGTGCCCAGGTCAGTTGCTAACTGACCAGTAAGTGGTTCCGAAGATGTCGGATGTGCGGTGCGTTGGGTCTGCTAGGACAACAACAGATTGGCGTGGTGCGATGGCAGAAGCACACACTGAGGGAGCTAGCTGCTGGGACGCCAGCGAACAATTTATGCCAAGTAAGACGAAGAGGACTATTCTAAAATTATGAGCCGTCTCAAAAGTGTTTATCATTAGTAAATCTTGTAGTTGAGACTGACAATCAATCTACAATAACTGACAGTTTCGCCTAGAGAGAGATACAGGAAATCCCCCCCCCCCCCCTTCCCTTATCACAATGAATTTTGGTTGTGATGACAGGTCGATGAGTAGTGTAGCCCGAGATCCAAATTAGGTTGGAAGGGCATAATTTGATTGATAGTTGTTTGTGCCAACGATTATGAACGACGAGTAAACGTTGTGCGAGCAGATTGCCCTGTAGCGTAGCCAAGTGTTTCCGTCCGCGCCATATGTAAAACACTTTCTCTAGCTGTATACAAAAGTCGCACAAAAGCGACGAAAACTACGTTTCTGGGGATGGGGGGAGGTCAGGGGAGGGGAGAGTCCACTATGCAACTCTCACTACAATTTTTAATAACCGCCGAAATAGAATGTAATTTTTACTATATTTCCGTTTGTGGGAAAATAGTAGTTCTCCTCTTTCGGCAGCAACTAAAATATATGGGCGACTTATTAGTGTTTTTTTTTTTTTTTCTTTTTAACTCGGAATCAAGATCTCATTAGAAGCAGAGCTTTTTTTACGTTACTTGATTCGTGGTCTATAGTAAACAATGCAATGTATTGGTAAATTCTTTGAAGTGTGACGTGTGGGAAATACGGAAGCGTCCGATCTAACCCGTCGGCTTTGACCCATGACGTCACAAATATAGCGGAAACGACAATTCCAATATGGCGGATATAGAAACGTTGCATACGTATCACAAAGACGAAAACACATAGAAAAACAACACACACAAAGGTTTCACAAGAACAATCTGCTAACATTGATAGCAAACAAAGATAATAATAAACAAGTGGTACTCAAGGCCAGGCAGGGGGGGGCTGCGCCCCCCCCCCCGACCCCCCCCCCCCCCCCCCCCCCCGCCAAAAAAAAACTCCCAACCTAACCTCGTATTCAGGGCTACGCTACAGATCAATGTGTAGGTCAATCAAAAGATAAAAAAAAGAAACAAATACAAAAAAAGAAAAAAACAATATTGATTCATTAGACATAACGAGTAGCGACAAAACACATAGACCATACAGATTGAACAATCTAATGGCAAATTGATAAAAGCCTCATAGACGACGTTAAAACAAAAAGTACAGTAAAAAGGTAAACTATATATTACAGGCCCTAAAACTCCTACTAAGGTAACGTCAACGAGGCAACATCTACAAACACGCCACACTCACAAACCAAACTCCGCGCCGTAATGACGTCACACACCACAACACCCTTACGTCACGGGTCAAAGCCGACGCGTGAGATCGGATGTTTCTGTTGACCCGACGTGTGTTACATAGACGGCGTCTGCAATGTTCGTAAGGCTAAGTTTGTATATATTCGGTGTCTGTTCTTTTCGGCATATACTGTATAATTAAGGCGAGGAGGATAATGTACAAGGAGCACGACATTAGCAGTCTGTGGAGGAATTTGGAATTTGGTTCTGACGGACGGCATGCATGGGCATTTCGTGCAATTGGGTTGACCACTGCGAAATTGGGACACAGTGATCATTGCATCTGCCTAGTAATCGGGAGACTCGGGTTCTAATCGTGGTCTGGCACAAATTTTCAACAGTTCCCATTGACTTAAATCGGTGCCCATTGTCAGATAATGTTATTAATTGTTTCGGTCTTAAATTGTATTTGGTTCAAGAAACGTCGTTTCGCTCTTTCATGGATAACAGCTTTGGAAAGCGTACAGGCTGTACAGGTTATATTGATAATCGCTCGTCGTTAGTCCAAGGCACCTATGGCGATTTTTAAACACAGATGTAGTGCGTATTAAGCCTACATACGTATTTGGGTCCTATGTTTCTTTACCAAAAACTTAATCGTAGGTAATTTCCCTATAGTGATTTTTTGTTTATTTATAGACGGCTGACTTCGATGAAATACTAAACACACATCCGAAATTTCTTCTGATGCTGCAGATACTGTTTTATTCGTACTAGGTGCACAAACTCATTTAATACTGAAGGACACAATTTGTCTCCACATTTAGCAATTTTTCATAATATAGCTTCGATATATTCTTCTGTAATTCTTGTTTATAGTTAATCCTAAAACACATTAACTCTTCCACCAATTATTCGATATGTGGTTTCATCCCTTTCGTAGCCTAGAGTTCCTAAACGGTCGATAATATTAATTTCCTTTCTCACTTTTATTTCCTGTAGAATCTCCTGTTCATGGTTTTTGCTAACCTGTTTCACGTTCTCACCTTTATTATTTTTATTTTTCTAGTTTTGTGACTGGTAGCCAAATTTTCTATGAATTAGGTTTTTATTTCTGAAATGTTGTTGTTGTTGTCTTCAGTCCTGAGACTCGTTTGATGCAGCTCTCCATGCTACTCTATTCTGTGCAAGCTTCTTCATCTCCCAGTACCTACTGCAACCTACATCCTTCTGAATCTGCTTAGTGTATTGATCTCTTGGTCTCCCTTTACGATTTTTACCCTCCACGCTGCCCTCCAATGCTAAATTTGTGATCCCTTGATGCCTCAAAACATGTCCTACCAACCGATCCCTTCTTCTAGTCAAGTTGTGCCACAACTTCTCTTCTCCCCAATCCTATTCAATACCTCCTTATAACTTACGTGATCTACCCACCTTATCTTCAGCATTCTTCTGTAACACCACATTTCGAAAGCTTCTATTCTCTTCTTGTCCAAACTATTTATCGTCCATGTTTCACTTCCATACATGGCTACACTCCATACAAATATTTCCAGAAACGACTTCCTGACACTTAAATCTATACTCCATGTTAACAAATTTCTCTTCTTCAGAAACGCTTTCCTCGCCATTGCCAGTCTACATTTTATATCCTCTCTACTTCGACCATCATCAGTTATTTTACTCCCTAAATAGCAAAACTCTTTTGCTACTTTAACTGTCTCATTTCCTAATCTAATTCCCTCAGCATCACCCGATTTAATTCGAATACATTCCATTACCCTCGTTTTGCTTTTGTCGATGTTCATCTTATACTCTCCATTCAAGACACTGTCCATTCCGTTAACTGCTCTTCCAAGTCCTTTGCTGTCTCTGACAGAATTACAATGTCATCGGCAAACCTCAAAGTTTTTACTTCTGCTCCATGAATTTTAATACCTACTCCGAATTTTTCTTTTGTTTCCATTACTGCTTGCTCAATATACAGATTGAATAACATCGGGGAGAGGCCACAACCCTGTCTCACTCCTTTCCCAACCACTGCTTCCCTTTCGTGCCCCTCGACTCTTATAACTATCTTGTTTCTGTACAAATTGTAAATAGCCTTTCGCTCCCTGTATTTTACCCCTGCCACCTTCAGAATTTGAAAGAGAGTATTCCAGTTAACGTTGTCAAAAGCTTTCTCTAAGTCTACAAAATGCTAGAAACGTAGGTTTGCCTTTCCTTAATCTTTCTTCTAAGATAAGTCGTAAGGTCAGTATTGCATCACGTGTTCCAACATTTATACGGAATCCAAACTGCTCTTCCCCGAGGTCGGCATCCACCAGTTTTTCCATTCGTCTGTAAAGAATTCGCGTTAGTATTTTGCAGCTGTGACTTATTAAACAGATAGTTCGGTAATTTTCACATCTGTCAACACCTGCTTTCTTTGGGATTGGAATTATTATATTCTTCTTGATGTCTGTGGGTATTTCGCCTGTCTCATACATCTTGCTCATCAGATGGTAGAGTTTTGTCATGACTGGCTCTCCCTAGGCCATCAGTAGTTCTAATGGAATGTTGTCTACTCCCGGGGCCTTGTTTCGACTCAGGTCTTTCAGTGCTCTGTCAAACTCTTCACGCAGTATCTTACCTCCCATTTCATCTTCATCATCTTCCATTTCCATAATATTGTCCTCAAGTACATCGCCCTTGTATAAACCCTCTATATACTCCTTCCACCTTTCTGCCTTCACTTCTTTGCTTAGAAGTAGGTTGCCACCTGAGCTCTTGATATTCATACAAGTGGTTCTCTTCTCTCCATAGGTATCTTTTATTTTCCTGTAGGCAGTATCTATCTTACCCCTAGTGAGACAAGCCTCTACATCCTGACATTTGTCCTCTAGCCATCCCTGCTTAGCCATTTTGCACTTCCTGCCGATCTCATTTTTGAGACGTTTATATTCCTTTTTGCCTGCTTCATTTACTGCATTTTTATATTTTCTCCTTTCATTAATTAAATTCAATATTTCTTCTGTTACCCAAGGATTTCTATTAGCCCTCGTCTTTTTACCTACTTGATCCTCTGCTGCCTTCACTACTTCATCCCTCAGTGCTACCCATTCTTCTTCTACTGTATTTCTTTCCCCCATTCCTGTCAATTGTTCCCTTATGGTCTCCCTGAAACTCTCTACAACCTCTGGTTCTTTCAGTTTATCCAGGTCCCATCTCCTTAAATTCCCACCTTTTTGCAGTTTCTTCAGTTTCAATCTGCAGTTCATAACCAATAGATTGTGGTCAGAATCCACATCTGCCACTGGAAATGTCTTACAATTTAAAACCTGGTTCCTAAATCTCTGTCTTACCATTATATAATCTATCTGATACCTTTTAGTATCTCCAGGATTCTTCCAGGTATACAACCTTCTTTTATGATTCTTGAACCAAGTGTTAGCTATGATTAAGTTATGCTCTGTGCAAAATTCTACAAGGCGGCTTCCTCTTTCATTTCTTCCCCCCCAATCCATATTCACCTACTATGTTTCCTTCTCTACCTTTCCCTACTGACGAATTCCAGTCATCCATGACTATTAAATTTTCGTCTCCCTTCACTACCTGAATAATTTCTTTTATCTCATCATACATTTCATCAATTTCTTCATCATCTGCAGAGCTAGTTGGCATGTAAACTTGTACTACTTTAGTAAGCATGGGATTTGTGTCTATCTTGGCCACAATAATGCGTTCACTATGCTATTTTTAGCAGCTAACCCGCACTCCTATTTTTTTATTCATTATTAAACCTACTCCTGCATTACCCCTATTTGATTTTGTATTTATAACCCTGTAATCACCTGACCAAAAGTCTTGTTCCTCCTGCCACCGAACTTCACTAATTCCCACTATATCTAACTTTAACCTATCCATTTCCCTTTTTAAATTTTCTAACCTACCTGCCCGATTAAGGGATCTGACATCCCACGCTCCGATCCGTAGAATGCCAGTTTTCTTCCTCCTGATAACGACGTCCTCTTGAGTAGTCCCCGCCCGGAGATCCGAATGGGGGACTATTTTACCTCCGGAATATTTTACCCAAGAGGACGCCATCATCATTTAATCATACAGTAAAGCTGCATGTCCTCGGGAAATATTACGGCTGTAGTTTCCCCTTGCTTTCAGCTTCTGAAATAGTAACAGTTAAAGGTCAAGTGAAGATTGCGATCTATTTGAGGAGAGTGGTTCGGAGATTTTTCATATTAGACGTACACAGGTCATGGAGATCCTTATGTATATAAAATTACTTCATGTGTAATGTAGCCCATTCTCTTGTCATGATCTCGGCTGTATCGTAGCGCATTGTCTCGGTTAGGTTGGAGATTTTGGTTGAGAGTCGCCGAAGTCAACGAAAGTGATTACGAAGTAAAGACCGTGCTAACAGAACGATCTGTAGCGTAGTCCAAAACGTTCTTTCTGTCCTTTTAAAATCTCTTTTAATTTAAAAAAGTAACGCTGCAAGATACAATCACAACTATTATGTAATAGAGAAATCCCAGACTATTGTGTTATGTTGTTTACGTACACTAATTTTTTGTCAGTGAATATATATTTTTTACTCATTTGCCGGATTTCAGTTTTCCGCGTTTTGCGGCGAAAAACCTTTTCCTGTGAAGGCCCATTAGCTTGTCGGTTATATTCGTGACTATCTCGACGGTCAGTAATTTCATGTTAGTCTGTCCACCTGTGTCATTCTTAACATCGAATATAGTTTTAAGTATTAGGAAGGCTAATATTAAGGTTATGCACGAGTAGGTCTAATGATGAATAAAATAAAATAGGAATGTGGGTAAGCTACTACAAACAGCATGTTGTTGTTGTCTTCAGTCCTGAGACTGGTTTGATGCAGCTCTCCATGCTACCTTATCCTGTGTAAGCTCCATCCCCCAGTACTTACTGCAACCCACATCCTTCTGAATCTGCTTAGTGTATTCATCTCTTGGTCTCCCTTTACGATTTTTACCCTCCACGCTGCCATCCAATGCTAAATTTGTGATCCCTTGATGCCTCAGAACTTGTCCTACTAACCGGTCCCTTCTTCTAGTCAAGTTGTGCCACAAACTTCTCTTCTCCCCAATTCTGTTCAATACATCCTCATTAGTTATGTGATCTACCCATCCAATCTTCAGCATTCTTCTGTAGCACCACATTTCGAAAGCTTCTATTCTCTTCTTGTCAAAACTATTTATCGTCCATGTTTCACTTCCATACATGGCTACACTCCATACAAATACTTTCAAAAACGACTTCCTGACACTTAAATCTATACTCGATGTTAACAAATTTCTCTTCTTCAGAAACGATTTCCTTGCCATTGCCAGTCTACATTTTATATCCTCTCTACTTCGACCATCATCAGTTATTTTGCTCCCCAAATAGCAAAACTCCTTTACTACTTTAAGTGTCTCATTCCCTAATCTAATGCCCTCAGCATCACCCGACTTAATTCGACCACATTCCATTACCCTCGTTTTGCTTTTGTTGATGTTCATCTTATATCCTCTTTTCAAGACACTGTCCATTCCGTTCAACTGCTCTTCCAAGTCCTTTGCTGTCTCTGATAGAATTACAATGTCATCGGCAAACCTCAAAGTTTTTATTTCTTCTCCATGGATTTTAATACCTGCTCCAATTTTTTATTTTGTTTCCTTTACTGCTTGCTCAATATACAGATTGAATAACATCGGGGAGAGGCGACAACCCTGTCTCACTCCCTTCCCAACCACTGCTTCCCTTTCGTGCCCCTCGACTCTTATAACTATCTTGTTTCTGTACAAATTGTAAATAGCCTTTCGCTCCCTGTGTTTTACCCCTGACACCTTTAGAATTAGAAAGAGAGTATTCCAGTCAACATTGTCAATAGCTTTCTCTAAGTCTACAAATGCTAGAAACGTAGGTTTGCCTTTCCTTAATCTTTCTTCTAAGATAAGTCGTAAGGTCAGTATTGCATCACGTGTTCCAACATTTATACGGAATCCAAACTGCTCTTCCCCGAGGTCGGCATCCACCAGTTTTTCCATTCGTCTGTAAAGAATTCGCGTTAGTATTTTGCAGCTGTGACTTATTAAACTGATAGTTCGGTAATTTTCACATCTGTCAACACCTGCTTTCTTTGGGATTGGAATTATTATATTATTCTTGAAGTCTGAGGGTATTTCGCCTGTCTCATACATCTTGCTTACCAGATGGTAGAGTTTTGTCAGGACAGGCTCTCCCAAAAGCTTTAGTAGTTCTAATGGAATGTTGCTTTGATACACAGGCTGGAACTCCAGTTAAGCACCATCCTCAGTGTTACCTGCTCACCTTTGTTGGGCACTTAAAAAATTTCCCTGTACAGAGACAGCCATTCAGTGATTCATACACACAGGCTTGACAGACAACCGTTTTGGCAGATCTCAGCTGAGTAGCACTCACGACATCGCAGAACTAGTACCTGCTGGCCACATGCGGAATCTAAGGCCGGTATTAAACCACGATATTTTTTTGTAAGAGATGATTCATCAAATACTTATATCAAAAAAAGTTTATAGTGTAATAAGGAACTTTGTCAAATCTCGCCTTTTGTCAAAGAAATATGATCAGATCAAGGGCTTCCCTACAGTGTGAAATGTAACCACTTGAAGCGCTGGCATCACTACAGCTATTTGATATCTAAAGCGTGTTTGTAAACATGGCTGCAAGGTTGTGTGTGTGTGTGTGTGTGTGTGTGTGTGTGTGTGTGTGTGTGTGTGTGTGTGTGTGTGTGTGTGTGTGTGTAGAGGACGACACACCTTAAAATAAAAAATATTTGCTGCTCTCCTATTCTAGTTCGTCTACATTTGAACTGTGGATGCCACAAGATAAAAAGTGTTCATCTGTTTTTAATTCATTTTGTATTTGTTGGAAAACTAATTGTATTAATTAAATTATTCGAAAATAAAATAGTTTTTAGTTACCTACATAGTGAACTAAACACACATTTATCTTCAGATATCCCTCGTTCAGTGCATTATAAATCACTTGACACGTTTCTGCACTTCTTGTGGTTAATGTGCACTATGGTATTTAGAGGGCTGTATAGTAAGTTAGAGTAGCTCTCTCCTGTAGTAAGTTATCACAGTGTTACGGTGAACCTGTCTTGTGCACATCTAGCACTCCGAAGTGAGTGTTCTGCTCTCTAATATTAGGAGCCACTATACTGAGAAGGTACTAAAATTCACTCTCTTCTATCCGTAAGTAATTTGTATAAGATCTGACGTCCACTACTTGCAGCTCTTATGACAAATTTTGCTGAATGCTTTTATCGTCTCGTCATAAGACCCATGGCTTGACCTAACCTTCTTTTTTTCCACCGCTTCTCTTCTAAATGCATACACAATGCAACTGCGGTACAAGCCACTGCAGCGCATAATAACCGGTTATTGTGGCCCACCATCTTGCACCTTGACAAAAAATATGACGACAATGTAACACGCAAAGAGCCTTGTCGAGGAGCCTTGTCAAGGAAATTTGACAAATATTTGATCATATTTCTTTGTCAAAGAAGTATGATAGTGTAATACAGGCCTGAGGGATGTTGAAAGGGATTCCATTCACTCTCGTGCCTAGAAATTAGTGTCCCTGTAGACAGGTACATCTTTAAGGTGTCCAAGAAAGGTGCGCAGAAGACACCGAGGATGTTGCCGAACTGGGGATTCTTAGAGGGACCCTTGCCATTTTATTCACGCATGTGTGAATGTGTAGCCCTTCCGTGATAACACCAGAGGATGGCCTGATGTAACATGGCTGAAAAAGCGTAATTGTCCCTTGCGACTTCAGGTCACGTTCAAATTCCGTCGAATGGTTCAGACAGGTATGTAATTGTAACACCCTGTATAGCAAAGAAAAAGTGTGCTGAGGCACACCCCAAAGAAAGGGGTCGATGACGTCGTTTTGTTGCTCAATGCCCTGTTATTTTTTACCGCGAAATGTGTGGTTGCAAGAGAAGGCGTGCTTCCAGTGACGCCCTTTACAGGGTCTGGTGCATTGTCATCATGCAGGTTCCGTTCATTAGCGATGAATGGCCTCACGCAGTGGACCCTGGTTTTAAGTCTCTTGGTCACTTACACCTGACACCGAAACACCGTCAGCATGGCTTTAACTTCGATTTGCTCATGCCAGCCTCTTTTGGTCTTGGGGCTGCTGCAGTGTGCAATTCGGCACTATTGCGCTTTGTCTCCAGGTCGTACTGAAACACCCTGGTTTCGTCTCCGGGGATTTATCTAAAAATTCCGGATCAGCTTAAAGGCTCTGCAGATTTTCTTGCGTCCATACGTGCTTGAATGTCTCAGAAAATCTTCGGGACCATCTTGGCGCAGATCTCCTTCGTCGACAATTCTTTGGTAATGATGTTGTTCACTGTCATTTTGCAAGTCCGAGGTGGTCTCCTATCATCTTGACACTCATCTGACGGTCCGTGTTCGATAAAACGCTCACACGGCCGATGTAAACGTCAGTTTTGCTGGTTGAAGGGCGTCCGGAATGGTTCTCGTCCTCAGCTCTCCTCGCCCTATTTAAAGTTCTTCACCTACCTGAAAAGCTGGACTGTTGACAGGCAATCATCGCCGTAGGCTTGACGAAACATATCCAACGTTTCCGTACCCTATTTTCCTAGTTTCACACTAAACTGTTGTTGCACCACAACCGACGACTTTGTGACGTGTCCACTCAACGCGACTGGCACGCCGCACGTTTTCGGCGCCCCGGCGAGCGCGCGCTGTGAAGTACAGTCGCGTCAGCAGAGAATCAGTCTCATTAATTTTTATGAAAACCCTGTATGTCATTCCCTGAGATCGTTGCATGTTGATTCTGAGAAGCGGTGCATCTCAAATGTTTTCCTCGGTCACCTATACGAAAACCGCGTGATTCCAACGCTGGGTGCGCGGTTTTGGCCTCTATGACATAGGCGTCAAAAGAAGGGGTGATATGTGGGTAACAGGGGTGTGCCGACCTTCCTATCGCGTGACACGACCGCGGTGATGCTTGACAGGATTATGGTGAAAGTTGTTGCCAATGTGACTTCATTAACCCACTTTAAATGTCACATGAACTTTTGAGCTCTGGCCTTTCTCTGGCATGTGTTGACCCTTGCAGTTTGAACCGTCGCTGATACCGAGTGTGAAGTCGCAGAGCGCCACGTTTCAGAACTATTACACAGGAAGGTTGCAGGCACCTTTGAGCCAAACTTCTAACTTCGACTCTGCCGTGGGAAACAATTATGGGGCTTCGAAAAAGTGACCCTTTAGTTGTGTTCAACAGTGTCTGAGGATAGTATTGATACTGTCTGCAAGGTTATTATGGTACACGGTCCGGAAAAAGGACCTCCCGTACGTGATGGGGACACTCTGTGAGCTATAGTGGGGATACTAATGTTGAGGTGGTATCGATCGATGCTGGTATGCCTCCCATTTTCAGTAGGCGCAGTGGCTTGACTAGGTGAGGACAGTACGTTTGTTGTACACTATGTGGTCAAAAGTATCCTGGCTGAAAATGACCTAGAAGTTCGTGGCGCCCTCCATCAGTAATGCTGGACTCCAATATGGTGTTGGCCCACCCCTAGCCTTCATGACAGCTTCCACTCTCGCAGGCATATGTTCAATCAGGTGCTGGGAAGTTTCTTGGGGAGTGGCAGCCCACTCTTCACTGAGTGCTGCACTGAAGAGATGTATCGATGTCGATCGGTTAGGGTGGCACCAAGTTGGCGTTCCAAAGCATCCCAAGGATTCAGGCCAGGACTCCGTGCAGGCCAGTCCTTTTCAGGGATGTTAGTGTCGTGTAACCACTCGGCCACAGGCCATGCATTGTGAACAGGTGCTCGATCGTGTTGAAAGATGCAATCGCCATCCCCGAATTGCTCTTCAACAGTGAAAGCATGAAGGTGCTTAAAACATAAATGTAGGCCTGTGGTGTGATAGTGCCACGCAAAACAACAATGGTTCAAGCCCCTTTCATGAAAAACACGACCACACAATAACACCAGAGCCTCCGAATTTTACTATTGGCACTACACTCGCTGGCAGATGAGGTTCACCAGGCATTCGCCATACACACACCCTGCCATCGGATCGCCACATTGTGTACCGTGATTCGTCACTCCAGATAACGTTTTTCCACTGTTCAATGTTTGCGCTTCTTACATCAAGCGAGGCGTCGTTTGGCCTTACTGGCGTGATGTGTGGCTAATGAGCAACTGCTCGACTGTGAAATCCAAGTTTTCTCACCTTCCTAACTGCCATAATACTAGCAGTGGATCCTGATGCAGTTTGGAATTCCTGTGTGATGGTCTGTATAGATGCCTGCCTGTACCACATTATATCTGTCTTCAACTGTCGGCAGTCTCTGTCAGTCAACAGACGAAGTCGGCCTGTACGCTTTTGTGCTGTACGTGTCCCTTCACGTTCCCACTTCACTTTCTTTTTTTTGGTCATCAGTCTACTGACTGGTTTGATGCGGCCCGCCACGAATTCCTTTCCTGTGTTAACCTCTTCATCTCAGAGTAGCACTTGCAACCTACGTCCTCAATTATTTGCTTGACGTATTCCAATATCTGTCTTCCTCTACAGTTTTTGCCCTCTACAGCTCCCTCTAGTACCATGGAAGTCATTCCCTCATATCTTAGCAGATGTCCTATCCTCCTGTCCCTTCTCCTTATCAGTGTTTTCCACATATTCCTTTCCTCTCCGAATCTGCGTAGAACCTCCTCATTCCTTACCTTATCAGTCCACCCAATTTTCAACATTCGTCTATAGTACCACATCTCAAATGCTTCGATTCTCTTCTGTCCCGGTTTTCCCACAGTCCATGTTTCACTACCATACAATGCTGTACTCCAGACGTACATCCTCAGTAATTTCTTCCTCAAATTAAGGCCGGTATTTGATATTAGTAGACTTCTCTTGGCCAGAAATGTCTTTTTTGCCATAGCGAGTCTGCTTTTGATGTCCTCCTTGCTCCGTCCGTCATTGGTTATTTTATTGCCTAGGTAGCAGAATTCCTTAACTTCATTGACTTCGTGACCATCAATCCTGATGTTAAGTTTCTCGCTGTTCTTATTTCTACTACTTCTCATTACCTTCATCTTTCTCCGATTTACTCTCAAACCATACTGTGTACTCATTAGACTGTTCATTCCGTTCAGCAGATCATTTAATTCTTCTTCACTTTCACTCACGATAGCAATGTCATCAGCGAATCGTATCATTGATATCCTTTCACCTTGTATTTTAATTCCACTCCTGAACCTTTCTTTAATTTCCATCATTGCTTCCTCGATGTACAGATTGAAGAGTAGGGGCGAAAGGATACAGCCTTGTCTTACACCCTTCTTAATACGAGCACTTCGTTCTTGATCGTCCACTCTTATTATTCCCTCTTGGTTGTTGTACATATTGTATATGACCCGTCTTTCCCTATAGCTTACCCCTACTTTTTTCAGAATCTCGAACAGCTTGCACCATTTTATATTGTCGAAAGCTTTTTCCAAGTCGACAAATCCTATGCAAGTGTCTTGATTTTTCTTTAGCCTGGCTTCCATTATTAGCCGTAACGTCAGAATTGCTTCTCTCGTCCCTTTACTTTTCCTAAAGCCAAACTGATCGTCACCTAGCGCAATCTCAATTTTCTTTTCCATTCTTCTGTATATTATTCTTGTAAGCAGCTTCGATGCATGAGCTGTTAAGCTGATTGTGCGATAATTCTCGCACTTGTCAGCTCTTGCCGTCTTCGGAATTGTGTGGATGATGCTTTTCCGAAAGTCAGATGGTATATCGCCAGACTCATATATTCTGCACACCAACGTGAATAGTCGTTTTGTTGCCACTTCCCCCAATGATTTTAGAAATTCTGATGGAATGTTATCTATACCTTCTGCCTTATTTGACCGTAAGTCCTCCAAAGCTCTTTTAAATTCCGATTCTAATACTGGATCCCCTATCTCTTCTAAATCGACTCCTGTTTCTTCTTCTATCACATCAGACAAATCTTCACCCTCATAGAGGCTTTCAATGTATTCTTTCCACCTATCTGCTCTCTGCTCTGCATTTAACAGTGGAATTACCGTTGCACTCTTATTGTTACTACCGTTGCTTTTAATGTTACCAAAGGTTGTTTTGACTTTGCTGTATGCTGAGTCTGTCCTTCCGACAATCATATCTTTTTCGATGTCTTCACATTTTTCCTGCAGCCGAGCGTCCCCATGACCGCTTTGTTCTCCCTCATTTTCAGTCCGTCCGATATGACCTCTCCTCTGTTGAAGGCTCTCCAGCCCATGGAGGACTCATGATTCTGCTCCATGATACTCTCCATTGTCACCCAATCCCCTTAAACACTTCCTTCCAAGCTGTCGCCGTCCGTCTTTCCCTTTCTGGATACACGTTCTCTCTTTGTACGGTATACATTCCATCGTCTACACCAATGGCACGAGCTGATCTCCTTCATCTTCTTGATCAGCTTCCACCCCCCTATTTGCTGGTTGGGGACTTCAGTGCCCACCACCCGCTTTGGGGATCTCCACATCCTTGTCCACGTGGCTCACTATTGCTAGACGTCTTCCACCAAGCGGATTTAGTCTGCCTCAACACTGGGGTCCCCACATTTTTGTCTGCCTCCACGGCAAATTTATCCCATTTGGACCTTGCGGTCGGTACTGTTCCGCTAGCTCGGCGCTTCGAATGGTTCGCCCTTGATGATACACACTCGAGTGACCACTTTCCATGTGTTCTTCGACTGCAGCCTCAACTGCCATATATGCGCTCGCGACGCTGGAAGTTTGCCCAAGCCGATTGGACACTTTTTTCGTCTCTAGCGACATTCGATGACCGTCGCTTTCCCAGCGTCGACGATGAGGTCACACATTTTACCGACGTTATTCTCACAGCTGCGGAACGTTCAATACCACGCACCTCCGAATTGCCCCGGCGCCCTCCAGTCCCTTGGTGGAACGAGGCATGCCGTGACGCAATACGTGAGCGGCGACGTGCTCTTCGCATTTTCCGTCACCATCCAACTTTGTCCAACTGTATCCGATATAAGCAGCTCCGTGCGCGATGCCGTCGCGTCATCCGCGATAGCAAGAAGGCAAGCTGGAAATTCTTTACTAGCTCATTTAACAACTTCACTCCCTCCTCGGAAGTTTGGAGTCGGCTTCGACGGTTCTCAGGCGCGCCTAGTTTCTCCCCGGTCTCTGGGCTCACTGTCGCGCATGATACCTTAGTGGACCCCGTCGCAATTTCTAACTCATTGGGTCAGCACTTTGCTGAGATTTCGAGCTCTTCAAATTACCCGCCAGCGTTTCTCCCGAAGAAACGTGCAGCGGAAGTGCGACATCTTGCTTTCTCCTCTCAAAATCGCGAAAGCTACAATACTGTTTTCTCCATGCGCGAACTCCAACATGCACTCTCTTCTTCTCGCTCCTCCGCCCCAGGACCGGATGGTATCCATGTCCAAATGTTGCTGCATTTATCAACCCATAGCCTGCGTTACCTCCTTCGCCTTTATAATCGAATTTGGACCGACAGTACCTTTCCCAGGCGATGGCGGGAAGCTATCGTCGTTCCCGTTCCGAAACCTGGAAAGGACAAACATCTCCCCTCTAGCTATCGCCCCATTTCTCTCACGAGTAGTGTCTGTAAGGTTTTGGAGCGTATGGTGAATTACTGTTTAGCTTGGTGGCTGGAGTCCCGCAGTCTTTTAACACCAGCCCAATGCGGATTCCGAAAGCATCGTTCTGCTGTTGACCATCTTGTTGCTCTCTCCACTTATATCATGAACAATTTTCTCCGGAAACGCCAAACGGTAGCAATATTTTTTGATCTGGAGAGAGCGTACGATACCTGTTGGAGGACAGGCATCCTCCGCACACTGTTCTCTTGGGGCTTTAGAGGCCGGCTGCCCCTTTTTCTTCGCGAATTTATGGCAGAGCGCACATTTAGGGTGCGGGTGAACACTACTCTCTCCCGTACTTTCTCCCAAGAAAACGGGGTACCCCAGGGCTCCGTGCTGAGTGTTGTACTGTTTGCCATCGCCATAAATCCAATTATGGATTGTCTCTTTCCTGATGTCTCGGGCTCCCTCTTTGTGGACGATTTTGCGATCTACTACAGCTCTCAACGGACCAGCCTTCTTGAAAGACGTCTTCAAGGATGTCTCGATCGCCTCCACTCGTGGAGCATCGAAACCGGCTTCCGTTTCTCACCCAGTAAGACCGTTTGTGTTAATTTTTGGCGACGTAAGGAGTTTCTTCCGCCCTCCTTACATCTAGGTCCTGTCAACCTTCCGTTTTCCGACGTCGCTAAATTCTTGGGTCTTATGTTTGACAGAAAACTGTGCTGGTCCTCCCACGTTTCCTATCTTTCGGCTCGCTGTCTGCGTTCCCTTAACACCCTCCGTGTCCTGAATGGTACCTCTTGGGGAGCGGACCGAGTGGTCCTTCTCCGCCTCTATCGCGCCTTAGTGCGCTCGAAATTGGATTATGGAAGCATAGTCTACTCCTCTGCTCGGCCGTCTATTCTTCGGCGTCTCGACTCTATCCACCACCGTGGATTACGTTTAGTGTCTGGAGCTTTTTACACCAGCCCTGTGGAAAGCCTTTATGCTGAGACTGCTGAACCTCCGCTGTCCAATCGGCGGGCAGTCCTTCTGAGTCGTTATGCTAGCCATCTGTCTTCCATGCCTGCTAATCCAGCCCATAACCTTTTTTTCGACGCCTCCTTTGATGTCGGGTATGCAGGCCGCTCCTCCTCCCTCCTGCCCCCGGGAGTCCGCTTCCGTCAACTGCTCCATTCTCTTTCCTTCCGCTTTCCTAAAACCTTCTTGACAACTTGGGGTACAGCACCGCCTTGGCTCCGTCCCCGGATCGACTTGCTCAGAGACCTATGTCAATTTCCCAAGGATGGTACCCCTACACTTGTTTACCGTCGGGCATTTGCTGCTCTATGTGCACAAATGACGGAAGCCACATTTATTTACACCGATGGCTCGAAAACATCGTTAGGTGTAGGGAGTGCCTATATTGTTGGCGACACCCCAAATCACTTTCGGCTTCCCGACCAGTGTTCGGTTTATACTGCGGAGCTTTACGCTGTTCTCCAGGCTGTCCACTACATCCGCCGCCATCAGCGGATACAGTACGTAATCTGCTCAGATTCTCTCAGCTCTCTCCTAAGTCTCCAAGCTCTTTACCCTGTGCACCCTCTGGTCCACCGGATTCAGGACTGTCTGCGCTTGCTCCACCTCGGGGGCGTCTCAGTGGCGTTCCTCTGGCTCCCGGGACACGCTGGTATCTGTGGAAATGAGGCGGCCGATATAGCGGCCAAGGCTGCAGTCTCTCTTCCTCGGCCAGCTCTTCAGTCTCTTCCGTTTACCGATCTACGGAGCGGTTTATGTCGCCAAGTTACTCATTTATGGCATGTGCATTGGTCAACACTTCCCCACAATAAATTGCGGGAAGTGAAAGCCCTTCCTTGCGCTTGGACCTCTTCCTCCCGAACGCGTCGTCGGGAGGAGGTAATTTTAGCTCGACTCCGGATAGGGCACTGTCTTTTTAGTCATCGACATCTTTTAAGCGGTGATCCTCCCCCACTCTTTCGCCACTGCTCTCAGCTGTGGACGGTCAGACACCTTTTAATTGAATGCCCCTATCTTAATCCGTTACGCTCCCGTCTACAGCTATCGCCTGATCTATCGTCGATTTTAGCAGATGACACGCGCTCAGCTGACCGCGTTCTACAGTTTATTAGTGACAGTGAAATGACGTCAGTCATTTGAAGCTTTTTTTTTGGGGGACAACCAACCCCTTTTCTATAGTGGACTTTTAAGCATTCCTTCTGCCTTTAGTTTCTCAAATTTTCTGACTTTGTTTCCATTGCTGCTGATTTTAAATTTCGTTTTTTTCCTGTTTTCTACGTCACGGGCTGGGCGCTAATGACCATAGAAGTTTTGCGCCCTAAAACCACAAAAAAAAAAAAAATTTTCCTGCAGCCGTGTCGTCTTAGCTTCCCTGCACTTCCTATTTATTTCATTCCTCAGCGACTTGTATTTCTGTATTCCTGATTTTCCCAGAACATGTTTGTACTTCCTCCTTTCATCAATCAACTGAAGTATTTCTTCTGTTACCCATGGTTTCTTCGCAGCTACCTTCTTTGTACCTAGGTTTTCCTTCCCAACGTCTGTGATGGCCCTTTTTAGAGATGTCCATTCCTCTTCAACTGTATTGCCTACTGCGCTATTCCTTATTGCTGTATCTATAGCGCTAGAGAACTTCAAACGTATCTCGTCATTCCTTAGTACTTCCGTATCCCACTTCTTTGCGTATTATTTCTTCCTGACTAATGTCTTGAACTTCAGCCTACTTTTCATCACTACTATATTGTGATCTGAGTCTATATCTGCTCCTGGGTACGCCTTACAATCCAGTATGTGATTTCGGAATCTCTGCCTGACCATGATGTAATCTAATTGAAATCTTCCCGTATCTCCCGGCCTTTTCCAAGTATACCTCCTCCTCTTGTGATTCTTGAACAGGGTATTCGCTATTACTAGCTGAAACTTGTTACAGAACTCAATTAGTCTTTCTCCTCTTTCATTCCTTGTCCCAAGCCCATATTCTCCTGTAACCTTTTCTTCTATTACTTCCCCTACAACTGCATTCCAGTAGCCCATGACTATTAGATTTTCGTCCCCCTTTACATACTGCATTACCCTTTCAATATCCTCATACACTTTCTCTATCTGTTCATCTTCAGCTTGCGACGTCGGCATGTAAACCTGAACTATCGTTGTCGGTGTTGGTCTGCTGTCGATTCTGATTAGAACAACCCAGTCACTGAACTGTTCACAGTAACACACCCTCTGCCCTACCTTCCTATTCATAACGAATCCTACACCTGTTATACCATTTTCTGCTGCTGTTGATATTACCCGATACTCATCTGACAAGAAATCCTTGTCTTCCTTCCACTTCACTTCACTGATCCCTACTATATCTAGATTGAGCCTTTGCATTTCCCTTTTCAGATTTTCTAGTTTCCCTACCACGTTCAAGCTTCTGACATTCCACGCCTCGACTCATAGAACGTTATCCTTTCGTTGATTATTCAACCTTTTTCTCATGGTAACCTCCCCCTTGGCAGTCCTTTCGCGGAGATCCGAATGGGGGACTATTCCGGAATCTTTTGCCAATGGAGAGATCATCATGACACTTCTTCAAATACAGGCCACATGTCCTGTGGATACACGTTACGTCTCTTTAATGCAGTGGTTTCCATTGCCTTCTGCATCCTCATGTCGTTGATCATTGCTGATTCTTCCGCCTTTAGGAGCAATTTACCACCCCTAGGACAAGAGAGTGCCCTGAACATCTATCCGCTCCTCCGCCCTCTTTGACAAGGCCGTTGGCAGAATGAAGCTGACTTCTTATGCCGGAAGTCTTCGGCCGCCAATGCTGATTATTTATCAAAATTTAAGCAGTGGCGGGAATCGAACCCGGGACCGAAGACGTTTTGATTATGAATCAGAGACGCTACCCCTAGACCACCCACTTCACTATGACACCGGAAACTGTGCACATAGGGATGTTTAGAGTGTGGAAATCTCGTGTACAGACGTATGACACAAGTGACACCCAGTCACCTGACCACATTCGAAGTCCTTTAATTCCGCAGAGCGCCCCATTCTGCTCTCTCACGATGTCTAATGACTACTGAGGTCACTGATACGGAATATCTGGGAACAGGTGACAGCACAATGCACCTGATGCACCTAATACGAAAAGCATATATTTTTGGGTGTGTCCAGATACATTTGATCGGATAGTGTATATATTCGTAATGGTCCTTTCGTGATTATTACTCATCGAGCGTTTCACATTCGATTCGAATTTGGCCAACGTGGTTCTGTTCCTGACATAAAAGCTATTCGATTTTGGAGTCAAACATTGAAACATCAGGTTCTGCACTGCTGGCCGACCTCGGACTGTTAATGACTCTGTGAAGTGTGTGTGTGTGTGTGTGTGTGTGTGTGTGTGTGTGTGTGCGCGCGCGCGCTCTCCGTTGGGCAGTCCCCAAAGTGTTTAATACTCCCATGATGATGGTTACCCTAGAATTGAGATACTGCGAATTCTTGAGATGATCGCCTCTGGCGCTGTTTTGATTTCTTCTCTTGAGGTTTGCTTCCAATTATCAGGTACTGCAAATAAATAAAATTACCGCTTCCTCACAGCAAAAAACCGTCAGGAGCTTCAGCAACGACCACTTCACAGCCATCGTGTGACACTTCGGTGCGTCATCGATGATTTACAGAGTTGTTTTCTGGACTTGTTCTGCCTTCGCGAGGAGATATCGTCTGGCCCCCAAAGCCACCCGATTTATCGCCTTGTAATTTTTGTTCTTTGGGAACACTTAAAGGGTCAAGTGTACAAATATCGCTCCTCAAACCTGCGAGAACTTAAGGAGGCAATCATCCAGGAAGTGGGTGTCATTCCACTGAAGGACCATGGAGAACTTCTGGAAAAGGTTTCTTCAGTGTCTCAACAATGGAGGAGGCCATTTACCAGACATAATTTTTAAAACCAGCCGATGTAAACTGGCATGGTATTTATATTGTTCCTCTGAATAAAGATGAAACAAAATCAGCCCTTGGTCACAATTTTCAGTCTTATTAACCAGGTCTCAACTCGTCGAAGAGTGCCTTCATCAGAATTTAAATGTTGAAAGTTACCTATAACTTCATAGCGAATTTATGGGAAAAGAAAATTTTTTTCTCTGAATCTTTGGTTGGTTGTTTGTTGCTTGCTTGTTACTACTGTTTGAAATGTGGGACGGTCTTCTTGACGGAACCTGTACAACAGCTTAGTTCCAAACATGCAGCTGTTGGGATACACCTGTCAAAGTGATTAGATTTTTACCTGTGGGGCACTTTCGCTGGTGGAAGGCTTGGCGAGGGCGGCGACCCGACGGTATAGTGCCCCCACAGGCGCCAGGGCCGAGTCATAGGAAGTGGCGGTGAGCCCTTCGTGGTGCAGCGTGAGCCTCTCCATCTGCTTGAACTGGTTTCGCTGCGATCCACGCCTGCTCCAGGGTCGCGCCACTGGAGCCTAGAAATTTCTGGGACGCTGTTTGAGTCTCTTCGTCTGTCATGGTCGAATTATAATGGAAGGACCAAGTCGACTCGTTTCCAGATTCCACTGAAACCGGTTTTAAACAACATACAAAGGTAGTGGCAACAACCCGGCCGGGGGGAGAAAAAGTCGCAACACCATGGACTAGTTGTGTGACATAAACAAATGTTGGTGGGCGTGTTTCTACACCTGAAAGATGATGTCTATTCAGATTTCGCGCCAGTCGCATAAGAGTGGTGCTAGTAGCGTCACTATGAGGGTGGAAATAAAGTTTAATTTACTTATACACTGTAACAGTCATGAGCGTTAATGACCTTTGAGATTGGTCGTGGTGAACTGATGTTAGTCAAGAATGCCTTTAAGGGAACAAACACGGCATTCCGAGCTCCTCACTAAGTTTCAACGAGGTCGTGTAATGGAGCTACGAAAAGGTGGATGTTTCTTCTGCAGCACTGCAGAGAGTTGGCAGAAATGTAGCCACTGTGCATGATTTCTGGCAGCAGTGGTCACGAGAATGTACAGCCGGAAGAACACCGGGCTCCGAATAGCGACGTGGCGCTACCGAGAGGGAGGACCATCGTTTTCAGCGTAGGACTGTGGAGCAACATACTGCACCTGCAGCAGCTGCTGGCACCACAAACTGTTACAAATCGGTTACTTCAGTGACAGCCCCGAGCCAGACTCCTGAGTAATGTGCATTCTACTGACCGCGCACGACCACCACTGTGACTTCAGTGATGTCAAATGAGAGCTCATTGGAGGACAGGGTGGGTGGGGGTCTCTTGTGTTCTCTGGTGAAATCTGGTTCTGCCTCAGCGCCAGTGACGGTCGTGTGTGTGTTAAGGGGAGGTCAGGTGAGGTTTGCAACCGACCAGTCTGCATGTTAGATAAACCGGACCTACACCTGGAGTTACCGTGCCGGGTGCGATTTGATAGGACAGCAGGAGCACTCTCGTGGTTATATCCCACGCACTCTACTAATGTGTACGTCAGTTTGGTGACTCGACCTCTTGTGCTGTTGGGCATTACAGGGGTTGTTCTCTAAGAGGATAAGGCTCGCCCACATACCGGTGTCGACATGTCGCATTGGCCTGCTCGATCACCAGATCTGTTTCCAGTCGAGCACGTATGGGATATCATCAGACAACTCAGTATTATCCGCAAACAGCATTAACCGTCCCTGTGTTGACCGCCCAAGTACCATACACTTGGAACTCCATACTGCAAACTGACATCCGTCACATGCACAACACAATGCATTAACTTTTTGATGCTTGCGTTCAACATTCCGGTTGTTACAACGGCTACTAGTGTAACAGCATTTCACATTTCGAATGGCTTATCTCGCACTTGCGTTACCTGGTGATTTTGCAATGTTAATCACTTAAATATATTATCTAGACAAGTGTATTAGCGTCATTTCATTACTCTACATTAATAACATTTAAGTTTTGGGATGTTTTCTAAGTATTTATTTACAACTTGTACAAAATAGATACAGGATTCAAAGGTTCACTCCCCAAAGCCGTCACCAGCACTGTACGACGGTTGTTGAAAAAGAATCCGACTTTTATTTATAAAATCATCTTTATTGAGATACAATTGTTTGGTACCACTCACTTTCAAAGTAGTCCCCTTCAGCCTCGACACAACTCCCGTACTGCTGTTGCCACTGCTGGAAGCACCTCTGGAAAGTCTTTTGGTATTGTGCGCAACTGCTCCGTGAAATTCTGCATAATGTCTTCCCTGTTCTGGAATTTGATCCCCTTCAGAGTCACTTTCAGTTTGGAGAAAACCCAGATGTCACTCAGTGCTAGGTCAGGGGAATATCGAGGCTAACATACCACAACTGTGTATTGACATTAGTACCATCTGGTACGTATGCGTCATGGACGACACCATTCGCTTCAAATAAACACAGTCAGCATGATTTTCTCATTTCTGCGGACCTGCTTCGCTGTTTTGGGTTTATGGGATGATGGATGCTTCCATTGTTATGTTTGAACATTTGTTTCTGGCCCCTGCCCATTAACCGAGCACTAGTGACGAGTGTTCGTTGTGTTAAGAAAATTTAGATTAGTGTTCCCAGTATCCAGCATGTCCTATGGGATCTGCGATCAGAGTTGCTCCTGCTCAGTTGTTAGCAACTTAGGCTCAAGATTTTCTGAGACCATCCTGAGGTCCAAATGTTACTTTAAAATGGAATAAATGGATCCAGTACTAATTTTAACCTCGTCTGCAACTCCTCTGATTGTGATTCGTCATTTCTGCTTCACCAGGGACCTTGCGGGGTCAATAACCACCTGATATGCGGATATTGAGGGCGTACCTTAACGTGCTTTTCTCTTCACTGATCAGCGGCCACCTTTGAACCGGTTGTATTACTCCTATAGCTGTGTCGTACCCATTGCTTCGTCCACAGACACATGTCGATTGTTTCAACTCGAGAACAGCCAAACTTAAAACAAAGTTTGCTGCAATAATATCATTTTGTCCACAACACTAAATCCGACAAATACCATTTACACGAGTTCGCTTGTCAAAGGCTATCCAGCGACTGGTTGTTTCCGAAGCAGTGAAAAAAAAAATCGGGTGTGTGTGCTACGTATGCCTGCAACCATAGAGCGCAGACACGCCCTGATACCAGTGTTGATTTCTACAATTAAAAAAGCTCGGATATTTTTTGAATAGCTCTCCTAATATAACCCGTCGCCAGTTACGTCGAAAGAGCAGGATACCCCTGGGTACGCCAGTTGTATAGGTAGTTCGAGTGGAGCAGTCGATTGTCCGGCGAATCTCCGTAACAGCTCTGAACCGAATACCACAAAGTTCGTCCTTCACGTTAGGAATCAAGCTGAGCTCACGAGGGCGTAAGTCCGGGGAGTGTGGTGAGTGGTGCGGCGCTTCCCATCCCCATATACCGATCAAATCAGTTGCGACTTGCACCAAGCGTGTCCCAACATTATCTTGCAAAATTATGAGCGCGACCTGCACAAAGTGACGCCGCCGCTTTCTCTCAGTTGTTTTTCTTCTTTAGAACACAGTCTATTTCGTTTTCGTGACTAGACCGCTTAACAGATGTCGTTGAAATTTGGCATGGAGACTGTTTCAACCCTGAGAAAGATCATAGCCCACTTTAGAAAGCAAAAATGCTTTTTTTATAAATCAGTGAACATAAACCAGGTTAAAAACTTATTTTGGTGTATAACTTAAGAATTGTATAATGTGTAAGTACTTCATTAGTCGCCGCGCGGGGTAGTCCCTCAAACGATTTCCACTCCGAGGCTTTTCAATATATTTTCTGCCATTCCGCTTGTAGTTCTGGATCTTTTGGGGAAGTCCGGAACTTAGCATTCTCACCAGTCTTCACGATATTTTTGAATTTTTTAGTTTCTGTTGAAAATATTTAATTTCGTTCTGTTATCTTCATTTCTAATCATGCCTTGGTCTGCAGCCCTTCGTGTTTCTTAGGAACCTCATCTCTGCCGTCCGATTTTTTTTTTGTTCCAACCATACTTTATCTTTCATAACATAACACAAGAACCGCGAACACTTCATAGAATTTCGGGACAATCTGTTTTTGTCGGTACTTTATTGCCCAATGTTCGGATTACGGTGCCACAGACAGCTTAGAATTTGTACAATTTGTTTTCAGTATCAGAGTAAAAATCAAAACTTACAGCGTAGCCTAAATAAAAGGTTAAGAGACCTGTTCTAAAGCAGGATTATCCAAAACTAGTTTTAATCTGACTGAATATTTTCCTCGGAGTGCACTTATTTACGTTTTATTACTAGAAATTTTAAAGTTGTATTCATTGCATATTTCGTTCAGGTATTTCTAATTCGTTATCCCAATTCCTTGGTCTTCTCGTAGTTCATGCATTGAAGAATGAAGTCAATGTAAATATTAAAATGCTGACATAATCTACTCATTTAAATGTATACCGAGCGAGCTGGTGCAGTGGTAGTACATTGTATGATGATGATGATGATGATGATGATGATGATGATGATGATGATGATGATGATGATGATTGGTTTATTGGGCGCTGAACCGCGCGGTTATCAGCGTCTGTTCAAAGCCCTAATCTTTACACAGTCCAATCTCGCCACCTTCACGAATGATGACGAAATGATAAGTACAACACAGACACCTAGTTCCCTGGCGGAGAACGCATCCCAGCCGTGAATCCCATGATGCAGAGCAGCAACGCTAGCTTCTAGACGACGAGCTGTCAACTAGTACACTAGACTCGCATTCGGGAGGACGACGGTTTAAATCCGCGTCCGGCCATCCTGATATGTTTTCCGTAATTTTCCTGAATCGCTCCAAGCAAATGCTGGGATGGTTCTTTTGAAAGGGCACGGCGGACTACTTCTACCCTTCCTTGACGGAGTGCCAGCTCCTGCTCCGTCTCTAATGATCTCGACATCGATGGCACATTAAATACAATCCTCCTCCTGTCCTTCTTTTAAAGGCATAGGTTTAACGCAATAAGTCGGGCGTTAAAAGTTAAGAACTTCGTACTCGTCTAAGGTAGCATAATTTCATGGTGCGAAAATTATACATATTATATTCACCGAGCATTAGTGAATGGCAGCACCTGGCGACTTACAACAAACTTCGCACTTAATTTTGAAACTTTGTGAAACTTTTTTTCCCTCTGACATCCCTGACAGAATGATGAAAGGAAAAACGACTTTTATGACTCCTACATTTTCGCTGTTCATGCAGTAAAGCGTCAGCATCAGTCACGAATTTTGAATTTATTACTTCTTTACTACTCTATTCGCAACACATTTTCCACACAGTATCCACATACATCGCCGAATGTACCTGAAAATTATAGCATTGTACAATACCTAGTTCAGTACATAAACATTGAGATGTTTTCGAAAAACTAGCTTCTCTTAAAACAGAGCGTCTTCAACTGCAAAGGGATATGATTCTTCAGGTCAAGTTTTTAACACATTAACTGATACGGAAAGTAAACGAACTTCTGAAAGTGGTGTACATATGGGACTTCCAGTCTTCAGATAGCAACTTGGGGGGGAGAAGGGGGCGGTGGTTACGCGGTCTGTTTGGAACTTCAGTCTTTCCGCAAATCATGCAGTTGTCTGTAATGAAGTACTGTCTGAAAGAAGTCACGCCCTCATAAGATTTCAGTGTAGTGCAAAGCATGACAACTTGGTTCAAATGTTCCCGAAATATAAAATTGTTCGGTTCACAAAACGAAATAACAGGTTATCCTACGAGTATAGTGTCAACGAGTCAAATTCGCAATCGCTCAACCCACACGAATACCTGGGTGTAAAAATTTCTATAGATTTGAAATGGAACCGCCACATAGTCGCAGTCTTAGGGAAAGACGGTGGCAGGCTGCAATTTATTGGTGGAATTATAAGAAAATACAATCTGTGCACAAAAGAAATTGTTTACAAATACTCGTGCGACCCATCCCCCAATATTGCTCGAGATTCTTGGATCCTAATCAGATACGACTGCCAGGCGATACTGAATGTATACAGAGAAGGGAAGCACGAATGGGCACAGGTTTCTTTGATCCGTTGGAGAGTGTCACAGAGTTTCTGATGAAATTGAACTGGCAGGCGCTTGGAAATTGACGTAAAATATCCAGAGAAAGTCTACTTGGAATATTTCCGGAGGAATCCTTAAATATTGAATATAGGCGAGTGGTAGTCAATAGAGGGAATGACTGCGAATACACGTTCGATTTGCGATGCAAACTAAGCCTAATAATATTCCCGGTGTGAGATGTAGTTGGCAGCTCTGTAAATTCTGACCGGTGAGTCGCTTAAAGCCCAGGCACAATTAATCTCGGAGGGACACATCACACTCTCAACCGATTAAGCATATCCCCTAAGGGTGTTCTAGAGCCTGTGACTAGTGTACTGAATATAAATACGGAAAACTGCAACAACTCACTCTTTGAAATATTTTTAATTCCATTACCTAGTTTTGTAGCCTTTACAGACTCACCTTCAAATGTTGCACACAGAATTTCCGTCTTTATTTCGGTAGAGTGATGCCGGGTACTGGCTCTCTGACAGGGAGACAGAGAACTCTTTAATGTATCGCCATGAGCGACAGTTACATGGCGACATGTGTCGGAAAACAAATTCTTCCACTTACCGTGGCAATGTGGGCGGTATTGCAGTTAATATCCACCTGGCTACTGCCATTTTAATTGTGTATTGGCCACAGATTAATCGCCTTTCAATGTAAATATAAATACGAAATTTCACGATCACCATAAGGTTTACTACTGATGTACATTACAAAGATGTTCAATCAAAAGAATAGCGTACTTTGCTCAGAAACAGTGTTTTGATTTTTGTGCATATAACACGAGGGCGTGCTGAGAAGTAGTGACTCCAAATGTTTTATTTGAAAACTCTTAAGCTTTCCAGTTAAAAAACGTTAGTAACATTCTACATTTTTATTCCACATATCTGTAGTCCTCTGCTGCTAGAGGGCTCCGATTTGTACCGTGTAACATAGCGGTGTGTGATGTAACTGTGTCGGTGCGTGAGAAACAGCTCAGAAAACTGAAAGCATGAATTGGAAGAGTTGGTCCGCACGTGGAACACCCTCCTCTTCAGCATTACAACGCCGAACTACAGCCGAGCGCTGCGACGTCTGCAGCACTCCGATACCGTTCATTCACTGCCGTCGATTGACCTCCACACAGCCCCGACTTGGTCCCATCCGATTTTCATCTGTCTCCAAAACTTACAGAATACATTCGAGGACTTTCATAGTTCGAAGCCGTGCAAGCAGAGGTGAGGTTGAGGCTCTGTTAGCATAGCCAGATATTCTACTGTGACGGTATCGACAAAATCAACATTTCAAAAATGAGACTACGTAGACTCCGATGGCTAGAGCTTCAGTGCGCTGCAGCTGCAATTTGTTAACTCGTGTAAATACTTCAGTGTATAAATTTGTAGCGGTATGAAATGGAACGATCACATAAGCACATTTGTAAGTAAAGCACGTGCGGTTCATTGGTACAATACTGGGGAATTGCAATCAGTCTACAGAGGAGACTGATTACAAAATAATCGTGCTACCCATCCTGGATTATTGATCAGATTCATGGGACCCGTAACAGATAGGACGAACAGGGGATATTGAACTTATACAGAGAAGGGCTGCAAAAATGCTCACAGGTTTATTTGACCCATAGGAGATTGTCACGAAGGCGTTCAGAGAACTGAACTAACGGACAGTTGATGATAGACACAGACTATCCTGTGGAAGAGCAAAGTATCGCGAGGAGACCTACTTAGAAAGTTTCTAGAACCGACGTTACATGATGAATGTAGGAATATACTGAAACCGCCTACGTATCGTAACTGTAGGAAGCATGAAGACCAGATTAGACAAAGCACAGCACGCACAGAGGATTTTAAGCAGTTACATTTCGCACGCTCCATACGTGTCAGTGGATTGGGAATAAGTTCTGATAACTGGTATAATGGCAAGTTCCATGTGCCATGCTCTTCACGGTCGTTTGTAGAGTACAGATTATAAGCTGCCTATTTTTTTTTTTGTTTAAATTTGGATTACAAGAAAATGGGCGTATTGCAAAATGTCCTAAATAAGTCTTCTTTACCACCACCACCACCACCACCACCACCACCACCACCACCATCATCATCATCATCATCATCATCATCATAATGAGTGTTCTGCCCTAGGGCAGGTCTTCACATGTGCCTCTCCATGCAGTCCCATCTTTTGTTACCCTCTTGTTTTCTCACAACTATTTTCTGTCCCTACACTGTCCACCACTTGGTATGTTCTGCGACTTCTTCTTCTTCTACTTGTTCTTCTTCTTCCATTCACTATTTCCTCCATACCATCCATCAATAAACAATCTCTTCTCATTCAGTGTCCATGCCAATTGTGTTTCCTCATCCTTCTACCTTTAAAATTTCTCTTTGTTCTCCGACTGAACACCACCTAATTTCTCATTGTGCCTGCCTATTTTATCCCGTATCAACGCACCCACATGAAAGTCTCCTGTTATGAAACGTCTCGTTGGCAATTGCTATACGTGTTTTCACCTCCTTATTACATCCAATGTCGTCCATAATAGCGCGTCGCAGTTATCTAAATGGTTCAAATGGCTCTGAGCACTGTGGGACTTAACATCTGTAGTCATCAGTCCCCTAGAACATAGAACTACTTAAACCTAACTAACCTAAGGACATAACACACATCCATGCCCGAGGCAGGATTCGAACCTGCGACCGTAGCGGTCACACGGTTCCAGACTGAAGCGCCTAGAACCGCACGGCCACTCCGGCCGACAGTTATCTAAAAACACTAGATTGTTCTGTATCTTCCTGCCTAATATTATAGTTGTTCTTACTTTTCTTGCACTTACCACCGGACATTTTGCCTTTCTCATATTATTTCTCATTCCAATTTACTCACGTCTCTTGTTTAATTCTTTTAACATTTCAGTCATACTTTTCTCGCTCTCTGCCAATAACACCATATGATCTGTGAGTCTAAGACATTCTGTTCTCCTAACAACAACCAGCTCCCCTCTATTTCGTTTCAAACGTTTTTGAATGACCTGATCCAAATATATTTACACACTAAGGAAAATAAACGTATCCCGGAGGAATTACCCCAGTGCGATGGAAATCGATACACATCATGTACGTGTAGGGGCAAATGAATGATTACAGTTGCAGAAAAAATGTTTAATATTTCTTAAATTTAAAGAACCTCTCTCACACCGGCCTGATTTAGCTTCACTGATCAGGATAGTAAAAACATGCGTATATTAAGGGAATTTTCATTGACAAAGCAGACTTATCACCTTCACACAGTTCAATACTGTTCTGTCCTGAATAAATTAAGCTTAACTTAAATTCCATAAGGCAGTGAAGCAATTTCGAAGTCTCGGTGCGACGAAAATTGTCAGTCGATCTCCTGGAAACATTTGTAATAATTATTAACTTTTGGTGATCACATGGGGAAGACCGGAGATCTGCTGGTAAGACCGTGTTAGCCTATTTATTTGAAGTAACTGGATGTCTTGAGCATTCAAAACGGCAGGTTCGTCCAGTGTAAATCAGACGTTCCCCACTGATCCCGTGCAATACAACGTAGTAAGCAGACACTGTCAATAATAATAATCCGTTAAATAATACGCGAACACACTTACTTTAGTTTAGTTCATGTATTAAATTCCTTCTCATACAGAATCTCATCAAGATGGCGACTCGCTCAACAGTACGTACATATAGATCCTTCTTTTACGACTAATCGGCAAGAAGTTTTTATTCTTTTCCTAAGAGAAAACATAGATAGCAGAGAAGCTATTCCATGGAGTAAATGGACGCTCCAAGGAATAATTGGGCTTGAAACTACTTTGCATTGATAATCGGTAAGATAAGAAGAGATATTTCGAGATATGTGCTGAGTTATATAATTTCTAAAATTTCTGAAAATATCGTGGAGAGACCGCTGCAAGAGACATTACATCTGGATGATTAATTCAAGAGAAAGAGCTTCACAAATTGATAAGTCGATAACGTGTTGGTCCAACTCTGGCCTTTACGCGGGCAGTTATTCGGCTTGACATTGATAAAGTTAGTGGATGACCTCCTGACGGATATCGTACCAAATTCAGTTCAGTTGGTTCGTTACATCGTCAAAATCGCGACCTGGTTTAAAGAACCTCCCCATAGTGTTCCAAACGTTCAAAATTGGTGAGAGACATGGCAATCTTGCTGAGCACTGTATTGTCTGGCATGTTCAAAAACAAACACGTAGATACTATCTCCGTGTGTGGTGCGTAAATTGTCGGCAGGCACCTCACTTAGTGTCCCGAGCAGAGTTCAAGCCGCCATAGAGACAAAGGGTGGACACACTGCATATTAATGTCCACTAATAGGTGTCTGTACACTTACTGATAGGACAGTGTATTTCGAAATGTTAGCAGAGGTCAGAAGTTGGAGCATTTGGCTTTCCGGTTAAAGCTTACGTGCGGCGAGTCGTCCTATCTCTAGAAAGAGACACCTCTGGCAACAGCAGTTGAAAGTCGCCTTCAAACTAGCCGTGCTGCGCTCTCTACCTCCGGTTATTCTCGTGGCCGTCAGAGCTGCCGTAGCCAAGACGCGCCCTGGGTAAACGCTGCGGACGTCTGCAGTCGCGCCTGACGATCTGTCACGAATTATCAAATGTATTCGCAGATACCAACTGTAATGGGACAACGGCTATACAATTTACTGTAAACGTACAGGATGTTTGGGGAGTTTGGTGGCCACCGGAAGTATTTAACCTCGGAAGAGTGTTCCTGCAGCCACTTTGTAGCAATTGTGGTTGTGTGGGGCGTCACATTGTCGTGCTGGAATTACTCACTTCCGTCGGAATGCACAATGGACATGAATGCATGCAGGTGATCAGACAGGATGCTTACGCACGTGTCACCAGTCAGAGTTGTATCTAAACGTATCAGGGGTCCCACATCACCCCAAATGCACACGCCATACAACGTCACTGACCCTCCACCAGCTTCAACAGTCCGCAGCTGACACGCAGGGTCCATGGAGTCATGATGTTGTCTTCATACCCGTACACGTTCACACTCTATAGACATTTTGAAGTGAGACACGTCCAACCAGGCAATATGTTTCCAATCATCAACAGTCCAATGTTCGTACCGATGGGCCCAAATGAGGCGTAAAGCTTTGTGCTGTGCAGTCAGCAAGGGTACACGAGTGGGCCTTCGGCTCTGAAAGCCCATATAGATGATGTTTCGTTGAATGGTTCGCATGCTGACACTTGTTGACGGTCAAGCACTGAAATTTGCTGTAATTTGCGGAATGGTTGCACTTTCGCCACGCTGAACGATTCTCTTCAGTCCCCATTCCTGCAGGATCTTTTTCCGGCCGCAGCGATGTCGGAGAATTGTTGTTTTACTGGATTGCTGATATTCACGGTACCCTCGTGAAATGCTCGTACAGGAAAATCCCCTTCATCGCTACCTCGGAGATGCTGTGTCCCATCGTTCTTGCGCCGAGTATAATACTACGTTCAAAGTCATTTAAATCTTGATAACCAGCCACTGTAGCAGCAGTAACCGATCTAACAACCGCGGCAGACACATGCCTTACTCAGGCGTTGCCGGCCGCAGCACCATATTTTGCCTGTTTACATATCTCTGTGTTTGAATACGTATTATTATACCAGTTTCTTTGGCAATTCAGAGTAGATGTGACCCAGTACATCTATTGTTCTACAGTTCCACTCGTTAATAACCAAAGAAACAAAAAAAATCGGTCTTCACAGACTCTGCTTTTACAGGAGGGCCTTTTCCAATTCGAAATTAGAATGATGTTAATACCTTCAGCTGCTGACGGGCGTTGATATATATCAACGGAGACAGGTGAAAATGTGTGCCCCGACCGGGACTCGAACCCGGGATCTGCTTTCATGGCACACGCTCCATCCATCTGAGCCACCGAGGGCACAGAGGATAGTGCGACTGCAGGGACTATCTCGCGCATGCCTCCAGCGAGATCCACATTCTCACATTGTGTGTCCACACACTACATTCGTAGTGTCCTTTCGGACGTTTCCGAAGGAACAGACACCATATCCATATAAATATATTTTCCAATTCGCGTGCGCTGCGTCTCCACGGGGCACCACAGACGCACCTGCTGACGGTGAAGGCACCCTTTCTCGAAGACGTTGCGCAATGGTAACGAAAAGCGTGTGGGGAGGAGTCAGACGTTGTGGACAACGATCTTGATAAAGGCGACCAGCAGCTCTTCCAGTAGTGTGAGCTTGGCCACACACAATACTCGTGTCAGTGTATTCGGCAAAAGTGTACTCAGCAATGTTGCTCTAACACTCATACGAACGAGACTCGAACCGGGTCAGAGAGGAGACAGCAGCATCATACGATCCGACGTAAGTAACCCCCCCCCCTCCCCAGTGATTATAACCCTGTTGCATACAACATTAGCGAAGATATATTTATACGGCTGTAGCACGGACATACGTTTCCATACATGGATTCCATTTCCAAATATCGTCACTCAGTTCCCTAGAAGTTTTTAACGTGAATTTTGGAACATCCTGTATTCCTCCAGTAACTGTACAGCTGTTTCCAGAATTAGTTCACTCTGCAGCGGAGTGTGCGCCGATATGAAACTTCCTGGCAGATTAGAACTGTGTGAGGGACCGAGACTAGAATTCGGGACCTTTGCCTTTCGCGGGCAAGTGCTCTAACATCTGAGCTACCCAAGAAAGACTCACGCCTCGCCCACACAGCTTTACTGCTGCCAGTACCTCGTCTCCTACGTACAGCTGTTGTACCACATTCGAAATATAGGGATGTATTTCAGGATTTCGTCGTTGTGCAACTTCGCAGAAACATGGCTGAATTTTCCTGTATATTGTTATCATTAAAACCAAGCACCGTTTCTGTCCCCATATCAAAAAGTATTAGGTACTATCTTCATCATTTCAAGCACTGCTAAAGTTGCTACGTGTAGGAAAAAATACCAATATCATACTGAAAATATCGGAGAGAAGCGATAGAATTCCTACAAACAACTTGAAGAAAATAAATGTGGGTACTAGGCCATGTCATTATAAAACAGTGAAACAACTAAAATAACGACATTTCGACCATCGTTTGAACGATCATCTTCAGAGCGAATAAATGCCACGAAATTTCAAATCATCAGCAGCAAAATGAAAGTTCGATTTTGAAACAAATTCTATTTCTTCTTTCTTATCTTCGATTAATTTCCCGAATTTCTCGTCCGTTTCGTATGTTGCTTTCTTTATACATTTCTAGAGCTTGCAATTTTACATAGTAACTCATGCCTGCAAACGTCATTTAACGAGCCTACGGAGCATAAAAATACAGGCGCCAGCTCCGGCAAATGTACGTAAGTAGTGTGATGCCGTGATTATGTATCAATTTGAGGTAAGGGCCCCGGTACCGGAAACGAATGAGTAGAAAGTTAAAACTGAAAATCGTTATCATCCCTCTGACGGTGGAATACAAGTACTGATACTGTTGTTGCTAACTTTCAAAGGTGGTAGTATGGATCAAAGTAAGAAAAAATGTCCGGTAAACATGTGCTGCAAAATTCATACCTGAGGAGCTATTAGCACTTGTTCAATAGTGGAGATATGTTTTATGCTAGCGAAGACGAACAAGTCCTCACAGTTCTTAAGGTATGCATTTTACAGCTCATGTGTACTGAACATTGTTTTCTTCTTTCGGTCCATACTACACCTCTGAAAGTTTCCTGCCCTACATCTCAGCTACAACACTACCGGAACATACTGTCAGATGTAACAGGAATGTCTTCTCTTCTGATTTTCCGTAATAGGGACATAACCTCAAATTGGTAACATCTTCATTGGATCTCCGTGTATACACATATTTTACAGACTCCAGCCCCTGTAACTTACACGAGTATACTCTGTTTCCAGACATCGATTCCTATGTAAAACTTCATCAGCTAGGTCCCCTCTACAGACTCGATAAGTGTGCAGTATGACGTGTGAAACATTTTGTATGCAGAGTGAATAACATGGGAGAATTGGCTAGAACCTCCTCTCTCTCTCTCTCTCTCTCTCTCTCTCTCTCTCTCTCTCTCTCTCTCTCACTTGTCAACTATCAACTACCAGCTTTCTTTTAAGTCTTACACCTGCTGTCTGATTTCTGGCAGAGCTCTAGATAACATGCCGCTCACTGCATTTTATCCCTGGTTGCATCTTAAATTCAGACTGTATATTCTGGTTAAAACTGTCAAAAGTTACTTTCTACGTCTAAAGATGTTATAAATATTAGTTGAATTTCTTCCACCGATCTCTAGCGGCTAATGTGTTCTCTCGAAATTGATTTTCCTCTAGCTCGTCTTCTCTAGTGTGTTCCATTGCTCTGTAAATATTTTGGATCAGTATTTTCAGCTGGGACGTATGAAAGTGATGGTTCGGTAGTATTCGCACTTATCACTATTTGCCTTATTTGGTATTGGTGTTATGTTTTTCGTTTAGTCTGAAGATTTAGCAGTCACGTAAGCTAGCATAGATGTTCAGGAGTGAAGCAGCAAACGCCGACAGAGTGAGTCCTCACCGGGGCTGATAGAGCCCTCTGGTAGCGAAGCCCTGCACTATAGACAACTGAGTGTATGAGGGACTAGTAGTGACACCTAGCAGCGAAGTGATAACTGAGTTTGTGAGGGACTAGTAGTGACACCTAGCAGCAAAGTGATGAACCGCAAAATGGCCGCGAAAATTGAGTAACTTAAATGTCTAGTTGCTGTTTATTTCTTCCTTCTGTTCTCGTAGCATATAATGAAAACTACATCTCCAGCGACATTAATGTACACAGCATGTTACATTCATCATTCCCTCTTTGTAATTTAGTATTGCTAAAAGTTTTGTCCACACTTCTAAGCATTAAAAATGGATATGTGGCTCGGAATTTAATAGCAAAAGAAACAGCCATATTAGCAGACAGTCTCTCTCTCTCATGAACAAAAATACGAAATGTAGGTTCAATTTCCTCTGCGCAGTGACGTGTCGGGGCTACTGTTACATTAAATGGTACCAAAATAATCGCACAGTATTGTGGGTTAAAGAATTTTGAACAGCAAGGGGAACTGTAAGTTTCTTGCAATGCAACGTTAGTGATATAATAGTACAGCAATAACAGACGTTTGTCATCCGTTTTTCTTATTTTTCAATTTCACTCATTACTGATGGCAAACGCCTTGCAGAGAAGGTAACATTCTGCATCTTCGGCTACGGCCTTTACAATCTCTTTCATTCAACTAGACTTAACCTGTAGAGGTAGTAATATAATTTCTTTTCTGATCCACAAGATACTTTTACGAAAAGTAGAGGCAGAGAGGTTGTCATACAACTATTAATCGAAATATTACATGAAATATATGGACGTGTTAGTAAAATCGCCAAGAAATTCCTCTTATTACTGTTAAGTGTTATCTGTTTGATTCAGCATTCAGCTCACATAAAACCACGAGAAATATCGTTTTCCATACAAAAAAAAGAGTTTATCTCATTAGTAACCTGTGTCATATCAAACATCCCGTTTTGACACTAGAATAATTTGAGAAAAAAAGAAGACCTGGGTTCGTTTTTGAAAATTCATTTAGTGAAAACAATGTATTTTCAAAAGGTATTGTCAACTGTTACGAAACTATTTCTTATACAGAATTTATTTATCACATAGTCAATCATGATACTAAAAAGGACACATTGTTGGCTTGTGTGTTGCTATTAATATAATATTTTGCATTTTCTTATGACTTTGAAATAATTACTGCTGTTTCAGCACTGAGAATGTGTGAAATAAAGTATGTAATATATGAATCAGTATGATAAACTTCTTTTTTCGAATATTGACTGTTAACTACAAGAAAATGGCAGATGTTTGGGTATTTACCTCAGCAGTATTCAGCACACGAAGCAAAACAAAATCTTTTATTTATTTTTTTTGCAAGGTTTTTATTTCATAGTTGTAATCCTAGAAATATTAATCATAGTGAGATATATTAAGTACCTTAAATTACATGTAGAAGAAGTCTGGTGAAGAAAGTGTGTGAATTAAAATTTAAAATGTTTGCAGCAGCATAATCAGGTTTAGTTTGTAGTGTGGGAGTGAGCTCCACGTGGGATCCGAAGCACGGACCCCACGGGGGTACCCGGCATGCGCCACATGCCAGGGCAGAGGTGGAGGCTTGTGTTGGAAATCTGAAAATTCCAGCGCCGGCCGGGGATAGAACCCCAGCCCGGCTGGGGCGAATAGCCCCAGCCGAGGCGCTGGAACGTTCAAGACCCCTTACCACTAGACCACCGAGGACCCCGGCCGTTTCCTGCTCTGGAGTCCAGAGCACTTCCTGCTGTCCTCCGTGTTTACACCGAGGCAGCAGTGGCATGGTATAACAGGAACTGTTTACCTGCGTCCGCTGGATGTCCACTTAGCGTACGACTTATTTACCCGGCTGACGTTCGTGTCGCTATAATGTTCTTAGTTGCCTTACAATTATTTGCGGGGACCGAAAATAGGCCTATGCAGTTACACGCAGTCGAGTCTCATTATTTGAACCTCTGTAATTCGATCGTGTTGTCAAGACCCATGTAAGAACTTCGATTTATCGAAGAAACCGCATGTGTTCGGTACATTCCATAAACGGAAGCGACTGTCATAACAGACAGCCCCGTAAAGATTTTGTAATGAAGTGTCAGCCGGTACGTAATACTCGATATGTGGAATTGTTTTATCGTTTATTAAGATAATCGTTTCACCCCTATACACTTCGAAAAAGTCCCGTTTTTTCTCAATAAAGCATAAGCACAGTACATAAATCCGTCGCGAAAATGACATCGAAGAAGTACAAGTGTTCGAGTACCACAGAAAAGAAGTGGGTCCTTGAAGGTGTGGAAGGGAGAGCAGAACAAAACTAAGATGTAATCTTTAGGGATTCCCTCATACTCGCTGTAGACACTCCAGAAGCAGGAAGATCAGTTTGATGACGTGTCATGAGGAGCGAGGAATAAATTCACTCTCAAATAACTACTGTACGAGATGCCTCTCCGCCTCTTGAAGGGTGTCATGGGATTCTGCGGCCGTGTGACTTGGCGACCCCTGAGTCAACGCGGTGTTTCTGACCACATACATTTTAGCTGCGGGTTCTCCGACCTTCAAAGGAAGCCGCGACCATGGGGAGGCTCTGCCTGTCGTTTTTGTAATAAGAACGCCCCTCCACATTTTATCTAGGCTTAAGACTGTCTATAGTGCATAGCCGTGTTTTAAAAAATATTATTTTTTTTACCTTTTCCATTCTACAACATTACTTCCTGTCTTATTTTACGAACTTTTCGTAGGAATGTCGTAAATTTTAAACGTCTTAAATCCACCGAGTCATTATGTGTTCTAAAAATATCTTTTAACTTTTTTTCAACACTATGTATCTTTTACCTCTTTCACTGAAGAGGCTGACCAATGGATTTTTTTTTTAATTTCAGGTATTGATTTTATTGCATTCTCCTTCAGCGTATTGATCAGAATTTGTAGGTTCAGATACCTTTGCTATGCCAAACTTCGACAGCATTCATGGTCCTGTGCATCGAATTGATGACGGTAGATAGCTGACCGAAATCACTTGGAAATAAATTCTCTGAACGCAGATAACTTTGATACAGTTGTGTTAGGTATAGAGGTATTACCTAACGCAACTGAAGCCAAGTTAAGAGTGAATTTATTTCGAAATAATTTCGGTCGACTGTCTGTCTTCACCAATTCTACATTTCAGATGGTGTACTAGGATTTTCCATCTATTGATTGACTATATAGTCTACGAATTCATGATCTTTTCGCCACTGGGCATTTGATACGCTCTTACCATCCATGCATCATCAAGGCAGTCCGGTGAAAGATGTGCTTTACAGCATACATGCGGCAAGACAATCGAACAACTTCTTCATCCCTGTATTTCTCCACTAATCCCAGTTCTTCTATGTCCTCCAGAGGCATCGCTTGAAATGAAAATTACAACTGGAAATAGATGGCTCGGAGAAAAATGTTTCCATAGCTTAATTTGCAGCCATTTCCAAGTCTAGCACTGCAGTTTTAAATGACAACCCAGTTACGACATTTCTCGATTCAGAAAAAAAAAATTTCACAATTATTTTGACTTTCCTCTGGTAAAAAAAGCTAGTCTTCCGTGCTTCAGATATCAACATGCAATGGTGTACAGTTGCTTCAGTTGTTTCGAACAACTCTGAAATGTCCCTCCGTAAGAAGAGATTTATTTTCATACATTTTCTCCCCTTCTTCGTAACTGATCACCAGGATTCATTTGTCGGGAACAGATTTATTATCTACTTTCAAAAAAACTTCGGTCACCTTCAAAATCTCTTCGCACAGCTGAATCCCTGAATTAGTGCCATGGTTATGGGACATCCCAGTAGCTTCCCTTACAGTGTGCAGTCTTTCTCATAATTCGTCATACGTGCGACGTAATCTAAACGTGTATCTCGCAAATCTTGAAATTTCTCTTTAAACCTTCGGAAAACAGGTACTGTCTTCTCTCTGCAGACTCTTTTCCAGCAGTAATGCATTCGTTTCTCAATCTCCACATCTGTTTCGTCAGGTTGGGCGAGAAACTTACTGTTCAGCAGTGATTCTACCATTTACAATTTCTAAACTGCCGCTGCTCCTATTTCGTTCGGAGTTCATGCACAGGCAATTCGTGTACTTACCACATTTTTGGTGCTCCTGGTACCAATTAGCATCCTTTTCCCTTTCTGTTTCCTTTTCTTTTTCCAACTACACGGACCAGTGACATTATCATCACCGCCTGTGTCCGACGTCAATGTGCAATAACCACTCACAGACAGTAGGTGGCAGCACTAGCAGTGTTGGGTATGCGTAATGCGGAAACTCAACGATTTATGTGACATCCAAAAGCACGTGATGATTGCCTTTCGGGCCACGGGTGGATGCATTTTCGAAACGGCAGAGTTCGTAAAATGTTGGTGTGTTGCCATATTTAAAGCGCACCGTGCATGGCGCTGTCCAGAACCGACGCTGAGGCCGTTGTGGTGCCCCACGGGCCACAGATGACAGGAGTTACAGAAAGCTGCAGGTGAATAACGTGCAACTGTTGAGCTACTGACCACGCACATGAACCAAGGGGCTACCGACAGTGTCTCCTCAAAGACCACTCGGCGAAAAATGCTGTGTATGGGTCACCACAGCAGACGCCTGGTCCACACACCTATGCTGACTGCTGTTCACCGGCGACGAAGGCTGGAATTTCCACGCCAGTTCTGCGACTGGGCGTCCACCACACGGTGACAAGCGGGCTTTTCAAGTGACAGTTAGACGTTGGCGTGTAGTTCGTGATTCACCTGAAAGTGAACACCCTGCAACAGTCGACGGCGGGGTTAAGACAGGAGGAAGGATCGTTATGGTCTCAGAAATGTTATCGTGACACTCCCGACGTGATCTCGTCGTTCTGGAAGCCACAGTGGATGAGCAGAAATATCAGTCGGAACCGTTGCCACACCTACATCGAGTTTGTTTTCCCTCGGAATCTACCAGCAGAACAACTGAATGTGTGACACAGCTTGCAGTGTACGTGCGTGGTGTGAAAAGCACCAGGATGAGTTTGCTTTACTCCACCGACCACCAGGCTTCCCGGGCTTAACGAAATCGAGAATATGTGGGACCACCTGGCTCAGGCTGTTCGTGTCCTGGGTCCTCAACCGACAAACGTAGCGCAGCTGACTGAGGGACCGGCGTCGGCATGGCTCAGTACCTCACTGACTCCTGCACCTTTCTCAGTTGTCCGCGCTTCGCGTTAATTGTATCCTCCTACAGTGAGTCGATGACGACACTCTCCCGTACACGACAGCATCATCAACAGCGGCAGATTGCTGTTCACTCTGCCTGTCACATCTTTTATGTCTGTAGAGAACAACAGCTGTCTGTTACACTTCCTGGGACATTCCTGACGATACCCTTGTCTCTGATCAACTCTCGCCGTCGAGAACGTACTGGTATCTATTATAGTCTTTTAGCCACTCACATATCTGGGAACCTACTCCGTATGCTCATACTAGGCCCTTCGTTAACAGTGTGCAGTGGAGCACCGTGTCAAAGGCTTTTCTCAAATCTAGGAGAGTGCAATCTGCCTGACACCCTTCATCCGTCGTTCGCAGTATATAACGTGCGAAAAGAGCAAGCTGGGTTTCACACGAGCTTTCTAAAACCGTGCTGATTTATGGACATAGGCTTTTCGGTGTCTAGGAAATTTATTATAATCAGATTCAGAATACGTTCTAAAATTCTGCAGAAAATCGATGTCAAGGACACTGGTCTGTAATTTTGCACATCCTTTCTTTTACTCTTCTACTACACGAGTGTCACCTGCGATTTTTTTAAACTGCCTTAGGTTGTACCCATTACGGGTGTAATATTCAGAAGGCAAATGTATATTGATCTCGTTATATACGGGTGCCACTTGCGCTTTTCCCAGTCGTTTGCGAAATACTGCTGGGCAAGAGATAGGCGATAAATGCGAATGAAGTAGGTAAAACCGAAATTGTTTTAACCTACTCGCTGTCGCTGAATTCTTTCCACGCGATGCGACCTTGAGCGTTTCAAACAGGTAGCAATAAATGCTCTACAAATGAGGTTGACTTTTGTACCGTTTCTTACGAGTTAATTACACTGCAGACAGCTTCCATTCTGCATAATATCAGCAACATGAAAATGAAAATTCACGGAAGTCAAATCTGGACTGTAGGGACGATGACGTAGAGTTTCCCAACCCATTATGGTTTCTTTTTCCTTCCAGTGGTTTTCCTCTCATCGCTGGCTTTACTTTGCTCATCAGTATGTGTGAGTGGTCAGCGCTACATCCTGTACGCTGATCTTCCAAATAATCACCAAAATACGACAACTGTGGCATCCAGATGATGGCCAGCATCACTTTCCTCGCTGATGCTCGAGTTTTGAATTTCTTTCGGACAGGTGAGCTGTTGTGCTTCCATTTCACGCCTTGTCCTTTCGAGTCGGGTTCACCATTTAGAGAGAAAGTTTCATCACACGTTAAAATCTCGTTCAGAAAAGGTTCACCTTCACATTCATAGAACTCTTTGTTTCCTGGTGTTCTTGTGTGAATTCTTTCGGGACTCACGTTGGACTTGTTTTGCTGTACTTGAGCATGTCACTGACAACGTTACGAACTGTGCCACTACCTACTGCAGCTATTTTGCTATTCAGTTCTACTGCAACACGTCGGCCATCAGGAGTAATGTCGTCAGAGCCGGCTTTAAACGAAGGAGGAGACACTTAAATTGGCCGGCCACGGCGTTTTTCATTTGTCACTGAGGTTAGATTGTTTTTGAACTGTCCTACGTATTTATCGAAAATTTCCGTCGTTCGCACAGCTTCGACCACACTGAAAAATCATTAGAGAAAATATTTTGGCCGTTTTCCACCTTCTGAAAGGGAAAACGCATCGCTGAATGTTGCTCAGTTAATGTGGAAACTTGAACCCGACGCGTCATTGTTCATTGCAACATTAAGGTTATAAAAAAAAGTTTTTTGTTAGTCAGCCGCTCTCAACTCATCTCAGTCATGCCAACCTAAAGTCATGAAACTACAAAAATTCTTCCTACAAACTGCAGGGGAAAGTCAGGAAGGAGTATGCTCTTAGTATTTAATCGGTCATTTCTAGTTGATGAGAAAGTTAAAACAAACAAATAGCAAAACATTGCTGATTTATTTACGAACAACATTTATCAGATACAGCTGAGTAACATTTAACCCAAACCTTAAATGTCATTATATATATGACACTGCTCGTTCGTACTCGTGGCCGCATAATCTGGTTAGAGTACGCACTAACACCAATAACAAGAAAATGCACCATGACCTTCATAAGCTGTGCATTCTTCATGCCATGTGGGGAGTACTTATCACACTTAATACGGTCTTCCGTGACAGACTCCTTTTAGTCTTCAGTACACCTTGGGCAGTTCGAAACATGAAGTTGGAATAATAGACAATTGTCAAGGTGATTCGATAAACCCTATGCCAGGCACTTAGATGTAATTTGCAGAATATCCATGTAGGTGTAGATCCCTCCTTGGATTGTGCCCTGATTGTTGCTGAAGATGATGGCGCAGTTTAATGCAGATTAGCCGTAGAGATTCTACGTTGTTCGTTACTGATATTTTGTCCCTTCTTGGTTTGGTTTGTTTTTCTAACAATACATTTTTGTACGTAGACTCAAACAGAATTTCGGATATTTTTGCAGCTTTCTTTAGATGTTCGAAAACCTAAAATTGTGCAGTTCACAAAACGAAAAACATAGTATCCTATGACTACAGCAGCAATAGCTCTCATTTCCAATCGGTCAACTCACACAAATACCTCGGTGTAACACATTGTAAGGATACGAAATAGAAGCAGGACTGAATAAAACTCAAGACGCGTTCATAGGATTTGTAGACCTGGAAAAGCGTTCGACAATGTAAAATGGTGCAAGATCGAAGTTCTGAAAAAAATAGCTGTAGGGAGGGACAGGTAATATATTCGTACAAGACCCAAGAGGAAATATGAATGGAAGACCAAGAACGAAGTGCAAGCATTAAAAAGTAAGACTTCGATATAGTCATTCGCCTCTACTGTTCAATCTACGCATCAAAGAAGCAACGAAGAAAATAAAAGAGAGGTTCAAGATCAGACTGAAATACGGGGTGAAAGAATATCAGTGACAAGCTTTGCTGATAATATTATCGTCCTCAGGAAAGTGAATTACTATAGGATCTGATGAATGGAATATACAATATAATAAGTGTAGATTTTGGGGTGAGAGTAAATCAAAGACAAAAGTGATGAGATGAAGCATAAACGGGAGCAGCGAGAATCTTTACATTGGTGATAACGAAGTAAGAAATGGAACCATCACATTGCCTCAGTCAAAGGTAAAGATGGTGGCGGACTGTAATTCATTGTTAGAATTAAAGGGAAATATAATCAGTGCACAAAGATGCTCCAGTGTGTGGGACCTGTCCCATATACGACTAGCAGGGGATATTGAACTGTTCATAAGAAAGTCAGCACGAATGGTTACAGGTTTGTTTGGCCCACAGGAGAATGTAACAGAGATGCTGAAGAAGTCGGCAGATGCCTGAAGATACACGTAAGCTATCCGGAGAAAGCCTACTTGCTAAAAATTTCTGGAACATACCCTAAATTTTGAATACGCGAGGTGTGTTCGAAAAAATTTCGGAACATTCGTAATTTCGCGCCAATGGCGTGTTGGGGCGAAATGCAGTTGACATCCCTGCACACGCGTGTGTGCTTAATGTGTAACTGCGGGAAGTTTCATTGTTGTATGTCTGTTAGCTTATTGTTCAGTGCTGTATTGAGTAGAACGTTGTGTCGCACAGTTGGCGAACTTCGAGAGGGGATAGTTAGAGGAGCAATGCGCCTGCACAAAATTTTGAAACTCAAGAAAGCCGCTGTTCGGGGTAGCCGCGCAGTCTTCGGGGCCTTGCCACGGTTCGTGCGGCTTCCCCCCCCCCCCCCCCCCCCCCCCGTCCGAGGCTAGAGTTCTCCCTCGGGCATGGGTGTGTGTAAGTGGTGCAAGCCTAGCGACTGATGACCTCAGCAGTTTGGCCCCATAGGAATTTAAAAGCTAAACTCAAGAACACCTTTACAGACACACACAAAATGATGCAGGAAGCCTATGGTGATGAGTGCTTAAGCCGTACTCGGTGTTACGGATGGTTCACACGTTTTAAAAACGGCCGGACGGAAGACGATCCCCGTGCAGGACGTCCTTCGACTTCTGCCAGCAACGCTTGTGTCAGGAACGTCAACGAAACTGTGCGTGTTGAACGAAGACTGACTGTCCGAGAGATTGCAGAAGAATGTAACATTGCAGTTGGATCGTGAAATTCTATTACAGAATCTTGGAATGTATCATGTTGCCGCCAAGTTCGTGTCACGGCTCATGAGTCAAGAGCAGATAGACCTCCGCCTCGCGATCTGAGAAGAGCTTTAGGATCACCCAAATGAGAACGAGATGTTCCTTAAGAAAATTACAACTGGTGATGAGACGTGGGTCTGCCGTTATGACGTTGAGAACAGGGTTCAGTCTTCACAATGGGTAGGGAAATGTTCTCAATGATCAAAAAATAAAAAGCTTGTCAGGTCAGCTTGGCCCTTGCTGACTTTTTTTTATTTCCAAAGTTGAAAACCAAGCTGAGAGGACGAAGATTTGTAACGATAGACGCGCGGTCCAGCGAAAGGCGAACCAAGTCTGCTCCCGGAAGTGGAAACGGTGTTGGGAGCGGTGTATCAGTCGTGGGGGAGATCATATACAAATAAGTGGAGATATGCATAGAGAAGTTCCAGAATTTTTTGAACAGACCTCGTAGACGAAAGGTAGTTAATACTGGCAAGTGGTCTGCAAATGTTCATACGGTTGCGTTCGCTTCCATTCGCTGCTGTGGAAACTGGGCTTAATAATAATATTCCCGGAGTGAGATGTAATTGGCAACTTTGTAAACGCTGAGCTGTGCGCCGCTTACAGCCCAGGCAAAATTATTCTCGGACGGACACATCATTATCTCCTTCGTGCCTAGAGTTGCTTCGGCCACAGACGGCAGCAAGGGGGGTAGGGCAGGGGGTACTGGCAAATGTCTGATTGCACTCAGGAGCAATGGTCTAAGAAAGGCTGGGAACCACTCTTCAAGTGCCTGTGAATGTGTACTGAACATAAATGTGGAAAACTGCAACAGCTCAGTTTTTGAATTTTTTAAATTCGAGTTAACTAGTTTTGGAGTCGTTTCAGGATCATCTTCAAATGTGGTTCACAGAATTCGCGTCTTTATTTCTTTAGAGTGAATCTGGGTACTGGCTCTCTGACAAGAACTCTTTAATGTATCGCCACGAGCGGCAGTTACACGGCGACATGTATCGGGAAACAAAACCTACTGCTTACCGTGACAGCGTGGGCGGTATTGCAGTTAATATCCATCTGGCAACTTGCGTTTTAGTTGTCTGTTGGCCACTGGTCAATCTCTTTTCATTGTAAATATAAATACGAATTGTCACCATATATCACCAGCATAAAGTTTGCTACAGATGTACACTCTTTGACATAAAACTTGACAGGCGGCCGGCCGCTTCAGAGGCTAAGTCCGCGCCGATCGCGACATGGGACAAAAAAACTGGCCAACTCGCTAATTTTCTAAGTCCGGTTATCTGCACAATCTGGCAACACTGTAGACTGCGGCACTTCCTGGAGGAAAACTTGTCCCATGATAGAGAAACTCTAGGCTGATTACGCCTGTGGTCTAGCGGTAGCGTGCGTTGTTTCTGTTCATAATGTCAGTGGATCGAGAGCAGCTGGCATAAAATATTTTTATAGCCTCTTCTGTCTGAATGCTGAAGACGTGAATGTAATGGTAGCGCAGATTCAATCTATTTCGCTTTGTGACACACCGATATCAAAATTTTATCCAGTAACGATTTTGCGGCAGATTTCCTGCAGACTGTCCTCCTCTGGACGCCGTATGCGGCAAAGCTCCGGGATCCATTTGCTGGCTACTGGCAGCGGCCGTGGCGACAGCAGGGGCGCTGCACTCCCCCGTTCTTTATCGAAAGCGCCTGCTACCGCTCATCACTTTTGATGATTTGAAACTCTTTATTATTAAATGTTGCTCCACAGAAAATTTCTACAATTTCCATTCACGCTCAAAAGCAACGGAGACAGACGCCCTGATTAGTAGGCGGGTATTATATTACATTAATCGGCAAGAGCTGAGTATGGCCCGAAATTAATTTTATAGACTGGGACGAAATTAAACCACCTCACTACATTCGATGAATTTATAAATGCTTCATACCTCGTTTCTTTTCCTTTCAAACTCAATTATTTGTGCAACTTTTGGTCAATGTTTGGATGTTTTCGTCAAGCCAGAGTGAGCGTCTGTGGTGTAAAGTGTATTACAGTTCTTGTTTCATTCCTTATGGTAAGTCTATGCGATAAACTGTGTGAATACCTTGCAATGCATGCTCTGTAGCAGCGCAGGAACACTGCACATTTGGAGTTCCATGTATGGGTTCATGAAGTATTTATTGTTGATCGGAAGTGATAGTTAAGGTCATCAGATTTAGACCAGAAAAATTTGTCGTTTTGAAGGTTTCAGAGAACGGAAAGGAATTGCTAACGCCGGTGTTCGAAAACGTCTACAGTTAAATGCTATTGCAAAAATTTAGAAGAAGGGAACTACATTAACGAACATGTGCACTTCATAAACAACCTTCTGACATGTTAGACCTATATGACGAACAAAGCTCAAATTTATATCGTTGACAGTCGGTTTGAATCTTTTCATGGTCTATTTTACAGTGAAGCACCTTGGAATTTGCAAAGCAGAAATCCATGATATTAACTTAATTTACTAAGTCGAAATCGGACGAAGATTGATGTTTAAAGGCATTCTTCAGATTTCGCATAAGAAATTTTTACTAGCAGTTTGCAACTCCATTAATTAAAATGGAAAATAAAAGGTTGTAGTCAGCGGCTTCTACCGTGATTCGAACTGCTATGTCTTGTACTATGTCTTATAGTACAAGCACTGCAACGCACAAGGGAACCTCTGAGCTAACGACACACTGGCGGCCAGAGGCGGAATATAGTCACTGCGATGTTGCCTGAGCCTCAAAACGCTACCTTAAACACACGAACAGAGGAGGTCGAGATTACTGTTTTAACGTCCCGCCGACAACGATGTCATTAGAGACGGAGCACAAGCTCGGATTAGGGAAGGATGGGGAAGGAAATCGGCCGTGCCCTTCCTAAGGAACCATCCCGGCATTTGCCTGAAGCGATTTAGGGAAATCATTGAAAACCTAAATCAGGATTGCCGGGCGCGGGATTGCACCGTCGTCCTCCCGAATGCACACACAAACAGGTGTTACGTATGTGAAGAACGCCGTTCTTGGAGTCCAGAAATTAAATATACTTTCTAATTGTGTCATCTTGCAGTGGATTATATCGTACGAGTCTTCGATGTGGACAACGAATGTCAAGTGAATTTAGCGAGGTAACGCCGACCTACACCCGGAAGTAAATGCACTATCAGAGTGTTGACAAATACTTGCTACGACGCTGCCATTTCTAGGCTCTCTGACGAGGCAGCTCTTCAGCCAAATGCTTGCCGTGATTCTCCGGTACGGTTCTTCAGAGTGGAGACGCGCGCGCACGTTTGGTTTTTATGCGGCGTTCTCCCCTGATGGTTTCTGACGTCGCCTTGTGGGCTATGTATACATATGAGACATTCAATTATCATTAATCCAGAATGATACAAGTTTCAGCTTCCGGCGTGGAAGAAGGCTGTTGACGCCGACATTATATCATTTCAACGTAGGGAAAGCAAAACGGATCATTCAATGTTTCTCATTCAACATAAAGCATGTGAGATAATTTTCCGTAACGTTCATAATCATCTAAAAATACAAACGAAGTAAAAATACACCGGAAGCTTATTCGAATTGAATATAACGCTTTGCACCTCCATTTCGAATTTGTCCACTTGCAATCTTTTGCAGCATACACATAGAATGTCATGATTACCACGAGAATGAAGAAATATGTTGGTAAGGATGGAAGCAAGAAGAGACGCAGTCAACAAATATTCTATTTCTCATGGCATTCATTTCATTTGACACGTAAGAAGAGGTAAAGCGGGAATTTACTTTCGTTTACACGAAAGATATGCCGCACATATTGATAACGAGGAAGTCTGCGTCTTCATACGTTTCCTCCTTGAAATCTGTATGCTCTATTATATACTAAGTAGCCCGATCATTGTTTCAGTAATGTTACCCTCTTGTTTGACCCCGTAACGATGAACAGATTCCAAATGCATGTCTCCCTTCCTGGGTTGTTTTTTGTGTTTTATTGCTTGGAATTCCTGAAGCAGACCACTGTGCCTTCCTCCCTCGTGGGTTAGGTCTCAAAACTAAACCGCTTTGTATCCAATGGCATAATTTATTCAGACAGCATCAGCATAGGACTATCAAACAAAGCCTTCCACTCTAACCAGCACTGACCAAAGTGTAATCCACGGTCATGGTCCTAAATTACCAGCTGTCTGCTACTGTGGCAAAGTCCGTACTACACTGTCGATTCCGCAGCACCATTTTATCTGGTAACACTGTGCAGTTGCACAGTTGTGCTACCAGGTCTGTCCTCACACTGTCAACTTTATGTATCTCACTTCTCCTGTAGCGTAGATCACGAGGAGCCGAAGTAAATGAGTGTATTCTGCATGACGTAACATTCAGTATTCCCTTCTTTCATAGCCACTCTTCATGTGCATCGATACCAAATAGGAATGCGAAAACTCTTGCGAGTGAGAGAATGACAATAACAATCGTAACAAGAACAAGCAAATAATGAATGATGTTTATTCAACGCAGAACGAGAATGGCTTTAAATATAAAAATCTGTATCTATATCCATATCTATTGATCTTTGAGTTGGCACAATGCAAATATATTCTTAGCATTTAGTTACTGAATTTAGTTCTGGATGTTTGCAGAGAAAAGGAAAAGTCGGTACTTCTCGCTAGTGTAATATAATGTGAACCAGCAACTACCCTTTCCTTAGAACACGACTCAAGCAGGTCCTCAAGTAGGTAGCAAGGCACTGCTGCATTCTGTTCCCTGACATTGCTCTGATGACGGTTAATGCAGATAGTTCCGATTATGAAATACAAAACGTATTGCAGGTTAGTTCCTAGGATAGTAACATTAAATTTGCGTTGTAGACGGCACATGAACGTGACGACTATCCATATTACTCATCAATATAAAAAGACAATATTTTGGGAATTTAGCAGGATTACTCAAAATGAATTCTGAAATTGGGTGACTGACTGCACAGGTGCTAAACGTCGTCAAGAGTATACGATGTCCTAATCGCATTAGGAATATGAAGAACGTCTTCGACAGCTCGCAACTTTCACATTGCTATCTCCACCCTACTCCAGACAGCCCTCGGTGGAGTTGCACTACGTTGCCGATGTTATGGAAGGCCTTCAAACCGACAACAGACCACATATTGAAAAACACAAGCGAATTCTCTTGCAGCGTAAGCTTATTGTAACTAATCTAAAAATTATTGGAGAGGAACATTGTCCTATTCAAAAAAAGTAAAATGTTACACACTGTTGACGTCAAACGGACATTATCTATGTCCTGTCTTGTGTCCTACTCATCTATAATATCAAGTGTACTATGAAAATGATTATATATAATGGATGATAGGGTAATGCATTGATACCAGATGGTGGGGACCGGCCGGTGTGGCCGTGCGGTTCTAGGCGCTTCAGTCTGGAACCGCGTGACCGCTACGGTCGCAGATTTGAATCCTGCCTCGGGCATGGATGTGAGTGACGTCCTTAGGTTAGTTAGGTTTAAGTAGTTCTAAGTTCTAGGGGACTGATGACCTTAGAAGTTAAGTCCCATAGTGCTCAGAGCCATTTGAACCATTTGAACTATTTAACACAAAATGACATTAAAAATTAAAGTTATTCACGAGCAGCTAGTTGAGAATATGTATGAACATTAAATGACACGACGAACTGAAATAATATGACGAAGAGTTCAGCGCTCACTGGGAATAGAGCCCCACACATATCGTTGTTGACTACACACAAAGAGACGTCAGCTACCGAATTTTTCTCCACCAGCTGCTCAGAATAGCATCTTGAACTTACAGTCATCTCGCAAATAGTTCTGTGTCTCACTGGGAGTTAAAAACGTCAGATATCGTTAGTGTTGACAACGAATGAAAATACATTAAAAATCAAAATTATTATCCACCAGCAGATAGGTGTTCTCCTGATAGAGCTTGATAATACGTAATTAAATCTTTAGTGCCGGGCCAGGATTCGATCCCATTCACGCGTAATACGTGAAGGTGTTGAGGAATCTGCAGTTTTGAACAAACAACAAATTGTAGCCGAGCTGTATTGTCACGAAGGGATCAAATTCCGCGTTAAGGGCGGTCTGAGTTGCATTCCCAGTTTAGAACCAATTTTATCGACATACAGAAGCTCAAATAAAAGATGGAATAAGTGTCCTGTGACCATACATAGCGTATGTGTCGTCACTTTAAATAAATAACTAGTATAAGAAAGGTTACTGGTGATAGAGTTTCTACATGTCGCCACTCCAGACTTTATTGTGGTTCAACCTACCGTCTACTTGGTAAAGAAGGAATATCATCTTTAATGTGAATTTTCAGACCACGCAGCCTTTATATCTCCTTCATTTGGTGACCCAGGATAGAATGGAATCTGTCTCTCCCTATCTAAAATCATTGACGGAAGTGGGAATCGAACCCAGACCATAGGTATAACAACCTACCATCCGTCCAACAGACCACGAAATCCTCTTCTCTGCGAGTCATTTTTCTATCGTAACGCAGTTGCGCCACACTGGATGAGAATTCTGACACACAGGCTCCCTGCAGTAATTTGCAGCATGTTCAGTAAATTCATTTACTTGGTTGACCGAATCACCATGAACTAGCTGCCTCGGCTACCCAGTGCATACATTCGACTATTTTGTAATCACAGAAATAAAATCACGTAACTGCCACCTACACACAACTGCCAACAGTGTAGGATGCAGAAGTTTAAATAGGAAGTGTTCCTTTCCACTTGAGCTATTCTATTGCGCTATCTGTTACTAGAAAACGTCGTTCAGTCCAAAAGAAAAGCTGTAACTGTTTGTCTCTCAGAAGTCAAGACCTGGCCATATGCATAATCTCACAGTGCTGTGGAATCCAAAAGTTCTGGAGGAATAGTTGCCGAGCTCTGGAGCTGCTGTAGCTACGTGTCGGCTTGTAGCATAGATAAGATGTCGCGAGTTCGAATACATTCAGTGCTACATTTTTTAAAACGCAATTCTGCTCTCTGCTGAAGGCATCAATCTAATGGAATTTTGAACATAATTCCCTTCACTTCTCAACCCAAAGTAGTCGCATGTGGAAAAAGGGCTAACTACTGTGACATTTTGTTCTATTCAGGTTTAATAGACAGCAGGCAGCAGATGCATCTCGAAGATGTGCAGGGAGAGCGCATCGTGCCAGAATATGTCAGAAAAGTATTTTCTACATTAGCCGTCGTGTGGTAGTGATATTTTATTCTTCTTCAAACTTTGTTTGACAGTTTTAACTCAGAACAAGTTTTCTACATGCATGTAATCAATAAACTGCATGTGCATTGTCAGACTGTCATAGGTAACATCTAAGAATTCGCATATATCGTTGATGATTAATTTCTCTCTTATGTTTACTATTGTTTTAACAACACTAAAGGAAACCTTACGAAAATGGTGCACTGTATTATAAGAAATGAAATAAAACTAACCATGATAACCTTACGACGAAAGCATGCATGCCTCTATCGACACGAATTAGTAAAATACTACTCACTTAGATTTTGACTGGGTCTGAGTTTAATTGGTATGCTGTGTCATACTCAAGAGGTATGCAAATGTGGCATTTCAGAAATATAGTTACGTATTCCTAGAAGCCCAAAATTCGCTTGTCAGCAGCGGAAAGAGGCCTTACCTGTTGTGCAGCATTGTAAGTTTTTCAACACTGCACTATGAGCTGAAAGCATTTTCTTGCGATTTCCTTATTGATGTTTGATCTGACTGCTTGTAGCTCTTTCACAGAAGGGATAAAAACGTTACAGTCAGTGAGACTGGAACTGCGAACCGTAACGGACGCTTTTTCACAGGTCAGCACGTTACCACAGAGCTGGCGAGGAGGTATGGGTCTTAGCTTCCTATTACGAGGGCAATAGTAACTAGAACTCGTAAACCGCTATTTGAAGGTCGAGATTAGTTGCGGTTTCCACCTGCAACGACTTTCCTGGGCTGAAAACCGTAAATTTTCAATCTTTTGTTACCCTTCAAGCGATAATAACTCATATTATTCAATGGAAATGACAGGTAAAATCAAGTGAACTTTGAGGCTTAATTCCGTGCACACCAGGAAGTAACTCGTCGATCACAGAGTTGCCAAACATACGTTGCCTTGTTGCCAAATCTCAGTTACAGTACCAGCAGGAAGAAGACGAACCGATGTGATCCTACAGCGGTCTGGGAAGTGACCATAGCTGGTGTCTCCAAGTCACGGCTGCTACGGCCCTGAATACGTAATGCGTCTGACTCGCTTACTGTAACTAGGTTTAGGGACTGGAGCGTAGTTACTAATAATACTCAGAACTGACTGCAAACTAAGCATCATAAATCAGTAACTCTCGTTGTTGTTTTTATATTTCGTTAGTAAGTGTACTCAAAACTAAGAACCTCATTCACAGGCGTTTTCGTGCCTCGCCGATAGTCGAGCACAACAAACAAATAAAAATAAAAAAGAATGTTTATATATATATATATGTGTGTGTGTGTGTGTGTGTGTGTGTGTGTGTGTGTGTGTGTGTGTGTGTGTGTGTGTGTGTGTGTGTGGGAGAGGGAGAGGGAGAGGGAGAGGGAGAGGGAGAGGGAGAGGGAGAGGGACAGGGAGACGGATAAAAAAGAATGAGAGTGTAAAAAATTGTTGTAAAGAAATTGAATCATGGTATTTAAAGAAACCTTTCATTAAAATGACACGTTCCACATCATTACGAAATGTCGTATTCATGATCTATGGAACAAGAGTTAATCTAATGTAATCTAATCTAATCACATCATATTGATGATTAACCATGAAGAGTCATGAATTACCGAAATTTTGGCCAATATCAGTAACCAAATCTAAACTTGAAAATAAAAGACGACAATTTTTGTAATAAACCGTGACTCCTATCAAGACCCTTTCGTCCCTGTTATCTATCCACGAAAGATGTCTGATATACCTCCATTCTGAAGTAACAAAGTGTGCATGCATTTAAAGATGAAGTGCATGATGTGAAGTTCTGTGACGGAGATACGAACCCAACACGTAATCGGATTGTTAACTAAGAAAAATCAAATGTTACGTATCGGTTTTTCTTACGAGCCGCTAGGTGTCTGAATCTAAAATAAGGATACAAACTTTTGTGCCTAAGCGACAATCGAACTGCACACCTACCGTGCATCCACGAATATAGCTTAAGTATCAGTTGCTTACTCATGAACAGTAAGATGTGTGCGTGTTTGACCAGAAATAACGACACCTGTTGCGATTGTTGGAAACACGTGAACAGACATTGAAATTGCGCGTTAATTTTCACTAGCAGGTGGGTGTGCACTTGATAAAGCTAGAAATGAAATTATGAATATTTTTGTACTGGATCAGGTTTCAGACCCACATACTTACCTTTGGAGGAGACCTAGAGAAGATTGCAGTCTTGGGAAAAGGAACGAAATGACTGAACTATACTGTTCCGAGAGATTCAGATCCTCGAAAGAGGAGATACGAATTCGAATCACAGTCCAGCACCAAAATTTTAAACGTCTCTAGTTCAATCAAGTACAAGTAAAATAAGAGCCCTGTCCCTTTAAATGGCTATCGGTTCATCAAATAAAATAAAATTTTCTAATGTAAGTAAGCTTACTGGCGACTGTATTTCTGTTTACCATGACTTCCGCTGTGTCATTTCCCAACGTAAACCGGCTCTGCCCAGTTGGTAATGAAGGAACGTGATGTTTAATGCGTATTCTGGATTATAACGTCTTTCTCTTGAGGTTACCAGAGGTAAAATAAATCTGTTTGTGCCTCTTAAAAGTAAATGCCTGAACTCACGCATTGCACCTGTGATAGCTCGTTCCACCATACCATTGTGGCCACATTACCCAGCCCCAAGAGTGTGCTGTAACGGATGATGTGCTTAGCTCACAAAATTAGTCACGGTGGAAAAAATGCGAGTCTATTAAATGGTCAAGTAGAAGCAAGCTTCTGACGCAGAGATTATGCTATTCTCATGTCAGCAGGATGTAAAGACTCTTCTAGGCATTATAGGCTGGATGTGAAGTCATTTTCATTTTTCACAAATTCAGCAAATTTCTTAGTTCGAGAAAATCCACTGTGAAGTGTGAAGTTGCCGGATAATTCGATTATTACTGTTATTATTAATATAATTTTATTCATACCGCTGCTGGAACACAAGTGCTTGCAGATCATTTAATGCCTTTTGGTTACTATAGAAGTAGTTTCCCAAGAACAGGTTCTTTCCCTGTCTACGGAACCCTTTTCATGTATATATCAAACATCAGCAATTACTCTTAGATTACATTAAAACTAAAGTAATTGACGAAGACGTTACTTGATGACAAAAACGCGCTGCCTTTCGTCATTTACTTGCACCTAGAAATGGCTATCGAGTACTGACAAACCAAAAGGCAAGAGATCTTACTGCCTTCTGATATACGTCGCTGCCAGTTCTTCCACATGATTTGGTCGACATGACCTGTTTCAAGTTGAGTATGACAGACAATGTTTTAGAAAATCTATTGTTTCCCTTTGAAATAAACAGAAGTATTTTCATTCTAAGCTGTCCAAGTACAAAATTTTCGCAATATTAGTTCAAATTTAATATTCGCTTCTATAATGTAGGAAAGTAGTTCACAGTCGCAAAACTCGCATCCGAAACGTTGACCTTACACTTAGTCGCTGACCATACATTCTAGCTCAGAGTGACACCAGTTTAAATAACCTAATGTAGCGAAGACTGTTTGCCAGTGCTCTTTCTCACCGGTAAATACGCAATTCACTCATTTGGCTCCATAAGTACACTGTAACAGTAATTTCTGTGTGAAATTTGTCAGTAACCTTTTGCCTTCCAACCGGCAAAATACGGCAGAGTACGGCCGGTAAACAATTCACAAACCACGATTTAGTGCCGATAAGACGATTTCTTTAAACATTGTCGAAGCTGAGGGAATTTAGATTCTGCTTAAATCGTCTTAAGCAGCAACGTTCACAGATATCTCAAATAGGAAAAAGCTGAATATCCAGTTACGAAGGTTGTAAAACAAACTTCCCACAGTTTGTGTCAGGTTGATCTTTTCGTCTGATAACACTGCTTAAGTATTTTGTCTAAGAGGTATCACAAGTAGTATCCCTGTAGCTGTGGGAATCATTGGTTGAAAACGAGTTTAACACCAATGGGTACAGTGCTGCTAAATTTTCACAATTATTATCAACCTAAGTCTGAGTTCATCCACAAACTGAGGCGTATTTATAATATTGGAGCTAGACTGTGTATCCTTGTCTTTCTTGAGTGGTCATTGGAAGGCGTTTACACACACGTATACAATACTATGAATACTTCGAACGCTATGGTTAACGTTGCTCTCATAAACTACTCTTTTTTTTTAAATTCTTCTGGGTCTTCAGCGTGCAATATGTGTTGCAGATAGTCTCAGACCAAAAAATTGACCGCCGAGTCGTTCACGTAAGGTGGACAACACAATCGTACTCCTCTCAGAATTCTATGTCTGGCAACATGCTCGATCTGGCAACATGTAGACTGCGGCACTTCCCAGAGGAAGTCTTGACTCCAGTCTTAGTACATTACTCTTGACTACGACCGTAGTCTTGAGGTAAAACGCGAGACCAGCTAATATGATATTGTAGATTCGCTTGAATTCCACTCATAACTTCAGCACCGAGAGGAAAGGGGCGATAAAATTTTGTCGATATGTGCTTTCGGTCGCCAGACGTCATATTAGCTGGTCTCGCGTTTTACCTGAAGACTACGGTCGTGTTCCAGCAGCGGTATGAATAAAATGATAGTAATAATAACAGTAATAATCGAATTATCCGGCAACTTCACACTTCACAGTGGATTTTCTCGAACTAAGAAATTTGCTGAATTTGTGAAAAATGAAAAAGGCTTCACATCCAGCCAATGATGCCTAGAAGAGTCTTTACATCCTGCTGACATGAGAATAGCATAATCTCTGCGTCAGAAGCTTGCTTCTACTTGACCATTTAATAGACTCGCATTTTTTCCACCGTGACTAATTTTGTAAGCTAAGCACATCATCCGTTACAGCACACTCTTGGGGCTGGGTTATGTGGCCACAATGGTATGGTGGAACGAGCTATCACAGGTGCAATGCGTGGGTTCAGGCATTTACTTTTAAGAGGCACAAACAGATTTATTTTACCTCTGGTAACCTCAAGAGAAAGACGTTATAATCCAGAATACGCATTAAACATCACGTTCCTTCATTACCAACTGGGCAGAGCCGGTTTACGTTGGGAAATGACACAGCGGAAGTCATGGTAAACAGAAATACAGTCGCCAGTAAGCTTACTTACATTAGAAAATTTTATTTTATTTGATGAACCGATAGCCATTTAAAGGGACAGGGCTCTTATTTTACTTGTACTTGATTGAACTAGAGACGTTTAAAATTTTGGTGCTGGACTGTGATTCGAATTCGTATCTCCTCTTTCGAGGATCTGAATCTCTCGGAACAGTATAGTTCAGTCATTTCGTTCCTTTTCCCAAGACTGCAATCTTCTCTAGGTCTCCTCCAAAGGTAAGTATGTGGGTCTGAAACCTGATCCAGTACAAAAATATTCATAATTTCATTTCTAGCTTTATCAAGTGCACACCCACCTGCTAGTGAAAATTAACGCGCAATTTCAATGTCTGTTCATGTGTTTCCAACAATCGCAACAGGTGTCGTTATTTCTGGTCAAACACGCACACATCTTACTGTTCATGAGTAAGCAACTGATACTTAAGCTATATTCGTGGATGCACGGTAGGTGTGCAGTTCGATTGTCGCTTAGGCACAAAAGTTTGTATCCTTATTTTAGATTCAGACACCTAGCGGCTCGTAAGAAAAACCGATACGTAACATTTGATTTTTCTTAGTTAACAATCCGATTACGTGTTGGGTTCGTATCTCCGTCACAGAACTTCACATCATGCACTTCATCTTTAAATGCATGCACACTTTGTTACTTCAGAATGGAGGTATATCAGACATCTTTCGTGGATAGATAACAGGGACGAAAGGGTCTTGATAGGAGTCACGGTTTATTACAAAAATTGTCGTCTTTTATTTTCAAGTTTAGATTTGGTTACTGATATTGGCCAAAATTTCGGTAATTCATGACTCTTCATGGTTAATCATCAATATGATGTGATTAGATTAGATTACATTAGATTAACTCTTGTTCCATAGATCATGAATACGACATTTCGTAATGATGTGGAACGTGTCATTTTAATGAAAGGTTTCTTTAAATACCATGATTCAATTTCTTTACAACAATTTTTTACACTCTCATTCTTTTTTATCTCTCTCTCTCTCTGTCTCTCTGTCTCTCTCTCTCTCTCTCTCTCTCTCTCTCTCTCTCACACACACACACACACACACACACACACACACACACACACACACACACACACACACACACATTCTTTTTTATTTTTATTTGTTTGTTGTGCTCGACTATCGGCGAGGCACGAAAACGCCTGTGAATGAGGTTCTTAGTTTTGAGTACACTTACTAACGAAATATAAAAACAACAACGAGAGTTACTGATTTATGATGCTTAGTTTGCAGTCAGTTCTGAGTATTATTAGTAACTACGCTCCAGTCCCTAAACCTAGTTACAGTAAGCGAGTCAGACGCATTACGTATTCAGGGCCGTAGCAGCCGTGACTTGGAGACACCAGCTATGGTCACTTCCCAGACCGCTGTAGGATCACATCGGTTCGTCTTCTTCCTGCTGGTACTGTAACTGAGATTTGGCAACAAGGCAACGTATGTTTGGCAACTCTGTGATCGACGAGTTACTTCCTGGTGTGCACGGAATTAAGCCTCAAAGTTCACTTGATTTTACCTGTCATTTCCATTGAATAATATGAGTTATTATCGCTTGAAGGGTAACAAAAGATTGAAAATTTACGGTTTTCAGCCCAGGAAAGTCGTTGCAGGTGGAAACCGCAACTAATCTCGACCTTCAAATAGCGGTTTACGAGTTCTAGTTACTATTGCCCTCGTAATAGGAAGCTAAGACCCATACCTCCTCGCCAGCTCTGTGGTAACGTGCTGACCTGTGAAAAAGCGTCCGTTACGGTTCGCAGTTCCAGTCTCACTGACTGTAACGTTTTTATCCCTTCTGTGAAAGAGCTACAAGCAGTCAGATCAAACATCAATAAGGAAATCGCAAGAAAATGCTTTCAGCTCATAGTGCAGTGTTGAAAAACTTACAATGCTGCACAACAGGTAAGGCCTCTTTCCGCTGCTGACAAGCGAATTTTGGGCTTCTAGGAATACGTAACTATATTTCTGAAATGCCACATTTGCATACCTCTTGAGTATGACACAGCATACCAATTAAACTCAGACCCAGTCAAAATCTAAGTGAGTAGTATTTTACTAATTCGTGTCGATAGAGGCATGCATGCTTTCGTCGTAAGGTTATCATGGTTAGTTTTATTTCATTTCTTATAATACAGTGCACCATTTTCGTAAGGTTTCCTTTAGTGTTGTTAAAACAATAGTAAACATAAGAGAGAAATTAATCATCAACGATATATGCGAATTCTTAGATGTTACCTATGACAGTCTGACAATGCACATGCAGTTTATTGATTAGATGCATGTAGAAAACTTGTTCTGAGTTAAAACTGTCAAACAAAGTTTGAAGAAGAATAAAATATCACTACCACACGACGGCTAATGTAGAAAATACTTTTCTGACATATTCTGGCACGATGCGCTCTCCCTGCACATCTTCGAGATGCATCTGCTGCCTGCTGTCTATTAAACCTGAATAGAACAAAATGTCACAGTAGTTAGCCCTTTTTCCACATGCGACTACTTTGGGTTGAGAAGTGAAGGGAATTATGTTCAAAATTCCATTAGATTGATGCCTTCAGCAGAGAGCAGAATTGCGTTTTAAAAAATGTAGCACTGAATGTATTCGAACTCGCGACATCTTATCTATGCTACAAGCCGACACGTAGCTACAGCAGCTCCAGAGCTCGGCAACTATTCCTCCAGAACTTTTGGATTCCACAGCACTGTGAGATTATGCATATGGCCAGGTCTTGACTTCTGAGAGACAAACAGTTACAGCTTTTCTTTTGGACTGAACGACGTTTTCTAGTAACAGATAGCGCAATAGAATAGCTCAAGTGGAAAGGAACACTTCCTATTTAAACTTCTGCATCCTACACTGTTGGCAGTTGTGTGTAGGTGGCAGTTACGTGATTTTATTTCTGTGATTACAAAATAGTCGAATGTATGCACTGGGTAGCCGAGGCAGCTAGTTCATGGTGATTCGGTCAACCAAGTAAATGAATTTACTGAACATGCTGCAAATTACTGCAGGGAGCCTGTGTGTCAGAATTCTCATCCAGTGTGGCGCAACTGCGTTACGATAGAAAAATGACTCGCAGAGAAGAGGATTTCGTGGTCTGTTGGACGGATGGTAGGTTGTTATACCTATGGTCTGGGTTCGATTCCCACTTCCGTCAATGATTTTAGATAGGGAGAGACAGATTCCATTCTATCCTGGGTCACCAAATGAAGGAGATATAAAGGCTGCGTGGTCTGAAAATTCACATTAAAGATGATATTCCTTCTTTACCAAGTAGACGGTAGGTTGAACCACAATAAAGTCTGGAGTGGCGACATGTAGAAACTCTATCACCAGTAACCTTTCTTATACTAGTTATTTATTTAAAGTGACGACACATACGCTATGTATGGTCACAGGACACTTATTCCATCTTTTATTTGAGCTTCTGTATGTCGATAAAATTGGTTCTAAACTGGGAATGCAACTCAGACCGCCCTTAACGCGGAATTTGATCCCTTCGTGACAATACAGCTCGGCTACAATTTGTTGTTTGTTCAAAACTGCAGATTCCTCAACACCTTCACGTATTACGCGTGAATGGGATCGAATCCTGGCCCGGCACTAAAGATTTAATTACGTATTATCAAGCTCTATCAGGAGAACACCTATCTGCTGGTGGATAATAATTTTGATTTTTAATGTATTTTCATTCGTTGTCAACACTAACGATATCTGACGTTTTTAACTCCCAGTGAGACACAGAACTATTTGCGAGATGACTGTAAGTTCAAGATGCTATTCTGAGCAGCTGGTGGAGAAAAATTCGGTAGCTGACGTCTCTTTGTGTGTAGTCAACAACGATATGTGTGGGGCTCTATTCCCAGTGAGCGCTGAACTCTTCGTCATATTATTTCAGTTCGTCGTGTCATTTAATGTTCATACATATTCTCAACTAGCTGCTCGTGAATAACTTTAATTTTTAATGTCATTTTGTGTTAAATAGTTCAAATGGTTCAAATGGCTCTGAGCACTATGGGACTTAACTTCTAAGGTCATCAGTCCCCTAGAACTTAGAACTACTTAAACCTAACTAACCTAAGGACGTCACTCACATCCATGCCCGAGGCAGGATTCAAATCTGCGACCGTAGCGGTCACGCGGTTCCAGACTGAAGCGCCTAGAACCGCACGGCCACACCGGCCGGTCCCCACCATCTGGTATCAATGCATTACCCTATCATCCATTATATATAATCATTTTCATAGTACACTTGATATTATAGATGAGTAGGACACAAGACAGGACATAGATAATGTCCGTTTGACGTCAACAGTGTGTAACATTTTACTTTTTTTGAATAGGACAATGTTCCTCTCCAATAATTTTTAGATTAGTTACAATAAGCTTACGCTGCAAGAGAATTCGCTTGTGTTTTTCAATATGTGGTCTGTTGTCGGTTTGAAGGCCTTCCATAACATCGGCAACGTAGTGCAACTCCACCGAGGGCTGTCTGGAGTAGGGTGGAGATAGCAATGTGAAAGTTGCGAGCTGTCGAAGACGTTCTTCATATTCCTAATGCGATTAGGACATCGTATACTCTTGACGACGTTTAGCACCTGTGCAGTCAGTCACCCAATTTCAGAATTCATTTTGAGTAATCCTGCTAAATTCCCAAAATATTGTCTTTTTATATTGATGAGTAATATGGATAGTCGTCACGTTCATGTGCCGTCTACAACGCAAATTTAATGTTACTATCCTAGGAACTAACCTGCAATACGTTTTGTATTTCATAATCGGAACTATCTGCATTAACCGTCATCAGAGCAATGTCAGGGAACAGAATGCAGCAGTGCCTTGCTACCTACTTGAGGACCTGCTTGAGTCGTGTTCTAAGGAAAGGGTAGTTGCTGGTTCACATTATATTACACTAGCGAGAAGTACCGACTTTTCCTTTTCTCTGCAAACATCCAGAACTAAATTCAGTAACTAAATGCTAAGAATATATTTGCATTGTGCCAACTCAAAGATCAATAGATATGGATATAGATACAGATTTTTATATTTAAAGCCATTCTCGTTCTGCGTTGAATAAACATCATTCATTATTTGCTTGTTCTTGTTACGATTGTTATTGTCATTCTCTCACTCGCAAGAGTTTTCGCATTCCTATTTGGTATCGATGCACATGAAGAGTGGCTATGAAAGAAGGGAATACTGAATGTTACGTCATGCAGAATACACTCATTTACTTCGGCTCCTCGTGATCTACGCTACAGGAGAAGTGAGATACATAAAGTTGACAGTGTGAGGACAGACCTGGTAGCACAACTGTGCAACTGCACAGTGTTACCAGATAAAATGGTGCTGCGGAATCGACAGTGTAGTACGGACTTTGCCACAGTAGCAGACAGCTGGTAATTTAGGACCATGACCGTGGATTACACTTTGGTCAGTGCTGGTTAGAGTGGAAGGCTTTGTTTGATAGTCCTATGCTGATGCTGTCTGAATAAATTATGCCATTGGATACAAAGCGGTTTAGTTTTGAGACCTAACCCACGAGGGAGGAAGGCACAGTGGTCTGCTTCAGGAATTCCAAGCAATAAAACACAAAAAACAACCCAGGAAGGGAGACATGCATTTGGAATCTGTTCATCGTTACGGGGTCAAACAAGAGGGTAACATTACTGAAACAATGATCGGGCTACTTAGTATATAATAGAGCATACAGATTTCAAGGAGGAAACGTATGAAGACGCAGACTTCCTCGTTATCAATATGTGCGGCATATCTTTCGTGTAAACGAAAGTAAATTCCCGCTTTACCTCTTCTTACGTGTCAAATGAAATGAATGCCATGAGAAATAGAATATTTGTTGACTGCGTCTCTTCTTGCTTCCATCCTTACCAACATATTTCTTCATTCTCGTGGTAATCATGACATTCTATGTGTATGCTGCAAAAGATTGCAAGTGGACAAATTCGAAATGGAGGTGCAAAGCGTTATATTCAATTCGAATAAGCTTCCGGTGTATTTTTACTTCGTTTGTATTTTTAGATGATTATGAACGTTACGGAAAATTATCTCACATGCTTTATGTTGAATGAGAAACATTGAATGATCCGTTTTGCTTTCCCTACGTTGAAATGATATAATGTCGGCGTCAACAGCCTTCTTCCACGCCGGAAGCTGAAACTTGTATCATTCTGGATTAATGATAATTGAATGTCTCATATGTATACATAGCCCACAAGGCGACGTCAGAAACCATCAGGGGAGAACGCCGCATAAAAACCAAACGTGCGCGCGCGTCTCCACTCTGAAGAACCGTACCGGAGAATCACGGCAAGCATTTGGCTGAAGAGCTGCCTCGTCAGAGAGCCTAGAAATGGCAGCGTCGTAGCAAGTATTTGTCAACACTCTGATAGTGCATTTACTTCCGGGTGTAGGTCGGCGTTACCTCGCTAAATTCACTTGACATTCGTTGTCCACATCGAAGACTCGTACGATATAATCCACTGCAAGATGACACAATTAGAAAGTATATTTAATTTCTGGACTCCAAGAACGGCGTTCTTCACATACGTAACACCTGTTTGTGTGTGCATTCGGGAGGACGACGGTGCAATCCCGCGCCCGGCAATCCTGATTTAGGTTTTCAATGATTTCCCTAAATCGCTTCAGGCAAATGCCGGGATGGTTCCTTAGGAAGGGCACGGCCGATTTCCTTCCCCATCCTTCCCTAATCCGAGCTTGTGCTCCGTCTCTAATGACATCGTTGTCGGCGGGACGTTAAAACAGTAATCTCGACCTCCTCTGTTCGTGTGTTTAAGGTAGCGTTTTGAGGCTCAGGCAACATCGCAGTGACTATATTCCGCCTCTGGCCGCCAGTGTGTCGTTAGCTCAGAGGTTCCCTTGTGCGTTGCAGTGCTTGTACTATAAGACATAGCAGTTCGAATCACGGTAGAAGCCGCTGACTACAACCTTTTATTTTCCATTTTAATTAATGGAGTTGCAAACTGCTAGTAAAAATTTCTTATGCGAAATCTGAAGAATGCCTTTAAACATCAATCTTCGTCCGATTTCGACTTAGTAAATTAAGTTAATATCATGGATTTCTGCTTTGCAAATTCCAAGGTGCTTCACTGTAAAATAGACCATGAAAAGATTCAAACCGACTGTCAACGATATAAATTTGAGCTTTGTTCGTCATATAGGTCTAACATGTCAGAAGGTTGTTTATGAAGTGCACATGTTCGTTAATGTAGTTCCCTTCTTCTAAATTTTTGCAATAGCATTTAACTGTAGACGTTTTCGAACACCGGCGTTAGCAATTCCTTTCCGTTCTCTGAAACCTTCAAAACGACAAATTTTTCTGGTCTAAATCTGATGACCTTAACTATCACTTCCGATCAACAATAAATACTTCATGAACCCATACATGGAACTCCAAATGTGCAGTGTTCCTGCGCTGCTACAGAGCATGCATTGCAAGGTATTCACACAGTTTATCGCATAGACTTACCATAAGGAATGAAACAAGAACTGTAATACACTTTACACCACAGACGCTCACTCTGGCTTGACGAAAACATCCAAACATTGACCAAAAGTTGCACAAATAATTGAGTTTGAAAGGAAAAGAAACGAGGTATGAAGCATTTATAAATTCATCGAATGTAGTGAGGTGGTTTAATTTCGTCCCAGTCTATAAAATTAATTTCGGGCCATACTCAGCTCTTGCCGATTAATGTAATATAATACCCGCCTACTAATCAGGGCGTCTGTCTCCGTTGCTTTTGAGCGTGAATGGAAATTGTAGAAATTTTCTGTGGAGCAACATTTAATAATAAAGAGTTTCAAATCATCAAAAGTGATGAGCGGTAGCAGGCGCTTTCGATAAAGAACGGGGGAGTGCAGCGCCCCTGCTGTCGCCACGGCCGCTGCCAGTAGCCAGCAAATGGATCCCGGAGCTTTGCCGCATACGGCGTCCAGAGGAGGACAGTCTGCAGGAAATCTGCCGCAAAATCGTTACTGGATAAAATTTTGATATCGGTGTGTCACAAAGCGAAATAGATTGAATCTGCGCTACCATTACATTCACGTCTTCAGCATTCAGACAGAAGAGGCTATAAAAATATTTTATGCCAGCTGCTCTCGATCCACTGACATTATGAACAGAAACAACGCACGCTACCGCTAGACCACAGGCGTAATCAGCCTAGAGTTTCTCTATCATGGGACAAGTTTTCCTCCAGGAAGTGCCGCAGTCTACAGTGTTGCCAGATTGTGCAGATAACCGGACTTAGAAAATTAGCGAGTTGGCCAGTTTTTTTGTCCCATGTCGCGATCGGCGCGGACTTAGCCTCTGAAGCGGCCGGCAGCCGGTCAAGTTTTATGTCAAAGAGTGTACATTACATAGATCTTCACTTAAAAATACAGCATACTTTACTGGGAAACAATTTTTTTTTATTTTTGTGTGTATAACACGACGGCGTGCTGAGAAGATAATGACTCGGTCTGTTTTATTTGATAAAGTCAGTAACATTCTACATCTTTGCTATGGATATCTGCAGCCCTCTGCTGTTAGAGGGCTCCGATTTTTCGTAACATAGCGGTGTGCGACGTGACCATGTTGGTGGGTGAGAAAGAGCTCACAAAACTAAAAGCACGAATTCGAAGACTTCTTCTGCATGTGGAGCACACTCTCCTTAAGCATGGCAGTGCCAAGCTACACACGAGCGCTGCGGCATCTGCAGCAATCCGACGTCCTTGGTTCACTGCCGTCGATCATCCTACACAGAGTCTCGATTTTCGTCTTCGTGCAAAACTAAGAAAACCTTCGAGGACTTCAATTGTTTCAAGCGGTGCAAGCAGAGGAAAGGTTGTGGCTCTGTTAACATAGTCAAACAATATACTGTGACGGTATCAACAAAATAGTATGTAGTTGGCGAAATTGTGTTGGTTTCCAGAGTGAGTGTGTTGAGAAATAAATTTATAGACGTGAAGAATACAGATGAAGAATGTTAATGAAGTTTGTTTTATTTAAAAAGCGTTGCGAGTTTTCACATAAAACATCTGTCGACATTACTTTTCAGTACGTCCTCGTACAGTGGATGTCTGAGAAAATACGTACATTGGTCAAAATAAGTGTTGACATGAATGCTGTTAACAGCACTAGGTTCAAAAAATTTTAACTGTATGGCAGTTGCAGATTAATTTTATTTGCAGCTACCGCGATTATATGAGTGGAATATTAGATTTAATGGTGAGCATTTATGTAATTTTTAAGCATTGTCTGTATTTTCATTCTTCCTCTCCAAGTGCCTCGTCCTCCAATAACACTGCCGATCGGCAGCATGATCTGTTGTCCGTCCATGGTTTTTCAGAACATTGATTCAGTGCTGAACCCAAACTGCTGGTTTGAGTTATTTAGCCAGGATAATTCCGTGCGTCGTGGATCACGTATGCCATTAATCTTTCAAAAAAAATGGTTGAAGTGGCTCTGAGCACTATGGGACTTAACATCTGAGGTCATCAGTCCCCTACAACTTAGAACTACTTAAACCTAATTAACGTAAGGACATCACACACACCCATGCCCGAGGCAGGATTCGAACCTGCGACCGTAGCGGTCGCGCGGTTCCAGACTGAAGCGCCTAGAACCGCTCGTCCACACTGGCCGGCCATTAATGCTTCCTTGAATAATTAATTTCAACAGGTTTTATTTATTGTTGCGGAATTGCGCTACCAAAACAATCGAGTTTTGCTCTCTGGATGCTGTTGAGAATTTCTGCGTCTTCGTACCGCCAAATTTTTGTCTATATCCGTCGATGGTATCCTTAATATTTTTCGACATGATCGCATTTCAAATGCGTAATACCGTCCATGACTCAGCGCCATAGAGTAGGACACCGAACGTGTAACATCAAAGTAGTCGAGTGCGAATCCTAATGACTGGTCTGAAGGTTCTCAGCAGTCGCCGCGGACTAAATGACTGCCGGGGACTTGGTGCATTGGCTACAAGTTTTCTAGTAATTCTGGAGATTTTCCTTTGGACTAAGTACGAAGTCGTTCTTCTTTGCTTAAATCGTGCAGGTTTCAGACCGTTTGTGTCACTATGGCTACACTACTAAATGTGTGTCCATCACCATATCAATAGATATAATGAAACGGCGGCCATCTTTCGTTATGTCTTACAACGAGATTTCTCCAGCGGTAGGATCGACTTTTTGAAACCATCTATACGGCTATGTAAGTTAAGCATCCAAGTATCACACACTGCAGCCATTCATCCTGGTGGGTCGACGTTTGCGAGGAACTGATGAGAAAAGAAATTCCGAATTTCGTGTGAGACTCGATAGCATGAAGAAAGCCGAATGACATAAGTTGGTTGTGAGGGTAATGGAAAGGATACTGGCTTCACATGCATGAATCTCACCAGAGAAAGAAATCTATTTTAGGTCTTTAGCGAAGTGACATTGATAATCATTTTCATTAAATTGATGTAAATATTATTTTTTATTTCCACTTCTCGGTCACGTGATTCAATAGTGATATGAACACCTTCATTTGGTCCCTTCTCCACTGGAAATGTTTGTTCGTGAACTTTTAATTATCCTCATTTATCAATTCCGATTTAATTTCTCCTGTTTTTATGACTCTGTTTTCGTCTACGTTATTGTGTTCATTATATCGACTTCTCACTTTGCTTGAATTTTATTTTACTTATAAAACCTTCTCTCATTTAAATCTTCGTCTACACTATTATTTCCATAGTGCACAAAGAATTTAGGTTCTGTTTTAAATATTTGTATGTCGATTACCACGCAAAAAAAGGCAGGTCTCGTAATGAAAAATACATTTTTCACACTAATGCACAGTCAATGTAAATAGATTATTTCGTCTTTTGTTTTCTAATTAATATATCGGAGTTTTGAAATAATTGAATAGTCAAATAGACAGGTATAATAAAATACACATTCACAAAAATTCCGATTGGAAGAAGAATGATGCAAAGAGAAATTGAACAAATGGAAAAGTTCATACGGTGCTTAAAACGATGTGACAAAGGAATAGAACGAAAGAAATTTCATTTAAACCAATAAATTGAGTAAAAATAGGCATCGAAGTCATTTCGATAAAGATTTAACAATAAAAGAAATTATTGCACCTGACGAGGCATGGTTAAGCTTCTATCCTAACCATTATGACACGTAACCAGACTATGGAATACGACTTCCTTACCGCTATCATCACGCAAAATTTGGATATCTTTTCCGTTAGTTACTTGCGAACGGAGGTTCACCTGGGGTCTGATACAGGGGATCTTAAGTTACACTACCGCTTATTTGGTTTCAAAGAGTCGATCCCACCGCTGGGGAGCTCTCCTTGTTAGTTTTAAGCGTAACAAACGGCACATTTTGAAAGAACAGTAATGTCGCAGTCCAATAGCGCCAACTAGCGGTGGCCCCTGCAAACTTGAAAGACGACTCTAGCAACGGCAAAGAAAATTTTACTGTAGCAAGTAACCTGGCAACGCTACACACACATTTAGACAATAATAATAATAATAATAATAATAATAATAATAATAATAATAGGTTCGCAGGAGAGCTTCTGTAAAGTTTGGAAGGTAGGAGACGAGGTACTGGCAAAGCTGTGAGGACGGGACGTGATTCGTGCTTGGGTCGCTCAGATGGTAGAGCACTTGCCCGCGAAAGGCAAAGGTCCCGAGTTCGAGTCTCGGTCCGGCACCCAGTTCTAATCTGCCAGGAAGTTTCAATAATAATAATAATAGGTCCAGTCACATTAATGTGACCAACTCCTATTTTTGAGGTCAACGTGTAATAACTCATAGACGCCAGGTGACAGCATTAGTAGGTGATGAATTGGGGGGGGGGGGGGGGGCGTGGTGGGATGCTGCAAACAGTGAAGTCGTTGTCATCATGCGTAAAAGGGGCGATTTATGTGACGTCCAACAGGGCATAAACGTTGGCTTTCTTCCCAAAGGTGGAAGCACTTCCGAAACGGCAAAATCTGTAATCTTTTCACATGCCACTGTATGTAAAGTAAACCGTGCGTGGCAAAATCTTGGTATTCTAATCCGGCTCCGAGGCAACTGTGTTGCACTACGGGCAGTAGGCGACACAGGTGAACGATAGCTGCAGATATGTGTGCTGGCGAATAGACGTGCAACTTCTGTGCAGCTGACCGCCCAGACGAACCAAGGGCTACCACCAATGTTTCCTCAACAACGTATGGTCTTCCGCAGTAGGCACCTGGTTCCTGCACCCATGCTGACTGCTGTTCATTGGCGTTGAAAGCTTTCATTTGCACGCCGGTACCATAACTGAAAGTCCACTGAGCGCTACAGGTGGCCTCTCCATATTAATCACATTTTATGCCACATCGGACAGATTTTCATTGGCGTGTAACGTCTGAAAGCAAACGCCCTGAAACCCTGAGGGAGCGTAATGGTGTGGGGAATGTTTCGCGGCATTCCCTGGGTGATCTCGTCATTCTGAAAGGCACAATGGATCAACCCAAGTACGCACCTATCCTTGGGGGACCATATCCACCCTTAGATGCACGTGTAACATAGCTCGCAGTGTATGTGCGTGGTTCTGAAAGCTCTAGGATGAATTTACCGTACTGCCCTGACCGCCAAATTTCCCGGTTTTAAACCCAATCGAGAATCTGAGGGGCCACCTAGATCGAGTAGTTTGTGCCACGGATCCTCAATCGATAAAATTCTATCGCAGCAGGACAAGTACTGGAGTCGGGATGGCTTCTTATCACTGTCATTACCTCATCGACACTATTCCTGTACATCTCATGCTGCAAAAGGCGTTTATTCGGGATTTTAACACGTGGTCACATTACTGCGTTTCGACAGTGTAATAATACTAACAAATTTCGCGTATTTCAGTGCCCCTTCTTTAAGTCTTTCAATTGGACGGCAATTTGGCGACTTGCTTATCATTAACGTACACCAGTTGTCCAACCGGGGAAAGGGAATCGGCAGTTTAACGTGGAATCCGCACCACGTGTTGTTTCTACCGATTCCTCATATCATTGAGAGGTGAAGGCTGGATTAAACGCAGGCTGAAAAATTTATTGGTTCAACTGGGACTCAATCCCGCGATTCTCGATTTGCAGCCACGCGCTGTGCCGGTAGACCACCAGGTCCAACAGTTACGAGATGGTAATCGAACTGTATTGGCGGAGTATTTCATCGTATTTTACGTCAGGTAAATGTGCTGTGGTGCAAGACAAAGTAAATTCATGCTAAGGGCATCAATTCCTAATCCAGAAAAACGTGCAGCCCGGGCAGTACTGTAATTGGAAATCGGACATTCATGCTCTAAGTGAAAATCAAACGCTTCCATCTTTCGTAACGAATTGCTATACATCTAGAAAACAAACTAAAATTGTGAAAACATTTCATACAAGACTACTGACAAATTTTTATGAGTAAAAATAAACGGGTATGGTAATATACATGGGGTGGATGAAAAGTAGTAGCAGTTCGGTTATAATTCATGCCACACTTCACTGACTAAAATTCACTTTATTACATTTCCGTCTCGCGTCTCGATCACTTTCCACATCCACATGAAAGATGTCATACACTGTCAGTGCATCCATCTGCGATGATGTCTCGCTAGGACCGCCATAGGGTGTCTTATCATGTGCTGTAACGCGTGCCACGAAATACTTCGTTCATTTGGGCGATCAGGTCATAATTGGGGGGACTCTACCGGATGAATGCGGTGGATGTTCCAGTATGTCCCGCTGCCACATACGCGGAGCTCCTGCACAGGGCTCGTCGTTTGGCGTCGTGCATTGTGAAAGTTGGTGGAATGCAGCGCCGGAAGCAAAGATTGTTGCGCGCTCGGACCACGTGCCCTTTCAGTGTTGACCCAAGCACATTTTTCGTGTTTCCCAAACATACTATTAAGGCACTTGAGCTAGCCTCTCCAACTTTGAGATAGTACACACCGTAACTGACTCAAACACACGTATGCCGCTAACTTTACTACTTAAGCACCATCTATCAGCAACAGAAAGCGTGCACACCAAATGACTCTCATCCTTCATGTTACGGCATTGTGCTACTACTTTTTATCCAACACATGCAAAGACGCATGTGTGAGTACTTGTTATCTCCCATCTTGGTAGTTGCCTAATTATTGGTAGGTTTTGAAGTGCGTTATCTATACCGGGTGTATCAAAAACGATCATCCGATCTTGGCCGTCTATATTTCTGGAACTAAGAAACATATACAATGAATTTTGTTTTTTGATGAACGGAAACTGAAAAAGATTTTTTCATCCTTTTCATTGGTGTTCAATATGCAATCCTGAGATGCACGGAATGTGTCAATGCGGTGTTCAAATTGTACCAACACTGCAGCAAGCATGTCTTGAGTTTCCACAGGTGCTGTTATGCGATGTCTCAGTTCATTTATTGCTGTTGGTAACGTAGGTACATAAAGAGTCTGTTACAAAATCATACATATATAATCACATATAGTCGGGTACGGTGACCTTGGAGTCATTTAGTCCAGTGTGACCGATCCATCGTTCAGTAATCGTTTGATTTACAAATTCCCGCACTTCCAGATGCCACTGTCGCGGTGCTCCATCCCATTGGTAAATGAAGTCGTTCGAATCAAACTGTAGGAAAAGAAAGTTTTCAAGCATATCGAGATATATGCTTCCTATAACAGTGTTTCCGGCAAAGAAAAATGAATCTTACACCTGTTCCCGTTAAACTGCACAAAACACACTAATTTAGGAGGGTCTATTTTATGTTGTACAGCTTCATGCGGTTGTCTCGTACATCATATTGTCACATTACGACAGTTCACCTGTCCGTATAAATGGAATGTTGCCTCGTCACTGAACACTAACTGTAGGAGAAAACAGCCATCCTCCACCTTGCCAAGAGTGAAATTACGGAACTTCACACGATGTTATCACCCTCACGAAGAGCTCGCAGTAGCTGAATTTAATATTATTTGATGCATAGACGTCGACGCATAGACGGCAGACGGACATCGGGGGCGTGCTGAGCTGTCGAGCTGCACGGCGAACGGATTTCTGCGGCCCCCCCGTGAAACTGTGGCGGATGCGTTGGACGCCTGTGTCAGGCACTCGGGGACGGCCCGGCGATTCGCCTTTCCGCAAACATTCTGTTTCTCTTAATCGTTCATGGCATCGTCCAATGCTCTGTGCTGTAGGAGGATCCGCACCGTACCTTGTACCAAAGTCACGCCGAACACTTATTACTGCCCACGCTGCGCAAAATGCAGAACACAAAACGCTTTCTGTCGTCGCGACACCAGTTTTACTAGGACTGAAATGGGCGGTCAGTGCTGCTGCCAAGCGGTGACCATGTAAAGCCCGAGGCTTTGCTCTTTCCAGCGGTACGCTATTCACGCACATATGTCGAATAACATAATAGTTACTTTTTTTTTTAATCGGTTGGTTCTTCTTGATACACCCCGTATATTTACACTCTAAACCGTACCACCAAGAAATTACCCCAGTATGAAGGAAATCGGTAGATGTGATGTACGTGTAGAGGCAAACAAATGATAACAATTGCAGGAAAATTGGGTGATTCATTCTGGAGAAAGTCATAACGCGTTGGTCCACCTCTGGCCCTTAAGCAAGCAGCTATTCGGCTTGATCTTGATTGATAAAGTTGGTGGATGTCCTCCTGACGGATGTCGTACCACATTCAGTTCAATTGATTCGTTACATCGTCAAACTCCCGACCTGGTTGCAAGGAGCTGCCCATATTGTTCCAAAATTGGGGAGAGAGGCGGCGATCTTGCTGGCCAGTGTATTGTCTGGTAGGTACACACAGATGAAACTCTCACCATGTGTGGTGCGTAAAATATCGTCGACACTGAAAGCGTTTCCAGCAGAGTTTAACCCCTCGTAAAGACAAAAGGTGGTCATACCGCATGTTGAAGTCCACTACTAGGTGTCTGGATACTTTTGATCGGATAGTGTATTTCAGAATGTTAGCAGTGGCCAGAAGTTGGGATATTTGGCTTTCCGCTTAAGGCTGGTGCGGGGCGGGTCAATATACCTCTAAAAATAGACTTCTGGCAGCATTATAGGAAAATGTCCATCAAAGTAGCTGTGTTGCGCTCTCTACCTACAGTTGTTCTCGTGGGCATCAGAGCCGCCGTAGCCATGACGCCCCTGGGTTTTATACTGCGGACACCGTAGTCGCGCCTGATGAGCTCTCATAAATTATGAAATGTATTCGCAAATTTCAATTATGGTGGGACAACAACTGTACAATATACCGTAAACATGCAGTATGTTCGGAAATCCCCTTTACAAACTCCTGTAACGCACTGTTTCCTCGCTACAGCCATTTGAAAACATGTTGGTATCGCGACCACTTGTACACGTAAGTTATTAGGTATGACCCAGTACATCAGTAGTTCCACAATTCCACTCATTAAAAGGAAACTAATAAGTTTTCAGAAACACTGTTCTTTACAATACGGCCTTCTACAACTCGGGTGCGCTGCGTCTCTTTGAAGCACTACAGTCACCCCTGCTGACGGTGAACGAATCATTTTCTCAAAGTCGTTGCGCAGTTGTGGAGAAAAGCGTATGCCATGAAGTCGGACGCTGCGGAGAACGAGCTTGATAGAGGCGACGAGCTTCGCCATACAGAAGGATCATGTCGGTGTATTCGGCAATAGGGCGCTCCGCAATGTTGCTCTAATACTGACAGACACGTGAGTGACGCACGAGCCATGTCAGAGTGGTAGGACAGACGGTAAATGACATCCGGCGTAAGCACCTCCCCCCACCCCCTCCGCCACCCACGATGACTACCCTGTTGCATACCCACCTAGCAAGCATGTATTCAAACGGCTGTAGCACGGAAAGTATACGTTTCCGTACGTGGGTTCCAATTTAAAATATTGTCGCTTAGTTCCCTCTAAAAGTGCTAGAATTTCGGAAAACTCAGTATCTGTCCAGTAAACTGTACAGCTGGTGTCGTGCCACATTCGAAATATCCGATTATATTTCAGGATTTCGGTGTTACGGCACTTTGCAGAAACATTACTGAATTTTCCTGTATATTGTTATCGTTAAAGCCAAGTACCGTTTCTGTATCCATACCATAAAGCATAAGTACCATTTATATCATTTCAAGCACTATTTCAGTTGCTAGGTTTTAGCAGAAAATAATTGTATCATTCTAAAAATATCGGAGAGAAGCGATATAGTTCCTACAAAGAACTTGAAGAAAATCATTTTGGGTACTAGGCCATATCATTATAAAACACTGAAAATACCGACATTTCGACCATCTTTTCAGCGATCCTCTTCAGGGCGAATAAATGCCAGGAAATTTCAAATCAGTGCACACGCCACTGCAAAGTGAGAGTTCAATTAGGGAACTACTTTTATTTCTTCTTCTTCTTCTTCTTCTTCTTCTTCTTCTTCTTCTTCACTTTTGGTTAGTTTCCCGAATTCCTCGTCCTTTTTGTATGTTGCTGTCTTTATACAAGGTGTTTCACAATTCACGTTACACATTTCTAGAGCTTCAGTTTTACTTAGAAACTGATGCCGGCAAACGTCACCCAACGACGCCGTGGAGCATCAAAGTTACATGCGCTACCTCCGGTAAATGTATGTATATACAGGATGATCCGTGATTGTGTTACAAACTTCCTAGGATGATGGAAACAGACAAATCTATCGATTTGAGGTAAGGGCCCCTGTACCGGAAACAAACGTGTCGAAAATTGTAAGTGAAAATCGTTATCCTACCTCTGACAGTGGAATACAAGTACTTGTACTGTTGTTGCTAGGATTGTAGGGTAGGCAACTTTCAGAGACGGCAGTATAGACCAAAACAAGAAAAAATGTGCAGAAAACATGGACTCTAAACTGCATGCTCCTGGAGCTATAAGCGCTTGTTCAATAGTGGAGATTGGTTTCACGCTAGCGAAGATGAACAAGTGCTCATGGTTCATGATGTATGCATTTTACAGCCTATGTGTACTGCACATTGTTTTCTTCTTTCGTTCCACACCACCGCCCCCGCTCCACACCACCGCCTCTGAAAGTTTCCTGTCCTACATCTTAGCAACAACGATAACGGTACATACTGTCAGAGGTAACAGAAAGGTTTTCTGTTCTAATTTTCCGGTACAAGGACATAATCTCAAATTTATACATTTATCCACCTGCATCATCTTAGAAAGTTTGTAACATCTTCGTGTGATCCCCCTGTATACATACACAGGCGCCGGTGCCTATAACTTTGACGCTCTGTAGCGTCGCTAGATGACGTTTTCAAAAGTAGATTCCTATGTAAAACTTGATCAGTTACGTCCCCTGTACAGCCCCGAGTAGTGTGAAGCACGGCTTGTGAAACATCCTGTCTATAGAATGAATAACATCAGGGAATGGACTAGAACGCTGTCTCACGTATTTCCTTTCTTTAATGTCCTTAAACTCGTACAGCTGCTGTCTCGTTTCTGGTGGAGTTCTAAGTAATATTTCGCTCGCTGTAATTTTTTCCTGGTAGCATCTTAAATTCAAACTGTATATTCTGGTCAACATTGTCAAAAGATTTTTCTGTATATAAAGATGTTATCAATATGGGTTCTGTTCCCTCCAAATTGATTTTCCTCTAGATCAGCTTCTGTAAGGTGCTCCATTCCTCTGTAAATAGTTTGTACCAGTATTTTCAGCTAGGAGTTATCATAGTGGTGGTTTGGCAGTATTCGCACTGACCACGATTTGCCTTTGGTGCTAATACGTTTCTCGTTTAGTGTGAGGATTTAGCGGTTATTTCAGCTGGCGTATACGTTCAGGAGTGAAGCAGCAAATCCCGGCAGAGTGAGTCGCCGCGAGTTCCGGTACAGCCCTCTGGTAGCGAAGCCCTGCGCTATAGACGACTGACTGTGTGAGGGACTAGTAGCGACACCTAGCAGCTATGTGGAGAATAGGAAAATAGTACTGCTAAAAGTTTTATCCACGCCTTTTAGCATTTAGAATGGAGATATGGCACGGAATTTAATAGCAAAAGAAAACAGCCATAGTAGCAGTCTCTCTCTTGCAGTGCAACGTCAAAGATACAATAGTACGACAATAATAGACCAACTGAATCTGTAGAGGTAGTAACATAATTTCTTTTCTGACCTGCAAGATACTTTCATATAAAGCTGAGCCTGAGAGGTTGTTATGTAACTACCAACAGAAATATTGTATGAAACATGTAGACCTGTCAGTAAAGTCGTCAAGAAATTCGATTTTTAAATGTTAAATGTCATCGGTGTAATTTAGCATTCAGCTCACATAAGACCAGGAGAATTATCCTCCTTCATACAAAGAAAGAGTTTATCTCATCAGTGACCTGTGTCCTATCATAATCTCATTTTGACACTTGAATAATTTGAAAAAAAAGGCGTGTGTTCGTTTTGAAAATACAATTAGTGACAATATACGTTTATAAAAGGCATTGAGTGTGAACTGTTACGAAACGATTTCTGATACAGAATTTATTTATTATCATATAATCAATCAGGATACTAAAAAGAAAAGGCAGACTGAGACACCTGAAAATATTTTTTTCTTTTACTATTCACTTGTGTCATGGTATTGATGTAATATTTTGCATTTCTTCTGACAATGAAATAATTTATCCTGTTTCAGCACTGAGAATGTGCTAAGTAAATATGTAATATATGTATCAGTATTATAGGCAAACTTATTTTTCCAATTACTGATTGTTAACTACAAGAAAATGGAAGCTGTTTTGGTATTTATCTTAGCAGCATTTAGCACAAAAACGAAAATGAAACGTATTTAGTTTTTTTAGTAAAGATTTTATTTCATTGTTGTAATCCTACAAATATTCATGATACTATGGAGTTTCTTTTGACAGTGAGATATATTATGTAGAAAGTACCTCGAAAATATATGTAGATCTGGTCTGGTGAAGAAAGTGTGCGTATTAAAATTTAAAATAAGTGTTTGCAGCAGCATAATCAGGTTTAGTTTGTAGTGTGGGAGTGAGCTCCACGTGGGATCCGAAGCACGGACCCCACGGGGGTGCCCGGCATGCGCCACATGCCAAGGCAGAGGTGGAGGCTAGTGTTCGGAAGTCTGAAAATTCCAGCGCCGGCCGGGGATAGAACCCCGGCCCGGCTGGGGCGAATAGCCCCAGCCGAGGCGCTGGAACGTTCCAGACCCCTTACCACCGGGGACCCCGGCCGTTTCCTGCCCTGAACTCGATCTGGTAGTCCTGTCACAGTACAACACTTCCTATTGTCGGCTGTGTTTACATCGGACGCTGAGTGGCGGACTCTAGCCGGCGACATTAGATCGCTGTGAGGGGGAAGTGTTTACCTCCGACTGCTAGCTGTCCCCCTTACACAGCTGAAGTTTTATTGCGTGGCTGTAGTTGCTTTACAGTTATCAAAGACATTTGAAATCAGCCTCTGCGACTGTATGCAGTTGACACTTGTTAATCATTTGCTTCAACCTGTTCCCAAATGACTCGATAAAACCGAAGAAACTTCTTCACTAATCGAGGTGACTGTCATAGCAGAACGACCCGCAGACATTCTATAATTACAAGTCAACGCCTAGCTTACACCGGATAATTCTATTTGTTTTATCAGTTGTTAAGGTAATTATACTGTCATTCAGCACCTTGTGACAGGCGTCTGTTTTTTACAATGCACGAAATACCACAGCATATTAATCAGTTGCAAATAAATGCCTGTGTGTGCAGTTCAGGTCTGCGCCGTAGATTTTTTGTGAAAACGTCGGGATAAAATCGTAACATGTGTTTCATATTAATATGTAATTTAATTATCAATATCTGTAATACAGTGGTCACACGGTTACTCACAATTTAGGACTTTCAGTGGCTGGTGTACGATATAGCCTTTGAGTCCGTTATCGCGTCGCGCCGTTTCTTCCTTTTTTTCCGACTCTGCGGGAGCTGTCGCCTTCTCTCAGCGCTGCACTTTTTAGGCTTCTGGGAGGGCTTTTCTCGCGTTTTCTGTAATTTAGAGCATATTTACAAGTCCTGTGAGACGAACTCTTCCTTTGTGTCATAGGTTTAAACTCAATATAGATTTCGCTTATATTCCGGCGAATACTTTTATTTTCTATTCCGGCGCTCCCTAAGCTGTTCATCGCAATGACACCCAAATCAGTATCCTAGCTTACAGCTACACCAGTTTATAACTTTACACAAAGATGATTTGTAACAATGACGCGCATATGCCTACACTGGTACGATGACAACACAGGCAACAAGCGACAACCACGTACAAACGGCGTGGACTTAACCTTTGTTTGCGCACTGTCGGTCTCGTAGTTATTAGTGATTCAAATCTGACGCCATTTTGTCACACAAGAAACTTCGACCAAGGAGAAAGTAGACGTTTTCACGTCAGAATAACTTCCAGGAAGTTTTCGACTTTCGTAAAACAGAAACGAGTTTCGTCGCTGTGGAATGCAACAAGAAGTAGCAGGTAACGAATTGTTTCGGGATTCCACCATTCATGCTACAAACGATCATCGAGCGGAAAGATAACGTTGCTGATAAATATTAAAAGGCGGGAGCAAGCAGACCGGGCGAGGCGAGTCCCCGCCTCTTGCTGAAAGCTTATGGAATTGCCTTACTCGATGCAGGGTACAAAAGGTATTTGTCGGAGGTTATAGCTTAACGAAACGCTAAATCATTAACTGTTAGTCTGGGAACCGAAGTCTCAGATACAAATAAGGAGTGACACGCTAACTCCAAAGACATAAGATCGTTTATAAGAAATTTAGTTCACAAAATGCATCCATTCGTGACAGTTTGTTCAGCATTGAAAAATGAATGAAGCTGAATTTATGTATTTTCGAACATTTGTGTGTGCCTTCCGTTTCAAATACTAAAGCAAACAACATGTAAGAAAACTGGGAATACAATAGTAAAAAAAAATCAAAATTTTATTTCGATTTTTGCTGATTTCATCTAGTATAAAGTCGAGTTAAATAGAATTAATTATTCGAACTTTTTCATGGATCCTTTGAACTTGGAATTGTGCAAACTCGATTGTAACGGTCCCCTGACCTTCGAATTTTCTAGAGTCTGCAGTAATGTCTAAAAAGTAGAAACAAATCTTCTCATGCTACTATCCACGTTGCAGTGGATGCTGATTTGGTTGTCCTTTTTAGTATATCAGTATGATTGTAGAGTCCTAATCAACGTAAGCAACGCTGTTACGGTATAAACGTACACTCTTTGACATAAAACTCGACCGGCGGCCGGCCGCTTCAGAGGCTAAGTCCGCGCCGATCGCGACATGGGACAATAAAACTGGCCATCTCGCTAATTCTCTAAGTCCGGTTATCTGCACAATCTGGCAACACTGCAGACTGCGGCACTTCCTGGAGGAAAACTTGTCCCATGATAGAGAAACACGAAGCTGATTACGCCTGCGGTCTAGCGGTAGCGTGCGTTGTTTCTGTTCGTAATGTCAGTGGATCGAGAGCAGCTGGCATAAAACATTTTTATAGCCTCTTCTGTCTGAATGCTGAAGACGTGAATGTAATGGTAGCGCAGATTCAATCTATTTCGCTTTCTGACACACCGATATCAAAATTTTATCCAGTAACGATTTTGCGGCAGATTTCCTGCAGACTGTCCTCCTCTGGACGCCGTATGCGGCAAAGCTCCGGGATCCATTTGCTGGCTACCGGCAGCGGCCGTGGCGACAGCAGCGGTGCTGCACTCCCCCGTTCTTTATCGAAAGCGCCTGCTCCCGCTCATCGCCTTTGATGATTTAAAACGCTTTATTATTAAATGTTGCTCCACAGAAAATTTCTACAATTTCCATTCACGCTCAAAAGCAACGGAGACAGACGCCCTGATTAGTAGGCGGGTATTATATTACATTAATCGGCAAGAGCTGAGTATGGCCCGAAATTAATTTTATAGACTGGGACGAAATTAAACCACCTCGCTACATTCGATGAATTTATAAATGCTTCATACCTCGTTTCTTTTCCTTTCAAACTCAATTATTTGTGCAACTTTTGGTCAATGTTCGGGTGTTTTCGTCAAGCCGGGGTGAGCGTCTGTGGTGTAAAGTGTATTACAGTTCTTGTTTCATTCCCTGTGGTAACTCTATGCGATAAACTGTGTGAATGCCTTGCAATGCATGCTCTGTAGCAGCGCAGGAACACTGCACATTTGGAGATCCATGTATGGGTTCATGAAGTATTTAATATTGATCGGAAGTGATAGTTAAGGTCATCAGATTTAGACCAGAAAAATTTGTCGTTTTGGAGGTTTCAGAGAACGGAAAGGAATTGCTAACGCCGGTGTTAGAAAACGTCTACAGTTAAATGCTATTGCAAAAATTTAGAAGAGGGGAACTATATTAATCAACATGTGCACTTCATAAACAACCTTCTGACATGTTAGACCTATATGACGAACAAAACTCAAATTTATATCGTTGACAGTCGCTTTGAATCTTATCAGGATCTATTTTACAGTGAAGCAGCTTGGCATTTGCAAAGCAGACATCCATGATATTAACTTAATTTACTAAGTCGAATCGGACGAAGATTGATGTTTAAAGGCATTCTTCAGATTTCGTATAAAGAATTTTTTCTAGCCGTTTGCAACTCCATTAATTAAAATGGAGCCGGCCGCGGTGGTCTAGCGGTTCTAGGCGCGCAGTCCGGAACCGCGCAACTGCTACGGTCGCAGGTTCGAATCCTGCCTCGGGCATGGGTGTGTGTGATGTCTTTAGGTTAGTTAGGTTTAAGTAGTTCTTAGTTCTAGGGGACTGATGACCACACATGTTAAGTCCCATAGTGCTCCGAACCATTTGAACCAATTAAAATGGAAAATAAAAGGTTGTAGTCAGCAGCTTCCACCGAGATTGGAACTGCTATGTCATACAGTACGACCACCGCAACGCACAAGGAACCTCTTTTTTTTAATTTTGCTTTTTTCTTTTACTTTTTTTGACGATTACCCCTTTTTTCCTCTCTTATTTTAAAGCCCTTAGGAAAATGGCAATAAAAAAGAAACTAAGTGCCACCGCCACTTTTCAACCTATAACAAAAAAAAAATCTGGTCCACTTCAGGCGTTGGCTCCTGACTAAACCTACCCCAAGAGCTGCCTATATACCAGGGGAAATATGGGAATTCAAGGTTAGGGCTATCATTACAAACAAAACAAAAACTTCCTTTTTCTGAATTTTATTTTGATTTTCATTTTTGTTTTGTTTATTTTTGTTGTGTAATCGATCAGACGCCTTCTGCGCCCCGCTGGTAATATGTTGAGTCACGTCTTCTCGAAATTGGTGTGTTCCGTTCAGTAGTTCAGAAATGTTCATTGGTTCAAACTGGAAACCTCCTTCACTCTTGGCTTAACACATTCCAGCTGCGAGGCGGGTCGTGGAAAGCACTCCCAAGGAAGTTCGAGAAAAATTGTCTGTATTTTGGGTGGCGGACAACGACATAATGACGGTCGTTGAGGTATGTCCAAAAATCGAGTACAGAGTCTCCAGTTTGTCCAACTAGGTAGTGAATGGCATGTCCGCGAATCCAATTCACAGCATTGGTCTTTGTCCGAGGAAAATAGTCACGTCCCGGAACTAATAATGAAAGGGGAGTATTCCGATTCAGAACGTCCCGCGTTAGAAAAGCAACAATATGACGAATAACCTCTGAGCTAACGACACACTGGCGACCACAGACGGACTATAGTCACTGCGATGTTGCCTGAGCCTCAAAACGCAACCTTAAAACACACAAACAGGTGTTACTTATATGAAGGACACCGTTCTTGGAGTCCAGAAATTAATTATACTTTCTAAGTGTCTCATCTTACAGTGGATTCTATCGTACGAGTCTTCGATGTGGAAAACGAATGTCAAGTGAATTTAGCGAGGTAACGCCGACCTACACCCGGAAGTAAATGCACTATCAGAGTGTTCACAAATACTTGCTACGACGCTGCCATTTCTCGGTTCTCTTACGAGGCAGCTCTTCAGCGAAATGCTTGCCGTGATTCTCCGATACGGTCCTTCAGAGTGGAGACGCGCGCGCACGTTTGGTTTTTATGCGGCGTTCTCCCCTGATGGTTTCTGACGTCGCCTTGTGGGCAATGTCCACATTTGAGACATTCAATTATCATTAATCCAGAATGATACAAGTTTCAGCTTCCGGCGTGGAAGAAGGCTGTTGACGCCGACATTATATCATTTCAACGTAGGGAAAGCAAAACGGGTCACACAATGTTTCTCATTCAACATAAAGCATGTGAGATAATTTTCCGTAACGTTCAAGTAAGTAAAAATACATCTGAAGCTTATTCGAATTGGATATAATGTAAGATACCAAACGCTTTGCACCTCGATGTCGAATTTGTCCACGTGCTGTCTTTTGCAGCATACAAAAAGAATGTCATGATTACCACGAGAATGAAGAAATATGTTGGTACGGATGGAAGCAAGGAGAGACGCCGTCAACAAATATTCGATTCCTCATGGCATTCATTTCATTTGAGACGTAAGAAGAGTTAAAGCGGGATATTACTTTCGTTAACACGAAAGATATGCCGCACATATTGATAACGAGGAAGTCTGCGTCTTCATACGTTTCCTCCTTGAAATCTGTATGCTCTCTTATATACTAAGTAGCCTGATCATTGTTTCAGTAATGTTACCCTCTTGTTTGACCCCGTAACGATGAACAGATTCCAAATGCATGTCTCTGCATGAAAGTAGCTGTTCGAACCCTTCCTGGGTTGCTTTTTGTGTTTTATTGCTTGGAATTCCTGAAGCAGACCACTGTGCCTTCTCCCCTTGTGGGTTAGGTCTCAAAACTAAACCGCTTTTTATCCAATGGCATAATTTATTCAGACAGCATCAGCACAAGACTGTCAAACAAAGCCTTTCATTTACGGTTGCAACACTCTAACCAGCACTGACCGAAGTGTAATCCACGGTCATGGTCCGAAATTAGCAGCAGTCTGCTACTGTGGCAAAGTCCGTACTACACTTTCGATTCCGCAGCACCATTTTATCTGGTAACACTGTGTAGTTGCAGAGTTGCGCCAGCATGTCTGTCAAAAAATGGCTCTGAGCACTATGGGACTTAACAGCTGTGGTCATCAGTCTCCTAGAACTTAGAACTACTTAAACCTAACTAACCTAAGGACATCACACACATCCATGCCCGAGGCAGGATTCGAACCTGCGACCGCAGCAGTCGCGTGATTCCGGACTGCGCGCCTAGAACCGCGAGACCACCGCGGCCGGCAGCATGTCTGTCCTCACACTGTCAACTTTATGTATCTCAATTCTCCTGCAGCGTTGATCACGAGGAGCAGAAGTAAATGAGTGTATTCTGCATGACGTAACATTCAGTATTCCCTCCTTTCATAGCCACTCTTCATGTGCATCGATACCAAATAGGAATGTGAAAACTCTTGCGAGTGAGGGAATGACAGTAACAATCGTAACAAGAACAATCAAATAATGAATGATGTTTATTCCAACGCAGAACGAGAATGGCTTACATATAAAAATCTATATCTATATGCATATTTATTGATCTTTGAGTTGGCACAATGCAAATATATTCTTAGCATTTAGTTACTGAATTTAGTTCGGGATGTTTGCAGAGAAAAGGAAAAGTCGGTACTTCTCGCTAGTGTAATATAATGTGAACCAGCAACTACCCTTTCCTTAGAACACGACTCAAGCAGGTCCCCAAGTAGGTACCAAGGCACTGCTGCATTCTGTTCCCTGACATTGCTCTGATGACGGTTAATGCAGATAGTTCCGATTATGAAATACAAAACGTATTGCAGGTTAGTTCCTAGGGTAGTAACATTACATTTGCGTTGTAGACGGCACATGAACGTGACGACTATCCATATTACTCATCAATATAAAAAGACAATATTATGGGAATTTAGCAGGATTACTCAACATGAATTCTGAAATTGGTTGACTCACCGCACAGGTGCTAAACTTCGTCAAGAGTATACGATGGCCTAATCGCATTAGGAATATGAAGATCGTCTTCGACAGCTCGCAACTTTCACATTGCTATCTCCACCCTACTCCAGACAGCCCTCGGTGGAGTTGCACTACGTTGCCGTTGCAATGTAAGGCCTTCAAACCGACAACAGACCACATATTGAAAAATACAAGCGAGTTCTCTTGCAGCGTAAGCTTATTGTAACTAATCTAAAAATTATTGGACAGGAAAATTGTCCTGTTCAAAAAAAGCTGTCTAGCAGGTCGTCTAATCGCTCCTTGGTACAGTCGTTTGACTATTGTAAATGGTTCCAACAAGTCACCACTAGAAAACACTGCTCTGTACCGCAATAACTCAAGACGTAAAGTAATACCACGGCACTACAAATATCAGGGAACACCTTATCACAGATAAGACTGTCCTTAAGGCTTGTAAGCTCACATTTATTACAATAAATGGCATACGTGAAATGTTACCACTCTCATTATTACGTCAGATTGGTAATGCACGTAGTCAGTTCGTCGTATTCATGATTTCCTCTTCAAAGTAACATACCGTACTTATTATTTAACACAAAATGACATTAAAAATTTAAGTTATTCACGAGCAGCTAGTTGAGAATATGTATGAACTTCAAATGACACGACGAACCGTCTTGTTCCGCATATGGATTCAAACCCAGCTCATGCAGACTAAGCAAAGATTTCGTTACTGACGGAAACTAACAGTCATTCCTGATTAAGCATACAGAGAGTGATATACCTCGATTTTAGACAGTATCAGTTAGCAAATATTAACTTTAAATTGCATAACGCAAACATGTTTAACAGACGCGAATTCCTATCCATCATCTATTGTCCCTGTTAACGAACTACGAGAGATGTTAAATATTGCTTCTTCACAAGTAACTTACTTGAAATGTCGTGAGGTAAAGCTTTGTGTTGGACACGGATTCGAACCCAGAACCTCATCGGATTGCTATCGAAGCACAGTCAAATGTGACATATCGGATTTTCGCGGCAGTAGCTAGATGTTTTAACTGAAATGACGAGACGAAACATCAATTTTTTCCTTCCCAGGACTCTTACCCGGCACCTATCGCTGTTACATTCTAGAGTAAACGAACGTTAAATATGGGTTTGTTGCGCCAGCAGTGATATGTGAGCATGTTTGAACTAGAAATAATATGACGAAGAGTTCAGCGCTCACTGGGAATACAGCCCCACACATATCGTTGTTGACTAGACACAAAGAGACGTCAGCTACCGAATTTTTCTCCACCAGCTGCTCAGAATAACATCTTGAACTTACAGTCATCTCTCAAATAGTTCTGTGTCTCACTGGGAGTTAAAAACGTCAGATATCGTTAGTGCTGACAACGAATGAAAATACATTAAAAATCAAAATTCTTATCCACCAGCAGATAGGTGTTCTCATGCCAGAGCTTGATAATACATAATTAAATCTTTAGTGCCGGGCCAGGATTCGATCCCATTTACGCGTAATATGTGGAGATGTTGAGGAATCTGCAGTTCTGAAGAAACAACAAATTGTAGCCGAGCTGTATTGTCACGAAGGGATCAAATTCCGCGTTAAGGGCGGTCTGAGTTGCATTCCCAGTTCAGAACCAATCTTATCGACATACAGAAGCTCAGATAAAAGATGGAATAAGTGTCCTGTGACCATACATAGCGTTTGTTTCGTCACTTGAAATAAAGAACTAGTATAAGAAAGGTTACTGGTGATAGAGTTTCTACATGTCGCCACTCCAGACTTTATTGTGGTTCAACCTACCGTCTACTTGGTAGAGAAGGAAAATCATCTTTAATGTGAATTTTCAGACCACACTGCCATTACATCATCTTCACTTGGTGTAGGCAGGAGAGAATGGACTCTGTCTCTCCCTATCTAAAATCATTGACAGAAGTGGGAATCCAACCCAGACCATAGGTATAACAACCTACCATCCGTCCAACAGACCACGAAATCCTCTTCTCTGCGAGTCATTTTTCTATCGTAACGCCGTTGCGCCACACTGGATGAGAATTCTGACACACAGGCGTCCTGTAGTAATTTGCACCATGTTCAGTAAATTCATTTACTTGGTTGACCGAATCACCATGAACTAGCTGCCTCGGCTACCCAGTGCATACATTCCACTCTATATTTTGTAAGCACCGAAATAAAATCACGTCACTGCCACCTACACAGAGCTGCCAACAGTGTAGGATGCAGAAGTTTAAATAGGAAGTGTTCCTTTCCACTTGAGCTATTCTATTGCGCTATCTGTTTGTAGAAAACGTCGTTCAGTAAAAAACAAAAGGAAAGCTGTAACTGTTTGTCTCACAGAAGTCAAGACTTGGCCATATGCATAATCTCACAGTGCTGTGGAATCAAAAAGTTCTGGAGGAATAGTTGTCGAGCTCTGGAGCTGTTGTAGCTACGTGTCAGCTAGTAGCGTAGATAAGATGTCGCGAGTTCGAATACATTCAGTGCTACATTTTTTAAAACGCAATTCTGCTGTCTGCTGAAGTTGTCAATCTCATGGAACTTTGAACATACTTCCCTTCACTTCGCTACCCAAAGTCGTCGCATGTGGAAAAAGGTCTAACTACTGTGACATTTTGTTCTGTTCAGGTTTAATAGACAGCAGGGAGCAGATGCATCTCGAAGATGTGTAGGGAGAGCGCATCATGCCATAATATGTCAGAAAAGTATTTTCTACATTAGCTGTCGTGTGGTAGTGAGATTTTATTCTTCTTCAAACTTTGTTTGACAGCTTTAACTCAGAACAAGTTTTCTACATGCATATAATCAATAAACTGCACGTGCATTGTCATACTGTCATAGATAACATCAGAGAATTCGCATATATCGTTGATGATTAATTTCTCTCTCATGTTTACTATTGTTTTAACAACACTAAAGGTAACCTTACGAAAATTGTGCACTGTATTATAAGAAATGAAATAAAACTAACCACGATAACCTTACGACGAAAGTATGTTTTAATAAAACCGAGTATCTGTACACAAATGTGCCTCTGCCGACACGAATTAGTAAAATACTACTCACTTAGAATTTGATTGGGTCTGTGTTTCATTGGTATGCTGTGTCGTACTCAAGAGGTATGCAAATGTGGCATTTCATAAATATAGTTACGTATTCCTAGAAACCCAAAATTCGCTTGTCAGCAGCAGAAAGAGGCGTTACCTGTTGTGCAGCATTGTAAGTTTTTCAACATTGCACTATGAGCCGAAAGTATTTTCTTGCGATTTCCTTATTGATGTTTGATCCGACTCCTTGTGTAGCTCTTTCACAGAAGGGATAAAAACGTTGCAGTCAGTGAGACTGGAACTGCAAACCATAACAGACGCTTTTCCACAGGTCAGCGCGTTACCACAGAGCTGGCGAAGAGGTATGGGTCTGAGCTTCCTCTTACGATGGCAATGGTGACTAGAACTCGTAAACCGCTATTTGAAGGTCGAGATTAGTTGCGATTTCCACCTGCAACGACTTTCCTGGGCTGAAAAGCGTAAATTTACAATCTTTTGTTACCCTTCAAGCGATAATAACTCAGATTATTCAATGGAAATTACAGGTAAAATCAAGTGAACTTTGAGGCTTAATTCCGTGCACACCAGGAAGTAACTCGTCGATCACAGAGTTGCCAAACATACGTTGCCTTGTTGCCAAATCTCAGTTACAGTACCAGCAGGAAGAAGACGAACCGATGTGATTCTGCAGCGGACTGGGAAGTGACCATAGCTGGTGTCTCCAAGTCGCGGCTGCTGCGGCCTGGAATACGTAATGCGTCTGACTCGCTTACTGTAACTAGGTTTAGGGACTGGAGCGTAGTTACTAATAATACTCAGAACTGACTGCAAACTAAGCATCATAAATCAGTAACTCTCATTGTTGTTTTTATATTTCCTTAGTAAGTGCACTCAAAACTAAGAAACTCATTCACAGGCGTTTTCGTGCCTCGCCGATAGTCGAGCACAACAAACAAATAAAAATAAAAAAGAATGTTTATATATATATATATGTGTGTGTGTGTGTGTGTGTGTGTGTGTGTGTGTGTGTGTGTGTGTGTGTGTGTGTGTGGGAGAGGGAGAGGGAGAGGGAGAGGGAGAGGGAGAGGGACAGGGAGACGGATAAAAAAGAATGAGAGTGTAAAAAATTGTTGTAAAGAAACTGAATCATGGTATTTAAGGAAATCTTTCATTGTAATGACACGTTCCACATCATTACGAAATGTCGTATTCATGATCTATGGAACAAGAAGTAATCTAATGTAATGTAATCTAATCTAAATACATCATATTGATGACTAGCCATAAAGAGTCATGAATTACCGAAATTTTTGCCAATACCAGTAACCAAATCTAAACTTGAAAATAAAAGACGACAAGTTTTGTAATACACCGTGACTCCTATCAAGACCCTTTCGTCCCTGTTATCTAACCACGAAAGATATCTGATATACCTCCATTCTGAAGTAACAAAGTGTGCATGCATGTAAAGATGAAGTGCATGATGTGATGTTCTGTGACAGAGATACAAACCCAACACGTAATCGGATTGTTAACTAAGAAAAATCAAATGTTACGTATCGGTTTTTCTTACGAGCCGCTAGGTGTCTGAATCTAAAATAAGGATACAAACTTTTGTGCCTAAGAGACAATCGAACTGCACACCTACCGTGCATCCACGAACGTACCTTAAGTATCAGTTTCTTACTCATGAACAGTAAGATGTGTGCGTGTTTGACCAGAAATAGCGACACCTGTTGCGATTGTTGGCAACACATGAACAGACATTAAAAATGCGCGTTAATTTTCACTAGCAGGTGGGTGTGCACTTGATAGAGCTGGAAATGAAATTATGAATATTTTTGTACTGGATCAGGATTCGGACCCACATATTTACCTTTGGAGGAGACCTAAAGAAGACTGCAGTCTTGGGAAAAGGAACGAAATGATTGAACTATACTGTTCCGAGAGATTCAGATCCTCGAAAGAGGAGATACGAATGCGAATCACAGTCCAGCACCAAATTTTTCTACGTCTCTAGTTCAATCAAGTACAAGTAAACTAAGAGCCCTGTCCCTTTAAATGGCTATCGGTTCATCATATAAAATAAAATTTACTAATGTAGGTAAGCTTACTGGCGACTGTATTTCTGTTTACAATGACTTCCGCTATGTCATTTCCCAACGTAAACTGGCTCTGCCCAGTTGGTAATGAAGGAACGTGATGCTTAATGCTGATTCTGACTTATAACGTCATTCTCTTGAGGTTACCAGAGGTAAAATAAATCAGTTTGTGCCTCTTAAAAGCAAATGCCTGAACCCACGAATTGCACCTGTGATAGTTCGTTCCGCCAGACCATTGTGGCCACATTTCCCAGCCCCTGGAGTGTGCTGTAACAGATGATGTGCTTAGCTTACAAAATTAATCACGGTGGAAAAAATGCGAGTCTATTAAATGGTTAAGTAGAAGCATGCTTCTGATGCAGAGATTATGCTATTCTCATGTCAGCAGGATGTAAAGACTCTTCTAGGCATCATAGGCTGGATGTGAAGCCCTTTTTGATTTTTCACAAATTCAGCAAATTTCTTAGTTCGAGAAAATCCACTGTGAAGTGTGAAGTTGCCGGATAATTCGATTATTACTGTTATTATTAATATAATTTTATTCATACCGCTGCTGGAACACAAGTGCTTGCAGATCATTTAATGCCTTTTGGTTACTATAGAAGTAGTTTCCCAAGAACAGGTTCTTTCCCTGTCTACGGAACCCTTTTCATGTATATATCAAACATCAGCAATTACTCTTAGATTACATTAAAACTAAAGTAATTGACGAAGACGTTACTTGATGACAAAAACGCGCTGCCTTTCGTCATTTACTTGCACCTAGAAATGGCTATCGAGTACTGACAAACCAAAAGGCAAGAGATCTTACTGCCTTCCGATATACGTCGCTGTCAGTTCTTCCACATGATTTGGTCGACATGACCTGTTTCAAGTTGAGTATGACAGACAATGTTTTAGAAAATCTATTGTTTCCCTTTGAAATAAACAGAAGTATTTTCATTCTAAGCCAGGCGCGGCTCGTAATTAAAGGCTCTGAGGCGGAGCCGCCCCAAAATATATGTTAAAGTAAATTTCGCAAGAACGTATTACATAATTTAAATTATCAGGATGAATTTCGCATAATTCCCATTCCAATTAAAATAACGACGGTCAACGTTTTTGGAACTGTTTGATCGGTAGATGTTTTCTGAACGCTTAGTAGTGTTTAGGCTGCGCCTTGGAACGTCCGTAAGCTGCATGTAGTGGCGGTTTGGGGGCGTGGCTTCTACATAGTACTGCTCTTTATGGGCGACCAGAAGGCTCAGAGTTTGCAGCCTAAGGGTGTCATACCAACCACCACTATCTATGTTATAAAGGAATGTAGAGTGGCCGAAACTTCGCTATCCAATCTCTGTCTCTGCACATCTCTACTACGCTTCGATGCGTCATTAATCGACGTTTAGTATTATTGTTTTGATAATGTTTTACATAGTTCTTTTGTTTCTGCCATTGGCTATTTTATCCACATTTAGAATAAGTTTGCAAATATCCCGCCAGAGTGCACTAGACTGCAGTAACATAACAGTACTGCCATCTAGTGAGAGTTTCATAAGTGATTAGAGGACAAAGCGCACGAAATTTGTCCCATTACATAACTTTCCTTGTTTGCTGATCGACTGCTTTTGTTGATATCGTGTGATATTAGCAAGTTTCTTTTTCGGAGTGTATTTTGCAAGATTTTAGTGAGTTTTACTTGCACAAGACCTGTGATGTCACCAAAACATCACAGTATCGACATGCGAACTCGCAAACTTCGAGCTTTGGAGGTAAACCACAATAAACGCCTTAAGTTTAGAACTGAAAACACCTAAAATATTAAGCAGCCGCAAAGTTAACATTCATCGCATTAAAGATCTCTCCGAAACGCGTCTTTTCGTATGATTTGCTGCAAAGTGTCAGAAAATGTAATGAAGACGTTTAAAAACATTAACGAAAGATTTCAACTCGAAGTTAGCTTCTAATGATATTTAATACCTGATTATAGAAGATACGGTACGTAAAATTATGGGTAGAGAGTGATATGCCCGCCCCCCCTCCCCCTGAATTCTTAGTTGTTTATGTCAGACTAATCTGTAGCATGACCCGAGGTCTATGTTGGCTCCGATCGATAAATGCCGCAGCCTTCCCCAGTAAAGAAACCACGAGCCGCGGCTGTTCTAAGCTGTCCAAGTACAAAATTTTCGCAAAATTAGCTCAAATTTAATATTCGCTTCTATAATGTAGGAAAGTATTTCACAGTTGCAAAACTCGCATCCGAAACATTGACCTGACCATAAATTCTAGCTAGAGTGACACCAGTTTAAATAACCTCATGTAGCGAAGACTTTGCCAGTGCTCTTTCCCACTGGAAAATACGCAATCCACTCATTTGGCTCCATAAGTACACTGTAACAGTAATTTCTATATGAAATTTGTCAGTAAGCTTTTGCCTTCCAACCGGCGAAATACGGCAGAGTGCGGCCGGTAAACAATTCAAAAATCACAAGTTAGTGCCGATAAGACGATTTCTTTAAACATTATCGAAGCTGAGGGAATTTAGTTTCTGCTAAGTCGTCTTAAGCAGCAACGTTCACAGATATCTCAAATAGGAAAAAGCTCATTATCCAGGTACGAAGGTTGTAAAACAAACTTCCCACAGTTTGTGTCAGGTTGATCTTTTCGTCTGATAACACTGCTTAAGTATTTTGTCTAAGAGGTATCACAAGTAGTGTCCCTGTAGCTGTGGGAATCATTGGCTGAAAACGAGTTTAACACCAATGGGTACAGTGCTGCTAAATATTCAAAATTATTATCAACCTAAGTCTGAGTTCATCCACAAACTGAGATGAATTTATAACATTGAAGCTAGACTGTGTATCCTTGTCTTCCTTGAGTGGTCATTGGAAGGCGTTTCCACACACGTATACAATACTATGAATACTTCGAACGCTATGGTTAACGTTGCTCTCATAAACTACTTTTGTTTTTTTAATTCTTCTGGGTCTTCAGCGTGCCATATGTGTTGTAGATACAGTCTTAGACCAAAAAATTGACCGCCGAGTCGTTCACGTAAGGTGGACAATACAGTCGTGCTCCTCTCAGAATTCTATGTCTGGCAACATGCTCGATCTGGCAACATGTAGACTGCGGCACTTCCCAGAGGAAGTCTTGACTCCAGTCTTAGTACATTACTCTTCTCTACGACCGTAGTCTTGAGGTAAAACCCGAGACCAGATAATATTATATAGTAGATTCGCTTGAATTACACTCATAGCTTCAGCACCGAGAGGAAAGGGGCGATAAAAATTTTGTCGATATGTGCTTTCGGTCGCCAGACGTCATATTAACTGGTCTCTCGTTTCACCTCAAGACTACGGTCGTGTTCCAACAGCGGTATGAATTAAATGATAGTAATAGCAACAGTAATAATCGAATTATACGGCAACTTCACACTTCACAGTGGATTTTCTCGATCTAAGAAATTTGCTGAATTTGTGAAAAATCAAAATGGCTTCACAACCAGCCTATGATGCCTAGAAGAGTCTTTACATCCTGCTGACATGAGAATAGCATAATCTCTGCGTCAGGAGCTTGCTTCTACTTAACCATTTAATAGACTCGCATTTTTTCCACCGTGATTAATTTTGTAAGCTAAGCACATCATCCGTTACAGCACACTCCAGGGGCTGGGAAATGGGGCCACAATGGTCTGATGGAACGAACTATCACAGGTCCAATGCGTGGGTTCAGGCATTTGTTTTTAAGAGGCACAAACAGATTTATTTTACCTCTGGTAACCTCAAGGGAAAGACGTTATAATCCAGAATCAGCATTAAGCATCACGTTCCTTCATTACCAGCTGGGCAGAGCCAATTTACGTTGGGAAATGACATAGCGGAAGTCATTGTAAACAGAAATACAGTCGCCAGTAAGCTTACTTACATTAGCAAATTTTATTTTATTTGATGAACCGATAGCCATTTAAAGGGACAGGGCTCTTAGTTTACTTGTACTTGATTGAACTAGAGACGTTGAAAAATTTGGTGCTGGACTGTGATTCGCATTCGTATCTCCTCTTTCGAGGATCTGAATCTCTCGGAACAGTATAGTTCAATCATTTCGTTCCTTTTCCCAAGACTGCAGTCTTCTCTAGGTCTCCTCCAAAGGTAAAGATGTGGTTCCGAATCCTGATCCAGTACAAAAATATTCATAATTTCATTTCCAGCTCTATCAAGTGCACACCCACCTGCTAGTGAAAATTAACGCGCATTTTTAATGTCTGTTCATGTGTTGCCAACAATCGCAACAGGTGTCGCTATTTCTGGTCAAACACGCACACATCTTACTGTTCATGAGTAAGAAACTGATACTTAAGGTACGTTCGTGGATGCACGGTAGGTGTGCAGTTCGATTGTCTCTTAGGCACAAAAGTTTGTATCCTTATTTTAGATTCAGACACCTAGCGGCTCGTAAGAAAAACCGATACGTAACATTTGATTTTTCTTAGTTAACAATCCGATTACGTGTTGGGTTTGTATCTCTGTCACAGAACTTCACATCATGCACTTCATCTTTAAATGCATGCACACTTTGTTACTTCAGAATGGAGGTATATCAGATATCTTTCGTGGTTAGATAACAGGGACGAAAGGGTCTTGATAGGAGTCACGGTGTATTACAAAACTTGTCGTCTTTTATTTTCAAGTTTAGATTTGGTTACTGGTATTGGCAAAAATTTCGGTAATTCATGACTCTTTATGGCTAGTCATCAATATGATGTATTTAGATTAGATTACATTACATTAGATTACTTCTTGCTCCATAGATCATGAATACGACATTTCGTAATGATGTGGAACGTGTCATTACAATGAAAGATTTCTTTAAATACCATGATTCAATTTCTTTACAACAATTTTTTACACTCTCATTCTTTTTTATCTCTTTCTCTCTCTCTCTCTCTCTCTCTCTCTCTCTCTCTCACACACACACACACACACAGACACACACACACAGACACACACACATTCTTTTTTATTTTTATTTGTTTGTTGTGCTCGACTATCGGCGAGGCACGAAAACGCCTGTGAATGAGTTTCTTAGTTTTGAGTACACTTACTAAGGAAATATAAAAACAACAATGAGAGTTACTGATTTATGATGCTTAGTTTGCAGTCAGTTCTGAGTATTATTAGTAACTACGCTCCAGTCCCTAAACCTAGTTACAGTAAGCGAGTCAGACGCATTACGTATTCCAGGCCGCAGCAGCCGCGACTTGGAGACACCAGCAATGGTCACTTCCCAGTCCGCTGTAGAATCACATCGGTTCGTCTTCTTCCTGCTGGTACTGTAACTGAGATTTGGCAACAAGGCAACGTATGTTTGGCAACTCTGTGATCGACGAGTTACTTCCTGGTGTGCACGGAATTAAGCCTCAAAGTTCACTTGATTTTACCTGTAATTTCCATTGAATAATCTGAGTTATTATCGCTTGAAGGGTAACAAAAGATTGTAAATTTACGCTTTTCAGCCCAGGAAAGTCGTTGCAGGTGGAAATCGCAACTAATCTCGACCTTCAAATAGCGGTTTACGAGTTCTAGTCACCATTGCCATCGTAAGAGGAAGCTCAGACCCATACCTCTTCGCCAGCTCTGTGGTAACGCGCTGACCTGTGGAAAAGCGTCTGTTATGGTTTGCAGTTCCAGTCTCACTGACTGCAACGTTTTTATCCCTTCTGTGAAAGAGCTACACAAGGAGTCGGATCAAACATCAATAAGGAAATCGCAAGAAAATACTTTCGGCTCATAGTGCAATGTTGAAAAACTTACAATGCTGCACAACAGGTAACGCCTCTTTCTGCTGCTGACAAGCGAATTTTGGGTTTCTAGGAATACGTAACTATATTTATGAAATGCCACATTTGCATACCTCTTGAGTACGACACAGCATACCAATGAAACACAGACCCAATCAAATTCTAAGTGAGTAGTATTTTACTAATTCGTGTCGGCAGAGGCACATTTGTGTACAGATACTCGGTTTTATTAAAACATACTTTCGTCGTAAGGTTATCGTGGTTAGTTTTATTTCATTTCTTATAATGCAGTGCACAATTTTCGTAAGGTTACCTTTAGTGTTGTTAAAACAATAGTAAACATGAGAGAGAAATTAATCATCAACGATATATGCGAATTCTCTGATGTTATCTATGACAGTATGACAATGCACGTGCAGTTTATTGATTATATGCATGTAGAAAACTTGTTCTGAGTTAAAGCTGTCACACAAAGTTTGAAGAAGAATAAAATCTCACTACCACACGACAGCTAATGTAGAAAATACTTTTCTGACATATTATGGCATGATGCGCTCTCCCTACACATCTTCGAGATGCATCTGCTGCCTGCTGTCTATTAAACCTGAACAGAACAAAATGTCACAGTAGTTAGACCTTTTTCCACATGCGACGACTTTGGGTAGCGAAGTGAAGGGAAGTATGTTCAAAGTTCCATGAGATTGACAACTTCAGCAGACAGCAGAATTGCGTTTTAAAAAATGTAGCACTGAATGTATTCGAACTCGCGACATCTTATCTACGCTACTAGCTGACACGTAGCTACAACAGCTCCAGAGCTCGACAACTATTCCTCCAGAACTTTTTGATTCCACAGCACTGTGAGATTATGCATATGGCCAGGTCTTGACTTCTGTGAGACAAACAGTTACAGCTTTCCTTTTGTTTTTTACTGAACGACGTTTTCTACAAACAGATAGCGCAATAGAATAGCTCAAGTGGAAAGGAACACTTCCTATTTAAACTTCTGCATCCTACACTGTTGGCAGCTCTGTGTAGGTGGCAGTGACGTGATTTTATTTCGGTGCTTACAAAATATAGAGTGGAATGTATGCACTGGGTAGCCGAGGCAGCTAGTTCATGGTGATTCGGTCAACCAAGTAAATGAATTTACTGAACATGGTGCAAATTACTACAGGACGCCTGTGTGTCAGAATTCTCATCCAGTGTGGCGCAACGGCGTTACGATAGAAAAATGACTCGCAGAGAAGAGGATTTCGTGGTCTGTTGGACGGATGGTAGGTTGTTATACCTATGGTCTGGGTTGGATTCCCACTTCTGTCAATGATTTTAGATAGGGAGAGACAGAGTCCATTCTCTCCTGCCTACACCAAGTGAAGATGATGTAATGGCAGTGTGGTCTGAAAATTCACATTAAAGATGATTTTCCTTCTCTACCAAGTAGACGGTAGGTTGAACCACAATAAAGTCTGGAGTGGCGACATGTAGAAACTCTATCACCAGTAACCTTTCTTATACTAGTTATTTATTTAAAGTGACGACACATACGCTACGTATGGTCACAGGACACTAACAATATATTTGCATTGTGCCAACTCAAAGATCAATAGATATGGATATAGATATAGATTTTTATATTTAAAGCCATTCTCGTTCTGCGTTGGAATAAACATCATTCATTATTTGATTGTTCTTGTTACGATTGTTATTGTCATTCTCTCACTCGCAAGAGTTTTCACATTCCTATTTGGTATCGATGCACATGAAGAGTGGCTATGAAAAAAGGGAATACAGAATGTTACGTCATGCAGAATACACTCATTTACTCCTGCTCCTCGTGATCAACGCTGCAGGAGAAGTGAGATACATAAAGTTAACAGTGTGAGGACAGACGTGCTGGCACAACTCTGCAACTACGCAGTGTTACCAGATAAAATGGTGCTGCGGAATCGAAAGTGTAGTACGGACTTCGCCACAGTAGCAAACTGCTGCTAATTTCGGACCATGACCGTGGATTACACTTCGGTCAGTGCTGGTTAGAGTGTTGCAACTGTAAATGAAAGGCTTTGTTTGACAGTCTTGTGCTGATGCTGTCTGAATAAATTACGCCATTGGATAAAAAGCGGTTTAGTTTTGAGACCTAACCCACAAGGGGAGAAGGCACAGTGGTCTGCTTCAGGAATTCCAAGCAATAAAACACAAAAAGCAACCCAGGAAGGGTTCGAACAGCTACTTTCATGCAGAGACATGCATTTGGAATCTGTTCATCGTTACGGGGTCAAACAAGAGGGTAACATTACTGAAACAATGATCAGGCTACTTAGTATATAAGAGAGCATACAGATTTCAAGGAGGAAACGTATGAAGACGCAGACTTCCTCGTTATCAATATGTGCGGCATATCTTTCGTGTTAACGAAAGTAATATCCCGCTTTAACTCTTCTTACGTCTCAAATGAAATGAATGCCATGAGGAATCGAATATTTGTTGACTGCGTCTCTCCTTGCTTCCATCCGTACCAACATATTTCTTCATTCTCGTGGTAATCATGACATTCTTTTTGTATGCTGCAAAAGATTGCACGAGGACAGATTCGACATAGAGGTGCAAAGCGTTTGGTATCTTACATTATATCCAATTCGAATAAGCTTCAGATGTATTTTTACTTACTTGAACGTTACGGAAAATTATCTCACATGCTTTGTGTTGAATGAGAAACATTGAGTGACCCGTTTTGCTTTCCCTACGTTGAAATGATATAATGTCGGCGTCAACAGCCTTCTTCCACGCCGGAAGCTGAAACTTGTACCATTTTGGATTAATGATAATTGAATGTCTCAAATGTGGATATAGCCCACAAGGCGACGTCAGAAACCATCAGGGGAGAACGCCGCATAAAAACCAAACGTGCGCGCGCGTCTCCACTCTGAAAGACCGTATCGGAGAATCACGGCAAGCATTTCGCTGAAGAGCTGCCTCGTAAGAGAACCGAGAAATGGCAGCGTCGTAGCAAGTATTTATCAACACTCTGATAGTGCATTTACTTCCGGGTGTAGGCCTGCGTTACCTCGCTAAATTCACTTGACATTCGTTTTCCACATCGAAGACTCGTACGATAGAATCCACTGTAAGATGAGACACTTAGAAAGTATAATTAATTTCTGGACTCCAAGAACGGTGTCCTTCATATAAGTAACACCTGTTTGTGTGTTTTAAGGTTGCGTTTTGAGGCTCAGGCAACATCGCAGTGACTATAGTCCGTCTGTGGTCGCCAGTGTGTCGTTAGCTCAGAGGTTATTCGTCATATTGTGGCTTTTCTAACGCGGGACATTCTGAATCGGAATACTCCCCTTTCATTATTAGTTCCGGGACGTGACTATTTTCCTCGGACAAAGACCAATGCTGTGAATTGGATTCGCGGACATGCCATTCACTACCTAGTTGGACAAACTGGAGACTCTGTACTCGATTTTTGGACATACCTCAACGACCGTCATTATGTCGTTGTCCGCCACCCAAAATACAGACAATTTTTCTCGAACTTCCTTGGGAGTGCTTTCGACGACCCGCCCCGCAGCTGGAATGTGTTAAGCCAACAGTGAAGGAGGTTTCCAGTTTGAACCAATGAACATTTCTGAACTACTGAACGGAACACACCAATTTCGAGAAGACGTGACTCAACATATTACCAGCGGGGCGCAGGAGGCGTCTGAACAATTACACAACAAAAATAAACAAAACAAAAATGAAAATCAAAATAAATTTCAGAAAAAGGAAGATTTTGTTTTGTTTGTAATGATAGCCCTAACCTTGAATTCCCGTTTTTCCCCTGGTATATAGGCAGCTCTTGGGGTAGGTTTAGTCAGGAGCCAATGCCTGAAGTGGACCAGATTTTTTTTTGTTATCAGTTGAAAAGTGGCGGTGGCACTTAGTTTCTTTTTTTATTGCCATTTTCCTCAGGGGCTTTAAAATAAGAGAGAAAAAAAGGGGTAATCGTCAAAAAATGTAAAAGAAAAAAAGCAAAATTCAAAAAAAGAGGTTCACTTGTGTGTTGCGGTGGTCGTACTGTATGACATAGCAGTTCCAATCTCGGTGGAAGCCGCTGACTACAACCTTTTATTTTCCATTTTAATTAATGGAGTTGCAAACGGCTAGTAAAAATTCTTTATACGAAATCTGAAGAATGCCTTTAAACATCAATCTTCGTCCGATTCGACTTAGTAAATTAAGTTAATATCATGGATGACTGCTTTGCAAATGCCAAGCTGCTTCACTGTAAAATAGATCCTGAAAAGATTCAAAGCGACTGTCAACGATATAAATTTGAGTTTTGTTCGTCATATAGGTCTAACATGTCAGAAGGTTGTTTATGAAGTGCACATGTTGATTAATATAGTTCCCCTCTTCTAAATTTTTGCAATAGCATTTAACTGTAGACGTTTTCGAACACCGGCGTTAGCAATTCCTTTCCGTTCTCTGAAACCTCCAAAACGACAAATTTTTCTGGTCTAAATCTGATGACCTTAACTATCACTTCCGATCAACATTAAATACTTCATGAACCCATACATGGAACTCCAAATGTGCAGTGTTCCTGCGCTGCTACAGAGCATGCATTGCAAGGCATTCACACAGTTTATCGCATAGAGTTACCACAAGGAATGAAACAAGAACTGTAATACACTTTACACCACAGACGCTCACCCCGACTTGACGAAAACATCCGAACATTGACCAAAAGTTGCACAAATTATTGAGTTTGAAAGGAAAAGAAACGAGGTATGAAGCATTTATAAATTCATCGAATGTAGCGAGGTGGTTTAATTTCGTCCCAGTCTATAAAATTAATTTCGGGCCATACTCAGCTCTTGCCGATTAATGTAATATAATACCCGCCTACTAATCAGGGCGTCTGTCTCCGTTGCTTTTGAGCGTGAATGGAAATTGTAGAAATTTTCTGTGGAGCAACATTTAATAATAAAGCGTTTTAAATCATCAAAGGCGATGAGCGGGAGCAGGCGCTTTCGATAAAGAACGGGGGAGTGCAGCACCGCTGCTGTCGCCACGGCCGCTGCCGGTAGCCAGCAAATGGATCCCGGAGCTTTGCCGCATACGGCGTCCAGAGGAGGACAGTCTGCAGGAAATCTGCCGCAAAATCGTTACTGGATAAAATTTTGATATCGGTGTGTCACAAAGCGAAATAGATTGAATCTGCGCTACCATTACATTCACGTCTTCAGCATTCAGACAGAAGAGGCTATAAAAATATTTTATGCCAGCTGCTCTCGATCCACTGGCATTACGAACAGAAACAACGCACGCTACCGCTAGACCACAGGCGTAATCAGCCTCGTGTTTCTCTATCATGGGACAAGTTTTCCTCCAGGAAGTGCCGCAGTCTGCAGTGTTGCCAGATTGTGCAGATAACCGGACTTAGAGAATTAGCGAGTTGGCCAGTTTTATTGTCCCATGTCGAGATCGGCGCGGACTTAGCCTCTGAAGCGGCCGGCCGCCGGTCGAGTTTTATGTCAAAGAGTGTACGTTTATTTTCACCAAAGTTGCGTAAGAATCCGCTTCTGCCATGCATCCCCACTCCCTAAATCCGCCACCAGGCAAAAGAGAGTGAATACTCTTTCCTTTGTTTTTCACCCTTCATCGATGACAAGTGATGATGACTTGGCAGCAGAAACCTGTATAGCTTTAGTGAGTGCTCTCTGGCCGGCCTCCAACAACTGAATGCGATGTTCATTTTCATTATCTAGTAACTCGTATGTTTGAGCGATGATGTTTCGAATTCTGTCGGCAAACTGCTCGACAGATTCGTCTCGTCGCATTCGCAAACTGTGAAGCTGCTCTCTGTAGAATCTTATCGCGTTTTTACGTTTAAATCTCTGAACAACCGTTCTAAACCCATTGTAATCTTCTGTTTTCTCGCAAGTACGCTCCGCGCTAAATAAATCTTGTGCTGCTCCTTGAATTCTTAATTTGACAACCACTAGCTTATCGGAATCTGACCACGATCCTAACAGGGCGGCACCTTCAAGTTTACGAAGAAATACCTTGACATCATTTTCGGGTTCCCCACTAAACACTGGTACTAACGGCAATAATGAAAAATTCTTTACTGTAGTTGTACCTGTACTGCACGAACTATCATTTGACAAGTCTTTCGCAATGTTACACTCGCTTCTTTCTGCTTTTAACTGCCGAATCTCTTCTTGCAGTTCATTAATAACAGGTTGTAAATCGACAACGTTACTCTGACTGGATTGCCACTTTTCGTTTAATTTAACGCCAGTGAGTCAATCAAATGTAAAATAAAAATCCATCACTGCCTTTGGTATTCTAGCCAAACTGGAATAGAGAAACTTGAATTCCAGCGTTGGGTGTCCCTGCGTAGTCGGAAAAATGTTCGTGCTGCTGCTCTAAGTTTACGTTGTGTTGCACCTCTTCAGGACTGTGGATTTTTCCATAATTATCCCACTTCTGACTCCACTTCTATAAGGGTGTTGTTGCCCCGGATAAAAATTAGACGAAATATTTGTAAGCTGTGGGTCCTCGAGGTACGGCAAATAGGCGAACAGGAGAAGTAAGTTTAAACAGTTTTGTTAACAAAGGCGGATTATAAAACACGCTCGCTACGCGCACCCATTATCACTGTGTCTGACATCCTAATTATGGTCGTATCGAAAGGCTCCACTGCGATCTGAGACACATTGGCGCCCGAGCTGGCGCTAGTTAGTCGGGCGCGCTGCGGCCAGAGGCTGACTTCCTGCGTCGCACTGCAACTGGACACACGTGTACTGACCGAGCAAACTGTCAGCTGGCGAGCGCGTGTTAAGTACCGCGCAGCAGCGTGCAACCCGTACACACTTCCAATGTCGTGTTTGCAAAGATGGACGTCGGGAGTGAAGTGGCGCATCGTGCAGCCTATTGCGCACAATTTGAGTCGTAACACGACGTCCTGAGGCTGCATGAAAAGCATTATTGAACACGGTGGCGTTGCTGTCAGAGTATTGACCGTCTAGGCACGGTTGAACTACAGACAACTCTAGCCGTGTACCTCCTTCCTGGTGGAATGACTGGAACTGATCGGCTGTCGGACCCCATACTTCTACTAGACGCTGCTCATGCGTGGCTGTTTACATCTTTGGGCGGGTTTAGTGACATCTCTGAACAATCAGAGAGACTGTGTCTCTGATACAATATCCGCAGTCAACGTCTATCTTCAGGAGTTCTGGTACATGAGGTGATGCAAAATTTTTTTTGGTGTGTGTATGAACTTTAGCAGAAACGCGACCTACGGCGCCCCAAATCGTCACTGAACCCCTCCATGTTTCACTCTTAGGACGTAAAGTAGGCCAGAGGTTGGGAACAGTGTAAACGAGATTCATTCGACCCGAGGACTTTTCCCCGTTACTTCATAGTTCAGCTTTTATGACCTATGTGCCTAGCCGGTCGGAGTGTCCCATCGGTTCTAGGCGCTACAGTCTGGAACCGCGCGACCGCTACGGTCGCAGGTTCGAATCCCACCTCGGGCATGGATGTGTGTGATGTCCTTAGGTTTGTTAGGTTTAAGTAGTTCTAAGTTCTAGGGGACTGCTAACCTCAGATGTTAAGTCCCATAGTGCTGAGAACCATTTTTTTCAGCACTCTTCTGCAGCACCACGGTTCAAAAGCTTCTATTCTCTTCTTGTCTACTGTTCATCGTCCATGTTTCACATCCATATATGGCAATACTCCATACAAATACTTTCAGAAAAGGCTTACTGACACTTAAATCTACACTCGATGTTAACAAATTTCTCTTTTTCAGAAACGTTTTCCTTGCCATTTTATATCCTCTCTACTTCAAACATCGTCACTTACTTTGCTGCCCAAATAGCAAAACTCATCTACTACAGTGTCTCATTTCCAAATCTAATTCTCTCAGCGTTACTTGATTCAACTCGATTACATTCCATTATCCTCGTTTTGCTTTTGTTGATGTTCGTCTTATATCCTCCTTTCAAGACACTGTTCGTTCCGTTCATCTGCTCTTCGAAGTACTTCGCTGTGTCTGAAAGAATTACAGTGTCATCAGAAAACATGGAAGAGTTTCTTTGGCTTCCTCAGTGTCCAGATTGAATAACATTGGGGTCAGACTACAACCCTATCTCAATCACTGGTTCCCTTTAGGGCCTTCGACTCTTATAGCTGCCGACTGGTTTCTGTACTATGTGTTAATAGCCCTTCACTCCTTGGGTTTAACCCATGCCGCCATCAGAATTTAAGAAAGTGTGTTCCAGTTTCTCCATATGTACAAAATATTTTCAAATTCGCAACAGAAAATTGTCTTTGGAATTTTGTGAAAAGGTTTCACCACAAAGAAAACCGCCCTTTTCTAATGATTGCCACACCATAGCACGTATCACATCCGTGACACACTCTTTTTTCAGGATAGTACAAAACGAAATGCCCTTCTTTCAATATACTTCGCAAACCCTATGTGGTACCATAACGATTCCATACCGCCTAGCAATACTAGGGTTGTTCGGTAAGTCTGGTGAATTTCTATGAAGGAATGGAACATTTTCGTTGCACCTTCATCGTTGGTAAGCCTGATTACTCCAAGGATCGTATAAATGCTTTCAACATTGTTCAATGCACAGTTCATCGTTGACAACCGTCTCAAATAGTCAGTGTGTCGACTGCGATTGAAAATGGAGAACACCGAGTTTCGTACCGTTGTTAAACATTTTCATTTGAAGGATTGAAGTGCTGCACAGATCAAAACATAATTGGATGTAATTCACACCGATGCTGCACTATCTGCGAATATCATTCACTTTTGTATTAATGAACCCATTGCCAAAACCTGTGGTATGGTAATGCAAGACGTCGAATAAAAATTCGTTTGACTACTGAGGCTGTAGGCATCTCAAATGAACGAGTGCATAATATCCTGCACGGAGAATTGGCTATGAAAAATCAATGTGACAGATGGATATGGCGATTGCTCACAGTCGACCAAAAGCGTATCCGGCACAATATTTCAGCACAATGACTGGTTGTTTAATCTGTTTAATCGCAGTCCGCAAGATTTTTGTCATCGACTTGTCACTGTCGATGAAACCTGGATCCATTATTACACATCAAAGTCCAAACAACAAGTGAAACCACAGCGTACTACATATTATTAACCAGTCATCCTGCCCACCTCCAATTCCTTAAAGAACTGAACTCACACATATAACACAGGTTCAGACGTCTGATTACTTTACAAATGAGTTAATGTGTCGTATGTTTGCCTTTAGACAATGGACAAACGCTAGTGAAATTGGGATTACTAAGTAATGGGATACAAGCAGTCCCGCTTTGACCAATGACGTCAGAAGTTACCACAGATGATGTATTGAACAGATTTAACAGCAAAGACCAATGTTGAGAAACAAAGGAGTGCGGGATGGAGAGAACATATCACGTACATCCATATTTCGAACATAATATTAAGTATATTGCTTCTTTGAATCCTAGTTTCCTATTCTTCACCGACCTATATATGTCGACTGAAGTAGGGGCTACAAAGTTTTCGAATGTCGGCCTTTCCGCCTTCGATAGTATTAGTATCGGCTAAAAAATATCGTAATAATACTATTGCTAGTGAAGGCGGAAAAAAGCAACAACAGTAAAATTTGCATTCCGTAATGCAGAACTGCTTCTAGTCTTCCATGTTCACAGGAATAGATAAATCCATACCTACAAACGAATATCAAAAAGTAAAAACTCTCCAGAGTGAAAAAAAAATTGTTCCAAAATATGTCAAACTCCCTAAGAATTAGAGTAGCTACCGAATGAATAGGAATGAACAAATGATTTTCATTAATACAAACGACAGAAATCATCCACAATGTCTAGCCCTGTCTTTTAAAAACCTTTTATTTATTCCAGTTTACAATGATGACGCCTCGCCACAGAAGATAAACGATTGTTATCATTGGCTCGAAAATAAAGACATTAATACTTGCAAGTAAACTATGACGTCACTGATTAAAGCCGACGCACTATATCGGGTGCACTGGAGAAGGCGAAGACTATTTTGTCGTCTGAGAAGGTGATGACAACTGTTCTTTTGGGACCCGCAAGGAATGATCCTCATAGATTACCTGGAAAAGGGGAAAGATACGCTATTATGCTTCATTGTTGATCGTGCGAAACTTTCGTTGGCTGAAAAAAGACCAGGACTGGCACGCAAAAAAGTGCTCTTTACCAGGAAAATGCATCATACCACACATCAGCGATAACAGTGGCGGAGGTGCATGAATTGATTCCTCATCAACCGCTTTCACCAGATTTAGCCTCAAGCGACTTTCTCCTGTTCCCCAACTTGAAACTTTGTGTTTCTGGGAAGAAATTTTCATCAAATGAAGATGTGATGGTTGCAGTCAACGGGTATTTTGCAGAGTTCGACAGAACCTATTTTTCCGATGGCACGAAAAAGCTGGAGGACCGCTGAATAAAGTGTATATACCTCAAAAGAGACTTCGTTGAGAAGTTAGGTGAGCTGTATGTTTCGTCTACATTTTTTTCTTGCTTTGTTACCAGAATTATCAAACCACCCTCGCACACCCTAAAAGGACAGACAAGCGTAGTACAGGCAGTCTCTTTAGGCTTGCCTAGAACGTTGAACCAGTTGCTAGAGGAAACGAAGTGAACTAGAGGAGAGGGTGCTAGAGTTGGAGGAGACGTTAAGGCGGTGATGATTATAATTCCGCCCGCGCGTTCTCCCCTCCGCGCACCGTGCTTGTAGGCGGTTTATGGAAACACGTCAAGCGAGCGGTCCAGGCACAAAGATTCGGAGGGGGGTAATATTTACGAAAAAATTAAAACCGGCAGCCGTAATATTTACAAGAATCGGCACGCCGCTGTGCGAGAGGCAGGGACGTCAGAAAACATTCGGCCCGGCTGCAAACAGAGAAATCTATTTGAGAGCTGTTTGTTAATAACAGAGACTCTTATTTAAGCCCGGGGGTTAGCGGCACAAGCTAGTCTGTGGAACCGTCACGGCACGCGAGAAAATTCCGCTACAGCCATCTGGCCGTACGCCTTTGCTTTACGCTCTAGGCTATGAAGTCCTAGGACACAGGTTTTCGGCGCAGTCGTGTAATACTCTTCCGCATTTCGCCCTCATTCCTCTCTTTCACTGAGGGATGATATGCTTAAAACTTCTGAAACATATTTTCAGTGAAGAAAATGAAGTCTGTGCCACACATGGACTTACATGGGGAGGGGTCTGCCATGTGGGACGCCAATTTTGATCAAGTTTTGAAGGACGTTGTTCTGTATTGAAAAACAGAGAAACAGGTGTTTCGTCCTTTTTGCTAGACGCTCTCAAGTTTTTGAAACAAAATCTAGGTCATAGTTAACGGCGGAAAAACCGTATTTTCCACGCTTTATGTATAAAGACCGACTAAAAACTATCATTTTTATTAGTATGATATGGGGTCCAAAGTTAATAACGACGGAGTTATTAGCATTATTGTGTTGTAACTTGTGCATCCGTCATTGTAGATATCTAGCAGAGCGAAATCATCGGTCGAGACATTAAACTATCAGACTGCTGGACCATGTTCACTTCTTGGTCGTGGTTTTTTTTTTAGTACGATATTTTCTCGGTGAATCTGATAATATTCTCATAATTGGAAGTACCTTTATTTCCTCTTTTTAAGTAAAACATCGGCAGGTGTCATTAATAATCGAGCGCACATAATGTGACAGCTGATTTACCGAGTGATCAAAAAGTCAGTATAGATTTGAAAACTGAATAAATCACGGAATAATGTAGATAGAGAGGTACAAATTGACACACATGCTTGGAATGACATGGGGTTTTATACTGACGTTTTGATCACCCAGGACTTCGGGATACATGACGCGCTACGAGACGATAATGCTCAACAGACATGCATCTTGAAGTTGACACCACCGGAATGTACCTTTCTTTGTCAACCGTGTGACAGCAACGTTTTCGGACAAGTAAAGAATTTAGGAGCACGACTTGAAAATCTTGCGACATCACATCACAGCAGAGCAGAGAATTATAGGATAGGACGTATGCTATCAAAATTCATGCCTCCGTCCATAACTAGTTGTCCGCGCCTATCTTTCTAGATATGTTTATAGACGCCTTGCACGCATCTAAATCGATATCTGACACGTCTCTGTTTAGCAACGTGACTCGGATAAGCATTCCAAGAACAGTGTACCGGAAAATATGTCAATGTGGCGAGATCCTGTGCGTGTTTTGCGCATGGTGCCATAAGTATGTATGTTTTGCCTGTTCTTACGCTAAGTTTCATCTCATTCATTGCAAAAAGGTCCTCAAATAGATGATCATCTACGATTAACAATAATATTCTTTAGATTTATTTTTACAGTCTGTATCACATATACTTATTTAATAATTAATCACATCTCCCGATGTTTTACTTCAGGAAGGGGAAAGAAAAGTATTCCAGTTATCAGATTATTATCAGATACAGCTAAAAAAGCTACAGCCAAGAATCGAACACCGTCCAGCAATCTAATACCAAATCGCCGAATCAGAGGTGCCCAACCTACAGCATGTGAACACAAAAACGTTAATAACTCGAACATTATTAACTTTGTATCCCATATTATACTGATAAAAAATGTATGCGCTTAGAAGATGTTTCGTTGTAAAGGACTGAAAATATGATTTTCCGTCATCAACTTTGACATCGATTTTCTTAAAAAAAGTGTGTAACAAAAAGCCGAAACACGTTTCCCTCTACTTTCATTACAGAACGTCCTTACAGAAAGTTGATCAAAACAGGCGACCCACTTATCGGCCTATCCCCTTGCTAGTTACCGTTACCGAATAATTACAGATAACAATTGTTTTCCAAGCTGTTCGTAGTTAGTTGTGGATACTTTTGACAGTCATTCACTCATGTACTAAAATTCCTATTATTTTTCGTTGTCGAATTTACATTGCACTCTTGGACACTACTTGAATTACTAGGAGCAAAAATCGGGCTATTATCTAGGGATAACCCGGTCAAGGACGCAACTATAAACAGACGTGTCGTGTTTACGTAACAGCCGTTACTGGAATTACCCTCGGATCGATCTGCTGTTGTGGCGCTCGAATGGGAAAAAATCAAAACACTCAGTCCAAGGAAAGCCGTAAATTGCGTTGACAGCTAGCGTCCTCAGTCGTTATGTACCACGTATGCTCCATACAAGGCTTTATTTCTTTCCATCTCAGGGAATCAAACTCGCTTTGCCTTATTGTACCATACATTTTACAACGTGTGCTAATCAGTGCTTCCCTTGTTCCGGTATCTGTATGATCCCAGTAGGTGGTCTCATTATCTTAAAGAAAGCTGTTTATCACAGTGTCAGCGTGTCTCTGAGAAATGCAGGAATTCATTGTTTGTTTCTAGTAACTGTGAACTAGAACGCGTTTACGACAAGTTGCAATATGCTGATAGAACCTATACTTTCGAATAAGTGATCGTTTATTTCCTCGCAAGGAATCAGCGATGTATTTTTATCGATGTAGCGCTCCAACAACGAGCTGTACTTCGACATTCCAGAGGCATTGTTTGCACAATTTTTGGGTCTTCTAAATATGTACAGTACTGAGAAACATAAACAGCATTCACTTTGAACGTGTTCTAAAATTTTGGAAAATCAAACCAGTTATATAAATCTTATTTCGTCTTAAAACAAGGCATATAAACTTTCATTCATAAAATTTATGACGAGGGCCGAAAAGTATGATGAGAATTCGGCACTGAATAGCATAGAGGTGTATCCATGGGCGTGATTAAGGATAAATATAGCGATTTACAGAATCCACGCACTCGGTGTAGTTCCTTAAGATAAGAGGTGTAAGAAAGTGGGAAAAGGATATAAGAGGCAATAAGTACAATGAGACGAAACAAGGTAGATTTACGTACCTGTGACACATTGCTGATTACATGCGATGTCCCAAGCGAAAAAATTACGTCTGTTAGATGGGTATGCAAGAGTTTTGAAGAGTCAAACTGGACCATAATTACTACCTGGAAATTCATACTTTTTACTTTTCTTACAGTTCAGAACATTAGAGTCTGTATATTGAGCAATCTGTAACAGAAACCAAGGAGAATGAGGAAAGAGTGTAAGAAATCAGGGAGAAAACTTGAAGGTCTGATGATGAGGTTACAATTCTGGCAGGCGGCAAAGGACTTGGAACAGCAGCGTAAAAGAGGTTTTAAGCTGAAAATCAACAAAAGTAGGTCTATGGACGACGATAGTTTCCATTAGAGAAAACCTGCAATAATGGCGTCAAAGGCGCATTGGCGGTATGTACACTCACATCATTGTACGTGAAATAACCATACGTCATTTCCCCAAGTTGTTAGTTCCCTGACAAAAATTCGTGTTGCACTACACACTCCATGCCGAGGATTTTCAGGACTCCAAGATTGATTGGTCTGTGAATTCATATACCAGATACACGCAGGCATGCTTCACCTACCTAATAGCCGGTATGTCCACGTTTGGCACGGATAAAAGCGGCGACGCATCGCGGCATGGAAGCAGTGAGGCCTTCGTAGGCCGCTGGAGACGCCCAAGTCACCAAATTCCAGGGAAGGACGCGGTGAGATCTGACCCCACGTTCAACCACATGCCAGTTGTTTTCGATTGGGTTCAGATCTGGTTGGGGGTCAACACATCAAATGGAACTCGACACTGTTTTCTTCGAACTACTCCGCCATATTTCTGGCCTGTGACGTTGAAAAATGCCACTGCTGTCTGGAAACATGACCACCATGAAGGGGTGTACGATGCTTCTTGGCCGTCATGCTGCCCTGCACGAGCTCTACTGGATCCGTGGATGCCCACGTGAATGTTCCCCAGAGCATAATGGAGCTTGTCTTCGTACCACAGTATGGGTGTCAAAGAGCTGTCCCTCTGGATGAGGAAGGGTTCTTGCACTTCCATTGGCACGAAGAAAACGCTATCGGGACTAATCAGACCGTGCAACGCTATGCCAATGCGTCCCGTGCCGATGGTCACGTGGGCATTTCAGTCGTAGTTGCCTATGTGATGGTGTTAACACTGGCAAATGCACGGGTCGTCAGCTCCAGAGGCCCATAGTTCGGCGTACTCTTTGTTCAGAAACACTTGTACTCCGACCAACATTAAAGTTTTCAAATGTTCCTTTACAGAGGAAAATCCAAGAGAATTGCTCCAGCCTAATCCTCGTACCACTGAAAAGATGGATGAAGTAGTTATTAGCGTCAGCGGAGTTGAGAAACAGCTGAAATCGTTAAAATTGAACAAAGCTGCATGGCCCGATGGAATGACTGTCAAATTCTATACTGAATTTGTGGTGGAGTTAGAAGAAGGAGCTAATTGCCATCTATCGTAGATCCCTCGAACAGAAAACCGTGCCCCGTTGTTGGAAAAAGGCTCAGGTCACACACCTCTACAAGAAGGGTAGTAGAAGTGATCCACAATGACGAATCTAGTCACATGACTGAGACGATATTCCATAAGCGCGCAATCTCACTGCAAGCCGCTTGTGAGGTACGGCGTCAAAAGCCTTCTGGAAATCTAGACATACGGAATTAGACGAAAGTCCCTTGCAGTAGTGCTCAGCACTTGTTGTGGTTGAACAGCTAGTTGTGTTTCATCGTGTTGACTGTGTGCCAATAGACCGTTTTCTTGGAAAAACAAAATACGTACCAAAATCGTGATGCCTCTCAATGCAAACCAGCATGGATTTCGAAAACATCGATCATGTGAAATCCAACTCTCACATAACATGCTGAAAGCTTTGGATCAATGCAATCAGGTAGATGCAGCATTTCTTGATTTCCGAAAAGCATTTGACTCAGTACCACACCTACGCTTATTGTCAAAAGTTTGATCGTATTGGGGGGGGGGTGGGGGGGGGGAGATCGAGTGAAATTTGTGACTGGGCTTAAGAATTTTTGGTAGTGAGGACACAATATGTTGTCTTGGATGTCATAGTCAGACGTAGAATTAAGTTAGGGTGTGCCATAGAGAAATGTGTTGGGACCCTTGGTGTTCATTTTGTATGTTAATGACGTTGCAGACAATATCAATAGTAAAATCAGGCTTTTCGTACATGATGCAGTTATCTATAATGAAGTACTATCTGAGAGCAAGTGCATAAATATTCAGATGTTGATAAGATTTCAAAGTGGTGCAAAGATTATCAACTTGCTTTAAATCTTCAGAAATGCAAAACTGCGCTCTCCACAAAACGAAAAAAGCGTAGTAACCTGTGACTATAACAACAGTGAGACACTGATGGAATCTGCCAATTCATACAAATGCCTGGGTGTAACACTTTGGGACGATATGAAATGGAACGATCACAGAGACCCAGTCGTGGGCAGGCAGGTATCATACTGGGGAAGTGCAGTCTGTCTACAAAGGAGATTGCTTATAAATTACTAGTACGACCTATTCTAGAATATTGCTTCAGTGTGTAGGACCTGTAACAGATGATACTGAACATATACAGAGAAGGACAACACGAATGGTCACAGGTTTCTTCGGTTCGTGGGAAAGCGTCATAGAGGTGTTGAAGAAATTGAACTGGCTGACTCTTCCAGGTAGACATAAACTTGAAAGTTACCTGAATGAATAAAAATATAGCAACTGACGTACTGTTTCTGATTGTAAGCTCTGAGCTGTAATAATAAATCAACTGTCGCAATGAGAAGGCAAAGTTGCATTGTAATAACAATTAATTGTCCTAATGAAAAGGGGAGCTTTCATATTGTAAACGTTAGTAATCTGACCGCAAGAATTTTGAACAGTGTAAACTGTCTGAATAATTAACTTTGACATGAAACCTAGAGTAATTGGTTTTGCAAAATGAATCACAAAAACTGTCTCTGAATAACATAAGTTGGCCCTGATTGAGTAAATAAAAAAAAACATAATTTTTCTCCTTACCTCTATTCTGCGCAAATCTGGATAACGTATTGCAATACTGCTCTGTCCTGCGCGCCACTGTGCTAACGCTGCAGATTACTGTATGGGTTTGAATCATTGCATGTCAGTCATCCATGAACTGCAAAATCTTACGCGCCATTCAGACACATTTTCGAAAGGGAAAAAAGGTACATAGCATAACACCAAAAAAACGAAAAAATGGACTCGCTCAGTGAGGATGTTGTACAAACTTAATTATGTATGTAGACAGTTCATACGTTCCGGGAATAGAGAATCTCGATTATTTTCACATGTTATCGACATTGGTCCTGGCAAGATACCGATCCCAGGGATTAAGAGATTTTCGAGAATGTTTTCATTTTAATAGTATAAATGTGACAAAGTCATGCTGGAAGCAGGTGACCAGTATTATTATTATTTTTATTTTAATAATGAACAGCCTCAGTTGCACCGCTTACCTAGACTTTACGCAGGTTTCAGACGGGATAACCCAACCTTCTGCAGAATAACAGTGTCTACTGTTTGTCAATAGTGGAGTTCCAGTACAGCACAGCTGCTGCATCGCGTGGGGCCGAGGCAGTGCCAGGTACCGTAAGTTTTACAGTCTGACGATAATTTATGAATTTGTAGTTTTAACTTGACGATGCCCACTATGGACAAACAGTAGATAATGTTATTCTGAAGAAGGATGGGTTATCCCGACTGAAACATAGGTAAATTCTAGATAAACGGTGCAACTGAGGCTGTTCATTATTAAAATTAATATTTATACAGTTGTAGACAGGGCCGCGAAATGTTGAAGATATTTAAGTATTATTACTAAAGTAATTAGTAGTTCTGAACTGAGGCTGACTGCGTATTTTTGCTTCACGTGCAACTTCGAACCACTTAAGCACATGCAGTAATCGCATCTGGATATCTGGTGACGGCTAAATTCCCAAACGCAATACAGCCATTCCTTGCGCAATATTTGACATTTAGTATTGCGACCCAGCCAACATGAACGCATAACTACTGATGTTGTAATTTCAAGTTCGATGTTCGATAACAATTTTCGTTTGATATAATTACATATTATCAGTTTTCGGACTTTCCCTTTACGTGTACCATAAAACCTTGCTTCTTGCCAGTTATGCTAAGTGTAGGTCAACAGAAAATGCCCTCTAGGTCTGTATCTTTTACACCGTCAAGGGAACGCAACCTCAGTATGTGACAAAAATTTCAATTTGATACATCTCCCCGTTCCTGAAGCAAAGGATCTGCAACAGACAGACGAAAAACAAGCGTTCCGTTTTTTTTCCGATTGAGGAGCGGAATCGAAGAAAGAGAAAAAGCATTATTAGGTTGAGAGCATATGGTAGCTCCAGTTATAAAAGATTAAGTGGTATATTTAGACAAAAACATGGCACACTACTCTTAAAAATACAAAAAAGAAAGGCACCGAGATTCGAACTCGCGACTTCTACTATTCCTGCACGCTCATTATCGCTAGACTACAAAGCCCGACATTTGCTTTTTTATGCTTATTGGGGGCGGGGGGGGGGGGGGGGAGGGAGGAGGATTTATTTTAATTGGTGTTGCTAGTTACAGGGCAGTAAAACGCCCAACTCGCATCAGAAACTCAGTATATTGCTTTATTTGTATCACATATTCGAGCACAATTTCCATCTGTAATTGTGTAAACTTTTAACGCGCTAATCGCCATAGCTACGCTTACGTCTTTGGCCACGAGATATTTTTGTACGCCTACTGTCAAACTCTGTGTTACCTTTTGCGTCGGTAATCACCACGTGCTGATTATCCAAGTAGCAGCCGACAGTTAATAAATGTTTTACTTTTTATCAGCGCACCTTGTATGCACACATTCGACTTTGTACAGTTCTCAGAGATTATCTGCATTAACTTCCAAGCCATCCACAAGGAATCAAGAGTGGCATTAGAGCCGCCCTGAAGTCTAGGCTGGTCTTCACGGTGGCACGAAATCTTGGTGCAAGCAGAAAATTTATAATTCTGAACTCAGGCGTAACGAGGTATCTCAGACTGAATGACCTCCCCCCTGCTAAGCAGCACGGATTCCGAAAACATCGATTACGTGCAACCCGACTCGAACGACAGTCTGAAAGCCACGGATCAAGGCAGACGGGGGAAAACGGTGTTTACTGATTTCCGAAACGCATTTCACTCACAAGCACAACTGTGCTTATTAAGTGAATTGGGTTTTGCATGATCTGTATTCTCGAAATACGTTCTAAGGTACTACAATAAATCGATAGCGAAAAATAAAACTGTGGACTTAAACAAGCGAAAAAATGCCGTACCCTATTACCGTGATGCCAAAGAGTCGCAGGTGTAGCAGCTGAAATCATACAAATACATTGTTGCAACATTTAGTAGGTATAAGAAATGTCACGACCACAATAGGATGAGTTGTAGGTAAAGCAGCAAAACAGTGCAGCTGATGATCGCCGTGAATTTCCGCCAGCAAGCGGGCAGCCCCCTTGTAACTCAGGTCAGGCTGCCGTTTCTTGTGGTCGAACAGCCAACCCCTTACTGCATTCCACGATTACGCCCATGGCGAAGGCTGTGATACTGATACGAGAAGAATTTAGTGCACGAAGGCTGAGGGCTTACACGTCCACACTATGTTCGTTTAGGATTTTAGAGTACGTGAGCTAAACACTTCCATAGTGGCAAATGATGAAAGGTTTCTGTTCCAGTAGTGTGCTGCAGCGTTGGCTCTTGCTATACCGTGCTCAGCTGTCTGTGTTTTGCCTTGCAATGCATAACACACTCATCCACTCGCAGCTACAACTTTTATTTATCATCATCCCAATGAACCATGGACCTTGCCGTTGGTGGGGAGGCTTGCATGCCTCAGCGATACAGATAGCCGTACCTTAGGTGCAACCACAATGGAGGGGTATCTGTTGAGAGGCCAGACAAACGTGTGGTTCCTGAAGAGGGGCAGCAGCCTTTTCAGTAGTTTCAGGGGCAACAGTCTGGACGATTGACTGATCTGGCCTTGTAACACTAACCAAAACGGCCTTGCTGTGCTGGTACTGCAAACGGCTGAAAGTGAGGGCAAACAACGGCCGTAATTTTTCCCGAGGGCATGTAGCTTTACTGTATGGTTAAATGATGATGGCGTCCTCTTGGGTAAAATATTCCGGAGGTAAAATTGTCCCCCATTCGGATCTCCGGGTGGCGACTACTCAGGAGGTCGTCATTATCAGGAGAAAGAAAACTGACGTTCTACGGATTAGAGCGTGGAATGTCAGATCCCTTAATCGAGTAGGTAGGTTAGAAAATTTAAAAAGGGAAATGGATAGGTTATAGTTACATATAGAGGGAATTAGTGAAGTTCGACGGCAGGAGGAACAAGACTTTTGGTCAGGCGAATACAGGGTTATAAATACAAAATCAAATAGGGGTAACGCAGGAGTAGGCTTAATAATGAATAAAACAATAGGAGTGGGGGTAAGCTACTACAAACAGCATAGTGAACGCATTATTATGAATTGTAGATTAAAACTGAAGCAACTTCAAAAAGGTGGGAATTTAAGAAGATGGGACCTGGATAAACTGACTAAACCAGAGGTTGTACTGGGTTTCAGGGAGAGCATAAGGGAACAATTGACAGGAATGGGGAAGGAAATACCGTAGAAGAAGAATGGGTAGCTTTGAGGGATGAAATAGTGAAGGCAGCAGAGGATAAAGTAGGTAAAAAGATGAGGGCTGCTAGAAATCCTTGGGTAACAGAAGAAATAATGAACCTAATCGATGAAAGGAGAAAATACAAAAATGCAGTAAATGATCAGGCAAAAGGAATACAAATATCTCAAAAATGAGATCGACAGGAAGTGCAAAATGACTAAGCAGGGATGGCTAGAGGACAAATGTAAGGATGTAGAGTCGCATATCACTAGGGGTAAGATAGATACTGCCTACAGGAAAATTAAAGAGAACCACTTGTATGAATATCAAGAGCTCAGATGGAAACCCAATTCTAAGCAAAGAGGGGAAAGCAGAAAGGTGGAAGGAGTATATAGAGGGTCTATACAAGGGCGATGTACTTGAGGACAATATTACGGAAATGTAGATGAAGATGAAATGGGGGATATGATACTGTGTCAAGAGTTTGACAGAGCAGTGAAAGACCTGCGTCGAAACAAGGCCCCCATAGTAGACAACATTCCATTAGAATTACTGACAGCCTTGGGAGAGCCAGTCCTGACAAAACTCTACCATCTCATGAGCAAGATCTATGAGACAGGTGAAATACCCTCAGACTTCAAGAAGAATATAATAATTCCAATCCCAAAGATGGCAGGTGTTGACAAATGTGAAAATTACCGAACTATCATTTTAATAAGTCATGGCTGCAAAATACTAACTCAAATTCTTTACAGATGAATGGAAAAACTAGTAGAAGCTGACCTCGGGGTAGATCAGTTTGGATTCCGTAGAAATATTGGAACACGTGAGGCAATACTGACCCTATGACTTATCTTAGAAGCTAGATTAAGGAAAGGCAAACCTACATTTCTAGCATTTGTAGACTTAGGGAAAGCTTTTGACAATGTTGAGTGGAATACTCTCTTTCAAATTCTGAAGGTGGCAGGGGTAAAATACAGGAAGCGAAAGGCTATTTACAATTTGTACAGAAACCAGATGGCAGTTATAAGAGTCGAGGGACATGGAAGGGAAGCAGTGGTTGGGAAGGGAGCTAGACAGGGTTGTAGCCTCTCTTCAATGTTATTCAATCTGTATATTGAGCAAGCAGTAAAGGAGACAAAAGAAAAGTTCAGAGTAGGTGTTAAAATCCATGGAGAAGAAATAAAACATTTGAGGTTCGCCGATGACATTGTAATTCTGTCAGAGACAGCAAAGGACCTGGAAGAGCAGTTGAACGGAATAGATAGTGTCTTGAAAGGAGGATATAAGATGAATATCAACAAAAGCAAAATGAGGATAATGGAATGTAGTTGAATTAAGTCGGGTGATGCTGAGGGAATTAGATTAGGAAATGAGACACTATTTGGGGAGCAGAATAACTGATGAAGGTCGAAGTAGAGAGGATATAAAATGTAGACTGGCAATGGCAAGGAAAGTGTTTCTGAAGACAACAAATTTGTTAACATCGAGTATAGATTTAAGTGTCAGGAAGTCGTTTCTGAAAGTATTTGTATGGAGTGTAGCCCTGTATGGAAGTGAAACATGGATGATAAATAGTTTGGATAAGGAGAGAATAGAAGCTTTTGAAATGTGGTGCTACAGAAGAATGCTGAAGATTTGATGGGGAGATCACATAACTAATGAGGATGTATTGAATAGGATTGGGGAGAAGAGAAATTTGTGGCACAACTTGACTAGAAGAAGGGATCGTTTGGTAGGACATGTTCTGAGGCATCAAGGGATCACCAATTTAGTATTGGAGGGCAGCCTGGAGGGAGACCAAGAGATGAATACACTAAGCAGATTCATAAGGATGTAGGTTGCAGTAGGTACTGGGAGATGAAGAAGCTTGCACAGGATAGAGTAGCATGGAGAGCTGCATCAAACCAGTCTCAGGACTGAAGACCACAGTAACATCCCAATGATCACATTTGTGCAGTATTAATATGAATCTATCTTATGTTTAATACAATATACAACAATTAACTGTTTTTATAACACAAGGAATTATATGCTGGACAGGCATATTCCTTGATAAAATTTCATTTGTCACATGAAATTAAATCCTTATACAGTTGCGCAGAGCTATTCACCTATGCTGTAATAACATTTGTCAAGCATGTGGTTCTTTATAACAGTTTTAAATTTATCCTAATTTTCCAGCTCTTTGATATGTTTTGGTAGTGCATTAAAAAGTTTGATGCCTTGATTACATACATGTTTCTGACTTTGGATCCTTGTTACAGCTTGTAAGGGGAGATATGTACATTGCCGTGTATGGTAATCGGTACTGGTTTTCATTTTGTCCTGATTTCTTTTGATCACCAACAGATATTTCAGAATGTATGATGATGGAATTGCTAAAATTTTCAATGCTTTAAAAAGGGAACCTACAACGTGTTTGGTGTGGGCTCTGGGTCATTATCTGAATAGCACGTTTTTGTAATTTGAAAATCTCATTTAGACGACAATTTGTTTTTCCCCAGGATAGTGTCCCATAGGCCGCAATTGACTGAAAATAGCCAAAATATACTAATCTTGTACAGCCATTACTACAAACGCTTGCAATTATTCTAAGTAAAAACATGCTGAATTTAGTTTTAGTGCTAAGCTCACCACATGGTCCTTCCAGTTTATCTTCTCATCAATGTGCATACCCAGAAATTTTGCACACTGTACTCTTTCAGGTTGTTTCCCTACATAGTGGGATGTAGGTCGTCATGTTCACTTATTCCTCCATACTGCACATAATTAGTTTTTTTTGCATTCAGTGTTAGCTTGTTTGCACTGAGCCATTTTTGTGTATCTTGTAGGAGATAGTCCACAGTACTGTGCAATGACTGCTTCATATAACAAACAATTAAACTAGTATCATCAGCAAATAACACGATTCCAGCTTTTCTCTCCGACACCCGAATTAAATTAATGTAAATGGGGAACAGCAAGGGGCCTAATACACTTCTTTGGATCTGATCTTAGTGTAATATTTTGGTGCTGTAATTTCAACCACCGGCATCCTCTTTCCAGATAAGACTCATGCCACTTTTTTTTCCCAGTCCTCTGATACCTATAGCTTCAAGCTTTTCAAAAAGTATGCTGTGGTCAACAGTGTCAAAGGCTTTTGACAGATCTAGATTTAGCCCGACAACACTTTTTCCCTCTCCAAATCTACTAATTATGTATTTTGTGTAATCCAGTACAGCTGTTTCGGTACTTCTCCCAGCTAGAAATCCGTGCTGATTACTGTTTATCACATTCCATAATTAAGATAATGTGTGACTCTATATTGCATTAGTATCACTAAAACCTCAGAGAAAGTTGGGAGAAGTGAGACAGGTCTATAGTTCCCTGTTTTAAACTTATCACTCTTTTTCAGCAGGTGAACGACTTTAGAAATTTTCAGTTTCTGTGGTAAAAAACTTGAATATTTTGTGACGGAATACAGTTGGTATGCTACACTGGGTTTTTTTCTTTATTGTGTAGATACACGGTCTGGTCCATCACATTAATGTTACCAAAATCGACATATAGTAACCACTCACAGACGACACCACTAGCAGTGAACGGTATGTAAAGCATGTTGGGAGCCACAGAAAATAGTGCAGTTGTCATTGTAAGTAGGAGACAAGATGATGTCAACATGTGCGTGGTCATTGGCTTTTGGGGAAAGGGTGGAAGCATTTTGGAAAGACTAAGTCTGTAAACTGTTCGCATGTCAGTATGGTTAAAGTATACTGTGTTCAGCAAAATGGCGCTATTCAGAATCGGTGCCGAGGCTACTGTGGTGCAGTCGTGGGCCGTAGATGACAGGGGTAAATGTCAGCTGCAGAGACATGCAGCTGTTGAACAACTGACCATCCAGATGAACTGAGAGCCTTTTCAAATGACAGATGGCCATTGTCGTGCACATTGTTAAATGTCTGAAAGCAAAACACACTGCAACAACCGTCAGAAGGGGGCACACCAGGGGAGGGGGTCTGTGGCATTCCCTGGGTGTTGATGCTATTGTGGGAGGCACGATGGATCAACAGATGTATCCATCTGTCCTCGAGAGCCATGTTCACCCGTACACACAGTTTGTTTTTATTCAGCATAGTGACATTTACCAGCAGTACAATGTAACACAGCTTGCAGTGTACATGTGTGGTTCAAACAGCAACAGGACGAGTTTATCATATGCCCCTAGCCACTGAAGTCATCGGATGTAAACCAATTGAGAATCTGTGGGAACCCCTCTGCCAGGCTGTATTCCCTGTGGATCCTCACATGAAAAACCTAGAACAGCTTGAATTGGCAATGAAATCAGTATGGCTCCACACCCCTGTTAGAACAGAACCTCACAGCCACGTGGGGGGGCCCCAGTTTGATTCCCAGCTGGATACAGGATTTTTGTCTCCTCGGAAAGTGGGCGTTGTGTTGTTCTTGTTATCAACAAGCAAGTCTCAAAAGCAGCATAAATCGAAAAGAATTGCAGTAGGCAACTGATCAAGCCCAGATGGGGTCTGCCAGTCATTAATGCCATATGATCATTTCATTGAATCTCTTCCTGCATGTCTCGCAATGGTGTGCACGGCAAAAAGAGGTTATTCTAGGTTTTGACGGGTAGTCACATTAACGTGTCTGGACAGCGTATTTTCAGAAGAAATGAAGGTAGCAAACTAAATAAATCATAATTACATTATTACTCCACAGTGAGCCACAGGAGACCAAGGGTCCATTGTACCAAAATACTCATAAAACATCCTTGAATGACCACCTGAATTTTGTCAGTGGAGTTCATTTCACCCTTTATGTAGGAGAAAATGAAAAACCTCCATAAACAATCTCAGCGGAGCCTCATATCTGATGTACACTGATAAGATATCATTCCAGTTGCTACTTTGGACTTCTGATCACTGTATGTTTCTGAGCAAAGGCCATAATGTTCAGACTTTGGTGACCAATCTGGACAAAAGCTTTTAAATTTTGAAAAAATATCCTTGTTTGTTTATAGCCCATCACATTTAGCATACTTGGCTATTGCTCCCTCTTTGGTACATTTCCCTTTCTACTGCTCTAGGTGGAATGAAGTGATCATATGGACATTGATACCTAGGAGTCACTTGCTGGGTAAGTTGCAGGTCTTTTCTGTTGACCGCATGGTGGGTTACTTTCATGCTGGCGATGATGAATCAATGATATGGACAACATATCACCCACTCCCTGAGCATAGAGAATGTGTGACATGGCAGTCAGATGTGCTGACCACTCAGTGAAGTGGGTCGATAGATGCTACTCTAGGTTATTTGCCTCCCCTCCTCACATATTTTATAATGTGCCTTTTACATGCCCTTTCCTCAATCCTCCTCACATGGGACTATTCTCTCCCAACTAATATGCCAATACCGGGAGACAACAATGACTGTTACCTCAAATCTAACCCATGTCCAACCTGTTCTACATGCCTGTCCAGTTCTCAGCAGCACATTCTTTGGACAAAATGTGACCTATCTTCATACACGTTACTTGATGGTATATGTAAGAGAACAATGTGTCTATTGCTTCTTGTACAAGGTGTATCTGGAAAGTTTGGTGAATGGTCTCAGAAAATGAAGGGAACATAAGTTACAAAGTAATCCCCATTAGCTACAAAACACTTCTGGCATTTGTTGTAAAGCTATTGGAAACTGTCTGCAAACAGTTCTTGTGTAGTCACTGAACACACAGTTGTCATGCATTGTTGGATATCTGCGCTATTATAGATGAGAGGCGGAGCCACCAGTACAATCCACAGATCAATCAACAGTGTTCATCATCTTCCCTGCCTCCCAAAAGAAGTTTGATAAAAAAACTCTGGCATTAAGACATATCAATCACAATTTTTGATGGAAAGGGCTTGATCCATGATGAATTTCTACCTGTGGGATGTTGGGAAGACAATGAACTCCATATCACTTACTGCTGCGAGGTCTGTGGATAGTACTGATAATATCAGGTATCATCTCTGGCAATGATGCACACATCCAGCATTGTGTGCCCATGGTGATTTAAGTGATTCCACAAGAAGTGTTGGCTGACCATTTCCTACAGTTTGACAACTGAAGACAGAAGTCTGTAGTAGGTAATGGTGATTACTCTGAAGGCCGGTAAAAGCATTTTGTTTATAACTCTTGTTTCTTTCCGAGACAATTCATCAAATGTTCAGATGCATTTTGTACACTCTAAGACATAAAAGAGGCTCTACAAAGGAATTTTCTGAATGGGATGGAAACCAGTAGGAGTGATGTACAAGTACCAACAAACAAATCATTACGTTCTCAGAAAAACTGGATTATTTATTCCACAGAAAGAGCTTCACAAATTGAGCAAGTCAATAACACATTGTTCCACCTCCAGCTTTTATGCAAGCAATTATTCAGCTTGGTGTTGATTGACAGAGTTCTCCTGAGGGATATTGTGGCAAATTCTGTCCAGTTGGTGTAGTATATTGTGAAAATCCCAAGCTAGTTGGAGGCTCCAGCCCATAATGCTCCAAACATTCTCAGTTGGAAAGAAATTCAGTGACCTTGCTGGCCAAGGTAGAGTTTGGAAAGCATGAAAGAAGTTCTAGAAATTCTTACCATGCACATGCTGGCATTATATTGCTGAAATGTAAGCCAAGTTTGGTGGCGCAGATCCTTTGTACCAGCACCTACCTGTCAACTGGTTGCAACAGTTCGCCAGCAGGAAATCCGAGCAGAGACCTAATGTACTGCAACTCGCATCAGGAAAAAATCGTAATTTTGAATGAAATACTGGAAAAACTTTTGTAAATTCTGAACAATGATAATGTAGACGTTCACTGCCAAGCCCGTGCTAATCTTAACATTGTCATGCACAGATCCTTTCATTTATGTTAGCAAGTTTATGTTGACATATTTCCCAAAACCTGAAGAGCTACTAAGCATGGATTGTTCTTAATAGTATGGCAAGCATTTCCATTTAAGACTATCAGTGTGCAATGCACTCATGATTTTACTCACCAATCTGCCACGTGGAATTACTGTGTTTTCTCATATGCAAAGTTACTTAGAAAACTGAACTTTCTAAAAAACACAACAGAATATATATGCCTACACTTTTAGTTGTGCTACACATTTAAAAACTGGCAAACTGTAACTTCCTTTGCATCTCATACTACATGTGACCATACCATTTAAAGGCAGGGCTCTGAATCCTTACACTGCTGTAAGCATTCTATATATCCAAGAGAAAAGATGCACAAAGAATACTATGGTACTTTCTGATTGGTCAGTTTTCTTTAAGGCCAATAGAAAAACATTATTCTCCCACATTAGTCCACACTTTTCATGACTTTCCCAAAATAAATACTAAACATTGTGATACTTTACATTATTAACAAAGTATGAACCATTTTCATTTGCACTCGAATTGGCTTTCCTTTCAGCATAAACTTACTTAACATATTATGATACTAAACTCCCCACCGTACAGTGTACATCAGCAGAACAATGATCTACATATTTACTATAGACCTCATTCACACTGCTATAAGCTTATACAAAACAGTACAAACATAAACAAACAAAAGAGCCATCAAGAAATAAACAGAAAAATTCCCAAAAACATTCTCTTGACCTGTTTCTTGAAAGTCTGTGCACTACCTGACTCTGGTGGGTGAAAATTAGAAGTACGTACTCGACTGAACTGGTTGAGACCGTCTGTCACTGTACAGGCGTGAGTCACTCTCCCGATACACAGGGGCAATATAAGGTGCCACTCCTCACAAGGATGGCTTGCTATGAAAGGCAACATAATGGTACTTAGAACATTGTTGTATGCTGTAAGAAAGCCACAGATGAAAACGAAAAAGAGGTCCTTCTGCAAAATACAAATGGAATCCCAGTCAATCACTCCTGGTTATCAGGCAATAGTGAGGTTGGTATCACACTGCAGTCCAAAGCATCTCCAGACATGTCTTTGCTGGCCATTGGTTTCAGTTCAATCCACTCCTGTCATTGAGATTCCAGGCAGAAGACATGCCTGGAGATGACCCGATAATCAAGTGCAATCGTCTGGGGTGCCATTAGTTTGGTAGCAAGATCCCTTCAGTTTTCATCCACAGTGCTATGTCAACAATGTGCTACACCCCGTTTTATTGCCCTTCATTGCAGACGACATTGAGATAACATTTCAGTCAGATATGCCTACCTGCATATGAGAAGCGCTTCTACTGCTCGTCTTCATGCTTTCCAAGACCTGCCATGCCCAATTGAGAATTGAGTGCTATGGGCAGGGCCCTCCAAACATATTGGGATTTCAGTGCTCCAGTCCACAATTTAGACAGAATTTGGCATGATATCCCCCAGGAGTACATCCAACAACTGTATCAACCAATATCAAACCGAATTACTGCTTGCGTATGGGCTGCAGGTTGTCAATGCATTAATGACTCCCTCAGTTTGTGATGCTCTTCCTGTTGAATAACTCATCCAAGTGTTCTGAAATTGTAATCATTTGTTTCTCTGCACATGAACATCACATCTACTCGTTTCAACCCTTTGGATAATTCCTGTGTGGTGCAACTTTCTTCTTTCCTTAGAGTGTACTTTAAAAATTGTGTTAACATCATTATAAGGTCACCAGACAACATATTAGTCGCCATCTTAAAAGGCACAGAGGTCCCTTTGAAGTGCTGTAGATGGAGTGGAACTGATACCTGCCAGTTATCTGAGCCTTCACTGCTGACATAAGCCACATCATTGAAGAGGTGTGTATGTGCCAGTCGATTATAAGGAATCAGTGTAGTACAATGGATTGAAACCACAGATTTGAGCTATTGTCTTTGGATGTGCCAACGAATTAAGTTGCCCAATTTGTTGGTGCATCAGTGAAGACTATCCAGCTTGTCTACAAGGAATGTTGTACCACATAATAATAAACGTGGCCACATTAAGATCCTAACTCGTAGTTTGTCATAGAGATGAACGTTATAAGTTTCCATTGACAGTCAGTCTCAAACACAACAGGGATCACTGCAGACCCATGTCTACTAGTTTTCAGCCAAATACTGTGATGGCAAGTTGCATGCAATGGGTCCCTTGCAGAAGACTACTGAGGCATAAAAATGTACATGTTGTCAGTGGAGCAAATACCACATAAACTGGACAGTAGGTGACTTGAGATGTGTGGTGGTTTTGCCTCTTCCTGAGAACATATCAAGGGCTCTGACAGCACAATAAGGTTTTTAACCTGCAATGGGCAGAGGATATACAGAGTGTCTCAAAAGTTACAGCATCCAAACTAATTAGACCTAAGGTATTCACACCATGTTTGGCTTATGTGACCTAGTGTCACAAAGATTTTATGCAGGTTAATCAATTTCAACATTGTGCCCACCACCACTGGTGCCCACATTTCCTGTCTGTTATCAGGATCTATCCATCACCTGTGGCAAGGGCAGAAATGATTTTGTTCATTAAATTTTTGATGTGGTTGACAGCTGCTTGGTAGACTCTGTCCTTGGTATATGCTGATAGAAACAAGCCCATCTTTCAAATTCCTGGTGGCCTAGAACACCAGGGAATAGGACCACCCCTGCCAATTCAGCATACTTCGTAACACCTGGTCCGCAACAGCTTGAGCCCAATGTGGCCTTGCACCATATTACTGGAAAAAGACTGTGTCTCAGGAGTCAGCCAGCACAGTAACAGCCTGAGCATATCAAAGTAACGGTTTTTTTTCTGAGGAAAAAATGGTTCCAGAATACCATCAACCGCACAACAACACAACACATTCACTATCATGTACCTCTTCCATCACAGTGTGTGGATTAGTTGTGCCGGCAGTTGGTAATATATCATTATCTTCTCACAGGATATGTATATACTGTGAATTGCCAACAAAACTGGCACAATCATGCATATTCAAATGCAGAGATATGTAAACATACCGAATATGGCACTGCAGTCGGCAATGCCTATATAAGACAACAAGTGTCTGGCACAGATGTTAGATTGGTTAGTGCTGCTACAATGGCATCTTATAAAGATTTACGTGAATTTGAATGTGGTGTTATAGTGGGCGTACGAGCAATGGGACAAAGCATCTCCAAGGTAACAATGAAGTGGTTATTTTCCCGTATGAGCATACAGTGAATATCAGGAATCTGGTAAAACATCAGATCTCTGACATTGTTGCAGCCAAAAAAAGATTCTGCAAAAACAGGATCAACAACTGAAGAGAATCGTTCAAAGTGACAGAAGTGCAACCCTTCTGCAAATCTTTAAATGTTGGGCCATCAACAAGTGTCAGAGTGTGAACCATCATCGATATGAACTTTTGTAGCTGAAGGTCCACTTGTGTACCCTTGATGAATGCACGACACAAAGCTTTATGGTTCACCTGGGGCCATCAACATCGATATTGGACTGTTGATGACTGGAAACATGTTGCCTGGTTGGACAAGTCTCATTTCAAACTGTGTCGCACAGATGGACACGTACAGGCATGGAGACATCCTCTTGAATCCATGGACAATGCATGTCAGTAGGGGACAGTTGAAGCTGGTGGAGGCTCTGTAATGGTGTAGGAGGCATGCAGTTGGAGTGATATGGCTAGGTATGACCCTGAAAGGTGACGCATACATAAGCATCCTGTCCATCGAGGATTCCGATGGACTTGGGCAATTCCAGCAGGATAATGATACACTTGACATGTCCAGAATTGCTACAAAGTGGCTCCTGGAACACTCTTATAAATTTAAACACTTCCAGTGGCCACCAAACTCCCCAGATTTGAACATTGAGCATATCTGGGATGATTTGCAATGTGCTGCTCAGAAAAGACCCTCACATAGCCCTGCATGCAGAATTCACAGTGTCAATTCCTTCCATCACTACTTCAGACACACAATCGATTACTAAACTTAGCCAGCATCCAGCATGCACTGTACAACTGATGCGTGTTATGAAGATCTTACATACTTTGCTCAGAGACAATTTTATTGTGTTTGTTTGCATATAATAAAAGTAATGTGTGGGTGAATACTTCAATTAAAACTGAAGATGAATGCCCAAAAATAGAGTGAAGTTCCAATATTTGCAGCCCTTGATATGTACATGAACTTTACTTTTAAAAACAAGAGAAGAAGGCTTAGATATATCATGCAAGATTTATTTTCTGGTATTTTTTTTTATAGTGATATCAATGTAGGTAAGATGTAAAGAGAGATTGAGAGGGGGCAGGGTTTTTTTTTTTTTTTAAATAGTAAGTCTTCATAATTGTAATGGCAAGATTTGTCATTGAGTAGGTAGACTGGTGCTGTATCTGTGTTGAAAGATATTTCAGTTCCTTCAAGAAAGTCAAATTTCTTGCCTGGTTCTTTTCTACACTGTTTGCCACAATTCTTGCCCAGCAAGTCATTCTGCAAAGTCGGATTTGTTCTGGATGTTAAGACAGAGTGCATCCCTGTGCTTCTACCAGTTTGTTAAGTGAAGAAGTTTGGACATACCTGACTTTTGATATTCTTGCTTAGTGCTTTCAGTACTGTGGATGATATTATTCTGTATTTTGTTGGTTGTGAAGAAGCTTATTTTTATGTCGTACTGTAACAACAACAACGACGTTGTACTATTGTACATATAAATAATATTTTTTTCCATCTGATTTTTCGTTCAATTACTCAAGTTTATGTTCTGATTTGATTTGTTTTCTTGTTTCATGCCATTGTGTTAAGGAAACTGTAAACAATTTTCAACGTGAATATTAATGTATATGTCAAATTTCAAGCAATATTGTAATAGAATTGAAGTGTAACAAATGTTGAGACTGTTGTAAGATGTTAAAATTGTAATTGTGCATCTGGTCCATACGTAGGCAATGTATTAGGATATGTAGAATGCAAAACATCGGGTGAATACCCCGTCTGTAAGGGAGCGGTAAAAGGTGGATGGCAGGTGAGCGCGGGAAAATGCACGCGGGCACTGTACGGCATAACGGGCTCAGCAGTAGTAGTTGGAGTTTGGCATTGGTCTGAGCAATACATTCTGAAGCGAGGAGGCTCTCCTGGAAGACGTAGTTTCATTGAGCCTCGGGTATGCCGTTCCAACGCCTATACAGCATGGCAAAATTCCATAGGCACTAAATGGGAAAGTACTGCGACGCTATGAAGAAATAAAGTGCCGATACATCAAGAGCCATAGCTGTGGTTGTATGTGTGCTCTGTGCCTCGCCGCCTGCCAACCGCCGCATCGATACAAACAGGTTGAAACTTTTAGTACTGTATTGGTATGGACCAGTGTTACTTTTGTTCCATAACAACTTAAATTTTACCACAACTTTCCTATCATTTAATTATCCTCACAACTAACCTAGACAGGGTCCTTTCCAAATGTTGTGCAATCCGAGTGTCCTGAGATGAAAAATTAAAGTTTGTGTTAATAATAATTACCTGCAGACCTAACTATGTTAGAATGGTGTTTAAAGAATTGTTTTGTTAATGAACCAGTAAATGAATAACGAAGGTCTGACAAAGTTGGAAGATAACTTTAATATTGATTTAGTAATGAAGTTTAATTATTTTGAGACAGATATAAAGGTATCTAAATGAGTAGGAAATAAGATAAAAAGAGTAGTAACTCATATATTGGAAATCTTGAGCGCATAATGGTGTCAGTAATTAATTTTTTTTTAATACAGTGATCATAACAGTTTCAAGGCCCCCCCACCCCTTTTCTTTTTTTTTATTCATTTGAATTCTGAAGTGTTCTAAATTGATTTGACCAGCAAAAATTTATCAGTGTTTTATCTTTATTAAAATTGACATTTTGTTTGTGGCTCGAAATTGCTTTTTCTAGGGTAACCTATGCCCGATTTTAATCAGATCAATAGACAGTACGAAATTTTGTAGTAAACATTACAGTGTAGTGTTATGTATATATGGATTATCCATATAAGTACAGAAAGTGAAATTATCAGTTCAATAGATTTTTCTGGTTCTAAAATTCATTATATTATGCAGTGTTACTACGTGTTTTGCATGAATGTACATCAACTTGTACAGGAAAGAAACTCAGTTAATGCCTAATTAGGCTGGCGACCGTATTATTAACAAATTGGTAGCATCTTCTGTGTTGCTTTTTGTCCATTCTGACGTGTAGTTGCATTTCGAACTTGCTTGACGTATCATTGTTATTACAGAGTGGGTGTAAGTCTGATTTGCCTCCATTCAGGTACACGCGGCCAATATCTATACAAATATCCTTTCTCGTAAGGTGAAACCCGTTAACTTACCATAGTACAGGCTTTAATGAGTATCGTGTGCCCCAAGCGCAAAACGTTTACAATACAACTTGAAGAGGTTGGCAATTTGGTATGAAATCTTCCATAAGGAAGGTCAGCTTATTACAAAAATGGTCTTCCTGTTTGGGGGTGGCTGTCCAGAAATTGGTTGGTTTAATTTATGTATTACAGCAGGATTGTATTCATATTGGAGGCAGCTGATTTTGCAATTTTTGTTTCTTTTTATCTTTCACTTGTATCCATTGCGTCTTTAAGCATGTGAGTAAACATTCTTCTGAAGAACGCTTTTTTATATTGATCTGGATAGCAAGAAGGGTTATGTATGGTAACACTGGTAACTGTAGCATTTCTATATAAGGCTTTGTTAATGTCATCTGGTGTTTCATTTCTACAGTGAAGTGAATTGAATTTTGTGGTGTAATTTATTAATTTCTTCAGTTAGATTTTCTATTTCCTTTGGTTGTTCTGTTGAAAAGAATGAAATGAGAGTGTTGCAATTTTCTGTATTTACACTGAATAAACATCCACAATGAACAAACTTAATCTAGGTCCCTACAGCTGTTGCGCTATAATCTAGTGTAAATTCCTGCACATAAGAAAGGGATTCTGAACTCGTGTCCATAAGCTGCACTCATATGCAATACTTATAGAAATGCTTTTGGTTGTCATTCAGTACAGTGATTCTACCTGACAGCAGTTTCTAGTGACTTAATGCATTACTGTCCCAATAATAATTTTTGCCACACTTTGTGTGTTTCAGGACCTGCCAAGCAGAACACTGCCGCCTCCCGACAGTTCTCTCAAAACCCGGTGATGTAAGCACAGGGGTTAGAATGCTTTCGAGTCTCACAGCCAGACCACTAACAAGGTTTTGCCTCCTGCTGATCACCGAACCCACAGACAGTCTGGTTTTCTTTTGGTGAAAGTGAAAATTGAACCATTGTGGGTGCTATGATTGTCAGTTTCTATTAACATGACACAAGCAGAGTGGCAGGTATTATAAAGAACGGAAAGGAAAAGAGGTCCTATATCTTGGCTAACTGTTGTTTACTTCTTTGATTTGTTGAGCAATGCACTAATAACAGCAGAATGCCAAAGTTATAAATTGTATGAGGTGAAGTGAGATATTTATAAACTAGTGATCAAAATGCGGTCCATAAAGAAAGCTTCATTATTCCAGTAGGCAGTGGGTCATTGATGTTTAGTATGCTTGAGAGCTGTTCTTTGTTCACACAGTTAGTGATCAACACAGTGTTGCTCATGAAAAATGACATCTTAGGCATGTATTGACCTAATGAAAACTCCCAGTTAGTGAGCAAAATATGTCTTTAAAGATAATTAATTCCAAATGCAGTCATTTGAACTTTTTACTCACTGAGGCAAGAATTCCTCTAAGGTTTGAGATGGATGTAGACACTCGTATTACGTGTTCTGATAATGAATTTACACATTTGTCTATCTGGCATGGCAATTCACAATATTTTTTTCCCTTTCTTCTGGTGTGTGTGGCTTGTTCTCTTGTGCCCCTAGTCAAGAGGACTAATTGTCATGGTCTTAAATAGTCCTTGATTGGCATTCGTAATCCTTATCTTTCAAAGGAACATAAACATTTTGCTGTCTCTTCTCAGCCTTGAGAACCCAGTTCCATGCACCACCAGGATTATATAGCCACGGCCTGATCGGAGTGATTCTCACACATTCACATTTCATTGACTTTTAGTTTTCTCTTTGCTTTCCACTAAATCACAAGTTCTAGAAAACTTGTCTCTTAAGCACTGCTTCATAAAATTCAGTAAAATGTATGCTCCCAACATAAAGGAACTCTGCTTGGCAGGAACCACACAGAAGACCTGACAATTTAGTTTGATTTTGGAGTAGAACAACTTGTGTTGGCAGTAAACATTTTTATAATTTTGGTGTGGAGCAACCTTACTTACCTTCTATTGTTGTGACAGAAATACTAATAAAGAGTTAACATCTGTTATACTGTACTTGGTCCAAACAAGTTTATTTCTACAGTGTCTGCTAGGATGCCATTGTTTATCAATGAACAATATAAACCACATAAAAGTAAATGAGAACAACAGGGTTTAGGAACATACTTGGCACAACCATTGTAGTGGAAGTGCTTCTGCTGTGAATGTTTCTAACTGGATGATAATAAGACCATGGTCAGTACTGGAACCTGCAAGATATTGGTAATTACTTGTATTTGGTGGTCGTTCCCTGAAAGTACCTTATCTTGCTTCTGCCCTAATATAAAAATGAAATAGAATGTCTTCTAGTGTAGAGCCTCTTGTAGAATTTTAACATTTTAAGGTAGTTCCTAGAACATGTTTCAGTATTCAGGTTGCAAAAGAAATTTTAGGAGCATCTGTCAATATTTTCAGTTGTGTAACTGGTGTCGAAATGTACATATGTGTTGTTCAACAGTATTCAGTTTGTAAGTATTTCAAGAGAGATGCTCTTTTTAATTTATTAAATGCCACATCAGTAAAGTGGCAATCTATGGGATCAAATTGAGCCAAATGCTCTGAATACTTTAAAACTGTAACATTTATGTTGAAACTGATAAGGCCTACAGATGCACTACACACAAGCCTTAGAACAAAATGAATAGCAATGAATGTAAACAAAATTTGAAAGAGGTTTTGTTTTAATGGTTAAGTGCTGGCACAGAATGCATTGACTTGTTTACTAACGAAGGTTACAAACTCTGAGTTTTGTTTTGTCATCAAAGATGATAAGAGCTAATAAATTTATTGCCAATAACAATGAACATGAAGGAGTTATAAGTCTGTCTTGTATCGATTGGCCAAAATTGAAAACTGTAATTGGTTAATGTGAGAACAAGGGGACATAAGTTGCTGTTTCCACTGTGACAACATAATCTGGATCTTAGTGAAACAAACTCAAATGAATACAGATATTATTTAGTTATATTTGTTAGCTATTCTAGTTCCCCTCAACAATGTAAAATTGCCTTTGGCTATGAGTTTTAGCATTATTGCAGCAAGAGAGAATGAATGTAAGGTATTTCAGTGTGTACAAATATTTTGATGAATTTTCATTTTCAACAAGCAGTACATTCTGGTTGTAGTGTTGCTTGCTGTAGGCATACAATTTTAAATGCATTGGACCTAATTATTGTTTCTATTGTAAACATGACTAGTGTTAGTGTTCATATAAAAACAGTAGCACATATTATGTAGCTCTACTTGCTGAAGAGCTACTCAGGTCAGAATATTGCAACCTATTTGTAGCCGACCTTATTGGTGAAATTACTGTAGATGTGAAGTTTCATTTAAGTTGTCATTTGGAACAGAAGCACACAATAAAGTTTTTTGAGACCAGCAGAACTGCTTTTCACCCATGTATGTAGGTAGGTAGTTCTAACAATTTTTCGTCCAGTGAGTCTTCCACCTAGCCTATGGTTTCAACACTATGTAGCAGTGACAGACTGCAGGTATATAATAGACAACCACCAAGTGACCATTGGCATACATCACTGTTTCTTAACCTGTTGCTGTAAGTTGATGATAAAATGAACCTTTAAGTAATAAAAATAATCAAGTATATAGCTGCACATTAGTGTTCCATGGAACTTAAGTGCCAAATAATTAAAGAAGTAAAACAAAGACCACTTAATAAGACAGGACACAATGTTTCTTGTAACAAGTGTAGTGCATTGTTACTAAAGACATTTTCAGTGAAAATATATATCATGTATGGTCACAAATTATAATGCAGTGATTGTTAATGTTGTAACGCGCCTACGAAACATTTATGGTTGAAATTTACTGTTCTTTTCTGTAAAAGATAGATGAATTTAAAAAAATTCTAATGTTCTTCTTAACTTTGTTGGTTCCTTTGTTCCCATTACCTATTCCGTATACGAGAAATATTAACAGTGAGGCTGTTCAGACTGCTTTGTTTTTCTGTACAGCATGGAGTAATTACTTCATAGCTTATTATCCCAGAAGCCTCATCATTAAATAATATCAGTTACATGAATATTATAATTGCATGGTTAAAAATGTTGTACTGCATGAAAGACATTGTAATTCTACAGAGTTGCAGTTTGAGCTGTGTACATTTTTAAGTTACAATTGAGTATTGGCTTTATACTGTAAATGTCTTGGTAAGCTTTCCAGTGGAACAACCAGAAATCTGTGTGCAAATTAACACCATGTAAGCAGTGTAGGTAATGGTGACAGCTCTTTTCATATACGGGGTGTATTAAAAAAAAGCAAAAAAACTACATACACACAATTTTCGAGTGTTTAGGAGAGAAAAAGAAGCTTTTTTATGTGACTGCCTCTAAATTTCTTTCATTATAGGGGGAGACAATGTTGGTGTATGAAGCACTGCAGAAGAACGGGTTACCAGTTCAGCTGAATGTACTGCCATTATTCACACTTGGTTGTTTTGAGCAAGCATATTCCAGTTGTGCCATAATGTAGACAGGCGATATTTTCAGAAATGCCCATATACCAATAATCACGCCATTTCTTGAGCATTACTATCATCAAAACTTTAACAGATCCATATCAGGAACATGGTGCACACCTTCGACCCCACAAATTCTTTGTAAATGTAGTTTTCTTTTTTTTTTTTACACAATGTATACAATTTTTTAGGAGTAGCTTCATGCCCAAACAGGCCAGAGAGTAACAACCTCAGGATAAAAGCAAGTAGCTGTACAGGACAGAAGAGTTGGAGCTTGACTAAGGTAAGTCAGAAAGTACCTTTGTCCTTGAATCGCATTACCTGTCATGACTAGAGAGAGATAAACAAACCAAAGATAGTTCAACTGTTAAATAACCCCCCTTGCTACCCACACACACTGTTTAAACATAGTTTCCATCATAAGCAAAAATTTACATTAACAGGTGACGGGCACTTCCATTGAAGTTCAAAGTATGAGGAGCATCCTGAAAGTAAGTACCAAATCATTCTACTGCCACTGCAGCACTTGTGTTGTAGGTTCACACATTTCTCTGGTTCATTGTCTTTCCACAGTCAACACTGGAGCAGGATTTTGTTGTATTTCTATTTGTTAGTGATCATTCAAAATGTTTAAGACAACCTCTGAGCCCAGTGACTGTGAAGTGTGCTATGTTATGTTGTGTTTCAACACACAGAACATTAAGCCAGCTGAAATTCATCAACTTGCAGATATTTATGGTGAGAAAGTGGATGAGACTGTTTGTTCAACTTTCATGGTGAAGCATGTATTGGACAGCCTTCTGTTGTCACTGATGGTACGTGTGAGAAAATGAATTAGAACATTCATGAAAACAGATGGTTCACAATAAGAATGTATTTATGACTCAGTGATAAATTGCTTAAATTTTTGTGAATTGTGTTCCAAAAATGCCTACAAAATTATGTGCCTTGGCAGGGTTTTGACATTTCAGCACTGAATACAATGATGAGGAAGATGAATTCTTAAATAGTATCGTCACTGGTGATGAAACTTGGGTTTTTTCATGACACCCCAAAATAAAAACAACAATCTATGGAGTGAAGGAACTCACAGTACGACAATCATCCTCCTCCTCCTCCTCCTCCTCCTCCTCCCCCCCTCCTCCCCCCCCCCCACCCCACAAAAAAAAAAAAAAAAAAAAAAAAAATCAGAACGAAGTTGTCAGTGCAAAAAAATCGAGTGGATTCTAGGACCTACAAGGCATTCTGCTTGTTGAGTTCCTTCTCCGAGCTGAAATCATGAAAGCAGTATGATACTGCAAAACACCGAGAGAACTCCATCACACTATTCAAAACAAAAGGTGCGAAATTCTCAATTGAATTATTATGTTGCTTCATGACATCACGTTTCATTTCTGCTGGTGGCACTGAAAACCTTACTAACAATTCAGTTGGGAACAGTTCGACCACCTGCCAATCAGTGCTGATCTCACATCTTCCGACTACCACTTTTACTTCATCATCAAGCAGGATGAAGGTGCTTAAACACCAATGATGATGTAAGAAAGTGTGATCAGTATTGGAGGTCTTTACTGGTGGTATCTTTCTATGAAGAGGGCATAGAAAAGTTGGCTTACTGCTATGACAAATGTCTGAACAATGGTGGCTGTTATGTAGAAAAAGAGTATCTCTTCAAAAAAAGAAATTTTGGTCTGAAGAAATGTTTTCATGAGTCCTTTTCCCCCACAATGGTACTTACTTTTCTGGTGTGCCTTGTATATTTTAATGTCTTTTGGCATTCCAATGCAGAGAACATCCCACATCCTCTTCTTTACTGCAGTCACATAATGGGGATACACAAAGCCAATATGAACCACCTATTTTCTATTAGCAGCCAAGTTTGACCATGAGGTGTGTTAAGAATGTTGTTGAATCTTCTGGATCATACACAGGGTTATTCAGCTGCCCATGCCATAAAGTTTTATGGAACCTGCAACATTTCAAGAACCACACCCATGATTTTAGTCTTCTCTCCTCCCTACATGCACACTGTTAGTCCTACAAAAACAATGAACAGGATCTTTTTGTATGAAAATTAACTACATTAAATAATGAACTGGAATAAGTTTTTGTTGGAGACCACAGTTTCTGTGTCATTCAAGAAAAATGCATTTGAATGCCATTTTTGTACTTTTTGTTGAATAATTCAAAAACTATGGCCTCTAGCAAAAATGTATCTCCCCTCCCCCAACAAAAAATGACTACATTAAATTTCCCACAAAAAGATCCTAAGATCCTGTTCATTTTTTATGTAGGACTAGTAATTTGCATGCAGTGAGTGAGAGAAAAGAAAATCTTGCCCATGACATTTGTAGGCATTGCAAGTTGCATAAAACTCATAGGTAGGGGTAGTTTAATCATCCTCTACAGGTTTTTCATGCCAAAAGAACTAATATAGGATTTCTCTGGCTTCATAAACAGCTCAAGAAACATTTTACACCACATTAATGTATAGTGTTTGCAGTTTTCTTTATCAGAAAAATCCTTTCTCATTGCTTTCCTGACCACAGAAAATTCCTACATATAGCCAACTGTTTTTGTTGTGGTCTTCAGTCCAAAGACTGGTTTGATGCAACTCTCTATGATAATCTGTCATATGCAAGCGTACATCCATTTGAACCTGCTTACTGTATCACCCCTTGCTCCCCCTCAACAGTTTCTCCTCCCCAATACCAAATTGATGATTCCTTTATGCATCAGGGTATGTCTTATCAACCATTTCCTTCTTTTAGTCAAGTCATGCTGAAAATGTCTTTTCTCCTCAATTTCATTCAGTACCATCTCCTTAGTAATTTGATCTGCAATTGCATAATTATTCCATAAGCCACCTCTAGGAGCATTGCAGAGGGTATCTAGTACCAGTCCCAGTCATCCATCCACTTATTGACCACCTCTGTAACTTAGTGTTCACTGCTGCTGCCTATCATGGGGAGGACACAGGTTTAGATCCCCGGTACTGCCAGGGATTTTTCCTGGGTGAGAGGATTGGAACGGTGTCCATTCACCCTTGTGATGCCAGCTGAGAAGCTACTCGATCAAGCAGGGCTTGGGGTCAAGAAAACTGACCAGGCAGGATAGTGGTGTGCCGGATGTCATTGGCAGTGGATGACACGGTGGTCAGCCAGTACCAATGGACAGAGTTTACCTTTACATTTTATACACAAAATCATCAAAATTTCTTTCTAGAAACACATTTCAAAAGATACTATCCTTTTCTAGCTTGAACTGCTTGTTGTTCACATCTTGTTTTGGAGCAAGGCTACACCTCCAGAAAAGACCCCTTAACATTTAAATTTACATCCTCTCTTAACATATTCCTCTTTTTCAGATATTCTTTCCATCAGACAGTCCAGCCTGCATTTTATATCCTCTCTGTGTCAGCCATCATCAATAATTTTGTTAGCCAAATAACAAAACACTTCTATTATCTTCAGTGTCTCATTTCCTAATCTACGAGGTTTGTCCAGAAAATATGTATAAAAGTTGAATAATAAATTTATTTTACAATTATTCAGGTATTACAATATGGTCTCCTTCAAAATACTCGCCCTGAGATGTTATACACTTCTGCCAATGCCATTTCCACTGTTGATAACATTGCTGAAAGTCTTCAGTTGCCGTGTCATTTTCGCCTTGATGGCTTCCACATCTCCCAAGTGCCGCCCCCGAAGCACCATTTTGCATTTCGGGAACATGAAGAAGTCACATGGGGCTAAATCAGGTGAAAAATGCAGGTGGTCTGTCACGGTTATTGAGCTTTGGGCCAAACCCTTGGGCACAATGAGCAACATGTGAGCAGGGGCGCATTGTCGTGATGAAGGATCCACCTGCCCCCTTTTGCCAACTCCGGTCGAACTCGGGCCACATGAGCTCTGAGACGTGTCAGAACTTCAACGTAAAAATTTCTGTTCACACTCTGGCTGGGAGGGACAATGCTCCTAGAATCAAAGAAAACAATCAACACTGTCTTCACATCGGACCTTGATTTTAACGACTTTTTTGTTCTCAGTTCTCCTGCTAGTTTCCATTCCTTGCTTTGAGATTTGAGCACCACATAGAATCTGTAAAAACAGGACTCGTCTCCAGTGATGACTCAGTTGAGAAAGTCCCCTCGTTCCTCTGCTTCCAACCAATCCTCACAACCCTCTTTGCTTTCTGTTCTGGCATCAAGAGCTTTGGTACGATTTTCGCTCACAATTTCTTCATTTCAAGTTTTTGTATCAGGATTTCATGAACGATTGTTTTGGGGATTGACAGCTCGTCAGCAATCATTCTGACTGTCAATCTACGGTCTTTCAGAACACAAGCCCGAATTTGTTCAACATTTGCATCGGAACTCGATGTTGATGGGCATTCTGGGCGAGAGTCATCGTTCACTTCTTCTTGGCCGTCCCGGAATCTTTTTAACCGCTTGTTCACGGTTGGTTTCCTCAGAGAATTGCCTCTGTAAACCTGTTTCAAACCCTCAAAAATCTCATGGGTATTCTTGCCTACCTTTGCAAGAAACTTGATGTTGACGCGCTATTCCTCAATCAGAGAGAGCTCCATGCCGATGGCAGGTGAAAAAGGGTAACTGTCAACAAGCTGCTGCACACTCCCACCTTCATGCAGAGTGCTCTGACTCAAACTGAGCGTTGATGGGATTGATTACAGCAGTAGTCCCACCCGGCGGTGACTGCAACCTGTAACATAAAGACATTATTCAACTTTTATACGTATTTTCCGGACAAACCTCGTGTAATGGACAATCAAAAAGTTCCCATTCAGGGTTGTTGCCACAGAGTAAAAGCAACGTAGCATGACTCCGGTAGCACTGACATGTAAGCAATGTGTGGCATTTGTGCTTTTCTGAAGTGCATTTACAAATTTGAGCTACGGCAGCGTTATTACCAAATACGTCCAAACAGGATCACATACTGTTGTTCTTTTCTCAGCTGCTGGAGGCCAAACACTGGTAGGTATCCATCATGGATTGAACAATGTGTATGAAGCAGCACATCTGTTAACCACCACTGTGCAATGGTGCATCAAGTTGGATAATACACATCCCCATATTGCAGACACCAGCTAAAGTGGGAGACACTCGAGTAGCCACCCTACAGTCCTGATCTCTCTACCTGTGTGGTTATCATGCCTTTGGTCCCTTAGAAAGGCCTTGAAGGATCAATGACTCCTGTTGGAAGAGGGTGTGCAGCAAGCAGTGATGGACTTCTTGACAAAGCAGGACACAGTGTTCTACAAATGGGCATCTTCAACCTAGTGCACTGGTAGGATGATTGCCTCAGTTCTCATCATAATTTTGCCCAATTGGCATATGAGGGGTGGCTCAACAGTTTCTAGCCCCAGATAGTTACTGTAATGTCTCACACAAATACAACCACCTACTTTTATGGGTATGCAAGTCAAATGTCGCAGCTCCAGCTTCATTAGTGTAGCCACTAAGATGCATTCTATACTGTGGTGTAAGCAAAGTGGCGAATATTGGGAGAATCAAGGACTGTGTAGTGGTTGAATACCTTCATTTGAAGGGAATGATGTCCAAGTGTTCCGTCTTGTGCAACAGTGAAAAACTGGGCGTCTGACTTCAAACACAGAAGAATGAGTGCGAGAGAAGCACCAAGGAATGGAAAGCCTGCCACTGATGAAACAGTGACTACAATTCACGATACAGTTTTGCAGGATCATTGAACCACATTTAGAATCTCCCACGGGTGTGCTCATGACACTGTTGTGGATATTTTGGGAATGCTGAAAGTTTCATCTCGGTGGGTCCACAAAGACTCGAGTGCAAATCAGATACAGGAACACATGCAGTGTTGTGAAGCAATGATCCGCCAATTTGAAGTGAATGAAGATGGCTTTCTGGCAAGGTATGTCACAATGGACAAAATGTGGGTTCACCACTTTGATCCTGAGACAGAAGAGGAGTCACAGCAATGAAAACATCCTACACATACACAAAAAATAAAAACAATCCACTTGCAAAAATTTGCTGGTACGGTGACGGCATTTGTCTCCTGTTGTGCAAAAGGGGTAATTATGGTGGATTACTTGCTGAAGGTTGCAACCATCAATGCTTTATACTGTTGCATCTTCCTGTGCCATTTGAGAGAAGAGATAAGGAAAACGAGGTGTGGAAAATTGGCTCACTGAACTCTTTAGCATCAGGACAATGCAACGGTGCACAAAGGCCTTGCAACATTGGAAACTCTGCACGACTGTGGGTTCGAATTCTTAGATCACCTGCCATATTCTCCAGATCTGACTGTGTCAGACTTTTTCCTTTTCCCAAACCAAAAAAAAAAAACCTCAAAGGATGATAATGCAGTGACTGATGCTTTGTTGGACTTGGAATCAAAGACCTTTTATTTGAATGGTTTGCAGAAGTTATCTGAGCATGCCTTCAAGTGTATTAGTGTACACAGGTATTATATAGACAAATGAATTGATATTATGAAATTTCTGTCATTCTTTATTTGTTAGGGTAAGAGCTTTTTGAACCCTGCTTGTACAGCTTTCAAATGGAAACCTTTTGATCATCCCTTGTAATTCCCTCTGCATCTCCTGATTCAACTTGACTACATTCCATTATCCTTGCCTTATGTGCATCTTAGAACTGCTCTTTAACACATTATCCATTCCATTTTCTGCCTCCTTAGCTGTACCCTTCAACTAACTGCCATTTGGCGGACGTGGGTTCGATTGCTGGTACTGGCAGTGATTTTTTTCTTGGTGGGGGGGTGACTGGTACAGAATGCACTCAGTCTTGTGAGGCTAGCTGAGGAGCTGCTTGACTGATTAGTAGTGGTTCCACAGTCAAAAAATCCCAGGAGAGAGGTGTGCTCACCAGCTGCCCCTCCATGCTGCATCACATTACACCAATGGCAGGGGCCAACATGTTGGTTGGTGGAATTTTACCATTTTTAAAACAACCAACGGAAATTCCAGGTAGGAATTTCTACAATGTATGATTTTTATCCCTTCCAAGTCCTTTCCTGCCTCTGATATCATCAGCTAATATCAAGAGCTTTATTTTTTCTCTCTAAGCATTATTTCCTGTGTCTTCTAAGAGTCCTGTTACTCACTCCTAACAACAAGAAATTATGTAATTAAAGCTGTAACATTTCTTTGTCAGAACTTTAACGTTGGGATATGACACTGCAGGATAGAGTTCCAATGACATTTGTTGCATGACCTAGAAAACAGTATCAACAATCATTGACATGATTTGAAGTATTTTGTGGCTCAGCTCACCATCCAAATATATTTAGCAGTACAATTCATCGTGTGCTCTAGGTCGAATAGTTTCAGTTAATATCTTGACTGGCAGATGAAAGAACATTGTTGTTTTTGCTAAGCCCAATTCTCCAAATGTAATCAACAATTAACACCACATTTTTAAAGCTTTGGAAACTGGCTAAAAAGAGTCACTTTTAAATGGACACTGACTTCAGAGTTGCAGAATTATAAAAACAAATTACAGTTCATAATATACACTGAGTTCACATTACTCAGTCCAACAGATAAAACTGCACTTGGTTCCATGTGACATCAAGTCGAAGACTTGGTCCAACACAACAACTCTCATTCAGTAACCTCACTAAAACTATTGAGAAAGTTAACAAAGGTAGCACAACTCAACACACTGGTGCAAAACATCAAAGGCACATTTTTACAATATTAACTTCAGGAACTGTTCTGGTGTTTATGAAAAATTATAACAGTTTCTATTTGATAGAGAAGTGCTATGAGGCATTTTCATAACCAAATAATTCCAAAATGTCAAACACATGCCATTTTACAGTTGAAAAAAATGAAATTTATAATATAATTGATATTCTCAAACATCAAAGAAAAAGAAAGAAGTCACAAACAAAATATCAATCCTAAAGGCTTCCATTTTTGAACAGCAGATTTGCAATTACTGGAAAAACATAGCTGAAAAATGAATGGAATCAGATACTTTGTGAACCAGAATATTTATCATAATCGTCTATTGAACAGAGGTCTCTGTGAGACAGATTCATTAAAATTTTCAACTGTGTGCAGTGCATTGCCTGTAAACATGCTCTGTAGGATCATTTGAGGCTTATCCACATTGTCAGTATATGGCAGGAAGGTTGGCAGCATGGTAAGTTGCCTGTCAATTTGTCATACACCACAGTGACATCATTCAAACAGAGAACCACTACTGTGAGACAAACTATCTTCCAGTGGTAGCCTGGAGTCAACAACCTGATTACAGCATAAAAGTTGTGGCTCATAGGCACCAGCAAGAAAATGCAAAAGAGCTGTGCACTGCCCATTTAGAAGGCAGCTGTATTTGTACAGACCAGTCACCAAGCTTTTTCTGAACTAAATCGGGATATTTTTTAAAAACCAAGATTAATCTCACACAGGCTACAAACCACTGTTTTTTACCTTATTGAGATTTTTGCTCACTTTTCAATTTCTTTCATAGAATCTTCTCTTCTTCCTCATCAAGAAAGCAACAAAACTGGAGACATTTAAATCACTAAACCATCTTCATTATTATTTCAGCCTCTAATGTTGCTGCTGGGAAAAGGTTCCTCTCAGCTCACCAAGTGTTCATCATCAGGCTGAAAACTCATCTGAAGCAAAATGGAAAAGTTTGAAGAAGTTGACAGTTTTCATAACAATGAAAAAAATTCCTTCCACTAATCAGATTTCAGCTTAAAAAGTTCTTCTCTTCTTCCATGAGAAAGTTCTTTAACTGCACACATTTTTCAAACATCAAATCCCCATCTACAAGAAATCACTTCTGAAAATCAGCTCTGTTTCACTGTCAGGGAAATGGTTTGAAAGTCCTGTAGACACTTTCTTCAAAGTCAATTCATTTTACAACATAGTTTATACTGTGCTGCCAGTAAACTGCCATTTTGTTGCGGTTTGCCTACTTTGTTGTCCTCAGTGTCGACATACTGGCTGAAAACATAGGGGGTGGACGTGCAGTACTGTCTACTGTAAATGATGTAGCTGACACATGCACAGTTGCATTTCACAGTCTTTTAATTTCACTTTTCACAGCCTCCCAATAATACACGGTTATATATGGCCAGTGTAGAACTTCCCATAAGCCTCATTACTAGTTTCCAGGCAAACATCCACATAATGCTTACTGTTGAACATCTACAAGCAATAAAAACATAACCAAATAATTCACATTTCTTTCAGAATAATCAGGTACGTATGGAACAGACACTGTCATTGCTTCAACACATGGCCTGTTCATGTACCACTTACATCACTGTTAAGGTGATGCATCGTGGTTGTTCTAACCAACACAGCTTCCTCGTCTGAAACTTGGCCATGGACTGACTGTCTCACGACCCTTATATATCACCACGATAATAGATACTGAAACTACACATTGAGCAAAGTTAAATTTACAGAAATTGCGATAAAAATTTAATTTACTCGGTTAACTGAATGCATTTAAAAATTCCGTCTTTTTAACAGTTTCTTCTACTACAAGAGTTACGCCGAATTATTTCTTTTAATCATGAAATTCACATATATAGTTTAGCAAGCAATACTTTTGTCATATCTGTTAATTACCTTAGAATTAATTAAGGGCTGGCTTTGCTAACATGTTTCCAACTAGAGCCAAATAGATACTTTACGAATACTAGCATTTCATATTCCAAATGTTTGCAATTATTACAAGATTTACATTTGTTTATAGATCAACAATGCAATTATAGAATTCAAGTTACATAAAAATGACTGATTTTGCCCTATAATAAAAGGTACACACAAAATTCGACCTGCTGTTAAATTCTTTAAAACTAAGGGCCAACCTTTCTCTTTTATGAAAATATAGATTACATTCACATATGTTAATAGTAATTAGTTGAAAGTGAAAAAATGAATTTTAAGGAGGCATGTGGCAAAACAAGGGGGAAGTAAAAATTATCCCAGCTTCCTTAGTCACAACTTCTCTTTTGATACGATCATCATTTATTGGCATCAAGACGACTAAGGCTGCCACAGGGGAAGGAAACTGCACAACCCTATTCAATTTTTCCACTGGAGAATTACAAAGCACTGTCACGATTGACCTCTGATGCACTACTCGAAAACAATGGCTATTGAGTCAAGTATGGCAACTTAGCGCTCTTAATAAAAGCAGAAGTTTAAAGTCAGTAACTCTTGCAAGACTGCCCCTCATTGAAATCAGTAATGAACAAATTGATGTGAAGACCACAACATTATATAAAATGTTGTCAATTTTTATGTAACCAGGATTGTTGTCTATCCCAACAAAGTACAGTTGGGAGTTGGGTTTACAACCAGATATTTGGGATGATCCCACCTATACTGGGATATCAGGCAACTATGGTCAAGACAGAATCCAAGACTCCACATTATCAATGTGGCCTCCATTACATATGACGCTAACATCCCTCCCCCAAATCACTGGTCTGTGGAGATGGGTACCGGAAAACACAGAATGGGTGCTCAATCAGTGGGGTAGGATTCCATTAACCGATGCATCCAGGAGTAACCTGACATCTGATGATTGTCAAAGAAAGGTGTGGAAGCAGCAGGAAACTATGAGACTTCAAAACAAAAGTTACCCGTTACTATGACACACTGAGTAACTTTTACTGTATGCTGCAATACAATTCAAAGTGATGCAGATATTTCTTTTCACTACAGTCACCAAGATCTGTAAACAACAATTGTAACATCCCACCAACTGTTCAGTTTCTTGACAATATAAATCTGCCCCTCAGTCATGGAACAATTTGAGGACTGGTGTGAATTTCCTCTTTGATGGAAAATATCTTTCCTGCCAGATATCCAAGCAGCTTGCTGGAAAGACTGAATGGTCTTCATCAAATTGTTGGCACTGTTTCACTACGACTGGATGCTACATTGCATTGCACCTCATTTGGGCCATACACTGCCAGAATTTCATGGCGAATTTGTGTGCAATTTAGATGTTTTGCCAACAAGAGCCATACTGTTCCTTGTACTTCAACTTTGGAGTGCCATTTCACTCCCACAATGTGATGAACCTGTTGTCCATACTGCAGCAGAATTGTCTCTGCAGGAAATCGGGAACATGCACACACTTCCAACAGTGTCCCGTGCCTGTTGCGTAATGGTCTTAGCATGAGATGATGTGTAACTTAATTTCGCAAGTCCCTATACCTCAAGTATGTCTCTTTAATGATTCAATAACCATCCAGGACCATGTCTTCAGCAATTCTTTTGGATCAGTGCTCATTGTGTAGAAGCAGAAGAAGATACGCACATGAATGCGAGTCAGGAGGCAACAGTTCAAATCTGTGTCCAACCTTTGCTCAAGTTGAAGAAATTATGCCTTCCCTCTGCAACAGAAAATTCTCTGGAATTAAGCAATGCTAACCTGCATTTTGTTCTGTAAGTAGTGCAACATTCTTTAATAATTCTCCTGATACTGTGTTACTATCACATTTTTACTGTTAAATGAGGTTTGCTGATCTCACTTGATGATGGGGTGGTACGGTCAACCAATATCTCTCTGGAAATTTATACAGTGAGATAATCACAAGCCTATTTGGTCCCAGGTAGGGAGATTGGGGCCCACCCAAACAGAACCCTGCTTGCCTCAGTACAGCATATTCCATAGCAGTTACTCAGTAATGATTGTTTCACTTGAATAACCAATCCCCTCAACCCTTATTGACAAATGGTGCATCTTCAAAATTATTTTTTCTCCTACAATTTTCACAGTTCAGCCAATAAATTCAAAATCCCATCCACTATGACGTATAATGTTCCATTACTGTGTCATTGTATGGTAGGCAAAAGCATGTCCAGAGCTTCGAGTGGCAATGGACTGTTCCCCAGCTCATGAAATCCATATTTGACAAATGTGCACCCACTCAATGAGACTGATCTCATCAAGATGTTCAGCATTTGTCATGACCTAAAAATCAAAAGTGGCATAAAGAATAATGATGGTGTAGCCTGCATTTAACATGCACCCTGCCCCCCAACCAAGTGTTTTCTGGAAGTTGAGGAAGACAATTGTAACCTGAGAGCTATTATCGTGTTTTTCTGGGGTTCTCATTGCACAACATTAGTTCATGCTGACTATTTACTGAACTTTGTTGCTTTTTGTTTCAGTCTCAATCTTCAACAAAATTTTATATGTGTGACCCAGCCACATATGAGGAGCTTATATGCAAAGGCAAACATGTCTGGAATTTAAAATAAATGAGACACAGAATGGAACAACAAACAGGATAAGCAGAACCTAAATAATCATACAATGTAAGTGAAATCAAACATTTGCCAAGATACAAGCCTATGAAAATACATGTGTGTCCACATACACATTTTGTGTGAAGGATAACTAATCCATCAGATCCAGTCGAGTGATTTCCATTCCAGTCACACTGTTGTTCTCATGCAGAGCAACAGTTTGTGCTTCTGTGCTCCCTCATAATATGTTGCATAGTGCTAATAATTATTATTACAAGGACACAGTTACTTATCCACTGACTGCATTTTTGATAGAATAGGAAAACTTCTCAGAAAAAAGCCAACAGTTGTAACGAAAGAGGAATACAATGAGATCAACAGTGACTGAGCTAAGAAACCTTGCTGACTAATATGAAATCCCTATCTAAGGGCCTTCAAGATATACATTACATATGTGAAATAAAATGTATTTTCATACACAAGTACAAAGCTATGGGAAACACTCGTACTGATGTTAAGGCAACTGTGTTCTAGAAGTCCCAGCTAGATGTAAAAGATCAGATGAACCATTGCAAAACCCTTTCCTTGGACAAAATCCAAAGTACTTTTCAGCCATCCAGTCTAAGATAACAGGAAAAAAGATGTTGATGGTTTACAGTAAACTATTTTTTAAGAAAACTGGAGAAATCACTAGGAGTTAAGTTGGAAAACAACCATCACTGATGATATTTCCATGTTGCTTGTGATTGTTAAGAAAATTATTCTGGTTTCCATGTTTCAATGTAACACTTATGTCAAAGAATATTTCTAAAGATAGTTAATGCCACAGTTACATAATTTTATTCTGGTATGGTGATCTGAAACATTGAAAATAATTGTGAAGTAACAATAAAACCTGAAATTTGAATAATAGAGTGAAAACTAATATTAGTGCTAAAGTGGCCAATTTACAATTTTGTTCTATGATATCACATACTACACTATAAAAATATATGAAATGATATGGTATAACAAGCATTATACAGGAAGAGGTAAGTTATTTTGAAAGAAAACAGAAGATTATTGCTTTTGAAAATCACTCATGGTTCATGTAATGAGAACATGTCCATATTTAAATGTGCTTTTTAAAGGAATATTTTTATTGTAGATTTGATTTACAGATATGAACTGCCTTTTGGCCTAAAAGTAAAAGGCATTCACACTGCAATATGCTATTTTCATTCTTATGTATGCCCAAAATATGTTTCATGTTGACTGTGAAAAATGGCATTTAGTAGATATGTTCATTTTTGGATGTAGCCTTCTCAATATTTGCTTGGGCCTTTGTTCCACTTCAACATGGGGTCGACCCTGATACTATGGAGCTGGCAATGTTGGTGTCAGAGGGTTGCCAGATGCCCTTCCTGTCGCCATCACGTACCCCACAGGACAGAAGTAATGTACCCTAGCTGTCTGCGTCTAGTGTAAGCCATGAACTAGTGCAAATGTTTTTCAAATGTCTGCAAGTTGTGTAACTGAGGTGGTACATGGGGACCAGCCCAGTATTTACCTTGTGGGATGTGCAAAATTGCCTAAAAAACACATCCAGACTTGCCGGCACACCGACCCTCATTGTTAACCTGCTGCGCTGATTCAGTCTGGGGCCACCACACCTACACAAGTCCAGGAAGCAGCGCATCAGTGCTGATGGCTAACCTGTTGGTTCATTCTCCGAAATTCATCTATGGAATAGCACTTGTCAACTTTTATTATCAGCCAGCACCTTGTTAATTAAAGGGAGGTGGTCAAATATTTTTATGGCTGCATACTATGCTTCTTACTGTGCTACAACAAGATTAAGTCCCTCTGTTTTTCTTCCTAGTATTGTATTTATGAATTCTAGTATTATTTTCAAATTGTGCTGATCCTTTACAATAAACTTTGTAAGAGTGTATGTGTTGTGAGGCTACCTAATTTCATTATCTATGTGATGTTTCAGGATAGGCACTGTGCATTTGTGTGTGTGTGTGTATGTAGGGGGAGGGGTGGGGGGCACAGGCCCACATTCTCCATATGACATCAATGAAAGAAGGAAGTTAAATTTTCTAATGCTGTCATTGCCACTTATGGCAATCACAATTAGAGCAAATGTTGCTGCACTCAGTTGTTTGGAAAGTTCCTTAATATGTGATTTATAATTCAGGTTCTCATCACTATGTACCCCCAGGTATTTTTAACAATCAGTTTTCACATGTTTCTTTTCCATCATGCTTCATTATTAGTGATGATTTGTCTTTCCTTGTACAAAACTGAATAAGATGCCTTTTCTTTGTAAATGAAGTGCTAGACCATTTACTGAGAACCAATGAATGACACTTTTGAGTATTTCATTTATTGCTCCAATCCTTCATCGGCAAGGTTTCAGACAATTACCCTTAATCAAATTCTTGTTGAGACCTAGAGAAGACAAATCTGGTCTACAAAGAGTGTCACAAATGTTAACTGTGTTCTTTAATGCTTCAACAGATTGTTATCCGTAATGTAAGCCTGCAATTACGTGCATCTGCCTTGCAACCATTCCAGAAAATGGGAATGGTGTGCCCTTTGCAGTCACATGGAATGACTTGTTGCTCCAATAAACTGCCACAAGAGGAGGGGTCAGTTCTCACATGAAATTTACACTGAATTGATATCTCATGTTAGTTTCAGTTACCTTATATCTGACATTTCCATTTGATGTATATGAAGTGACAAAAGAAAATTGTTAGCAGGGCTGGGATTCAAACCCAAGTCCCCTCGCGGTATTCCCTCGAAACTCTAACAGCACTGCAGGGCCTCTCAGATTAGATTAATTATTTATTCCATAGACCTTCAAAAGAGGGGATCCTCCTGGGTGTGGAACATGTCCAACAGTATTGGAATAGTACCTCAGAATCAAATGAAACAGGAGATCCTACCTGAATCCCAGGTATAGCTGCTTTAATTAAATGAAACTATATGGTTCCACCTCCCCCTCCATGAACCATGGACCTTGCCGTTAGTGGGGAGGCTTGCGTGCCTCAGCGATACAGATGGCCGTACAGTAGGTGCAACCACAACGGAGCGGTATCTGTTGAGAGGCCAGACAAACGTGTGGTTCCTGAAGAGGGCAGCAGCCTTTTCAGTAGTTGCAGGGGCAACAGTCCGTATGATTGACTGATCTGGCCTTTTAACACTAACCAAAACGGCCCTGCTGTGCTGGTACTGCGAATGGCTGAAAGCGAGGGGCAACTACAGCTGTAATTTTTCCCAAGGGCATGCAGCTTTACTGTATGGTTAAATGATGATGGCGTCCTCTAGGTTAAAATATTCCTGGTGGTAAAATAGTCCCACATGTGGATCTCTGGGCAGGGACTACTCAAGAGGACGTCGTTATCAGGAGAAAGAAAACTGGCATTCTACGGATCGGAGTGTGGAATGTCAGATCCCTTAATTGGGCAGGTACATTAGAAAATTTAAAAAGAGAAATGGATAGGTTAAAGTTAGATATAGTGTGAATTAGTGAAGTTCAGTGGCAGGAGGAACAAGACTTTTGGTCAGGTGAATACAGGGTTATAAATACAAAATGAAATAGGGGTAATGCAGGAGTAGGTTTAATAATGAATAAAAAAATAGGAGTGCGGGTGAGCTACTACAAACAGCATAGTGAATGCATTATTGTGGCCAAGATAGACACGAAGCTCACACCTACTACAGTAGTACAAGTTTATATGCCAACTAGCTCTGCAGATGATGAAATGTATGATGAGATAAAAGAAATTATTCAGGTAGTGAAGGAGACAAAAATTTAATAGTCATGGGTGACTGGAATTCGGTAGTAGGAAATGGGAGAGAAGGAAATGTGGTAGGTGACAATGGATTGGGGGTAAGGAATGAAAGAGGAAGACGTCTGGTAGAATTTTGCACAGAGCATAACTTAATCATAGCTGACACTTGGTTCAAGAATCATAAAAGAAGGTTGTATACATGGAAGAAGCCTGGAGATACTAGAAGGTATCAGATAGATTATATAATGGTAAGACAGATATTTAGGAACCAGGTTTTAAATTGTAAGACATTTCCAGGGGCAGATGTGGACTCTGACCACAATCTGTTCATTACGAACTGTAGATTGAAACTGAAGAACCCGCAAAAAGGTGGGAATTTATGAAGATGGGACCCGGATAAACTGATTAAACCAGAGGTTGTACAGAGTTTCAGGGAGAGCATAAGGGAACAATTGTCACAAATGGGGGAAAGAAATACAGTAGAAGAAGAATGGGTAGCTTTGAGGGATGAAGTACTGAAGGCAGCACAGGATCAAGTAGGTAAAACAAAAAAAACGAGGGCTAGTAGAAATCCTTGGATATCAGAAGAAATATTGAACTTAATTGATGAAAGGAGAAAATATAAAAATGCAGTAAATGAAGCACGCAAAAAGGAATACAAACATCTCAAAAATGTGATTGACAGGAAGTGCAAGATGGCTAAGCAGGGATGGCTAGAGGACAAATGTAAGGATATAGAGGCGCATATCACTAGGGGTAAGATAGATACTGCCTACAGGAAAATTAAAGAGACCTTTGAAGAAAAGAGAACCACTTGCATGAATATCAAGAGCTCAGATGGAAACCCAGTTCTAAGCAAAGAAGGGAAAGCAGAAAGGTGGAAGGAGTATATAGAGGGTGATGTACTTGAGGACAATATAATGGAAATGGAAGAGGATGTAGATGAAGATGAAATGGGAGATATGATTCTGTGTGAAGAGTTTGACAGAGCACTGAAAGACCTGAGTCGGAACAAGGCCCCGGAAGTAGACAACATTATATTAGAACTACTGACGGCCTTGGGAGAGCCAGTCCTGACAAAACTCTACCATCTGGTGAGCCAGATATATGAGACAGACGAAATTCCCTCAGACTTCAAGAGGAATATAATAATTCCAATCCCAAAGAAAGCAGTTTTTGACAGATGTGAAAATTACCGAACTATCAGTTTAATAATCCACAGCTGCAAAATACTAACGCAAATTCTTTACAGACAAATGGAAAAACTAGTAGAAGCTGACCATGGGGAAGATCAGTTTGGATTCCGTAGAAATATTGGAACACGTGAGGCAATACTGGCCCTACGACTTATCTTAGAAGCTAGATTAAGGAAAGGCAAACCTACATTTCTAGCATTTGTAGACTTAGAGAAAGCTTTTGACAATGTTAACTGGAATACTCTCTTTCAAATTCTGAAGGTGGCAGGGGTAAAATACAGAGAGCGAAAGGGTATTTACTGTTTGTACAGAAACCAGATGGCAGTTACAAGAGTCAAGGGACATGAAAGGGAAGCAGTGGTTGGGAAGGGAGTGAGACAGGGTTGTAGCCTCTCTTCGATGTTATTCAATCTGTATATTGAGCAAGCAGTAAAGGAAACAAAATAAAACTAGGGAGTTGGTATTAAAATCCATGGACAAGAAATAAAACCTTTGCGGTTCACCGATGACATTGTAATTCTGTCAGAGACAGCAAAAGACTTGGAAGAGCAGTTGAACAGAATGGAAAGAGTCTTGAAAGGAGGATATAAGATGAATATCAACAAAAGCAAAATGAGGATAATGGAATGTAGTTGAATTAAGTCGGGTGATGCTGAGGGAATTAGATTAGGAAATGAGACACTATTTGGGGAGCAGAATAACTGATGAAGGTCAAAGTAGAGAGGATATAAAATGTAGACTGGCAATGGCAAGGAAAGCATTTCTGAAGTAGAGAATTTTGTTAACATCGAGTATAGATTTTAGTGTCAGGAAGTCGTCTCTGAAAGTATTTTTATGGAGTGTAGCCTTGTGTGGAAGTGAAACATAGACGATAAATAGTTTGGACAAGAAGAGAATAGAAGCTTTTGAAATGTGGTGCTACAGAAGAATGCTGTAGAAGTAGATGAGTAGATCACATAACTAATGAGGAGGTATTGAATAGAATTGAGGAGAAGAGGAGTTTATGGCACAAATTGACAAGAAGAGGGGACCGGTTGGTAGGACACGTATTTTCAGTCACAGCTATTGATTTGTGTTAAAAACAGGGATTTAATTTTGAGTATTCTACCATAAACCTGTTCTGATAGTAAAACAAGTAGAAACATGCTAAAAATAAGCTCATCTGCTATGTATCCAAATCATTGTTCACCCAGAGAGGTGCTGGTGAGTATCCACAACACTGATGGCATTTACCTAAGAGGATTCCATTTAAATAGGTCTCATTTCTCCTGCTGCCTTTGTGCACTGTGTGCATCTAGTAGTGAGTTTGTATACTTGATCAAGTTCATGCCGTATTACCTCCTAATAATATGGATGGAGGAGTTCGGAATTGAAAAAAGTGCTGTAATTGTAGCTCTGCATCACAAAGGCTATTCTAGCAAGGCAATAGTAACAAAATTTGGCTTAACCAAGCCTACAGTGGTGTATACATTGCTCCAGTTCAAGCAGACTGGTGCCAGCACAAGTGTTTGACAATCTGGAAGACCCTGAGTAACATTGTAAAGCAAAGATTAGTTCATATGTGTACAGATTAAATGTGAGGACTCTTCCTGCACCTGAAATTAACAACAAAGTAAACAATATGTGAGAAGCTCCAACCTTTGTCTCAGCAGAGCAATGCCATTTATGTGACCATGACTTAAATGGATAGAGAGAAAGAAGTTGAACTGATTGCAATGGGCACAGCAACGTAAAACCTGGAGAGTGCAGCAATGGTCCAAGGTGGTGTTTGTGGATGAATCAAGTTTTAAATTTTGAAGCCTTCACTGAATGTTTACACATTGACTTCATGGAGAACATATGAAGTCAGTATGTAATGCTAATGAAAAAGAGTGGTGGAGGTTTGGTCACTGTGTGGGGATGTTTTGTGGGTGATAGAATCAGTTTTGTAGTGAGAATTAATGGAACATTAAAGAAGGAAGGATATGACAATATGCTGATCAACAATTCAGTTCAATCTGCCAAGAGACATATTAGTTGTGGGTTTTTCTGCAGCAAGACAATGCTCCCAGACAGACTTCTAAATTGTGCCGACAGTAAGTCAATAGAGGAGAGAAATTTGGGAATCTGAAGAATACGGTCTGGTGAAGTCAGCCACCTCACTTAAATCCCATCAAATACTTACTGGATGAACTTGAGGGAGGAAGGAAGGAGATTAGTGTTTAATGTCCCATTGGCAATGACGTTATTAGAGATGGAGCACAAGCTCAGATTAGGGAAGGATGGGGAGGGAAGTCAACTGTGCCCTTTCACAGGAACCATCACGGCATTTGCCTGAAGCGATTTAGGGAAATCACAGAAAATCTAAATCAAGATGGCTGGACACGGGTTTGAACCGTTGTCCTCCTGAATGCGAGTCCAGTGTGCTAACCACTGCACCACCTCAAGCACTGGAATGAACATGGCAGAGAGATCAGAGAACTGAGGTCATCTAATGTTGAAAATCTGTGGATTACGGATGTATTGGACTGTAATCTCTGCAAAAATATTATCTCCGTAATGCCAACAGTCTGTGCAGCTGTTCTTAGCACGAAGGGTACTTAATGACAGAGAGAGAAAATATTTGTCTTGTTAGCCTATTTAGTTTGAAGAGTGTGGTTGTCAATTAAAATAAAGAGTACAGCTTTTTTCATATGTGATCGAATACTTTTGACCTGTAGTATATACTTAGTAACAACAATAAACAGAAAATAAGCAAATATTGAGATCCTTGTCAAGGAAGGTGATTTATTTACTAAAGTAGACAGGTTACAATGAAATGCGTACCATGTACTCTGCTGAAAAAGGAAACTACAACACCCTCAAAGAAATGGTAATTTTTTGTCACATGATGTGACATCATTGTAATTCAGGTCAAATGAAACACGTGTCACAGTGAAGGGTGTCCTGTCACATCACTACAATGCAGGTGTATATTGTCACACACATAGATGATCATAAATTTGCCAAATGGCATCCTGTGATACATTGCCCCAAAGCATCTTGGGCTGTTTGTTGCAACTTGGCAATGGTCCTTGCAAGCTCTGGAGAAAAAGTATGTTCCCAGACAGACAGACAGAACCTACTCTCAGCAATGACAACAGAGCACCTCTTCATATTCCATTTGACCCCTTCACGACACCCGCGTCACTGTGCGTCAGTGGTAATCTGGCCAGATGATAACAAGTGTTCATCAGAGACAAGGGTATCATCATGAGTGCCCCATGGAAGTGTGATAGGGCCAATATTATTTTCTGTATACATAAATGATATGGAGGGAAGCAATCTGCATCTGGGTGCTGCAGTGTATGGGAAGGAAGAGTGAATGTAGAAGGATACAAGGTTACAGACAACATTTAGCTAGTGTCATGAATGGCTGCTGGCTCTAATGTAGAAACATGTAAGTTAATGCAGATGAGCTGGAAAAACAAAACCTGTAATGTTCAAATACAGAACACACAGATGTAGACATCTTCTATTTCACACAATCACATCATTTAAATACCGGGATGGAACGTTAGACGGCAATATGAAATGGAACGAGCATCTGAGGACTGTGGTAGGGAAGACAAACAGTCTGCTCTGGTTTATTGGCAGATTTTTGAAAAAGTGTGCTTCATCTATATAGGACACAACTGCACACTTTCTCAAATACTGATCAACTACTTGGGATCAGCACCAGGTCCGTTAAAAGTGAAACATCAAAGCAAGTCAGAGGTGTGCTGCTAGATTTGTTACCACACCTTGAGGTGTGGTATGGTTCAACTAAATGCAAGATCTGACATGCCTCCACAAAACAGTCATATGGTGTCATATCACATGACACCAGTGGCCGTTTCAGATCGTCATTGCAAAGATGAGACAAGCAGGAAATCTTTCTGTTAGCACCCTCGTTGTTTCAACAAGCATTGTGGCAGGTTGCCCTCATCCTGTTGGCTGTCTTTCACATTCACATTCAAATTCAATTCTTGCCCTTGCAATTGCACCCATAAAAACTGTGTCATCATCTGGAAATAACAATCACCAGTCACTGTCACTGCATTTCTAGTCTTGCCTTCAAGAAAGTATGGCCCATTTAGTCAGCCAGCCCACAACCTGCACAAAACAGTGACTTTTCTGGGTAAAGACACTTCTCACTGACTTTGTAAGGATTCTCTGTGCCCCAAACCTGGCAATTATGTTTATTCACATAATCTTTAAGCCAGAAAGGTGCCTTGTCACAGAAAATTATTATTTTTTTTTTTATGAAAACCCAATCAGCAAACACTTGTCCCTTGACCTCAGCTCATGTGTTGTTTGGATCATAAAAGAATGCAAATGCAGATCTTTTGTTGAAATTCAATGCAAATTCCTTCTCAGAAGGGCTCACCATTGAGAATGGCAGTGAATTCACTTCACTGCACTTGTAGCAGTGGGACACTAATGACCGAGACATTCCCTACCAGTTGACAAGAATGAGGACATCCATGTGATTTTATGTTTCCTGTCAATCCTGTATCTTAAAATTTCCTTACCAGTCTCTGCACTGTTGACACATTAGGCACATTTTGGATACAAAAATTACACTTCTTCAAATGGTCTCTGCATGGCATTCAATGTACTTGAAATGCCCTTTCAAAATCTGGATTGTTCATTCATCATGTATCACTCTGTTTTAGCTGATAACAATACACACAAATGCCAGTTGACAATGACAGTCAGTAATCACAATATAGTCAGATAGCAGTAGCTTAAATTTCATATCTGGCAACCTAACAAACTGAAAAAGGTGCTCAATTGAAAAACTGCATTCCTTATGGGACACCCCTTATATACTCTCTACTTCAGCCATTGTCAGCTACTTTACTGCTCATTTACTACTTTTTGTGTCTCATTTCCTAACCTACTACATTTTAGAACAACATTAATTGATGCTTTTCTTATAAACTCTTTCCAAGATATTACTAATACCATTCAGCTGCCCTTCATCCTTAGTCTTCACTGTCATAATACATTTCTTTTATTTCTTCTTTCCTGACCTGTAAGTCCCATTCCAAATATGTCTTTGGTTTCCTTTACTGCCTGCTCAGTGTAGAGACTGAATAACATTTGGGATAGGCTGCAGCCCTGTCTCTCCTCCTTCTCAGTTACCACTTCCCTTTCATGTCCTTTGACTCTTGTAATGGCAATGTCCTTTGTGCACAACCTGTACACTGCCTTTTGCTCCCTGTATTTTATCCCCATAGCTTCAGAATTTTAAATCTGGGTTCTTGTCATCAGTGTCAAAAGCTTAGGTTCTTCATATGACCATTAATTTTGAAGACTGCATAATTTTCATTGAGTGTACAACCCTTATGAATCTACATAATCTTAAACTTTTCTTTTTTTTTCAGTAATTCCATGCCTAATATATGCTACAGAAAGAACATTGAGAACTTTTCCACTTGTGTCCTGACAGGAACAGTACTTGACTAAAAAATAAGACATTCTTGCGACTTGACAAGAAGTTATGTCAAATACCTCCTAATTCACATTTCTGCTACCAAAATGTTGGTTTGATACATTAATATGAGAATGTGTGTGGCCGAATTACATGTGGGAGTTTGAGCAAAGAAATTCTT